>NC_137786.1:88210638-88810638 GCF_963383645.1 Muscardinus avellanarius | reverse complement strand
CAGAAAAACATGAAGAACATCCGATTATAGTTCTTCTGAAATCAATGGGAATATCAAGCAACCTGATTTAGAAATAGCATTACATGATAAGGGAAATAGATTGCTTCATATATCAGGATGAAGAGGTACAAATGAGATGAGGTAAACCATCCTGAGCTTTATTCACACCCAGTCTACTGTGCATGAGTTCATTCCTCCTGCAAACGATGGCTCCGAGGACTTTCCAACACATGGACTCCATTACACGCATGTTTTATATTGTTAGGCCATGCATTTTGGCATCTATAGGTACTAGAAATCCAACACTAATCAAATTCTCTTAGATTTCAATTGCATTGTTCTAGCAGCTGTACCACCCTAGGCAAGTCAGGTACCCTTTCTGAGCATTGATTTTCAATTCTGTAAAATGGAGGGAGTGGGCTAGATGATCCCTTCTATTACCCTGAACTCTCTCTGTTCTTAGATTCTGATTTTAAATATAATTTTTAAAATGGATTACTACACAATACATAAGATTTATTGCTCTTCCTTTTTTCAGAAGCCAGTTTCTGCTTTGACAATGCCTTCTCAGCCCACATTTTAACCTCTTCCCTTTAAGTGAAAAGGCTCAAGAGGCTGTGAAATTTTATGTAGGTAAAATTTTACCTTATTGACAATCATTTTTATCAGAGCTGATTCCATTCTATCCCTGGCTAGTCTCTGTCATGACATACACTTCACTTAAAATAATTTTTAAAACCCTTAAAAATTGAGGAATATAACTTCATTTGGCCCAATCTACACAAAAGTTTTTTAGATTAAGTGTGAATAAAGAACATTTGTGTACATATATTAGGAAGATCTCCAAGAAAGTCATATCTGCATTGTAAATGGCTTTGATTATAATATTTTAAACCCCAAAGGCCAAATTTTGTGTAAAAACTAAGAATAAAATAAATTATCCTTCTGATTTCTAACTGAAAGAAAATGTGAGCATAACCAGAAGGTAATTAAACACATTTTCTTCTTTCAAAGTTCCCTTTTCCTTCGGAGAATTGAGATTTAATTAAACTTATTTTGGTAAATGCAAATTATTCTGCTCATGTCCCAAGCCCTAGGAGATTACTGTGACACACCTGCAGAATAGGGAAAAAAATGTAGAAGTGGCTTCAATCCTTATGAGGAATACTTGAGTGTCAGTTGTCAAAGTTTAGTTTGCATAAATATCAACTGGGGAGCTTGTTAAAATATCATAATCTTGGGTCCAGTGGTATGCTGGTTATATGCCAGCTCTCTGAAAAAGATATGTGAGTGAATGTGTGTCTGTATGTGTGTGTGTGTGTGTGTGTTATAATTTTCTGACAAAAAATTGCAGCATGTAAAAATAAAATACACAACACTTTGTATGTGGTGGAATCCATACAAGCAGCTGAATCTATCGAACTCCTATCTTGATTTTTGTTGAACTTTTTCAGTCTACCGTGGTTGTAACTGGCCAGTGAGTAGTTTAGATCAGAATGTTTACTGATATTTTTGTGTATGGAGACCATAAAGGTATATGTTTGAACTGTACTTGCTCATTTATTATGCCAGCAGAGTCTCTGTTTTACTGGATACAGGAACACTAAAAGAGTATTTCCTCAACGTTTTGACCATTCACAATAACCTGCATTACTAATAACTTTTCCATGGTTTTCTTAGATCTAGACAACTACAGAACAATAGATCAAAGTTTGGCTTGCAGCATGTGTCAGGTTCTACCCTGTGCATTTTCAGTGTGGCCAGTTGGTGGCTTAAAAGCCACCAACAAGATATCACTGAACACTCGAGTTAAAAGGAAATGAGCAGTAACATGAAATTTTATAGTATTTCCACCACACAGATACAATAGATATAAAATCGCTGAAGAACATAGATAATAGTATAGTACAGCCAAATAATAAGAAGATGATTTTTATATTTATTGAGTTTTAAAAATGATGGTTGTAGCTGGGCGTGGTGGTCAACGCTTGTAACCCCAGTATGTGGGAGGCTGATACAGAAGGATCAGGAGTTCTCAGACAGCCTCAGCTAACTTAGTGAGACCCTCTAGACTTAATGAAATCTTGTTTCAAAATAAAGAATAAAAAATAGGGTGGGGGTATAGGTCGGAGGTAGAATTCCCTTGTGTTTCATCCTCAGTATCACAAACATTAAAAAATGATAGCTGTATTTAATTATCAGCTCAAAATACTTGCAAATTATCACTTGGCTCTTGTAAACTTATATGAGCCAGATCCTGGACTCTACTGCCAGTGGCCCTACTTCATGTATCGGATCAAGGAGCCTAACATGAAACCAAAATTTTCATTTTTGCCAAAGGAAAGTCTGGTGTAAGTAAGCCTCAGATTAGAATTTCAGAAATCTTGATCTAGACTCTGTACTTTAGAAGTAATTTTACTAAGTTCTTCCATTTAAATCTAATCTTCTTAATGAAACATTATGAGGAGCTCCTTTGTTTAAGAAAAACACCACAAAAATATTAAAATTTTTTGTGGGATATCCTGAGTGGAAGTGTTTTCTGGATTTCTTTTTCAGTGTATTTATGGTTGGCATATAGGAAAGCTTCTGATTCTTTAAGATTGATTTTGTTTCTAGGCACTTTGCTGAATTTATTGATCAGTTCTGTAAGCATTTTGATTGAGTTTGTTGGGTCTTATAAGTATACTATCATGTCATCTGAAAATAGCAATATTTTTAGTTCTGCTTTTTCTATTTGTACTCCTTTGATTTCCTTCTCTTGCCTTATTGCTCTGGCTAGAGTCTCAAGTATTATATTGAAGAGAAGTGGTGATTATGGACATCCTTGTCTGCTTCCTGTTTTGAGGAAGAATTCTTGCAGTTTTTCCCCATTTAATATGATGTTAGCTGTGGGCCTATTGTATATTGCCTTTATGATGCTGAGATATGTTCCTTCCATTCCAATTCTCTGCAGTGCTTTTAGCATAAATGGGTGTTGGATTTTGTCAAATGCTTTTTCAATGTCTATTAAAATGATCATGTGATTTTTGTCGTTGGTTCTGTTTATGTGATGAATTACATAGATTGGTTTTCTTATGTTGAACCTGCCTTGCATCTCTGGGATGAACCCTACGTGGTAATGGTGTATGATACTTAGAAAAACCTAACCAAGGAGGTAAAAGTCCTCTACAAAGAAAATTATAAAACATTGAAAAAAACTGAAGAAGACCTTAGAAGATGGAAAGATTTTCCATGTTCTTGGATAGGTAGAATAAATATCATCAAAGTTGCCATTCTTCCAAAAGTGATCTACAGATTCAATGCAGTACCCATTAAATTACCAAAGTCATTCCTCAAAGACTATACATGTGTGGGTTTGTTTCTGTATCTTTTATTCTGTTCCACTGGTCTGTATGCCTATTGTTGTGCCAATTCCATGCTGTTTTTACTACTATTGCTCTATAGTATAATTTGAAGTCAGGGATTGTGATGCCTCCTGCATGATTCTTATTGCTGAGATTTTCTTTGGCTATTCTGGGTCTTTTCTTTCTTCATATAAAATTCATGACTGATTTTTCTAGGTCTATGAAGAATGTTGTTGGTATTTTGATAGGAATTGCATTGAATCTGTAGATCCTTCAAAAGTGTTAGACATTTTTAATTTCAAACCACATCTGGTTGCAAATGTCGTAAGAAATATTAGATAAACTGGAAGTGTGAATTTAGAGGCAGGAAAAGAGACTTGGAAGATGCCAGGAGTGGTACAACCTCAGGAGAGAAAAGGGGAACTAAGGCATGTATGCCCTTCCTGGAGCCCCAATTCTATATCTACCAGGCATGAGGTAGAAATATCAGGCCTACTGTCTCTGGAACTGAGAATTTGGAAACATTATGTGTGCTCTGGGATGGTCTGGTTTTTGGAATAGGAGCAGGATTGCTGGCCATGCTCATGCCCAGGTCTGGGCAGGGAGGCCAGGTTGAGTGCTGGGCCGGTGGACTATGTCTTCCATTTAGGGGAGAGATTCAATGGTTTTCAGGCCTCTCAGCTGGGGATGGGGGAAAATGAATAATACCCTCCTCAATATTTGGGATTTCAAAGGAGATTCCTAAACATAGAAAGTACTCCAAAGTGCTCTGGAAAACATGGGGTTTGACAGCAGCACTACAGAAGAGTAATAGCAGGCTTGGCATATCCTGTTGGAAAGAATGCAAGAGGAAGCTACTGGTACAGATTTAGGCAGAACCACAGAGGGAGTGATGGGGAGCAGCTTTGACTCAGTTTCCCACTAGCTTCGTAATCAGGTATCAAGGAGCTAGGAGCACTCAAATGCTTATGCTCAAGTCAGAGTAGTCCATTTTATACTGGAATGAAATAATTTTAAATGCAGCTGCCCTGCCACAGCCTTCTGCTGTATCTTGTTAAAAAATTCATTAGCAAGGAATTTTTTTCCTGGGCTCACAATTTCAAAGCTTTTTTCATATCTTCCTGGCAATAGCCTCCTAAGAGGCAGAGCCACAGCTGGAGCCACAGTGGAATTATAAATCCTCCGGAGAGCACGCTTCCCCTTCCTCCAGCATTCCTGTTAGCATCTTTGCCTGCTTGCTCTAGTACTCCTTCAGGTGTGGCAAGACAGAAACCTCTCGTGTGTGTGTGTATGTGACTGTGCCTGCACAGGTGCAAACCAGTGTTCGGGGACATTCACCTGGATGAGTGATGCAGAAGCCATCCCTAAGCTGATCATAGTGAGGACAGAATAAAGCAGACAGGCAAGAAGAAATCAAGACTGAAGGCCACCAAGTCCAGGCACTTGGGTTCCCAGCACTTTCTGCAAAATTTCTGAAAGAGGGCTCCAAGTCAGTTTATGATAAATATAGAAAAAATAAAATAAAATGAAACTTAAATGTTCTAGCTTCCAATCCAAAGCCCCGATTTAGAACAGGAGAGCCTACAGGAAATTGAACTGGCAGCTAGAAACATCTTCTGATGGAGATGTGATCGTGCCTGCTTCTCAGTCCCCTCTCTCTCTGTACTTGCTGGCACCTTTTACTACAGTTATTTTCTACTATTTATTTATTTATTTATTTATTTATTTATTTAGTGGATCATATTGAAAATGGCATACATTTAGACTGTGCTTGGTGCCCTCTCCCACCCCCACTTCCCCTTCACCCTCTCTCAACAATGAGTGTACAAGTTAACCATGCTACATTCACACTTTTGTACATATTCAGATGTAGCTCCTCCATCAATCAACCTCAGCCTTCTTTGTCTCCTACTCTTCCCTTTCAGCTTTGCTGAGGTTTCCCTTCCAATATCTGGGCACAGAAAGAGAAGGGACATATGTTTTCTCTAATATGCTCAAACTAGGGACTATTAGGACTATAGTTATTATTTACCAACTCCACACAGAAAGCTCTGTGAGGAGAGACTTTTGTTCTTACTAACCTTTGTCTTTCTGTGGTGTATTGTCTGAATTAAAATGAGTTGAAGTGGTAATTTGACAGGAAAGAAAGCTTTTGAAAATGGAGGAAAGAGGACAGGAGGAGGCAGTAGGCTCAGTATATTTATACTCCTGAAAATTTCAAATAAAATAAACTATAGTTGATTTTAGTATAGAATCACAAGATTATGAAGAAAAGGTGGACAGGAACAAGGAAGATTTGTGTGTGTGTGTGTGTGTGTGTGTGTGTGTGTGTGTGTGTGTGTGTGGTACTGGGGATGGAACCCAGGGGTCTTCTACCTCCAAACTACACCTCCCAGCCATATAGTATTTTTTTCATTGGAAAAAGGGTCTTGCTAAGTTGCTGGGAGGCCCAATAAGTTGCTGAGGCTGTTCTTGAACCTGCATTCTTTTTTCAGCCTCCCAAGTACTGGGATTACAGACATCTGCTACCATACCTGGCAAGGAAGATTTTGAAATGACATTTTTGCCAATTTATAGGCATAGCTATAGGTATTTAACATCTACTACCTAATTTAATTTTCTTAAGACATATAACATATTCTAGAAAAACATCTATTAAAATGTTTTAAGGTTATAGTACATTTTAAAAGCCCAAAACCTTAACTTCCTGGAAAATGTGGCTATTCTAAACGATGATCTTTTGTTGGTTATACCTAAAATGTTATGATCTGATTTCATTAACATAACCCCAGAAATTCTGAGACTCAGCTTTTCAGAGCCACATCAAGGCTAACTGAAAACAAGATCTCCAGGTTTGGTTTATTTATTTTAGAATGTAAGTAATAAACACCCACTTTAAGAAAAAGAAATCTTCTGGCAGTATTCTCAGAAACACACTAAAATTTATAAAACACAGGTACACTTCGAGAGCTGTGATGAAGATATGGAAGCAAGGCCTAAACTGTGTGTATGTGTGTGTTTGTGTTTGCACATGTGTTCGTGGATATATGTGCATGTGCATAGCATCTGTCATGAATAATACTCATTAGTTTTTCTATAGGAACCAAGAGCTTAAAGACAGAAAGTAGATGATAGCCTGGAAATTTTGCCAGCCCAAAGACAACAGGATTACACAGTTAGGAAGAGATATTGACCTTCATTCTAAGAATATCAGTTCTAACTTCAGTAGATGAATGCATAGGATTTCTAATTTGAGAAACAAATTATTGTTAGAGACTAGGAAGCTTATGCCAGAAACTTTAGAAATGAGAAGGCAGTTTTCCTAAGACTCCCCTGGGCCAAAAACATCCAGAAGAAAATTCAGCAACATTCTGCAAAAATCTCAAGAGAACTTTCTGTTTAGAAAATTTATTGGGAATGAAATAAAACAAAATGGACACTGCTTTAAAAATGTATTTGTTGGGGTCCAGATAGAAGCCTCACTTCTCACCATTCTAATTTCCTTGAGGACAGGGACTTGTATGCCTAAACTGTTAGTAATACAAGCTGGTTTCAAGAATAGGAAACACTGCGCAACAGGGAAGTATGATAACCATGCCCATAACAAGAAATTACAATACCCTCGAAAGTTGTTCAACACCCTCTTGATATGATGGGCAACTGGGAAAAATGGTTGCATTTGGGAGAATTATATGTTTATAGCAGCCATGATAACAGATATTGAGCACTTACAAGGTACCTTTATATGATTTATTATTGTCCAGTTTTATATCTGGGGAAGGCAAAGAAAGTCTTGGGAATTTGATGAGGACAACAAAACTAGCACATGCCATTACCAGACTGTTTGCATTCAGGAGTTTATTCACCAAACCCTATACCTTGCTTTCAACTATAGGGCATTTTTACTTTTAATTAGATTATATACTGCTTCTACAAAATATTGATTTAAAAAAATTAGAAAATTGACATTTTAAACGGAAATCACTTTGGCCTTCCTGAGTCCCCATCCTGGCTCTGGCCACCTACTGACCTGATCCTTTCTTTATAGGACTGGTAACCTCCTAACCTCTCACCCCACAGCTCAAAGACGAGACCAAAAGGCATTATGAAGTTATGAAGTGAAATTCTGATCGAAACACTTGTGAAGGAAGAACACACGGGTGCTTTCAGAATCAAGTCCTACCAGGCATCTGCATGGCCTGGCCCTTTCTTGCCCTTTTTTCATTTGCATCTCATACTCCAGTAGCTTATCCGAGTCCCTGTGTATAGAGTAGGCTGCTTGCTCCCATGCCTTGGCGCATGCTTTTTACCTTTATTTGGATTGTGCCTTCCCTCCTGCCCCTGCCAATGGGGAGCTCCTGATCACCTTACAAGACCTTGCCCTGGTTCTATCTGCTAAGAAGCCTTCCCAGACCACAGCCTCCCCCTTCTAGGCAGACCTGCGCCTGCTTCTTCTGCTTCTCTGCAGCCTGCATGCACTCCTAGGAACACCTATCAACACATTCCTGTGGTGCTTGTCACTTATGCTAGAACTCAGTAAACTCCAGGGGGCAGGAAGATTAGTATACCCAGCATAAGCCCCACATTGTGATTGACAGGGCATTTAATAAGGTTGACTGTTTTTAAATGATGCTTTTACAGCTTCACATTCTGTGCAATTTCCAAAACAAACAAACAAAACAAAACAAACATTTCATGTAATTCCACAGAACTCACAGCCAATCTTTTCTTACTAATAGAGATCACAGTTCAAGACAGACCCTGCTGGCTCCGGGCTATGCTCTCCCTGATACTCTATCATGTTCCCCCACATTTGAGAAAGTATTTTAGCTTCACTGCTGGTGTTTCATTCAAGAAAGATCCTAGGTTTCTAAATCCCCTAATACCTTCCTGGTGTGGACAAAATGTTCATTCCCTTAAACAAAACATTTCCCCATTTTTCAGTAGAATATAATAAATTCTTAGTAGTGTTATTTGGCTTCCAATTTAAAATTTATATAAACAAAATATCAATATGTTTTTCTCTTCTCCTTCTCTTTCTTTCCTCCCTTTATTTAATTTTGAAATTGGTTTTTGGGTTCAGGGGCATTCTACCTCCAAGAATATATATATATATATATATATATATATATATATATATATATATATATATATATATATATATATATATATACATATATATATATATATATGCAGACCTGTTTATTACATATATACAAAAACATGAATATTTCATACATTTTTAATAATTAAAAATGATGTTATTTTCCACCCTCGGGTATATATGGAGATAAGTATGAGATTGCAAAATTAAACCTGTTTAAAGCATAAACCAGTCCTATAGTAAATCAGATTTGTATTTGCTCTTTTTGTTGTCATGAGAGTGTGAGTGGGAATATAGAATAGTAACTGATACTAAGAGGTTTAACATGGTGTTTCTACATGAGAAACTGAAAGTGTAATTATAAAAAATGTTACAATATTTTAAAGTGAAAAAACCACACATTCCTGTTGATAAGCAACACAGAAATATGTATTTTTCTCTCTAAAATGCTAGAACATTCTATTAGCATTGTATTAATTATAAGTTTCCAAGTACAAAATAATATTCTTTCCAACACTCTTTTTTTTTTTTAGAGGAAGACTGCACTGACTGTCCCAGTTCTGAGTGTGGAGTTTCTCTGGATCCTCCCACTGCACAGAGTTCTCTCAGAAAAGGTCCCAGGGGGGATTTCATAGATAGGAATAGACGAATAGACTGAATAGACACTTCTGGATTTTGTTGCCAGATGAAAATCTAATGTGTTTGGAAGAGTAAATGTATCAAGTTAGTCAGTAGAATTATGTTAAATTATAGAATTCAGGAGAAAGTGTGTAATTCAGCAAGATGCTGTAAAAAATCAGCAAACCAAGGAGGAGTCTGTTTTAATATTTACACTCTCATGAACTTATACAAAAGTATGAGTCCAGAATGTAGTTGGAATTTTGCTAAATGCAGCAGAAGGAATAACAGGCACCAGTCTTGGTTGCCTTGGGAACATGGTTCAGATCTCATGTTAATGATTCTATAATAAGAAAAGGGACATTTAAATGAGGTGCATGATAATCACAGGTAGAGCAAACAGGTGCTCAGGAGCACTCAGCAGTGTCTACATGGTGGGTGTGCTCTGCACAGTAATGCATCAGTGGTTAGTTCATAAAAAACCAGAAGTGGATTATACACAAAATATGATGTTTCCAAAGTAGGTGGGAACCTCCTTGGCACTGCAGAACCTGTAGACTCTCTCAATGGCTTGAATAGTTTCAAACTGATGGAATTAAAGGTAGCTGTTCCATAGGATGCTTAGGTAATTCTTCATTTAATCATGTGGTTAACAGTTAATACACTTATTTTACTGTGTGTATATGTATGTGGTACTTGTAATTGAACCTAAGGGCAGTCTACCTCTTAGCTACACCTCTTCCCTATTATGTATTTTATTTTGAAACAGGGCCTCACTAAGTTACCCTGCACTGCTCTTGAACCTGTGATTCTCTTGTCTCAGCCTCCCAAGTACTGGGATGACAAGAGTATGCTACCAGCTTGGCTTTCGTGTTAAATGATACAGCATTTCAGCTTACCTCTAAAAGCACTAATGTCTCCATAGTGCACTTGTAGCACAAAGTATTTGCTTCCAGTCTCCCCTCCAACTCGAAATCCAACACCTAAAAATTTACACAAGAAGATAAATTAATATTTTAGAAATTGAAGTCTGAAATGGAGCTAAAAATTTTGGTTTGCTGATCTATAAAATCCAAAAGGAAATAACATAGCATGTAACCTATGAAGTTATGTTATAAAAAACTGAAATATACTGGGCATTGTTTGAAATTTCTATGTCATTTCTTCTCAAAGATCTAATGAAATTTTATTCACAGTTCCCACTTCAAAACCAGAGTAATAACTCCACTTCAGCCAGACAGTTCACTCATTTGGAAAAAAAAAAAAACAGAACAAAACAAGATGAAATTCTGTCTCTGTTGATTATTTATTTATTTATTTATTTTTTTTTTTTAACAATTTTTTTTATTGAACATAAATAGTATACATTTACACTATATTTGGTGCCCTCTCCCCCCGCCCCCGTTTTCTCCCCCCCCCCACCAATGGTTGGCCAGGTTAACCATGTCTTATTCATAATTTTACACATGTTCAGGTGAAGATGCTCCTTAATCAAGATCGGCCTTTCTCCTCTCCTATCTTTCCATTAAAACTTAGCTAGTATTTCCCCTCTAATATCTGGGGTCCTACTGGTATCCTTTGTGTTTTCTAGTTTGGGCATATTAGAGGAAACATGTGTATCTTCTCCTTCTGTGCTTGGCTGATCTCACTTAACATGATGCTTTCCAGGGCTTTCCATCTTCTTGCAAATGATAAAATTTTGTTCTTCTTTATGGCTGAATAGAATTCCATTGTGTGTATTTCCCACAGTTTTGCTATCCATTCATCTGTTGATGGTGATCTGGGTTGGATCCATATTTTGGCTATTACAAATTGTGCTGCTATGAACATAGGTATGCATATGTTGCTGTATTTCTCTGAATTCAACAAGGCATACATAGCCGGGCGTGCTGGCGCACGCTTGTAATCCCCGCGCTTGGGAGGCAGAGACAGGAGGATCGCGCAGGTTCGAAGCCAGCCACGCGCACTGGCTTAGGAGACCCTGTTTCCAAATAAAAATGTAAAAATAGGTCTGGGAGTGTAGCCCGGAGGTAGAAGGGCTTCCAGGAACCCCAGTACCACCAAAAAAAAAAAAAAGGCATACATAAGCCATTCATTCACTTCACTTTCTATATATTCATATTCATTCTTATTTTCTGATTGAATAAAGGAAGTGGACTTCTTTGGAATATCTCAGGGGAATTCCTTTTCTTCCTATGTAAAATAGGTATCTACAAATATTTCATTAAGAAAACCAGTTACTAACTAAATTACAAAGTCAAGTAGACAGTGAAGGTTTGAAATCTGAAGCCAGTTTCCTTCCTTCCTTCCTTCCTTCCTTCCTTCCTTCCTTCCTTCCTTCCTTCCTTCCTTCCTATTGGACCTAGGGACATTTTACTCCAAGATACATCCCCTCCTTCCCACCCCTCTTTTATGAAACAACATCTCCCTAAGTTGGTGAAGGTCTCTCTAAATTGCTGAGGTTGACAGTGTACCTGTGATTCTCCTGTCTCAGCCTCCCAAATACTGGGATTATAGGTGTGTGCCACCATGCACAGCTAAAGATTCTTAATAGCCTTAGTGTTAAAAGACATAGAGATTGTTAACAAGCTAAAACAAAGCAGCATTTTTAAAAATATATTTTAGAAATGTCAAAAAAAGTCTATGCCAGAACTCCCTCTGAGGGTTTAAATTTGCTTTATGGTGGCTGCATAGTAAACTGCAGACAGCATCCTGAAGCCCATTTGAAGCATCACTAAACAGTTATCCATTAGTACAGCTGCCATGAGTTAGGGAGGCAAGAGAGGGGCATGTGCATCACAAGACCATCCCCAAACCTTGGCAGACCTGTTCTGAAACAGAACCACAGTCTCCCTGTGGTATGAAGAAACACCCAGGCATTAAAAGAAAGTCTGGTAATTCACTCACATATTGGAAGCTATCAATAGTTTAAAGGTGAAGCCAGAAAGCCAGCTGAAGTTTGGCATCATATAAATGCCTGGATTCCAGGACTATAAAAAAAAATGCTGTTTGCTGAAACAGCAATTTATTTAATTCTTAGCTCTCTCGACTCATGAAATGCTCCTGCTGTAAGAAGCCAATGTGCTGGAGGCCAAGGGTGGCTGGAGATATGCTTGGTTATTTTCTACTTCACTCTAAACTGTTGTGAGGGCAAACTACATTGAAAAGAGGCAGAAAAAAGCAACTACCTAAATGAAACCTTACAATACAAAGTAGGTGACACATGTACTTTTAGTGTGATATAATAGAAGAGATCATCAACAACTATTAGAAAGGATCATGAAGAAACTACTTTGGAAACAGAAGCTGAGCTGATTAGCCTAAGACCTCGGCTACAAGAGACCACTGCTGTACCTTTGGGGAGCCGGGTGGGGGGAGCATTTCTTGCCCAGGCATACAGTATATTGGCTTTGTCTGTGCAGGTCCCTTCATCACAAAACCTGAAGAAAACAAAAGTAGCTATAATGAGCATCCACATAGTAAAAGGCATACATCACTTAACATTGGGGGAGGGATTTGAAAGCAAAAAATATATCAATATATCATTACTGTAGTCTTTCAGCTTTAAGATCTTAATGAAGTCTGAAACAAACTCTTTCTATGTGAAGAAAGCACCTACACATGGATAAGTTTTTTATTTGTGCATTGCCTGATTGAAAAATTTTTGTGCAGTAGATGTATAATTTATACCTTGATATGTTCATATGTGGAATGCACTCTGTAATCAGGTAGAAAAGCAAGCGTTACCTGGAGAGACTACATAAACTAACATTAATGCAGTGGAAATCTAGAAGTAGACTAAAAGAAATGTCACACACATTTCCCCCTTAGGGATCAGTGTTGCTGTCAATAAATCTTTGACCATAGCAAAAAAAAAAAAAAAAAAAAAAAATAAGACCTGCTTCTCAGCAGAGTGGTAACATAAATGCACCCCACTTAAGGGATTCGTGAGTTTACATATATGAATTTTTTTAGATTTGTTAACATGCTGGTCATTTTATCTTAGTGAGTCTTTATTTTCTCTCTCATAAAGCACAGGTAATTATACTTACCTTTTAGAGTTATTCTGTAAATCAAATAAGATATAAGTGAAAGCACTTTACAAACCTCAAAGCACTATACCAGGCTAATGCATTATTGAACAAAACATTTCCTTTATCTAAAGAGTCTCTATTGAGGATGGAACTGTATAGTGGGAAGAGCACCCAGGCAGAAAGACACATCTGGAGTTTCAGGATCAGACTCTAAGAGCAGGGATTCTTGGCTATACTGTAGGTTCTCCCACGTCCAGTTCCTAGGTGAAAATCTCTCTGATAGGACTGTTTGGTGATATTTGGGTAAGGCATTCGGTACAGTTATGAGGACGTCTAGCAGATCCAGTCTAATAAAAGATAAGCGGTCTGACTCCAACTCCCACATTTTGTTCTAATAACATTATAGCTCTTAATTTGTTCTGTAATAGAACTGGACCTACTAAAAATGCTGTTAGGCTATATTTTTCTATTGCTTTTATATGTTTGTGCTTTGAAAAATTGGGGCCAGTCAAGGTCAGAGGCAGTAAATTGGGCAGATCTGAGAGGCATGTGGCCTCTGAAGGACAAGAACACATACAGCTGCTTAGCTCACACAGAGGAAACATTGTGTCTGTCCGTGCTCTGGATGGAAGTGAGGGCAGACTTCAAAGGTCTTCTAAATAGACGAGAAACTGAGGCTAGAAACCTGGGAAATTACTGGGTCCTATGTGGGAAAAACACTGGTGAGAAGTTCCTTCATATTCTCAGGCAGGTACTCCTGTGTGTTTCCTACTTATACCAAGAAATGGGACTGGAGGATTGGCAGTCAGTGCAGACAACTGTGTTATCTGTCTGAATTAAGAAGTGAAGGACCCAGAACCAGGTGGTCCCATAAGGTTATGCTTAGCCAGTGCTCATGTTGCTATAAATCAGACTGCAGAAAGAGATCATGTAATGTGTAATGTAAAACACATCAGCCAGTGGTTTCTGACTGTTAACTGTCAAGTACAATATACTTATGATGAAAGATCATTACCATGTGAGGATTGTGCTTTGGAACGAACGTTGGTGACATCCTCATGCCAAGTGTGTTAAAGGCTTAGGTTGTTGGACAGTGTCCAAAAGCAAAAATTTCCTTGTTGGCCTCATGCTATTATAGTACAAGAAATGAGATTGTCAGATGTGATGAACTTGGTATCACTGTGAGTTACTAAAATTTAAGGATCTGGGTGGCGATTTTCAACACAGATCATAAATATACAAGTGCCTTTCATCAGTGTGATGACAAGCTTAGGTTAAACAAGATAATTGTTTCCTCTGATATGGAAGTTGATTTTTAATGTATGACTGGAAAGAACCAGACTGAAACATAACAGAGAAAAACTGCTTTAGTAAATGTTTCTAAGCTGCGCATTTGATTATGTCATGTGCTGGCTCAAAATCTTTCAAATGCTTTCCCCAAATAATGTCAAAATAAAATACAAACATTGTCGCCTAACACATAAGGCCTTTTTATGGTCTGAGACCTAGTTATAGCGCCAGACAAAACAAAACCCCTCGAGTCACTCCAAGTTGCTGTCAGATTCTAGTCTGTCTCTTCTCCACTATTCCTTTTGCCTGGAATACCCTAATCCCAGCTGTTAGCCTGAAAAATGTGCACTCACCTTACCCTTCAATTCTAGTTTCTCACCACAGGGAAACATTCTCTGACTCCCACCCCTCAGCATCAGGTTACTTACCCATCTCTCCTGCCTGGCATTTAATAATCTTTCTGCAAATATATGATAAAGTTTGCTTCTATGTGGTTTCTGAACTTTCCATGTACAGACACTTGAAGAAATTGGCTGAAGTTGTATTATACTGTCATGTATAAAAAGAATTTTTTAAAATGTAGATTAAAAATGTTAAAACATAAGCGCCAATACATTTGAATTATTATTTGTTGGTATTTTGGACCAGCCTATATTAGCTTTCATAAGAACACTGCCAATGAATTGGACTGTAGTGTGTGTGTGTGTGTGTGTGTGTGTGTGTGTGTGTGTGTGTGTGTGTTAGTTGCTGGGGATTGAACCCTGGGCCATTCTACCTCCAAGCTATATACCCAGCCTTTTTTGTTTTGTTTTGTAACAGGATCTTAGTAGGTTGCTCAGATTCTCATTAGGATTCTGAGTCTGGCTTTGAATTTGTGATCTTGCTGACTCAGTCTCCCAAGTACTGGGATTATAGGCATGAGCCACCATGCCTGGCTTGGATTAAATTTTAAAGTTAAATAAGCTCAGAGAGTTTAAGTAACTTCCCAGGTCACACAGCCAAGTTAGCACCATAGCTCAGGCTGTCATACACACATCCATCTCAATTCATGACACTGGTTTAGAGGCACAAAATATTATAGAGGATAAGATTTGACTGATTCTATCATATTTGAAATAAGTTACAATTAAGTGGGTGTGGTGGTACATGCTTGTAATCCCTGCGCTTGGGAGGCTGAGACAGGAGGATCGCACAGGATCGAAGCCAGCCTCAGCTGACTTAAGAGACCCTGTTACCAAATAAAAAATATAAAATAGGTCTGGTAGTGTAACTCGGAGGTAGAAGGCCCCTGGGTTCCATCCCCAGTACCACCAAAAAAAAAAAAAAAAAAAAGTTTACAATTTATGTATATAATTCTAAAATAAAATTTCTGATGAAATAAGTTGTTCTAACTTGTTCACAAAGAAACAATGATTTTGTATTTTATTCTTTTATGTTGTCTGGTGAAATAAGAAATTCTAAAGAAAATGCTGGCTTCACTTAAAAAGCTCTGTTCTATGGTTTTCTTTAGAAAAGATGTGTTAACTCAAGACAGAATAAAGAATAACTCATTGGCAGATAGGAAGATGTTGAAAGTAATCCTAAAACTTAATGAGTGAGAGGACTGAGTGAGGAGGAGAAACAAGAGGTCACGAGGAAAGTTCTCTAACTGCTAACACAGTTGGCTCCAAAAAGCAATGGGTAAAACCTTATACCTCTCCATCTCCACATTTCTACTTTGCATTGTAAATGAAAATGGCATCATATTTTATCCATGTAATGTGACCAAAAGGAGGAAGACAGTGCCCCCAAAAGAGTCCTACAAAAATAGAGGTGATAGTATTGTTATTAGTAAGAAGAGTCTCAAGACTAGGAAGCCATGTAGCCCTTGGTCAGTGGCTATTGTAATTTCAAGCCTCATCAACCAGGTTTCTCATTCTTATCTTTCTAGTATCTTCTCCTAAAGGCTCCTCTAGATTAAGTCAATTAAATTGTAGAAAGACTCACATAACTCCCTTGTGGATTCTTAGTATTCACAGTAAAAATGAAGAGAATTAACATTTGAAACTAAGACAATTCTGTATTCTTGGACCTTTCCTATAGGAAAAACCCTTTTCACCTCTGCTCCATGGGGAAACCATTTAGATAGCATATAAATTTACTGACTATGCCAAGCACTGGAAAGTGCTAGCCTGTCATTTTGAATTATCCAAACAAAGCAGGATGGACTGTTCAAGCATTCCCTGGTTCTATCTGTTAAAGGCCACTTAAAATCCAAGGTTACTCAGGGACAATCAGAACAGATAACTCATTACTTCTTTTAGGTAAGTAAATAAATAAAACTATTATGCCCTCAAGTTAAGCCTATATGGCCTTAAATTCTAATTTTAATGAATTACATTTCTAACAGAACCACAGCCAGAAAATTAAAGTTAGAAAGTTTCTTTGAGAAACACAACATAAAATCAATGGCATGGGTGAAATGTCCTTATCTTTCAAAATTGCATTTGGTTTAAGTCAAGTGTTCAAAGACCAGTAACTACTCTATAAACTCATAGAAATTTTCACAATTCAGATAAACCCATTCGACCTTCAAAGCCATGGGCATTCATTAACATAGTAATGGTAGAGATACCTAATTAGAAAGGTAAATAAGAACTGTGATTAAAAAGTACTAGTCTGAAAAATAGCACCTCAGGAACTAAGCCCTACACTCCCTCACCTCAGTGATATTTGAGAGGCAATAAAATCTTTAGGAGAGAAGGTGTGAGGCATGGGTATTCAGTGTCTAACAAAGTGCTCTAGAGAATGGTTTAGAACTAGAAAAAATGATAATAGCTGCCACTTCTATGTGCCAGACACTACACTAAGCACATTACTTATGTTTCCTCACTTATTCTTTGTCATGGCCCAATAAGGCAGAATTAGTAGCCCCGAGTTATAATTGAGGAAACAAAGCAGTGCAAGTTAAATAGTTTAACTGATAATGATTACAATTTCCAAGAAGAAGAGCTGAGATCTGAACCCAACTTGCTCTGATTCCAAAGTTCTGGCTCTGTACTGAATACAACATTGTGCTTTAATATACTGTGCTATAATATACTACTCTGTTTAATTCAAACACACATGAGGACAGAATAATGTCTAAAATTATTGAAAGTTTATCTAATGAGACTGTCGAAATGGTAACAACCACGGCATTCTATTTCATTAAGGTTGACACTAGTCTACTAAGAGCTGGACAGTTGCTAAGGGGCTTTTCTTGACACCTCTGATGCAGACACCTAAAAATCATTAGCCAAGGAACATGGTAACTGGAAGTCAGAAGCAGATACCAATTGTATTTTAACAAACGGATCCATCATATCATCTTAATATAATATATAACTGTTAAAATGGTTAAGGTAGAAAGAGAAAATGGATATAATTAATTTTAGCTGGGTGGAAATTCTGTCTAAACTTTGCTATTGCAATCAAAGACACATTTCCCAGTGCTTACAACAAAGGGCAGAATACATTTTGGAGATTGTGTTATTTTTATTTATTCTGAGAAGGACGTATGTTTAGTTTGAGAAGCATATGTGGCAGGAGAAACAAAGAGAGGACTGCAGAAGACACACTGTGAGTCTCGCTGTAGTTCCTGTGGGAGCTGGACAACAAGGCTAAGGAAAGGTAGCATAAAGGCTGCACATGCAAATGCCAGGCTCAGCCAGTGAATCGTTATCATCACGAGGGAGGCATGTAGGCTTATCTGGAAAATAATATCGCTAAGGAAGAAAAAGTCATTTAAATGAGTAACCAAGCAGGGTGTCTCCCATGCAGGCTTTTCTCTCTATATTTTTATATGTTTTAGCTACTTTTCTCTTTCCCCTCATCAGCATTGGTAACCCTGTGGAGATAGTGGCATTTAAAAAGACACAGCAGGTGGTTAATAAATAGAAGCAGTTGAAAGGGATTTAAGCTAAAGCTTCATAGGCTGGTAAAGCACTACTGCTTTAGTTTGAGAAGGATTCCTAGTTAGAGCAGCTGGGAATAGTCTCATTTAACCAGCTGGGACTCATCCTTTTGAAAAACATCAAACAACCTGTAGAAGCCATCTCTGATTTGTAAAGATTAGTTGGTCATAAGTCTCATTAGAAATACTTTTTAAATCAAATATTAATTATGAAAACTAAAAATAATTTTAGCTGTGCATAGAAGATCATGCCAAAGTACAAGATTAGACACATGAGAAGCCCACTCATTTAATCACCCAATAGTTTGTGATTTTTTTCAGTTTATATTACTCTATTTTCCTTCATAGTGTTTTTTTTATTTTGTTTTTAAAACTGATACACAACAGCATAAAATTGTGCATGCTATGAGGTCTAATTTAATGCTTGATATATAGTATGTGTATCATTAATGTTTAAATCAAGTCAAACATATTTATCCCTCAAACATTTATCATTTCTTTATAGCCAAAACTTTGAAAAATTTTTCTCTTGGAAATAGACCAAATGATGTTATGTTCATTAAAGGTGTCACTACCAAACTTATGAGCATGTATGGGGAGGGAGGATCAGGGTAGCAGATAGAGTTAGGAGGGAACCGCATCAAGGGATGAGAATATGAAGTATCACCTTGAATATATGAATGCATAGGTGAATGTATGAATACATATATGAATGTAACTCCTTGACCTTTAGTAAGATATATAACTATAGTGTACCAATAAAATTCCAAAAAATATTCTAGCTCTCTGTAAAATACAGTGAATAGTTGTTATTTCTAGTCACCACACTGTGCAATAGCACCCCAACTCACCCGATATTTTCAAAACAAAATCTTAGGGTTTGCCATCATGAGTTGCTTTAAGTCCTACATCCTGTGATCACCAGAAAATAAAATGTATAAGCCTACAATCACACATCTTTTAAAAATAGAGCACTCCAAATGTCAAAAAAGTTTATATAAACAAAAGTCATGATTTTCATAGCTTAAAACTTTCAAAGGCTATCCACTCATCATTTAGAATAATTGAGTAAAAAGTATTCAATAAATAGACAAATGC
Organism: Muscardinus avellanarius; assembly: GCF_963383645.1. NCBI lineage: Eukaryota > Metazoa > Chordata > Mammalia > Rodentia > Gliridae > Muscardinus > Muscardinus avellanarius. The sequence continues at coordinate 88,791,216 of NC_137786.1, read as the reverse complement.
ACAATATTTTAAGTTTCTAAGATCTCCTAAAATTTTGCTATTCTTTAGTGGAGAACAGCAGTAGTAATTTATATTAAAATTGCCTAGTTTTTATTTCCTTTATTTCTTTACCTTCCCTAAACAAGCTCAAAAGAGGGGCTATCTTATAGAGGTGGAGTACTTGCCTAGTGTGTGCAAGGCCCTGGGTGTGACCCCCACATCTATCTCCTCTCTGTCATCACACACACACACACACACACACACACACACACACACACACCCCTAAAACATAAATAAATAAATAATAAAGAACATCTGCTCACTTCTGGCTCACATTCAACCAACAAATCTGGGGGACTCAAATTTGCTACAGTTTGAATTAAGTCTGCCTGCACAAATAAAGTTCAACAAATTATGCTCTTGCTGTCCTTGCTCTAGTCTTGGTGCTATTACTCTCTGTTGGTCCCTAGATGTGGTTAATTGTCTCCTTCTTTAAAAGCCTAGGAAAGGAAACATTAGGGTTACATCCGACAGGTTCTGTTGCCTCCTTTCCATGGGTCAGCAGTGCTGCTGCTTTTCCATCAACTGGTCCTTATTTGCATCCTCCAGAGGTATGTTAATTTAAAATTGAGCATCAGGCCCACTCTAACTATAAAGGGACCACCCCACAGTATATTAAAAGGTTCACATCAATGTATGCAATTTAAATGCACATGCATATAATTAACTAGACACATTACCAGTGTGAGATGCTAATTTGGAATGAGACACAAAAGACCAGGATGCGTGGAGAGAGAGAGAGAAAAAAACTTTAAAATTAAAATGACTACATAATGAAAACTGCTTCATGCTGTGTCTACTATTTTCATGTAAACTTAATATAACTGTAAATATATTTTAATGAACAGTAGAAAGAGGCAATTACAAAGAGCAAAGGAGGGCAGCGCAGCAGTGAAACCTCATCAGAATAGCTCTTCACCCTCATATTAAAAGTGCTGCCTGAAGACAGAGGATGAGTTATAACTTCATAATTTCAGGGGAAAAATGGTTTCCGTATTAAAGACACATACCCATTTGCCAACCTGCTGGCAATAAAAATAGAACCCTCAAGTGGTGGTGTAGGGGCAGGGGAGAGAATGGATCCTAACTAAGAAACAAAAAAAGAGGAAACCTGAGCTTGACATTTTCATTTTGGTGTTAAAATGCCTTATTAGTAAAATGCCTTTTTCTTCTTTTGTTAAAATAGCTTTGTATTCTCTGAAGATTTTCCTAGAGCACGAATGAGCTCTTGATATTCTTAAGTATCAAAAACTGTTATAGTTTTCATACCCCAAAATATATGTGAAAGTCAGGGAGTCTTCATTTAAATGCTGTCTATACCTTGGAACAATTGAAGAATAGATTTGCAACTGTAAAATGAATGTGATAAATTTCACGACTCAAACATTTCAGAGAAAGAATGCAAGAGAGTTGACACTGATAGATATTTGTTATTAGAATTATAATATAGGTAAGGAAAGGAGGCTGAATCATTGGAAAAAACCCTCTATACTAGGGCTGAGCCTGTATATCACTGGGGTAGAAGAGTGTGTGTGTGTGTGTGTGTGTGTGTGTGTGTGTGTGTGTGTGTGTGTGTGTATTTACTGACCTAAAGATTTAGCTCGTGGAATATCCTGTGAAATCTAATTCTCTAAGAGATACATATATCTTACCAGATATTGGAGGATAAATAATGTGACTATCTTGGAAATGGAATATAAGGCTGGATTATAAAATCAGCATCACTAGAATAATCTTACTTAATGCAAGTCTTCTGGTTCGCATATTGAATAGATCCCACAACTACTTTTGAATATTAAAGACTTTGGGCTGGCTAAAAGAACATGAATTTTTGTGTTTGCTTTATGGTTATAAAGTCAGTTAGTACCAACCTATAGATTAGATAGGAATATGGGTTACAGGGCAGATATTTTGCATTCCATCAACACTGACATGGATGCAGTATTCTTAAGAATTCTAATTATTCAATTAGACAACTGTAGCAAAACACAGTGGGCTGCTTGCTTGAGGCAAGTGAACCATAGCACACATCTCCACCTCTTTGTAATGAAGCCTTCCCAACCTAACTCCACATGTGGATGCAATATATATTCACAGAATTATGAAATTTTAGAGCAGAAAGAGAGGTGCTATAAATGATCTGACATAAATCTTTTGGTGAAATGAAGAAATCAACTATGACTCAAATGGGCTAGATTATCGACCCAGAAAACTGAGCCATTTAGTTCGCTACTCTTCCATTCTCCCATATTGCCTGGCAAGTAATAATTTTAGCAAAATAATATATGGCAATCATTTTGCAGTTTCTATTTTTCCTTTATGTATATTTTCTTTTTCTTTCTTTTTTCATTGAAACATAGAAGCATTTTGGTCAATACATTTACAGGTATAATTTCAAACCAGCATATTTAAAAATATTAATAATTGAAGGGCCAAAATAACACACTTATTTTGATAGTCTCTAACATGAGTAAATTAGGCTTGATTCATTCCATATAATTTTTAACAATTAGCTCCATATGAGCATTTAAGGGCTATTTTATTTTCTCACTGCTTTCCTTCAAGTTAAAATAGATTTTAAAGCTTACATTCCTCTGGCTATTTTCAATAATTATAATTCAAAGTTAAATATTGTCAATTTCAGAAAAAATATTCTTAAAGCATAAAAACCAAAGAATGTGATTTGCTGAGTAAGATCCAATCCAGAAAAGGTTGTCTCATAATAGTCTTTTAATCCTAGAATTTTATTTACAAAAATTCACTGAACAGCAAAGACCGGCACGTTGATATCAAAGGGTATTAACTGTGATTTGCTGGCTCCGTTTTTTACCTAAATCTGGTCACGTGAATTTGGTTCCTATGTGATATGCCCCTTTCATCAAATAACTTAAGCCTATTAACAAATGCTTTGATGATACTAGGTCCATGGAGATTTCCACTAATTGCCCTGTGCTTTTAACAGTTCCAAATACATATTACAATTGTTTATTATAAAAATGACTTGAAAGCAGTTGCTGCATGCCTCACAGCAGAACAATGAATACTAGTATGAACAGAGAAAGGTCCATCAGTCCACATGATTATGTAGGGATAGGACATCAAACTGATCCCTTCTCGTTGCAAAGCAAAGCTCTCCAGTCCTTCTTGACTGTTAAATATGTGACAGTGATTCTGAGTATCAGTAATAAAAAAAAAATTAGGCTTAAAGATCTTAGGAACACCCACTCCCAATAAAAAGAAAAATACGAAGCTATAATTATGTTAAAACTTCTGTAGAAAACTTATTTATTCTCGAATATCCCTCCATTCTGGCCTATGGGAGCAATGAATAAAGGTTTATTGATTGTTCCTGACATGATATTAAGACTCAACAGAGTGATTAAAATAAGTTCTAAAATTGCTTCAGTTACTTTAATAAATGAGAATGTGGTAAAACTTCTCTTTAGATTTGGAACCAGTCTACCTAAGGGTCAATCCTGTTCTGCACCATCTAGCTGTTTTACCTTGTGCAAGTTACTAAATTTCTTTGAGCTTGAGGATTCTTGTCTGTAAAATGAAACAGTATAACCAGATCACCTAGTACAGTGTCTGGGACCAGAGTGCTGAATAAACAGAATCACCATGCTGGTTAGGTGAAATCATGAACTTTGAAACAATTAACATCAGAGTACCAATAATCTAAATTTTAAGTTTTGTTCCTAAGGTTTTTTTTTTTTTTTTCCAGTACTGGGGATGAAACCCAGAGGCATTCTACCTCTGAGCTACACCTTCAGCCCTATTTTTTTATATATTTTTTTCTTTGAAACAGGGTCACACTGAGTTGCGAAGGGCCTCACTAAGTAGCTGAGGCTGGCTGTGAACCTGCGATCCTCCTGTCTCAGCCTCCCAAGTGCTGGGATTACAAGTGTGTGCCACCACGCTATGCTTTTTCTAAGCTTTCACATAGGACATATTACACATAACAATAGATATTTATTTATTAATTCAGTGATAAAAAATAGAGCAGCCCATAATAGACTAAATAACTGTGTTGAACCATGATAACTGTATGATACCAAAGAACAATGTTCTTTTTGTGGAAAATATTCTACTCATTAATCACTTGTAAAAACCCTGCACAAATGTACATGGTACTTATAAAAGCCACACATTTTCTGTATCCTTCTGTACTCTGCGCTCGTTATCCTTACCAGTAACTTCCGGTGGACGAAGGCATGTTGCATCCAAAAAGTAACATATGATGGACGGTGTCCATGCTGGCCCGAGGCTTGAAGTCAACTGTCATGAGAAAATAAGATATGTATGTGAATATAAGTTACACTTCCATACACAAGGGTCAGAAGAGACTATGTCTTTGAATGGTCTGAATAACTATAACATAGGTGTTTCAATGTGCTAATGATAGAATGTTATGGCTATATAAATTACCATATTCCTTAAGATGAGCATGATTTAATAATTGATGTGGTCGGATAGTAAATTCTTATATAGCAGAAAGAATTAACAGTCATTAGGCTGAATAATATACACACATGTGCGCACGTACTTTTTAATGGAAGACCCTTTTTAAAGTGGTGAGAACATTATGTGGGTATAAAATGAAAGCTCCAGGCAATGTATTCACAATATATTTTCTTCAGATTTCAGTGAAGTGCTGAGTATCATAAAACATCCCACAACAGTGTAGAGACAAAAGCCACAGTGAGTGGTCAAATATGAGGAAAGGATGCATAACTAAAATTTATTACCTTAAAACAATAATAGGCGTCACTGGGATGTATATGGAAAAATGATTTACCAGGAAGGAAAAATACAAGTGGAAAGTGTATCTATACAACAATGTAGAGGATGAGCTTAGTGTACTTGTTAAAAGAATACTGAAATTTATGCAGTAGCATTTCTCCTTCAAATAGTGGTTGGAAGGTATTAAACTTAGCAAAAACGATTGCAAAAGTAAAAGAAGGTTTTTAAAACTTATATTACTATCTGTGGCCAGTATTGACCTGAGCTCCCTTTATTGGTATAGGTTGAGCTCTCTCCTTTTTGTCCTACTTCAAAATGCTGCCCAGTATGCCATAGCTCTTAATAAGTCACCTTTTAATATAAAAAATACTAGTCTAAAGGATCTTGAGTTTCAAGTCTGTGCAAAGCTGTATCTTTAGCTATTTTGGTCTGTCTGACAAAGTTAACAAAATATTATTGGTTGCTAAACTATGCATCAGAGACATGAGTATTTACCAAATAAGACAATTTTTTTTAACCTCAAACTCTAGCACTACATCTTACAAAGTTTGGTTGATCAAAAAGTATGTGGCCCTTATGAAGTTCCATCTTAAAACTTTCAGAGAAAATTAAAAAAAAAACTTTACTCGAACTTAAAATAAAAAACTTAAGGATTAAAAACAAATCTTGAGGTTTTCATATCAATATTTAAAAAACTAAAGCAGAGAATTAGCTGGAGAACAGACTTAAGATAGCTTATGCTATAGTAGCAAAGAATTTTCTATCATCAAAAGAATTTGGCTTTCTATTACTGAAGAATATAGGAGACCTAGGAAATTGAACATGCTTTGAAAAGAATCAATTGAAAGTTGCAACAGTTCTTAAAATATATTAAAAAAAATCGTATTATTATCAAGCCCAAGTTTGTTAGCAAGAGAAATAGAAGGAAGTCTCCATAAACCACTCTCAAGTTGAGTCCAAGACTTCTTTCCAGAATCCTCCCAGGGATCATTCTTGGCAGAAGGAAAATAAAAAAATCCCCAAGGTACAAAGACCTATCATATATTTGTCTTTTCTTTACCTTAAATCTATTTTGATATGATATATCTTGTAATTATAGTGATACTGCACATTCATGCTTATTGCAATACAATTCACTATAGCCAAATTACGAAACCAATCTAAGTGTCCATCAATGGATGAATGGATTACAAAGTTATGGGATATATACAGAATGGAATTCTACTCAGCAATATAGAACAAAATTGAGTCAATTGCAGGAAAGTGGCTAGACCTGGAGAACATTGTTAAGTGAGATTAGCCAGTCACAGAAAGGAAAAGGTCAAATGTTTTCTCTCATCTGCAGAAGCTGGGGAGGAATCTGGACACAAGAAAGACTTAATGGAGAATAAATTCCAACAGAATAAGGGAGGTAGTTTAGGGGAATGTAGTGAAGATTGGTGGGGAGAGGTAAGTGAAGGAGACACTTCTACTGTACATATGGGAGAATTCCACTGCCAATGTCAATATCCTGTATGGAGAAGGTGAAGAGTGTGGAGTGGCTGGGAGAAGCCCACCAGTGCTGTTTGCATGTATGACACTATCACTCTGAACTACATTATGATGTGAGACTAGCATTCACCAATATGAGATATTAAAATAAATAAATGTTGGGGTGCCCATGCTTCTCAATTCAGAACAAAATATGTACAATTTGGAATCCTGTACCCATTTGAAATCTTTCATTTTTATCCAATTGCTTATATCAGTCTATGGACATGTGTAACTTTTTTGTGTGATTATATTGTCTTTCCATCCTAAGGGGGAAAGAAAGTCTCTCTTCCAAAGCATGAGAGATTGCCAAAAAGAGGCTGACTCCTCCGCCTTTTACAATTTATGTAGATGATTGCATTATTTCCTCTCCTTAGATTATCTAATTATTATAGGTGGAAAGATTTCTCACCACTGAATCATTCTTGGAATTTCAGTAATAAACTAACCTGACCAAGTGAAGTTAACTCCAAGAATTAAACTGTTAGACGAAAAACAATCTGGTTTCAAGCATCAGCTAAAATCTCAGGTGAAAACATCCAGCAGAGAGTTGGAATCCTAGGACTTTTCCTTCAGAAAGAAATCAGAGAATCATTTATTTGAGAATCACTCAAAATCTGTGAGAGCCAACAAAAGCATCTCGATGAATTGGAACCAAGGGAAGGCTCAGGAGAGAGTGTCCCAGAAAGCAGGGAACTGTGAGCCTTCATTCAAGAGAGAGACACCAGCAGCTTCCTTTTTATGTTAATGCTGTGTGTCTAATGCTGTGAAAAGATGCAAAAACCTTTTCAGAAATAGTGTGAGCCATCGGTAATTCTATGAAGTGGAATAGTAATAAGCCAGACTCAGGTAAGAGATCTGTCCAGAGAGGAATAGATAACAAAGGCTACCACATTCATTCTCTCAGGTTTTTCATTAGGAAGAAAGGAGTTGACTGGCCCTTTCCTTATAGAGGAACATTTTCTAACTGTTCTCTGTAAAGGGCAAACTTTAATTACTCAAAGAATTAATTCATCCACCATATATTTTCTCATCTGAAATATCATTTTAAAAGCATTACTTGCTGGGCATCAAGGCACATGCCTGTATTTATTCCCAATTTTTGGGAGGCTGAGACAGGAGGATGGCAGCTTCAAGGCCGACTCAGCAACTTAGTGAGACCTTGTTTCAAAATAAAAAATAAAATAGGGCCAAGAGTGTAGCTCAGAGGTAAAACACCCCTGCTTTCAATCCTTGGTTACTTCTCCCCCCAAAATTCCACTTGTTTGCTCCACATTGAATTCTTACTAAATATGCATTTAATTTTCCTTCCTAAAAGGAGACACAGATCCATACCTTTAAGCAGCAGTAAAGAAAACTCTTCAGAGTCTTCTCCCTTTACACCTTATCCTCATGGAGTTTCTTCAGAAACTCCAGATCTAATTTAAATGCTAAATAAATTATTGGTACAGGATGGAAACAAGCAACTAACCCTCTTTCTTTCATATCCTAAAGGAAAAGTATAATATGCAAGTATTTATATAATTATGGCTCCAATTACAATTTATTACAAGTCGAAATGAAAAACACCCCTGGCAAAAAAAGAGTCATATCAAAATGTAAATCTAAAACAAACAGCAAATGCCTTAAAATAATGCAGCCCTTAGACAGTTTCAATGAAGGCCCACCCTGTGGCAGGAAGGGGCCCAACGGGAAAAGAGGAATCTCACGGGTTCATTTTTGAGTTTGCTTCATTCCTAATCATTATAGGAATAGTAATATGACCTCACCCCTTGTGAATAAGAATAAGGTTCGCTGAGTACACGGTATATGTATGACTACATGGGAAATTTCAACACAGCATAAAGCAGAATGTAGCAAAACAAAACCACATCTTAAAAAAAGTTCCTCCTTCCTTCAGTTCCCGTCATACACCAAAGAAATAAAGGATCCGAGGGGAAGGGAGCTAGAGGATAATAACAAAAACAACTGCATTTAAGTGTGCAGTTCTGACAGGCAGAATAAACAAAGGCAGCCTTGGGATGGTGACAAATAGCTCGAAACACAGCTTTGCGAGGATGCGAGGGAATATTATAACCGATAAGATGAAAAGTGCTACCAGCCCCTCCAACTCAATAATAAGATGACAGCTGCTTAAGTGAAAGTGGTACTTCAACCTCAGCCAGTGCCCATAGTTCAGATCACCTGATGCGCAAGACCAGGGACAATTTTATAGGTGAGTCTTGGGAACCAAATGCCTTTGAAGGCCCAACGCTCCAGAAACAGTGACTCAGACAAACCAATTAAGGGAAACAGCATGATCCTGAAAGAGCCCAGGTTGGAAGGTTTCTCTAAGGATTATGTCATCTGAAAAGAAAAGACTTGAAAGTACGTGTGTGGGCAACACACTGAGCAGAAAGATAACTAGGTCTATTTTGTGGAGTTCTAAGCAAAATTTGTCACAACTGCATGAGGTTGTTTGGGATTTATGGCCTCTTTCAGCTAACATCAGACTACAATCAGGGCCATAAAATTCTCTAAGATTATGACTTAGGAGAGTGCTTCATTTACCACTTGGCTTTCTCTCCATTTTTCCTTTCCAAGTAGATGTCTAGATCAACATGTCAGATTTTGATAAATCTGCCAGATTGAGGACGTGGAAGGATTGTGAAGAATGTAAACAGCCAAGTGGAGATACCAGTGTTTTTGGAGATATCTATGCACATGTAACCAATCCTAAATTACCATCGGAAATGGCTGGAACACTCTTTTAAGCTAATGATTTGCATTAAAGAAATACCATCCGTAGTGATTAATTAATATGCTTAGCAAAAAAAAAAAAAAAAAAAAAGAAAACTGGCCAGAAAATCCAAATTTGGTTCTCTAGAACTTCGCATTCTAGAATTTTTGCCTATATATAGCATTAGAGATAATTATTATTACATTCTTCCCCTCCCAGAGGAATAATATTATGTATAGTAGGGACTTACTTTGTATGCTGTGAATATTTTTACATGTTGTTAAATATAATTTTATCTTTTTAGCTTGGGCTGATGCATTATGATTATCTGTTGAGTTAGGTAAAAACATGGAGCACAGGGTTAATCTTCTCCCATCAATATGTCAACAAAACCTCCAGAGATCATTTCAGGTTTTAAAGTCTTAAAATTTTCCCAGGTAAACCATAGGGAATTCTAACTATTGTCCACTATTGTCCACATTTTCAGTAGCTGAATATATTCAAATGTGTAAATGTACTCAGGCTCTAGTTAGCTAGTTAATTTGGGGCTGTATTTTTTTTTACTTCTTCTTCTTCTTCTTCTTCTTCTTCTTCTTCTTCTTCTTCTTCTTCTTCTTCTTCTTCTTTCTTCTTCTTCTTCTTCTTCTTCTTCTCCTTCTTCTCCTTCTAATTATTATTATTATTTGTGTGTGTGTGTGTGTGTGTGTGTGTGTGTGTGTGTGTGTGTGATACTGGGGTTCCTGGAAGCCCTTTTTCCTCTGGGCTACACTCCCAGACCTATTTTTTTTAAATATTTTTATATGGAAACAGGGTCTCTTAAGACAGCGCGGCTGGCTTCGAACCTGAGCCATCCTCCTATCTCTGCCTCCCAAGCGTGGGGATTACAAGTATGTGTCACCACGCCCGGCCTTGTATTGTTATTTTAAATGTACAGGGCAAGCCACATGTGGTAAAGCATACTTGTAATCCCAGTATTTGGAAGGCTGAGACAGGAGGATTGCAGAGTCAGAACCAATCTCAGTAATTTAGTAAGGCCCTTAGCAACTCAGTGAGACCCTGTAAACTAAACTAAACTAAAAGGCAGGGTTGAGGGTATAGTTCAGAGATAGAATGTCCCTGGGTTCAACCCCCAGTTTCACACATACACACACATACATATAAAGTTCAGGGAAGACAGTACAAATAAGATGTCTTTGAAAATGAATTTATAAAAAGAGTTTCTAAAGATAAAAATTAATAGATACTTTTGAGTTATTTTATCGAAAAGATAACCTGGACTCTGTATTATATAATTTAGTGTTAGCTGGATGCCCTACAATTTTTCCAGGCTGAGGTCTCTAGTAGGTATACAAATGTAGCCTCTAGTGATGACATTTTTGTCTGTGATAAAGAGTCAGTATCCTTTATGGCTAGTGCTTTTAAGCCATATTTAATAGGGAAAACTGGAGAGGTGTAAGTTTAAGAAACAATACTATCAAAGAGATATGATTTTAAAAATTACAGGCTCTGAAATATCAGTACTATTGCCTTTAATATTTTTATTTCCAAAATATAAAGATTATACTTTGAAAACGATTCCAATAGGAACTGGAAATATTAATGCTCTAAATTATAATTTAAGTGTAGGATATGATCAACCATAATGTTCATGATCTTGCAGTTGGGTCAAAAAGATATAGATAAATGTAAAGCTCACAGCACTACAGTCCATTTGCCAGCATGTTAAAAATTTGCAGCAATGGCATACTCTATCATCTTCAGCGAGCTGGCCTCATAACCATAAAGCAATTCTACACTAAAGAAAAGACCTTTTGCTTGAACATTTTTAATCAGAAAGCTTAATAGAGAAATTGTCATCAAGCCTTACTAGCATAGACAATAATGTAAAATTCATAAAAAAATACTTGATGTGTTTTTTTATGGGGACTTTCAGCTGCTGTTACCAAATTAACCAAGAATAAGACAGCTGAGCAAGCCTGTGTATGTTGGATATAAATTTAAAGTAAAAAAGCCTTACATCTGAATAAAGAAATTTCAAGACAAAAAAAAAAACTAAACTTCTAGATTATGGGCTGCTAATATTGAACTTTCTGGTATTTACCACAATCAATTAAAGAATCAATAAACAGATTTTATCAGTCAAACCATGCAAGATAAAGTAGCATAAGTAGCATTAAGCAAGCCCTGTTTTTGTAATGTCATTCTCAAAATAGTTCCCTATTATTTGCCTATAGAATCAAATTAATATCCCTTTCTAGCTTTTTAAGGCCATGAAAAAAAACTGGACCACTCTCCTTGGTCACCACATTTTCAAGATGACCACTGCTCTATCTCCCACTCTTCACTCTCTGCTGACATTTGCTGGGGGCTTGCTTTATGTTGGGCCTCATTTACTTTTCTCAAAGACTACATAGTCTCTTTTCATTTCAAAAACATGAGCTCTGAGGGTTGAGATGTATAGGAACTCATCCCTGGTCATGTACCTAGAAAGCAGTGAGTCTGGGATTTGAATACAGAGTGGTTTGTTTCAGAGTTTGCCCTTTATGATTCCTTTATAAAACCAGTCTATGATGCTGTCTCTCATACTTTTGTCCAATATGTTCCTTTGTGCTCATGTTGTTGGTCAATGAAATATTCTCTGTCCCTCTGTATATCCAAATAGGTCATCCTTCAAGGTCCTGATTAAATCTTGACTGTCTCCCATAAGTAATTTTCTCTGACTAGATCGAGTTCGCTGTGATCTCTTTATAACTGACCACTGAAGAAGGTCTTATTGAAATAGTTGAAGTGGCTACTTCAACTATTATTATAGGATTATGACTGCCTGTCATAATCCTATAAATTTCCTACCACTGAAAGATACCTACACATCAGATGTGACTCAAATCTGAAATTTCTGAGTTGGCTTTTGTACTAGAGAGGTGGCATTTTGTATATTATTGCCTTATACAGCTGGGTAAACAGGTTTTTTGAAAAAAAAAACACAGATATATCTCATTGAAGATTTTCCTACTGTTATCTAATAAAATATAATGAAATGGTCTGTACTCCTTCCCACCCTGTGTTATTACCCAAGAAAAGTCTGGGAATTATTAGGAGCTGTTTTGTTGAAAATATCTGGGTATAAAAGAAGGACTCCAGATAATGGAGGCAAAATCTCATCAAAGCTAGAATGGAAGGATAGGAGAGGAAGAAGGCTGAGGTTGATTAATGGAGGAGCTACATCCAGTTTTGTATAAAAATATAAATATAGCATGGTAAACCTGGATACTCATTGTTGGGAGGGGAGGATAGGGAATGGGGGTGGGGAGAGGGCACCAAGAACAGTCTAAATGTATACCATTTTCAATATGTTCCACATATAAATAAAATTTAAAAAAATCTGGGTATCTGGGATGACCATAGGGCCTTTATGTGACTTGGTAATGTCACTGCTTAGTTAAATAACTGTGTGCAGATTGATTGAGGATATTTGAGAAATATTCTGAGACTCTGATAGATACAAGGTATATAGCAATAATGTCTACTTTATGATTGTGACCAAAGAAAGTGGGTCCTATCTACTCCTCAGAGACCTTGAGTCTACAGTATCTTATTTGTGCTACCAATAGTAGCTCTTTTCAAATAGCTTTCACTAAGAAATAAGAAGCCTTTCCTATGGTATCTGCTGGAAAGTTCTCTCAATGATCATCTGGGAGACAGAAGAATATATTATTCATGCTTGAGGAAACCCTAGTAGGGAGAAGAAATGAATGCTCTGTCAACTCTATGGTAGCAAACAGGTTACAGTGATTGCATGGGGATATGAACTCACACACATGCACATGCATGAGTGTGCATGTGCGCATGTGAGAGCACACACACACACACACACACACACATGCACACACACACTTTATATAGGCAATGTACTCTGCTAGACCTTGGTATTTACAGTCACAATATCTCATGACCCACAAGGATGATTAAAATTAAATGATTTCTACAGTTTTCAAAATCTTTCCAACATCACCTGAATATGTAATTTGTTTTAAAAAGGTCACATTTGTAAATGTTCAGGTCTAACTGTGCAATTCCATAATAGAAACTGTTCCACATTCAAGAGAGAAGCTCATGAAAACGAAGAGCAATGAATCATTAGATTAATTTAATCTGCTTCTAAATTCAATGGCATCTACCTCATTTGTATAGTGCAGTTTGATAGATAGGGACCTGCCAGATTTCACTAAGAAAAAGACACATTTATTTACTGGTCATCCATGTGAGGGGAAGCAAGTGGATGAAGATGACAGTCAAATTTCTTGGCTGAGTGGGCTACTGTCAGAACCAATTCCTCTGAGTGTCTGTAAAACACCTTTCAGACAGCACCACAGTTCAGTGGTCAAATGCTGATTCTTTCATACCTTGCCCATTCCAATTGTATGATTTATTATTAAAATAAAAAAAACAAAAGCAATGCTTGAAGAAAAACTACACTTTTGTTCAATACATAAACATTTGTATCTTTAGAGTATTTCCCCAAATATTTACTTTAGTTCACATTTAATCTTTTAATACAGATATATAAACACATCATTCATAGTGTATGTTCATATTACATTGTATGTGTGACAGGCATAAATACATGCATTCCATGATGACTGACATGGCATTTTCTCAAAAGTAAGAAGAATATTTTTTTTTAAAGTGTATTATAAACCAGGCGTGGTGGCGCAAGCTCATAATCCCCGCAATTGGGAGGCAGAGATAGGAGGGTCGTGCAGGTTCGAAGCCAGCCATGCTGGCTTAAGAGACCCTGTTTCCAAAAAAAAAATTTAAAAAGTATAAAATAGATCTGGGAATGTACCTCGGAGGTAGAAGGATTTCTTAGGAACCCCAGTACCCCCCCCCACAGGGGATCATATACTAGTCACTCAAATATAAAGCCAAAGTTGTGAATTCTTCAATGCAATTCTGACTTTAGATACCATTAAGAGAGTTTGTCATGGTTGCAATAAGCAATCTGGTTTGTACTTTGCTTTTACTTGTTCTCCAGAAATTTAAAAAGTACAAGGAGAAAGTCTTTTTAGTATACTTCCACATTTGTATTCTTGTTTTCTAGAATTCTGCTAGGCTGTGACTTTCCTGAACATGTATCATACTTTACATACCCATTACCTAGGCCCAAAATAGCACACAGGAGAATTTTTTAAGTTTTATGAATTAACAAACAAGTGAAATTTATTTTAAAAGGTATTTCTTATATTAAAACAAGAATATTATTTAAGGGAAAAAGGTAAAATTGTCGACTATTTGAAATGTTAAGAAAATGGCAAAAAAAAAAAAAAAAAAAGGCGGCCATGGTGGTGTATGCTTGTAATCCCAGCACTTGAGAGGCTAAGACAGGAGGATTATCAAGTTCAAAGTCAGCCTCAGCTACTTAGAGAGGTTCTCAGCAACTTAGTGAGACCATGTTTCCAAATAAAATAGGTCTGGGAGTATAGCCCAGAGGGTTCCATCCTCAGCACTGGAGAGAGAGAGAGAGAGAGAGAGAGAGAGAGAGAGAGAGAGAGAGAGAGAGAGAGAGAGAGAGAGAGAGAGAGAGAGAGAGAGAGAGAGAGAGAGAGATAGATATTGAGATATGAGTGCGTGCCCGAGAGAAATGGCCAAAAAAGCTACATGCAGTGGTGTATACCTATAATCCCAAGTAGATAGGAGGATTAAAGGTGGAGGTCAGCCTTAGCAATATAGCAAGACCTTGTTTCAAAATAAAATTTAAAAAAGAAGGACTAGGAGTGTAGCTCAGTGGTAGAATGCCCCTGGATGTAGTGGTACATCCAGCTGTAATCCCAGTAGCTGACAGGCTGAGACAGGAGGATTGCAGGTTTGAGGCTAGCCTCTTCAACTAAGTAAGGCACTCAGCAACTCAGTAAGATCTAGTTTCAAAATTAAAACTAAAATAGGGATAGGCTATAGCGAGGCATAAGGCCTCTGAGTCAATTTCTAGTACCAAAAAAAAATACATAAATAAGTATATATGTAAATAAGTTAAAAATACAGATAATGAAAACAGAAGGTATAAAACCATGCCTTAAGAAATGAATGAATGGAGCTGCTATAAAATTGTTTTTAATTTTAAAAATGAACAGCACTATTTTCAATCAAGTTTTAAAACAAGCATTATATGATAAGATATTTAGAGATTCAGAATTTGTGATGAGCCATAAAGAATTGCTAAAGGCTCATTTGCTATGCCATCAGCGTGCTCTAGAGAAGAAAGCCCTGGTTATTCCACAACTAAAACTTCCACCTGTTCCCCTTACTTATTCCTTTATATAAATGATTATTTGGTATTTCCCTTTGGCTTTCAATTTTCCAATTTTAATTTTGGCTACCATACACTGTGGCAAATACTCTAAGAAAAGTACATCAAAGGATTCACATTAAAGTCAAAACAACCCATTTTAAACAGATAAAAAAAAAATCTTCAGTATTCATGCAATCCTCCCAGCAATAAAGAAAGGAAGAAATTCTGAAAATAGTTATGAATTAGAAGACCATTTAAGAACCTTAGGAGATGGAATAGTTTAGTCTTGGAAGAAAAGTTGCCTAAGAAAATAAGAAACAATATCCTGGTTTGACTACTGCCCTTTTTGTGTCTGCAGCAAATAGTCTATTTGACTGAATATATTCACTTGTACTTTTCAATTTTAAATTATGTAAAAGTAAACACATATTTTAGAAGGGCAATAACACATGCCAGGATATATATTTATAGTCCTTAGAGCCACTAGCCCTGGAATCATTATACTACCACCAACCTCCAAAAACAAACCAGTAACTGTTCGTGTGAGACCCATAATAACGCAGCAACACAGGATGACCATATTTATACAGGTGTGTAGGGTAACATTCTTTTAAAAGCTACTGTGAAGTGGTAGAAATTAAAACTATCCCTGAACTCAAACCAAGAAAATATATTAGTAAAGAAAATATTAATGTAAAATTACTTCTATGAGTAAATATTATTTTCTCCTAGGCTCCCAAACATGTGGATATAAAATTTTAGAAAGTCTTACTAAAGATACTTTGATTATGTATTTATATTCTTAAATCACACTGGGGGTTACTCAAAGAACTCTGTTTGTTTTGTGATGCTGGTGATTGAACCCGGCGGCATTCTACCTCTGAGCTACACTTCCAGCCCTTTATATTTTTTATTTGGAAACAAGGTCTCACTAAATTACTGAGGGCCTAAGTTGCTGAGGCTGGCTTTGAACCTATGATTGATTCTCCTGTCTCAGCCTTCCAAGTAGTGGGGTCACAGGCACAAGCCAGCACACCCAGCTCTAACTTTTTTCTTGGATATGTCTAAACACTATACAAAACAGCAAGCTATGTCTCATAGTAGGACTCATTTCTCATAGTAGGACTTTCATTCTGAGGGATTAACAATGGAGCCAATTTTGTTGGAAGTGTTGTTATAGATTGTATGTTTTGTTGTGATTGCTACTAAAGTGCAGAGGAAAAAATAAATGTGCATCGTTCTGGCTTTGCAGGTCTATAATACACATTCCTTGGGGAACAGCTCATGAAAATTCATCCTCAGACTGCCCCAAAGCTACATGGCACACATTTTACAATTCACATAATAGCAGTTTCAGATGGCCCACTTGAAAATTAGTTTCAAGGGATCAGCATACAGCTCTCAGTGCCATCATTTTCCAAAATCAACATCTCGAACCAGAAAGGGAAAGTGGGAAAAAAGATCCTTGAATAATTTGGCAATCATATCTCTTCCCTAAACAGTTAACAGTCTGTCATAAGGGATGTTTAAATTAAAACAAGCTAGATAGAAACAGATGGCACTTTGTCACTTTGCCTGTCTGATTTAAAGGCTCAGTTGAGGAAGTAACTGTCATTTAAAAGTCCTCTTACTCTATAATATAAACAACAGAATGGATATCCCTTCTTTCTTCCTTCCTCCCTTCCCTTCCTCTCTCCCATTTTTGCTTCTCTCTGCCCCTCCTTCCCTCCCTCCTTGCTTCCCTGCCTCCTTATCCATCTACCTGTCTGACAGGTAAAATATTCCATTCCCCTGTGATGATTCTAAGTGCAGTCGATTTATAGCATGAACCAGGAGGTAAATAAACAGTCTGTTGAGTGGAGTAGAATTAAGCATTCAGCCACAGACAGAAAGCCAATACTATACAGAATGGGATTGCATGGTATCAGTGACCATTGACATCTGCATGCAACTCCTTAGCTACCATTACTCATGAATCTCTCCAGATACAGTTTGTGCTCTTGTCTCTCAGCGGCTGTCTCTGGTTTGTTTCTGCATTAAGCATGATGAATGCGTTTTAGAAGCTTGACAGTAAAAGATTAATATGCTCATAACCATCAAAGAGATCCTCTCACTGATTTCAAATAGCCATTCTCCCTTCAACTGCCACCCTTTTCCCTCACACACACCATCCAATTAATACTTACTCACGAAGGCCTCCTCATCCACGGGCAAGCGCATTGACATGCAGAAGTATGTATCAGACTATTAAAGAAAGAAAGATACAAAATTCGATTAGACTGCTGCTGCTAGTAAGAAAGAAAGAAAAAATAACTATTAAAAGCATGGCTTCTATGACTGCAAAGAAAGTACTGGCCCCAGTAGGTGAGGCTGTGAGGGTGGCAGGTCAGTCTAGAATTTAGGAACCCAAAGAGATTTTCCTAAGCTTCTTCCCTAAACTATTTTTTAGGTCCTACACATGAAATAATTATCATGAGTCGTGTTCTTAGTATTGTAACACTTAAAAGTCAATGTTCTAGATTCTTATATAACAATATTTAAAAATTTAATATATTTAATTTGAAATTGGTAAGAATTATAGCCACAAAGAGCAACAAAAGTATGTCATTTTTCTGAAAATTGAATGGAACTAGAGAATATTATGCTAAGTAAGATCAGCTTGTCATAAAAAGTCAAGGATCAAATGTTTTCTTCCATATGTGGAAATTAGAGAGAAAATAGGAAGTTAAAGGGTCTGCAGATAATGGAGGAGAGAAAACAGCAGAATAGTGGAAGGTGATAGGGGAAGGAAGGTGAGGAGGGGAAAAAGAAGAAATGATAAAAGAAAAGGTTCAAATTATGCTGTGTCTGTATATTAAGGTATCATTACCAATCTTATTATTTGGTATAGGGAAGGGTGGGTCATGGGGCAGGACCTGAAGGGAAATACACCAAGACCTGTGTGCATGTTTTGTTTACATGACTTTGAACCTTGCTATAATATATAATTATAGAGCACCAATAAAAGTACAAAAATAACAACTATAAAAAAGAAAATGGTGAATTAGTTTTGACCATCTTTGCTAATTACAAAATTAATTAATTTCTTGAATCACTTTACAAATACCCCAAATATTAGAAAAATATAATGAATAAAAGCTGATCTTAAATATAATACTGCATTTAGTTGTTCTCTATTTAAAATTTTTATGTAGTCCATTGAAGAAATCAATATTAACCTAAATATTCTTTCTTTTTTGCTATTGGTCTTTATCTAAATGATCTTTTTTTTTCACTAAAAACATATTGAATTTTTTTTAGTAATTCAGGCATGGTGGTGTATGCCTGCAGTCTCAGCTCCTTGGCAGGAGGATTGATTGAACCCAGGAGTTCAAGGGCAGCCTGGGCAATAGAGTGACACCCTGTTTCTAAAATAAAAATAAATTAAAATAAAGAAATGAAAGAAGAAAAAGAGTAGTTAGTGATTAAAAATTTCAATTTAAGGAGAATGTACTTCTGAAGATCTATACACTCTAGTTCCTAAATGGAAAACCCATATGCAGTGAAGTATGTGCTACGGTTGAGCATATGCCTACTACCAGGATAGCCTGCACCCATTTAATAATTCATACAATGCTTAAATTAAAAAAGCACTACTAACATGAATAGAGATTGGATGGGTGTCTCTAAATCTACTGATTTGTACCTAAAATTTGTGAATTTAACCTAAGTTTTACTTCTGTGTTAGAAAACAAGAGGGCTCAAATAAGTATCCTAACATTTAAGAATTTAGGTCTTGTTTAGATCCCCAAAATCATCAAAAAGAAAACAACAGACTAAGCACCATGATCACAAACAATACGAAGAATAAAGGAAATAGCTATTTATCTCAGTAATGAACAGATTTATATGGTGACTAGTCTTATTTTTAGTTGCTCAATTTGAAAAGACAGGGTAGTTTAAAAATGTCTTTCTTCTATTAACTTATATTCTTGGATTACAACTTCTCTAATAATGAAAAAATGTTCAGATTTCAACTGTGTTTTTCCAGAGTTATTAAAGTCAGTTGGAAAAAAAAAAGACAAGAGGAGTGAGAGAGACAGAAACAGAGACAGAGACAGAGAAATACAGGAGGCCCTGTGAAGAATTCTACACAATTATTTTGGGAGATAAATTCTACATTAGACATCACATCAGAGTCCTACCATATACTATGTCATACTCTGATTTGGGATTTTACTTGTATGCCTTATTTCAAGATAAAGAAAGATAAAGAATAATGCTGTTAGGAGAGAAAGTAAAACTTTTTCTAAATATGAGCAAATTTAAAGATATACTGTGCATAAAATCAATAATTTGCCTTTAGCTGAAAGCTCTCAAGACCATAGTTCAGTAGAACTGAAAATAGAAAAAGGTAATTTATTCCTTTCTTTTTAACTATAAAAGGCATGGTAATTTTGTTCTGGGACTATTTTGCTACCATGAGTTGGTTTCTAGGATGAAGTTGAAATCTCAGGATCTATGTAAAGAAAAAAAAAAGCATTGCTTATTTGCACAGTTGAACTGGAGAAGCCAATTCTAAAAATAACTCATATAGAACGTCTGTTTTCTCAGGATGACTGAATACGAGTAAGCATATATATATTCTTTTTTGAACCCAGGAGCATTTTACTTTGAAGCCACACTCCATCCCTATTTTTATTTATTTATTTATTTGTACAACAAGGTTTTGCTTATTTGCTGAGGGCCTCACTAAGGTGCTGATACTGGCTTCAAACCTCTGATCCTTCTGCCTCAGCCTCCCAAGTACTGGGATTACAAGTGTGTGCCTCAATGACTGGCAATTTAATGTTGTTTCACTTTACTTTCATTAAAATGCTGTGTAAATAGGTCTAACAGGCAGTTCTTAAAAACAGAAATGGAAAGCCAGGCATGGTGATGCATGGCTATAATCCCAGTGCTTAAGAGGCTGATATGGGAAGGCTGTAGTTTTGAGGATAGCCTTAGCAACACAGCGAGATTCTCAGCAACTTGTTTCCAAACAAGTTGTGAGACCTTGTTTCCAAACAAA
This sequence comes from Muscardinus avellanarius, assembly GCF_963383645.1. Classification (NCBI taxonomy): domain Eukaryota; kingdom Metazoa; phylum Chordata; class Mammalia; order Rodentia; family Gliridae; genus Muscardinus; species Muscardinus avellanarius. The sequence continues at coordinate 88,770,849 of NC_137786.1, read as the reverse complement.
AAATTAAAAGGGCTAGGGGGCATGTAGGTTGGAGGTAAAAGGTCCCTGGGTTCAATCCTCAGTACCACAAAATAGATAAAAATAGAAATGAAAGCTGATTCATAGAAAGATTACTGTATTGATGCACTTAAGGGAATTCAGGTAGTTAGTGTCAAAGAAGTTAGGATTAAAAGCCTTCAGGTCAATGCCTCAGAGATCACCAGAAATAATGAAGTATCTTCCTTGCCACTTTCTTCACGTCAAATTTTAATGTAGTTATACTGTGATCCTGGCCAGCATTAAAAATCTTCACTCCTCTATTTATCTAAGAAACTAAACTCTCTATATAAATAAAATTAAATGTCTTCATAAGTAAATGAGGGCTTTTTTAAAAAAAGATATATAATCTGTTGGAGAATGAGTCGGACAATCGCCTCCACCAAACCATAATGAGCTCTTTGTAATACAGGAACAGAAAGGTTATGTAGGTGATTACAGAATATTACTTCAGCAATACAGGTTAACATCTATAGTAGGTCAACAAGAATGCCTGGGTACTTTAAACTGAAATTCTGGGCTATAAGCAGCAGTCAGTTTAAGAATTTAATTATATAATAAAGTGTATTCACATAGTTAACTATGACAAACCCCATGATCAAAAAATGCCGTCTTAAAAAACAACTTTGGCCGGGCGTGGTGGCACACACTTGTAATCCCTGTGCTTAGGAGGCTGTGACAGGCGGGTCGCAATGGTCTGAAGCCAGCCTTGCTGGCTTGAGACCCTGTTTCCAAATAAAAATATATTTTTAAAAATGTATATTTAAAAAATATATATATATATATATTTTTTAAAAAGGTGTGTGGGAGTGTAGCCCGGAGGCAGAAGGGTTTCCAGGAACCCCAGTACCACCACCAAAAAACAACAACAACAACAACAAAAAATAACAAAAAACTTCAAAGGCAACCCTATCAAGAAATGTTGAAGCAGGGCGTGGTGGCTCACACTTGTAATCCCCGTGCTTGGGAGGCGGAGACAGGAGGATCGCGCAGGTTTGAAGCCAGCCGTGCTGGCTTAAGAGACCCTGTTTCCAAAAATAAAATAGGTCTGGGAGTGTAGCCCGGAGGGAGAAGGGCTTCCAGGAACCCCAGTACCACCCAAAAAAAAAAAAAAATTGTTGAACACTGCATTGCTCCAAGTTTTAAAATCATTACATTCCTGATAGGAGCAAGTAACCAGTTGTGTTTTTTTCTGGCATGAGGCACACTAAGAATACTATTTAACAGTACGATGAACCTATAACCTCCATTCAACAATATTTTAAGAAGTCGGATGATATAAGTACACTATCAAGTCTCAGGATATGATACTTTGTGAAAGGAGGATACTTATTAAGCCCCTTCTTTCATTCAAGCAGTTTCATTTTAGGTATTTCCCAGGATAACTCTATCAGATAGATTATTACAGACATAATTTTAAGAATGGAAAACTGAAACTAAAGAAGATAAGTAACAAATAAGAGTTGATAAATGGAATGTGTAACCAGTCCTCTAAAGCACTTCTTTTCACTATGAAAAGATAGCTAATAAAAGTGTGTGTGTGTGTGTGTGTGTGTGTGTGTGTGTGTGTGTGTGTTGCAGTACTAGGCATTGAACCCAGGAGCAAATTACCTCAGAGCTACACCTCCAGCTCTATTTATTATATTTTTATTTTGAAGCAGGGGCTCACTAAGTTGCGGAAGGCCTCACTACGTGGCTGAGGCTAGCTAAGAGCCTGTGATCCTCCTATGTCAACCTTTCAAAAACTGGGATTTCAAGGGAGTGCCACCATGCCTGGCTTAAAAGGTTATATTTCAAGCCTCTCTAATATTTTAAAAGAAAAGATGGTGTGTTCTTAATACACAATTTTAGTTGTTTATTGGATGAGTGGTAGAAATAAGGGAATCAAAGACACATAAAGTATAAAAGGACATTTTTAGTCCAAGTAGCCTAAATTTTTAATAGCACCCAGAACAGGTCACAAAATCTTGTTGACAAAGTATATATTGTTGACAATGTATAGACTAGAGCCATAGATATTTAATTTCATCACCATTTTGTTTCTACAAAGCAATTTGAATACACATACATAACTCAGTTCAATGCTTCTCCTTACACCTTCTGAACACACAAAACCAGCACCTTACTGCCCATTATAATAATAGTCTTTTCATTTGAACACACTGTCTTAGAAAGGATGCTTCTATAATTCAAACCTAACTACCAGTGCAACCTCTCACAATTTTCCATATATCATCATCATGTATCCCCTTTTTCTCTCCGTGGGAAGAACACTATCTGAACGTGGTGCCAGGGGACCGTCTGTAAAATATTACGGATCCAAACTGCTAACATAAGGCTCAGATGTAGAAAAAAAAGAAATAATATGGACGTACAAAGCGCCATCTCCCAGTGCTAGCTAGCTGTTTTGGCACATCAGCCAAATCTGAATCAAGAGGGATGTGATATTGCTGATGCCTCTTCACTGCTCCTATTGGGAGCTATCCAAGAAAAGCACATTTTTCTAACAAAAGAAGAGAGTATGCTCGAAATGGGAGAAAAAAATCCTCGAGTACTAAAAACTCTCCTAATGATATTCTATTGCCATTCATTTTAACCCACCATTTTCATGTAGACAACAGTGTTCAGTAACATCCTGCTTAAACTATTTAAGAGGAAAGCATTCTTTACTTTGAATAAGTCATTTGTGAGACAGAGATGTAGTGATTTCTGTGGGGAAAAAAGTTAATACTATCAATTGCTTATTTAAATTAATATGGGACAAACAAAACCATCTGCATACTATTGCACATGAAACCTGTTCACATAAAACCAGTAATTTTTGTTTTGGGAAACCAAAGGTACCATTTAGATTCTGGTGTAGAGTGCTATGATTTGATCCTGACTGGTAATAACATTTTATTGTGCAGACTTGAAGAATTCCCCCAGACTGCCTTTCTTAAGGAGACTGTTGAATGTGGTGACCACAAATAGGTAAACAAATAGATAATATGACCCAGTTTTATTTGGACATTATACTTTTTTTACTTATTTATATGGCTATCTGCAAATTGGCTGTTCTTTGTAAACAGGCTATAAACCATAGAAATATTGTGTATAGTATGTTCTTTAATAACTTGTCACAATTGTTCCTTGTTAAATAATCAAAACTACTGAAAAAGGTGACTGTAGAAGATAATGGATAAATTAATATGATTAACTGTAATAATGATTTCACTGTGTGAATAAATATCAAAACAGCATGCTGTGTACCTTAAACATACCCAATAATAATAAAAAAAAATTAACATATACAATTAAAAAAATTTTATAGAGCCAGTAGAGCCATCTCATTGTAGCCACTGTGACTTTTTGTCTTAGAGATGTTGCTCAGAAAGTGGGTAGTAAGCACTGTTTTAACCACAGATCATGCACATGGAAAATTTCATTCAGACAATGGTTACTGAGCTGTAGACTTCTATGTTTTCACATGGTGCTCGCTCTGGTTTTGAATAACTTGAGTTCTGCAAAGAATTAATGGAAATCTCAGGGCTGCTGGTAGTTCTGTCAGTCCAACCAAGGAGAAGTGCAGAATAAGAAGAGGTCTTTGATTACAAGAAGAAACAATACTGGAATATTATTTTTCAAAGTTTTATAAAGATTGGCCTGGGATGGTTAATTTTATTTTCCCCTTTCTTTTATTTTTAAATGAATTTTTGTGTTCTTAAAGCAGTTGGAGGGTAGAAAATAAAATTTGGAAGAAACTGTTGCTGGGACAGTAGGCTGAAATCTTCATTTCAAATGCTTGCTTTTTATTTTTTTCATTTTTAATACTTTTACTGGTACATTACAGTGTCACACGCAGCTCATAGTTACAGTGACACATGTGCACACAGTACTTGGTGAGCTTTCCCCTGGCTCCTTCCCCATTCTCCTTCCCCAGACTTGATACTGAGATTGGCCCTGGTATTCTCACATATGCATATCATGTCAATGGAAGTGTTCTCTTCATTGATTCTGCCCCTGCCCCTTGCCCCCGACCACCTGCTTCGATTTGCTGGCGTTTCTTCTCCATTATCTCAAGTCCCTCTGTTATCCAGAAGACTCCCTAGCTTCCACATATGAGAGACTTAAGTGAGATGGTTAATTTTAGACTTAACTGAATGAAGGAATACCAGAGAGGTACAACACACTGTTTTCACCTCTGTCTCTAAGGGTGTTTCCAAGGAGAATGGGGTGTAAGTCTGAGCTGACTAGTTGGGGAAAACTCTCCCCTCAGTGTGGGTGAGCACATCCAATCTAGAAAGAATAAAGGTAGAGAATCTTTTTTCTCCTGGAGGTTGGGATACACTCTTTTTTTTCCTGCTTTATTTTCTGCCCATCAGAATACCAGACTTTCTGGACTTTGAACTCTAGGACTCACAACAGACATCCCAAAGTTCTCAGGCCTTTGAACTTGGACGGAGCCATGCTAAGAACATCCCAGGATCTTCAACTGGCAGATGGCTCGTCAAGGGACTACTCAGTCTCTATGATTATGTGAGTCAATTTCCCCCAATAAATCCCCCCTCATTTGTCTATACCTATAGCTATATCTGTATATATATATATATATATATATATATATATATATATATATATATATATATATATAATTGGTTCTGTGGCTCTAGAGAACCCTGACTAATACTAAGATATATAACCAAAATAGGTAATAGAACCAAATTGCTATGTGCCAAAGTGACTCGAATACACACCTAAAAAGCTTATATTTTCTCAGTGGAATATGTACACTTCGTCTCATCCTAGTATAAAAAGGAGCTAGAGCAAAGGGACATTATTCAAAAGCTTAAAAGATTTTCTGGAATGAAAAACTCAGGTTTACAAAGCTACCTCTCTGAAACCAGAATTTAAAATGTTTCATTTAAAATTACTTAAACTGTCACTTTGGTGATGATGATGATGGTGACAATGATTATTATTATTATTTTTAGTAATGGAGATTGAACTGAGGGGAACTTTGGCTTTAATCTATAACCGAGCCCTCCCCCTTTTTAATTCTGAAACGGTCTCACTAAATTAGCACATACTGTCCTCAAATCTACAATCCTCCTGTCTAAACCTCCTAAGTACTGTAGTAACAGGCATAGTCATCATGCCCCCCTCCTTAAACTGTCACATTTATATGTAGTTTATTCTCATTTTCCTTTCTCTATTATTTTCCTTTACCACATAAATTAAATATATGTTTATTTTATATGGTGACTTATACTTAGATTCTGGAAGAAATACAGTAAAGTTTAATGTTAAAATCACTCCAAATGATTCTCCAAAATGCTTCATTATTATCCTTATTATTAAGCTCAACACTATCCACACCAAATTTTTGGATGCTTATCCCAACCAGGAATGCAATCTTCTAGTAACCGTGTCTGTCAAGCATCCTCAGCATTTAGAATAATGCCTGGCACACACTGCAAGCTCTATAAATATCTGTTGAATCCTGTACATGTCTACCTCCTTTGGTGACAATAAACTCACAGCTTAAGAAAGGCTGAACTGAAACCTGTGTTATAGATGCTGCTTAATTAGGGTTTTATACAGCATCACTTTTTCATAAGAATTTTATCCTTCAGTTGATTCATCCCAGAATCCCATTTGCATTTTAAACTATAATCACACCGTGGCTGGTTATGACAAGCTTCTCAATGCCAAGTAGCTCAAACGGAAGCGTCTTTCCTGGCAAGGGCTCTTCTTTGGGAATTGCGAGTCTGAAGGAGCCAATGATGAGCGAAGAAATATTTTGGTAAGGGAACAGCTGTCTTAGAGTTTTCACACACTTTCACTTATAAGTAAACACAGAGGAACATATTGATAATGGTCTATAATTAATTGCCTATGACAACATGGTGGTGATAATGGTAGATCCCCCTTGGCTTCCTGGTTGCAGGGCAGGGGGAGGAATTACACAAGGGAAACTGCTGTTTAAACAGAGGCTGCTGACAATCCGCATGATTCATCTTCCCCAACTTGAGGGTAGTGTCTTATACTTTCCTCAAGTTCCCCTGAATGTAGAAGTGGTCTATTTTATAAACTTGTCACAAATACGAACTATCCACCCCCATTTTTCTCTCTGCCAGCACAAATGATAGGAATCTGTACTTATCAAATCTATTTGGAAAAGACTACTCAATAATTAGTCCAATTACCATGTTTCTATGTTCCGTGGTTACATTTGATACCAGGACAGCACAGCATCCCAGAAGAGGAGCCCCAGACTTGAAAGTGTCTATCAACCACTTTATTACTTGAGGTGTATTCTTTTCTCTTAAGGTTTAAAATGAACCATCACAAAACAAAGTGGTCTTCTAAATTTTTGTTTGTCCTGGGTCTATCATAATATATTTTGTCATGGATATTTTTGCTAATAACTGCTTACCTTTTAATCTCTTCTATTACCCATGTAGAAATGCATTATTCTACTCATGTATTTATTCAGTTAACAAACCTACATGTTGAGCAACTCGCAGGAACCACTGTGCTACATTCATAAGCTGTGAACAAAGTACATATAGTCTCCGTAGGTTCGAAGTCAGCCTGGGTAATTTAGTGAGACCCTCTCTCAAAATAAAAAATTAAAAAGAATGGGGATATAGCTCAGTGTAGAGTGACCTGGGTGTTTATTCGAGTGACCTGGGTGGTGTTTGTTTTCTTTCTCTCTCTCTCTCTCTCTCTCTCTCTCTCTCTCTCTCTCTCTCTCTCATATATATATATATATATTTTTTTTTCATTCTCTCTCCTCATAAAGCTTATAATTTCCTAGTTTAGATGAGAAATAGTCACACAAATAAATGCTAAATCTTTAATGTCTTAAGTACTACATGTGGGAAGTAGAGGCTGCTACAAAAGCCAGTAATTCAAAGAAAATTATATGGGAAAGAGGAATTAACAATTTTTTATCATAGAAAATAATTTTTTCAGAGCCCTATAATTGGAGAAAACTTGGTAAGACTGATAAAAACGATTTTGTTCATATAGACAGGGAGGAACATGTTTAAACCTTATATACTGTTAGTGGGGTTGCAAATTAGGATAACCTTTATGAAGATCAATGTGGAGGTTTTCCAGAAGACTGAAAATAGAATTACCATATGACCCAGCTATACCATTCTTGAGGATCTTTCTAAAAGAACTAAAATCAGAATATTAAAGTGACACTTGCATTATTCATGTTTATAGCAACATAATTCACATTAGCCAAGTTGTGGAACCAACCTAGGTGTCCATCAAGAATGAATGGGTTATGAAATTGGTACATATTACACACAATGGAATTTACCCAGCCAAAAAGAAGAACAAAATTATGAAGTTTCCAGGAAAATGGATGGAACTAGAAAATACTATGTTAAGTGAGACGATTCAGCCTCAGACAGTGAAGGGCCATGTTTTCTCTCATATATGGAAGGTAGAGAAAAATTGGAAAACAAAAGTGACTTCAGGTAAATGGAAAGAGATACCAGCAGAACACTGAAAAATTAGAGAAATGGGGTGGGAAAATAAGACATCTGATGAAGGAAGCAGTATATACAATGCTATGTGCACATATGAAGATATCAATGCTGAGGAGTGATATCAAGGACAAGGAGGGAGCAAGATGGGATCTTGAGACAAACACACCAAATGCTGTGTGCATGGATGCTTCTATCATCCTGGACCTCATTATGATGTATAATTATAATGCATCAATAAAACTACATTTTTTAAAAAGTTGAACTGCACAGTTTGAATGTATGTCATTTTAGATATGGTCCACATAAAAATAAAAAAACTGAACAGCAATTGAAAAACACTCCTAAAAAAAAGCTGAAATGGAAAAGTAGTGGTGGCACCTAACACAGGGTCTGGTAGTCCACATTAGACTTTGGTTGCTTTGTTTTGCATCTCTTAACTAGTGGACAAAGTATAGTAAAATATAACAAGGAGAATGGAAAAAAACAATTTGCATTTAAGACCACCTGATGATCTTGAGGAAAATAAAGGAGAAAAAGTCAAGTCAACCTGAAGTTACTATAAGGCAACTGTGATTTCTGAAAAATGATACTTTTTTTCCCCCAAAAAGTGGTACAACAAGAAGACAATGACAAGGTGCTTATGTTTAATGATGGAGTCATATGTTTAAGTACAATGATCAAGGGCAAAGTCATTCTGTTTCTCTCTACTTCCCTCATAGTGATTCTGTGACCTATTCATTCTTCTTAGACTTTTAGCTCATATAAAAAACAAACACTTCAACAGATTTGCATCCTTTGTCTTAAACTTTTAAGAGGAACTATAAAATTAAACATAAAAATATTCTTTGGAATGTACTTTGATTTTTCTTTGCATGCAATAAACATCTATATGTAAGCATTAGACAGTTATAGTACAGCTTCTAGCAGACTATGTTTTAAGGGCTAAAGGTCTGATATATTTTGCTTTCTATTCCCAAACACCACCTACCATAGGAACTGAGAACATAGTGAATGTTCATTGAATAAGGCTGTTGAATTTTGTTATGTGCATGACTAATGACCTTTCATAAAGGACCTGTTCCTACAAAAATAGTTTCCAGGCATTGAGTCATTTTTTCCTTTCTGCATTTTATTTATTTTTTAGGGCTATCAAACCAAATTTGTCTGACTATAATTTAACAACTTCCATTCAAAGACAATATTAGTAATTCAAGGGAAAAATGACTTTACAAAGGTTGTCTTCTAAGCTCCCAGGGGTGGATAATTGTCATATAGTTAATGGAGTTATTATTATAATGAACAAAATAGCTATGGAAACTTCTAATGTCCATTTTCCAGATATGCCTTTATTTGTCATCAATTCATTTTATATTATAAATACAAATACTGCCTTCAGCACATAATATCATTCTTTAAACCAGCTTGGAAAATTTCTAATATGAGACAAAAAGTAAATTAAAAAATGAAACTCAGAGCCAGGTGTGGTGGTGCACACCTTTAATCATAGCACTTGGAAGGTTGAAATAAGAGGATAACAGGTTCGAGGCCAGCCTCAACAACTTATCAAGGCCCATCACAACTTAGTGAGACCCTGTTTTAAAATAAAAAAATAAAATATATCTAGAGGTGTAGCTCAGAAGTAGAATGCCCCTAGGTTGAATTCCAAGTACAATGCGCACACACACACACACACACACACACACACACACACACACACACACATTCTATGCTTTATTTTGTGGTACTGATGATTGAACTCAGGGGCCTTCTATCTCTGGACTATACCTCCGGCCTTATTTTTTATTATTTATTTTGAAACAGGGTCTTACTATGTTGCAGAGGGCTTCAATAAGTAGCTGAGGCTGGCCTTGAAACTGCAATCCTCTTGTCTTAGCCTTACAAGTACTAGAATTAAAATCATGTGCCACCATACCTGGCAATTCAGTGCTTTAAAATTGACTGTTTTTAAAAAATATTTTCTTAAGCTAACATACATTACATGCACAGACACAAAGTATGGTAAATAAAGTGAAAGTAAGTAATCTCAAATTGTCATCGTTACATAATTAAATTTCTATAGTCAGTGCCCTTTGCAGGTACTATAAGAAAACCTGAAACTGGTGTGGTAGTATGTCTGTAGCCTTATCTACTTGCAAGGCTAAGGCAGGAAGATCACTTCAACCCAGAGGTTTGGGGCCAGCCTGGGTAACATTTCGAAAACTGCCTAAAAAGACATAACAAAATAAAACAATAACAACAAAATTTTGATCTTTTGTATTAAACAGTTACAGAACATAAATGTATGAATAATAATAAACTGTATTTAAGGGTGATCAAATAGTTTGTGAAGGCAAGTTTCTTTGTATAGAATTATTTCCATTGATAAATCCAGAAGGAATGACAGAATTAGAATACTGATCATATGTGACTTCTAATAAATCTAGTCAATGGTAATTGCTTATTGTTGCTAAAACAGGTAAAGAGCTGATAGAAAATCTTATACATAGATTAATCAGTACCATGATTTCTAATTTAATTAGTAGTATTAATGTTACAAGAAAAGATAAATAGTGTGTATCTTCTGTTGATAGTAGACATTACCACCTATCACATATTCTTGCAAAAAATAAAAATCTAAACTAAATCTGATGAAGCTTTTGAATGTATCAGTACACAAAAAATAATGAACAGAAAGATGTATTAAACAATACGATACTGATAGAATCAGCAAAACCTACAATGCAGGATACTCTATCAGACAAATATCTGAAAAGTAAAGCAAAAAAGCAAAGAAGGGATCCTTTAAGATTACGAAATATTTTAACAACATTTGCCATGTGAACCACATTTGGATTTTCATGAAAATAAACAAACATTTAAAAATAGAATAATATGAGAAATTTGACATTGACTAGGTATTTGATAATATGAATGGTAATAATGGTGGTTCTGGTTTTGTTATAAAGTATCTTTAAAAAAATACATACTAAAGTACTATGAAACAAAATGCCTTAATTCATAGCAAAATCTTCAAAGTAATTCAGTGTGTGTATGCATACTGAGGAATTAATAGAGATATAGAGATAAAATATGACTATGAATTAATAATCATTGTTAGTATGTGAGTTCCTTATACAGGTCATTCAAATTTGCACATATTAAGAGGGTTTCCATTAAGACATTTAAAAATTAAAAATATAGTGTTTTTCAACATTATTTACTACAAACTTATCAATGCAGCAAATAGCAAATTGAACAATATTTACTGATTTTATGTATATTTTACTCCTAGAGCAGAAATGTAGATACCAAAAATTTATATTTTCCCCTAAATTTTAGAATCTAATGGAGGAGATAAAGTCTCCTCATTAGAAATAGTGATATATTAAACTTTATAGTAAGGACTATAGAATTGATATAGTCACATATTTCATTAGAAAATAGTAACATATTAAACTGTTTTAAAAACTAGAAAAGGCTGGGCGTGGTGGCGCAAGTTTGTAATCCCCGTGCTTGGGAGGTGGAGACAGGAGGATCACGTAGGTTCGAAGCCCGTCGTGCTGCCTTAAGAGACCCTGTTTCAAATATATTTTTATATATTTATATAAAAATATATAAAATAGGTCTGGGAGTGAAGCCCGGAGGTAGAAGGGCTTCCAGGAACCCCAGTACCACCAAAAAAAAAAAAAAAAAAAAATCTAGAAAAGAAGCCGGGCGTCATGGCTCACACTTGTAATCCCCGCAATTGGGAGGCGGAGACAGGAGGATTGTGCTGGTTCAGAGCCAGCCTTGCTGGTTTAAGAAACCCTGTTTCCAAATAAAAATATAAAATAGGTCTGGGAGTGTAGCCTGGAGGTAGAAGGGCTTCCAGGAACCCCAGTACCACCACCACCAAAAAAAAAAAAAAAAAAAAAAAAAAACAACTAGAAAAGTGATAGGAGTTTGAAGACAGGAAATAACAGAGAGCTGAGCTGGTCTAAAGGGTATGGTGGGAGTAGGTATGAGGGAGGAAGACCATTTGGTTGGGCCAAAAAAGAAAGATAACATTCATCTTATAACTTTCAACCTGTGGCTAGACTCTATGACTTGTATGGACAATGAGTTAATACAGTTTACATATCCTGCAATATCTTGTGAATAGCTCCATATATTATACTATACTGTTTCTATAATGAATACATTAAATTAATATTTAAATAATTATTGTCTATAAGTATAATTAATATTGTTACAATTAATATCTTAAAAATTCGGTCAAATTATTTTAGAAAACAGATGTCACAAACAAAGGGAGAAACTAAACCAAAGAACCAAAGACAAAAGTGTAGGCTAGGTTAATGGGAGAACCTCAGGGATTTAAAGATGTACCAGGTCATAATATTATATGAACTGCTTGAGTGATGAGCGTATGCATATGTGTATCACTTTGAACCCCAGATGATGTACAGTTACAATGCGTGCATAAAACTATATAAAAATGTACCAGAGATTTACAGAATGGCAAAGACCTGGGAGCCATAGAGAGGGAAACTATATACTGCTATAGTTATAGAAGACAAAAAAAGCTTTAGCATAGGGTGAGAACTCCAGTTACTGTCAACCTGCTGCTCAACACAAGAGATACCAAGGGAATAGACAATCTGACCTTTTTCTTCTCCTGCTTTCAGTCTTCTGCCAGTCTTTTCCTCAGACCTAGGCCAACAGGAAGCCACAAGGCAAAGACATCCAGTGATACAGTCCATAAAGGTCAGCCTCTTGGAACTGAGAGCAGACTGGAGAAGAATACATCTGGAGAAGCCAATGGATAATATCCAGTGCATGAAACACAACCCTGCCTTCTTATTTCTGTTTTGGCATTTCTCAGTATTTAAAAATTATAAAATGACAGCCTCAAAATCAAAAGGAAGTGACCTAGCTTCCTTTGAGCATCTGAAAAGTCCTGAACAGAGAAGTTGAGTTCCCACACAGGAGGAGGGAAGAATTTAAATAGATAAAGTAAGAGGAAGATGCTCTAAACTGAAATATTAGTTTGAATAAAACCCTGAGGCAAGAAGATGGGTGGTGGAGGCAGAGACAGGGTATAGCTGGACTAGTAGGTATAAAAGTTACATTTTAGGAAGGTCTGAGAATGGAAGTTGCATAGGCTGAGCAAAGTCAAATAATGAAAGGCTTTGGGAGCTTGGGGAATTTAGATTTGACTTGAAAATGTTTTCCAGTTTAAAGGAGAGAATATTAATTGATCTCTATTAGAATTTAGGTTTGTTTAGGTGTGCTGTCCCTCGTGGTGAGTGAGTGAGGCCTGGGGCATGAAATCATGAGCACATCCCTTTAGGAAGACAATCTGGAAAGAACCAAGAAAGGTGAAGGTACAATGAGATGGGACAGTAATGGAATCTGCAAATACTCCAAGAGGTGCTGCTATCTGTGTTAGTCAGCTTTCTGTCACTGTGACAAAATACCTAGGATAAAAAACATAAGGGAGGAAAGATTCATTTTGGCTCATGGTTTCAGAGGTCTTATAGTCCATGGTTGCTTGGCCATACTGCAGTATAGACACCATGGCATGAATATATGGAAAAGGTCTATTCACCTCATATGCTCAGGACGCAAAGAGAGAGGAAGGGGCCAGGGTTCCAATATCCTTTAAGACATTCCCCAGTGGCCCTACTTAATTCCCTGAGGCCCTACCTCCTAAAGGTTTCAACATCTTCTCAACAGTGCCATAAGCTGGAGACTGAACCTTCAACACATGTGCCTTTGGGGGACAGTCAGCATCCAAACCATAATATTCTGAATTTGGTAAGTCTTTAGTTGGTATAGTAACACTGAAAATTTGTCTATTCATCCAGCCATATGTCCCACATGTCTGTCTATCCTAGAAATATATACTGAGTTTATTATTGCCAAATACTGCATTAGAGAGGGGACATAAAATGATGAGTAAAACCAGATATAGTTCCTATTCTCATGTAGTCTGTGGTATGATCAGGAAATAAAGGCATGAGCTAAATGACAGTAACAAATGTACAGTGCAGTTATGAAGGGTACCCAGAAAAAAGAGGCATAGGATACTATGACCGCAGACAGAAAAGTGGATATCAGGGGAGCCAGAAAAGTAGGGGGAATAGGAGAAGGTCAGAAAAAAATGCTCCTTTGAGAAAGTAATACTGTCCAGGCATGGTGGTGCACGGTTGTAATCCCAGCATTTGGGAGGCTGAGACAGTAGGATCATGGTTCGAGGACAGCCTCAGCTACCACTTAGTGAGGCCCTTTGCAATTCAGTGAGACCCTGTTCAAAATAATGAATAAAAAATAGAGCTAAGGGTGTAGCTTAGAGGTAGAACATCCCTGGGTTCCATCCCCAATACCACAATAGAGAGCGAGAGCAAGAGCGAGAGCGGGAGAAGAAAGTAATACTGAAGATCTGAAAGGTGAGAAGGTATTAACCAGGTTAAACAGAGAGGAAAGGAGCTGGGCATGGTGGTATATGCCTGAGGTCCAAGCATTCTGGATGCTGAGCCTGAGGGATCACGTGAGTCCAAGAGCTGGACACAAGCCTGGGTAACAGCAAGACTCCATTTCCAAGACAAATAAACAGGGAGGCAAGAGCAATCACAGGACAGAGCATGGGCCAAGACTCCTGAAAGGGAGTATAGTAAGAACAAGGAACTGAAGGAAACCAGTGTAGCTGAATCATGGAGAAATAGGGTCCAAGTTTATGACATTTCAAAGGAAAGCATGAAAAATACTGTAGACATCCAACATTTTTAACATTATGGCATAACAGTCTAATCTGGTCTAAACCATTTTAATCAAGGAGATGAAATGTTTGCCATAAGTTTCTTTGAAGTCTAACTGCTTACTGACTCTGAATTCCTAATATACTCTGCACCTTGACTACAGAGCACAACTAATATCTAGTAATTCCTACTAAGTATCAGACACTTTGCAAGATACTGGGGATAAAGCCCTACCTCGACAGTCTTTATTGCACCATATGGATCTTCAGTCAATTCTGTTTCCTACAGATATTAAGAACAAAATAACCAGCTCTATATGGATTCAAGGAAGATCTACTAAAATTATGCACTGGATAATCCTTCCTTGTGACGACACAGTACAAAACACTATGAGAACAGTATCTTTTCTGCAGAACAGGTAGGAAGGAGCTGGCTTCTTTTAGATTGCAATGTTTGGTCAGTGTATAGTATTAGCATAAACTGAAAAAGATATGCACAGAGATGAATGAGATATATTTCTTTTTGCAGTACTGGGATGGAACCCAGGGGCATTGTACATCTGAGCCACACCCCAGCCCTCTTTTAGTCTTTTTATTTTATTTTATTTATTTTGCGGGTCTGGGAATGGAACCCAGGGGCTTTCGACCTTCAAGCTCCATGTCCTGACCTATTTTTTATTCTTTGTTTTGAAACAGGGTCTCACTAAGTTGTGGAGGGCCTCACTAAGTAGCTGAGGCTGGCCACGAACTGTGATCCTCCAATCTCAGCCTCCGCAATGCTGGGATTACAAGCGTGTGTCACCACGCCTGGCCTGGTGCAGTTTTTAGTTTCAGAGAAACTAAATTTAAAACTTTAAAATTAATCATGACAAGGGACAACCCAAAACGTATGTGAGTGGTTAAAATTATTATGGCCCACAGGTCAGTTTGAAGAAATCAGACCCATATTCTATAATTTAATGAATAAGGTGTGGCTTCAAAAGGTGAAGACTCAGGGCAAGACAGAGAGAATATAAAGAGGTTCTAATTCATCTATTTGCAGGAATATTAAATGGGCTAAGTGTGGTGGAATATAGGGAATTCAAGAAAGAAGATGCAGGGCATTTTAAGAAGTGGTATAGAAGAGGGCTATATGGCAGAGAATTTAAATGTCAGATTATGAAATAGGAACTGTGGTCAGAATGTAGCATCACTGAAGATTTTTTGAGTAGGAGAATATAGCATATTCAGAGACTATTAAGAAAACTGCATTCACTGAAAACATTATAATGGTTAAGAGCACAGACTCTGGAGGGAGGCTGCCTGAATCAGAGTCCAGACTCCTCCACAACCACCACTCATGATCAAAAGGAGCTAACTACTGGTAAGCACAATGTCACAGATGACTTTCAGACATAAAACAAGTCATTGCATTTGTAGGTGATGTAATCTCGAAAAGGCCAAGTTCTAGTGATTGAAAGATCAGTAGATGTAGATGTCAGGGCCTAATGAACACTAAGAATGAGAAGAGTACAATAAGACACAAGGAAATTTTGGGGGTGATGAAATGTGCCTTATGACATCACAGTGGTCAATACACAAAAATATGCAAGTATCAACATTTATTGAATTTTATTCTTAAAATTCATAAAGTCTTGTTTTTAAGTAAATTATACTTCAAATAAGTTGATTAAGCCAGGCATGGTGGCGCATGCTTGTAATCCCAGTGCTTGGGAGGCTGAGACAGGAGGATTGCACAGGTTCAAAGCCAGCCTCAGCTACTTAGTGAGGCTCTCAGAAACTTAGTGAGACCCTGTTTCCAAATAAAATTTAAATAGGTATGGGAATGTAGCCCGGAGGTAGAAAGCACCTGGATTCCATCCCCAGTACCACACACACACACACACACACACACACACACACACACACACACAAGTTTATTAAACTGAAAAAGCAAGAATAATGCAAAAGCACAAAGTTAGGTAGTAGTTTAAATAAAACCACTGAATTTAGGAATAGTTCTTACATATGAAGAGCCTAGCATTAAGAGATTCATAACTTATAACCCATGTGTTGACACAGCAGTACTACAGTCGCCGGTGTGGTTGTATGCTTGAGGGTATTGGGGTCAGGCAGAGACTATTCATTGTATGAAGAGAATTTCCTCCTCCCCTTTTATTTGTACTGGGTACTGAACTCAGGGGCATTCTACCTCTGACCTATACCCCCAGCCCTCTTTCTTTTAAATTTTGAAGCAGCATCTCACTAACATGCATAGGGCCTCACTTAGTAGCTGAGGATGGCCTTAAACCTCTTATCTTCCTGTTACAGCTTTCCAAGTACCAGGATTACATGTATGTATCATCACACCAGGCTCTCTTTCCTTTTCAAAGAAATTATTCAATTAATTTTTACTGGGAAATAGGCATTGTTTTAGGCCCAGGAGATACATTAGTGAAGAAGACAGATAAGAGTTTTCTCTCAAGAAACTTGTAATCTTTATTTATTTATTTTAAATTGGCAGATAATTGTATGTATTTATCAAGAACAGCATGCTGTTTTGAAATACAAATGCATCATGGAATGGTTAAATGTAGTTAATTAACAAATGTATCGCCTCTCTTCATTTTTGTCATAAGGCTTATAAGAAATTTAACAGTATTCTGTGTGTGTGTGTGTGTGTGTGTGTGTGTGTGTGTGTGTGTGTGTGTGTGTTTTGCTGGGGATTGAACCCAGGGACATTCTACCTCTGAGCTATATTCCTAGCCTGGTTTTTCATTGTTTATTTTGAAACAGGGTCTCATTGAGTTGCAAAGGACCTCACTAAGTAGTTGAGGCTGGCCATGAACTTGGATCATTCTGTTTCAGCCTTCCAAGTACTGGGATTACAAGTGTGTGCCAACATGCCAGACTCTTAACAGTATTCTTAACAGTATACCTCAAGGAAGATAGAGATTGCAATATTTCAGTGAAAATATATGAAAATCTGAAAGCCAGAAGTGAGTACCTTTGACAGGATGATTAACTAACAACCATATTTTTTTTTTAATAGAGGTCACTTGGATCTGGAAATCTTCTAAGAGATTAGGTGAGGCAGCAGCAGCTTCTATTGCTTCCTGGCTACACAGGTGAAGAAACCCGCTGGCCCTTTGCTGTGAAGCAGGCTCCAGTTCCAGGCCTGCTACGCAACAAGCTCCATGCCTGGCCTCACAGGCTCCAGACCCAGCCTTGCCATGCGGCAGGCTCTGGGCCTGGCCCGCTGGCTCCTGACCTGGCCTTGCCACCTGGCAGGCTCTGGTTCCTGTCACTGTGGGCATGACATTTACAGAAGTTCCCATTTTTCCCTCCACATATATTTTAGTAGGAGAAAACAACACGTGTCATTTTTAGAAGCTGAGAGCCCAATTCTCTAGCAGCAAGGGATTTTACCTCCTCATTGAAAGCGGAGGCTCAAAGCCTCACCATGGAGAGCGAAATCTGCTGCTCCAAGCAAACCCTGACCCTCAGCACCGCGCAGAGGAGCACAGCAGCCATGAGCTGAGGTCTCCTGGGACACCCAGCGCATCGAATCAGCCCAGCATTATGGACGGGGCTCCCTCTGACTTGCCCCGGACATTTTTCTTACATAGTGTGTTGTCTAGAATTCCTGCACATGTATGGCAAGAGCATTTTACTTTTGGGAAGATATTTTCAAAAATTCAAGGTGGATTGGATTGAATATCAAACTAATGCATGAACAACCATGTTCATAGCTGCACAGTTCATTATTGCCAAACTGTGGAATCAGCCAAGATGTCCTTCAATTTTGAATGAGTGGATTTCAAAACTATGGGATATGTACACAATGGAATTTTTCCCACCCATAAAGGAGAACAAAATTATGGCATTTACAGTAAAATGTCACAAAAAAAGAAATCAGATGCCTTTCTTAATGTGCAAAATATTAGGGAGAAATGGGTAACAGGAGGAACTCTAGATGAAGAAGGGACCCTATAGAGGAGCAATGAAGGTGACATATCTGAGGGGATAAGAGGGAGGATAAGGGAAACCATTTAAAGCACATGATGTACTTAAACATATCAAAGTCAATCAGGAAGCCAAGCATGGGTAGGAGGGAGGAGGAGGGAAGGGGTTAGAGATTAGGTAGGGGCTGATTGGGTGATGTGTGCATGTATATCTCCACAAGGTTTTTTTTTTTTATCCCATTGAGATGTATGACTACAGTGCACCAATAAAAATTTATTAAAAAAAAGGATACATGAAATATAGGTGTTTTCCTATGATGATGGATACTCAGACTTCAAACTTCTTTACCCCAATAGAACTTATATTATAAATAAGGACTGGTTGCAAGGTTATTGTGTTTATTGTGAAAATAGCTTAGGTGCATTATAGTGGTTGATACTGAATTTTGAAAAATGAATGCAAAGAAAAATAACAAGATAAAATTATTTGATAAAAAACTTAGGGAGGGAAGTTGGGCATGATACACATGCATCTAATCCCAACTATACAGGAGGATGAAGCAGGATTGTGAGTCCTAGGCCAGCCTGGGTTACCTAGTGACAGCCTACCTCAAAATAAAAAATAAAAAGGGCTAGACTTGTACCTCAGTGGTACAGCACCCTGGTACAGCAAAACAAACAAACAAACAAACAAACAAACAAAACTCTTGGGTAGAGGCTGAGAAGTAGTCTGGCTAGCTGATATTTAGAAAGAAAAAAATTATTTCAACCTTGTCTACATTTTGGTATTCTGACAAAATTATTTTAAAAATTATCTGGGGTGAAACTGAGTATGGTAGCATATGCCTATAACCCCGGTACTGGCTTCGACACACACACACACACACACACACACACACACACACACCAGACACACAGACACAAAAATGTTGGGGCTGAGGGCATTGTTTAGTGGTAGAGCATTAGGTTATTTCACAGGCACCACATAAAAAAGGAAAATTCCCATATGTTCCTGAATTAACTCCATGAATACTATTAAATATGTTTAAATTTCCCTCGAATAGTTTTTGAGTTTACCTTTCAGAAAAAAACTCATTCTCTTTCCTGGACTGACTATTACAGACAAAATCATACTCAATTTAATTAATGTTCTCCATCACAGCAAATGAAAACAGGATGGTGAATCACAAGTTTGAGTATCTCTATTGTCTATAAAATTCTTAACTGAAATAAATATATTCCAGAAAGTTGAAAGGGATATTATCTTAGATTCATAGATTTGTAAACTTTTTTTTTGACAAATGACACTCTTGGATCTTGGAAGATATTTGTTGAGGCAAAAAAAAAAAAAAAAAGAAACCTAAGTGAAACCTAAGTGAAACAAGTGGAACATCACCTTGCAATTAACTCCTAGCCCCAGACCACAACAGACCCGGAGAGCCTTAGAACTGTGCTGCGTTTGGCTTGTCTCTGCTGCAGAACTGCTTCAAATATCCTTCGCTATTGTGAGGTGTTTTTAGATCATCACCAATCTAACCGAAAGTGAATTCCTGGGACAGCAGCTGTGTGAAATGCAGTCAGTTTCTACTGACTCATGCCATAATGAATGAAGGACCAGAAGTCTTAAATCCAACAACTGTGGGCTTCCAGCCCAAGCTTACTGTTTTGATAAAATAAATGATAGGTAAAAGAACAGTAGTTACCTCTGGCAGAGTCAAAGAATTCATGTTGAGTAAGATGAAATTTTTTGCTCCAGACTCTAAGCTATTTAGGGCAAGAACTTAATTTCCTCACCCCTGAGCACAATTTTCTCCATTTTGTATTATGGAGTGGTTATGACAGCAGAGAGACAATATAGATACTATTTGTTAACCTCTAAACTCTTTTGACCCCACTACAATCACTTCTTTAATACCTGCATTTACTCCAGCTATCAATCCATCTTCTTTCTTACACTTACAGTGTCTGTCCCATAGTCTAAGTCAAGTAGATGAAACCAAAACAGTAAAATATCTGCAAACACTGCCTTATCATTTATGAAAAATACATTAAGGAAATACAATTAATATTTTAACATGTCCAAAATGAGAAAACTAAATATTATAATTGATATAGCATCAAGGGTAGTATAAGAAGGTAAACAGAATTTGCATTTTCATAGCAAAATGATCCTTTAGTTGGAAGCAATTTAATCATAATTTCAGTGCAATTTACCATATAACTTTCATTCCCATAAATAATGAATTTTGAAATATTTTGGTGGTGCTTTTCTGCTTGTGTTTAATATGTTGTCAGTTTTTGTGAAATGTTTTTGTTTTAGATTCTATTCTCCAATTATAACATTTAAACGTTATCGAGTCAAGCCTTTGCAGTTACATATGAAACTATTAAATAAGGTAGGTAAAGTGTTAACTGTGTGTGCCTCTGAAATCTATGAAAGGAAGTACTCTGATCACTCAGAAACATCATTTGCCCTTTGTAAATCAATGTTGCCATGGTAAATGTTTTCATTTAACTCTGGGTTAGCTGAGGGTGGGAGTGTGACACTGTACAACAGAAACATATCCACTATTTTTGCATACCTTTCTCTTCAAAAATACTTTCTGGTTTGTTGGATGGGTGACTTTTGTTTGTGAACACGGAGCTATTCCTCTAATGTGTACTTCAGATTTTCCCTTTATACATGATTAAGTACAAAACATTATCTGTGAAAAGCAATCTGTGCCTTCAAAGAAGTATGTTCTGCACTTTTGCTTAAAGAATGCAACATTCATGTGGAATGGCTCCAAATGCTTCTCTTGAAAAGGGTTATTGAAATATTAATTCACAGTACATAAATCTGAAAATAAGTGAAACAAAGAGGATTTTTCTGGGGGCTAATAAGTGCAAAGAGCATCACTTTTCTTTCTAATGTGGAAAGACATGCATGGTTGCTTTCCACAAATATCTTTAGGGTGACTATGATAGAAGAATGACCCCCCACAAATCTGGCTCTACTTGTTTGTACACATGCACCACATTTCCTGCATTTTTTAATTAATCAGGGTCTCTTAATAGCACTGCTACAAAGCAGAGAAACAGGAATTAAAAATTTATCAATTAGAGGCATTGTATGGAAAACCCCTCTAGAGATTTCTAAAACATTAGGGGTTTATATTTGAAAGGCACAGAATCTAGCTGCATTCCTTTTGTTGATAACATTGCTTATATATTAATTTTTAACAATTACAAAATAATAGTCTTTTCACAGATAAAACCACCTAGATAAATACTAAAAAAGTACTGTTATCCTCTCCCACTGCTATGTCTCTAAAGGAATCAGAGTTTACAGCCTATTTTGCCTCTTTGCAACTTCCTCCACACCTCTACAAAAACATCTAAGCAAAGAGACACAAAGTACAAATAAAAAAATGGAATCACACTTCACACATGATTGCAGTTTGCTTCTCTCACTTAATAAATAATGGCAACATTTTAGGGAAAAAGATGTAGACCTAATTCAGTCTTTCATTTACTGCATAATATCCTACTGAATAATCACCTACAGTTTAAAAGATATGACTATTGTTACTTTAAAAGATAATTCTAGAAAACTTTCCTACAACTGTATTGCATCAGCAATGTAAGAGACTGCTCGTGTCGTCTCACCCTGATAATCTCTGGATGTCATAGGTTATCCAAGATCTTTTCCATATTAATAGGCAAGAAGCATGTTGCCATTTTATTATTTATTTATTTATTTATTTATTTATTTATTTATTTATTTATTTTGGTTGTACTGTGGTTCCTGGAAACTCTTCTACCTCCAGGCTACACTCCCAGACCTATTTTTATACTTTTAAATTTGGAAACAGGTTCTCTTAAACCAACACGGCTGGCTTCGAACTTGCACAATCCTCCTGTCTTCACCTCCCAGGCACGGGGATTATAAGTGTGCACTACCATGCTCGGCAAAGCATGTTGCCATTTTACCTTAATTTTAATTTCTGATTATTAACAGGGATGAATTTTTTGTCATTCGTTTCATTTAACATTAATATTCTTTATTTACTCTTCTTTTGGGCTGCTCGTCTTCTCAATAATTTGTAGAACCTCTTTTTACACTTGGCATATGAATGCTTTTATTTTTATATCTTATAAGACAATCCTTAGTCTATTATTGGTTATAAAATCATATGTTAAAGATATCATATGTGTGTACATGTATGTGTGTGTCTGTGTGTGTCTTTTTAAAAATTTCCAGTTTCTTCTAGCTAGTGGTCCTATACATTTTAAAAAATATATTCTTAGGATCATATATTAAATGTTTTCCAGAAAAACATCAATTTCCTCAAGATTATAAAATTCAGCAACATAGAGTTGAATGCAACAGTGTCTAAATTTTTTTATGGTTTATATTTCTTAAGAATGTATGCTTTTGGCATTTCAATCCTTAGGTAGGCTTGCCATGAGTCTATTTTAAAGGGTGTTTCAAAGAAATTGTTTCTTATTTTGTTTATGCTTTCTATTTTTAGTCTATTATTTAAGCTCTTTATTAATACTTTTCATTGATTTTATATTTTCTCATTTCAGAGATTAAATATTTATTGACTTTTTAAAATATATTTTCATTATAAAAGAATTAAGATTCTTAGGTTTTCTCTGAGGACTACACTAGCTGGGGCAAGTGAATTTTATTATCAAGCATTTTTTTTGCTACTACTCTCCATCTATTTACAATTCCAGTTTTTTAAATTTATTTTTTCTTCTTTGAGAAGTTATTTAGAAGAATGGTCATTAATTTCTAAGTAACTAAATCCTCCATGAATTAAATTCTTTTGTGATTATTTTTAGTTTTATTGGATTAGAATTAGAGGATGAAAATATATAAAAATTGCCAGGTGTGGTGGCGCACGCTTGTAATCCCTGTGCTTGGGAGGCAGAGACAAGAGGATCCCACAGGTTCGAAGCCAGCGTTGCTGGCTTAAGAGTCTCTGTTTCCAAATAAAATATAAAATAGGTATGAGAGGAGGCCCAGTAAGACGCTGGGTTCTGGGTGGGGGTCGCGGGCTGGGCACGCCAGATGGGGCCCGGGTCGCGGGACTCTGGGCCCCAGGCAGAACTGCGCGTAGCACGCCAGACCCCTGGAGAAACCAGGCCCAGTAAGACGCTGGGTTCTGGGTGGGGGTCGCGGGCGGGGCACGCCTAATGGGGCCCGGGTCGCGGGACTCTGGGCCCCTGCCGAACTGCGCGTAGCACGCCAGACCCCTGGAGAAACCGGACCCAGTAAGACGCTGGATTCTGGGCGGGGGTCGCAGGCTGGGCACGCTAGATGGGGCCCGGGTCGCGGGACTCTGGGCCCCTGCCGAACTGCGCGTAGCACGCCAGACCCCTGGAGAAACCGGACCCAGTAAGACGCTGGGTTCTGGGCGGGGGTCGCGGGCTGGGCACGCCAGATGGGGCCCGGGTCGCGGGACCCTGGGCCCCGGGCCGAACTGCGAGTAGCACGCCAGACCCCTGGAGAAACCGGGCCCAGAACAGAAAAAGATAAAGAAAAATATCGGAGAGGTGGTAAGAAAGCCGTTATGGATGCCAGGACACTGGAGATGCAGACAAAACTTATCTAAATGCACTGGAACTTATGGAAAAATTCGCCGTGAAAGAGGACTGCTATTTCTCTATATTGTTAAGAATCTCAGACATCACATATAAGGAGAGAGTTTAGCGGAGACCAAGGAGAAATGCGGTGTTGAAAGAGTTCTTCGCGATGGTGGTGGAGACTTGTATTCAGGAGAAGCAGAAACCGGATCTTACCAACTTTATTTTTTTGGAGAAATTACACTAAATGTCGAATGCTACCATCACGCATGCTTAGGAACACTGGACAACTTTCAGAGTGGAAAAAGAGCCTGGGAAGGATTTGAAACGGTGGAGGCAGTGACAATGCCAGTGGCCAATATTCGGGGGAGGCAGAGATCTGATACATTACAACTGGAACCTTTGAAATAATAACCACAGAGACAGTGATCGGAACCTGCTGAGGGGTTAGGCGGGCGCTGGGGCCAGTGGCCGACATCTGAGCTTGCTGTGAGGCAAGGCCACTACTGAGGCCTCCGTGGCCGGGATTGGAACCTGCAGAGGGGTTAGACCGATGCTGGGGCCAGCGAGGCCGGCATTGGAGCCTGCCATGATGCAAGGCTTGTGCTAGGGCCTCCGAGGTCGGGTCCGGAACTTGCTGAGGGGTTAGGCCGGTGCTGGGGTCAGCGAGGCTGGCATCGGAGCCTGCCGTGAGGCAAGGCCAGTGTTGGGGCCCCCGAGGACGGGACCGGAGCCTGCTGAGGGGTTAGGCCGGTGCTGGGGCCAGCGAGGCTGGCATCAGAGCCTGCCATGAGGCAAGGCCGGTACTTGGGCCTCCGAGGCCAGGATAAGAGCCTGCCGAGGGGTTAGGCCGGTGCTGGGGCCTCTGAGGCCAGGATAAGAGCCTGCTGAGGGATTAGGCCGGTGCTGGGGCCAGCGAGGCCGGCATTGGAGCCTGCCTTGAGGCATGACCAGTGCTGGGGCCTCCGAGGCCGGGATCGGAGCCTGCCGAGGGGTTAGGCCGCTGCTGGGGCCAGTGAGGCCGGCATCGGAGCCTGCCTTAAGGCAAGGCCGGTACTGGGGCCTCCGAGGCCAGGACAAGAGCTTGCCGAGGGGTTAGGCCGGTGCTGGGGCCAGCGAGGCCGGCATCGGAGCCTGCCGTGAGGCATGACCAGTGCTGGGGCCGCTGAGGCCGGGATCGGAGCCTGCCGAGGGGTTAGGCCGCTGCTGGGGCCAGCGAGGCCGGCATCGGAGCCTGCCGTGAGGCAAGGCCGGTACTGGGGCCTCTGAGGCCAGGATAAGAGCCTGCCGAGGGGTTAGGCCGGTGCTGGGACCAGCGAGGCCAGCATCGGAGCCTGCCGTGAGGCATGACCAGTGCTGGGGCCGCTGAGGCCGGGATTGGAGCCTGCCGAGGGGTTAGGCCGCTGCTGGGGCCAGTGTGGCCGGCATCGGAGCCTGCCGTGAGGCAAGGCTGGTACTGGGACCTCTAGGCCAGGATAAGAGCCTGCCGAGGGGTTAGGCCGGTGCTGGGGCCAGCGAGGCCGGCATCGGAGCCTGCTGTGAGGCAAGGCAGGTACTGGGGCCTCCGAGGCCAGGATAAGAGCTTGCCGAGGGGTTAGGCCGGTGCTGGGGCGAACAAGGCCGGCAGCGGAGCCTGCCGTGAGGCATGACCAGTGCTAGGGCCTCCGAGGCCGGGATCGGAGCATGCCGAGGGGTTAGGCCGGTGCTGGGGCCAGCGAGGCCGGCATCGGAGCCTGCCGTGAGGCAAGGCCGGTACTGGGGCCTCCGAGGCCAGGATAAGAGCCTGCCAAGGGGTTAGGCCGGTGCTGGGGCCAGCGAGGCCGGCATCGGAGCCTGCCTTGAGGCATGACCAGTGCTGGGGCCTCTGAGGCCGGGATCGGAGCCTGCCGAGGGGTTAGGCCGCTGCTGCGTCCAGCGAGGCCAGCATCGGAGCCTGCCGTGAGGCAAGGCCGGTACTGGGGCCTCCGAGGCCAGGATAAGAGCCTGCTGAGGGGTCAGGCCAGTGCTGGGGCCAGTGAGGCCGGCATCGGAGCCTGCCTTGAGGCAAGGCCGGTACTGGGGCCTCGAGGCCAGGATAAGAGCCTGCCGAGGGATTAGGCCGGTGCTGGGGCCAGCGAGGCCAGCATCGGAGCCTGCCGTGAGGCAAGGCCGGTACTGGGGCCTCCGAGGCCAGGATAAGAGCCTGCTGAGGGGTCAGGCCAGTGCTGGGGCCAGTGAGGCCGGCATCGGAGCCTGCCTTGAGGCAAGGCCGGTACTGGGGCCTCGAGGCCAGGATAAGAGCCTGCCGAGGGATTAGGCCGGTGCTGGGGCCAGCGAGGCCGGCATCGGAGCCTGCCATGAGGCAAGGCCGGTACTGGGGCCTCCGAGGCCAGGATAAGAGCTTGCCGAGGGGTTAGGCCGGTGCTGGGGCCAACGAGGCCGGCAGCGGAGCCTGCCGTGAGGCATGACCAGTGCTGGGGCCTCCGAGGCCAGGATCGGAGCATGCCGAGGGGTTAGGCCGGTGCTGGGGCCAGCGAGGCCGGCATCGGAGCCTGCCGTGAGGCAAGGCCGGTACTGGGGCCTCCGAGGCCAGGATAAGAGTCTGCCAAGGGGTTAGGCCGTTGCTGGGGCCAGCGAGGCCGGCATCGGAGCCTGCCTTGAGGCATGACCAGTGCTGGGGCCTCCGAGGCCGGGATCGGAGCCGGCCGAGGGGTTAGGCCGCTGCTGGGGCCAGCAAGGCCGGCATCGGAGCCTGCCGTGAGGCAAGGCCGGTACTGGGGCCTCCGAGGCCAGGACAAGAGCCTGCCGAGGGGTTAGGCCGGTGCTGGGGCCAGCGAGGCCGGCATCGGAGCCTGCCTTGAGGCATGTCCAGTGCTGGGGCCTCTGAGGCCGGGATTGGAGCCTGCCGAGGGGTTAGGCCGCTGCTGGGGCCAGCGAGGCCGGCATCGGAGCCTGCCTTGAGGCAAGGCCGGTACTGGGGCCACTGAGGCCGGGATCGGAGCCTGCCGAGGGGTTAGGCCACTGCTGGGGCCAGCGAGGCCGGCATCGGAGCCTGCCGTGAGGCAAGGCCGGTACTGGGGCCTCCGAGGCCAGGACAAGAGCCTGCCGAGGGGTTAGGCCGGTGCTGGGGCCAGCGAGGCCGGCATCGGAGCCTGCCTTGAGGCATGACCAGTGCTGGGGCCTCTGAGGCCGGGATTGGAGCCTGCCGAGGGGTTAGGCCGCTGCTGGGGCCAGCGAGGCCGGCATCGGAGCCTGCCTTGAGGCAAGGCCGGTACTGGGGCCTCTGAGGCCGGGATCGGAGCCTGCCGAGGGGTTAGGCCACTGCTGGGGCCAGTGAGGCCGGCATCGGAGCCTGCCGTGAGGCAAGGCCGGTACTGGGGCCTCCAAGGCCAGGATAAGAGCCTGCTGAGGGGTTAGGCTGGTGCTGGGGCCAGCGAGGCCGGCATCGGAGCCTGCCTTGAGGCAAGGCCGGTACTGGGGCCTCGAGGCCAGGATAAGAGCCTGCCGAGGGGTTAGGCCGGTGCTGGGGCCAGTGAGGCCGGCATCGGAGCCTGCCGTGAGGCATTACCAGTGTTGGGGCCTCCGAGGCCGGGACTGGAATCCTGCCAAGGGGTTAGACTGGTGCAGGGGCCAATGGCCAGCATCGGAGCCTGGCGTGAGGCAAGTTCACTCCTGCGGCCTCCAAGGTCGGGACAAAAGCCAGCTTAGGGGTTTGACCGGTTCAGGGGCCAGCGAGACCAGAACTGGGTCCTCCCATGAGGCAAAGCCGCTGCGTGAGCCAGCGAGGTCTGGATCAGTCCACTGAGTAGCCAGGGCACTACTGGGACCATCAAGAGTGGGATTGGTACTTGCAACGCAGCATGCACAGAGAAATATCGCAGAAAATATAAATCAGACGCTTCCCTTAATCAGCAATAACTAGGAGGAAACGGGCAACAGGAAGAGGTTGAGCTATAGAAAGGGCCCTATAGTGAAGCAACTAATGTGACCAATCAGAGGGTATGTAATACTGGAGGACGGAGCCTCTTTAAAATGCAGGAGGTACATAAACAAATGTATCAAAGTAAATCACCAAAGAAGTGTGGGATGGAGGGAGGGGGAGGGAATGGGACGGGGGCTGCAGGAGGGCTAATTGGATGATGTGTGCTTGTATATCCTCTCAAGTCTTGTACTCCAATGTGATTGATATATGACTACAATGCACCAATTTAAAAAATAAATTAATTAAAAAAAAATAAATAAACCCATTTAAAGTTTCAAAAAAAAAAAAAAAAAAAAAAAAAAATAGGTATGAGAGTATAGCCCGGAAGTAGAAGGGTTCCATGCCCAGTACCATAAAAAAAATATATATATATAATTGTAGTTAGCTGAAGTTTCAAATGTTCAGCTACCTGATTTTTATAAATGTTCCATACACATTTAAAAAGAATGTGGATTCTCTTCTTAAATTATAAATTTTGTCTACATATAGATGTATTCAGTTATATTTACTATATGTTAAGTATACACAAAATTATTCTGTTGTTTGAAATATTCCAATATTTTCTAAACTTGCCTCTTGTAATCTGATAAACCAAATATCAATCCATAATTAAGTTTTAACTAACTTTACATGTTTGAGACTGATGTTTTTGGTGCCTAAGGTATGTAACTCTTCTCTTAGTAAATTGTATCTCTAGTAATTATTAGATTATATTAAGGATAAAATTATAAATGGGGAAGTCCTGATTACTTCATCATTGCTTCATCAAACAGGGCTTATAACCCTGATTCTAGAATTGTACCTTTATAGACTTCTAAATTTTTGTTTCCAAATCTTTCTTCCTACCCCTTTACCTATATTCTTCAAATCCTACTTTCTCCACAAATATTTTCCTAATGAAGCAAAAGAGAAATCAAATCTAAGCTGCTTCTATAATGTACTCTGTGTTGCATCCACTCTCATCACACCAAGTGTATCTTCTGCAATTCTTAACTTCAGTTATGCTAAGGCACTTATCATATAGGACCTTGGCTTATCTACTTGGCAGCGCACCCTAACTCATCCATTATAATGTCCTTCGGGCATAAAATAATAATGACTAAATTTGCTGAGCTTTATACATATTAATTCACTTACCTCTAATTTTGTCAGACTGGAACTTTTATTTTCCCCATTTTACAGATGAGAAAATTGCAAACACATTAAAGTTTAAGTGTCGTGCCTAAGATCTTGCAGTCAGAAAGTGATAGGACTAGATGTCTGATCTGTCTTGAATCTATAATGAATGACAAAGATAATCTCCTGGACCAAATTCTCAATTGGACCTTAACCTGGTTCTCTAAAGACTTGAAAAACACTAACATAGTGCCTAACAGCTCAACAGTACTTCCTTAAGATGATCCCAGCACTCCTTAAAATATATGCTTGTCAAAACTCAACGCTGTCCCCACCAAATGCGTCATTTCAGCCAACACCTGAGAAAATAGGGACTGTCTCTCCTGGGTTTTGTGCTTGGATAAAATCATCACTTCAGTAATTGCTAGCAAGCAAACACAGCTAGCCTAATTACATATACATGGACACATCCCTTGTAATTACTTTCCTCCCTGGTTCTACTGAGCCCCCACTTGACTCCTACCCAATCTCCAAAACTAGCTACTGATTCCGCCTTTAAAATACCTACTTCTACACAAATCACAATTGAGTTCAATTCTTGCTGGATGATTTTCTCTACTGCAATAGTTATTACTGATTAAAATTTGTCTTTACCGCTTTACTAGTATTGGCTTGGTCTTTGGCATGACTCTGTGTCCCTGGCATGACACGGATGCGAGGCAGGGCTAAGAGACAGGAGTGGGCAAAGACAGTAGGAAGAACCAAGGGCTTAAGAACACTACAAAACCCTTGGCTTTAAATGTGCATGTAGAGGAAACCCTGAAGGGGTTCAGTAGAAGAGTGATGTAATGACATGGATATGAAAGTATTACTATAACATTTTTCTTTCAATTTCTTTGGAAAGATAGCTGGATCATATGGTGGATCCATTCCCAGTGTCCTGAGGAATGTCCACACTGTTCTCCATAATGGCTGCACTAATGCAATCACACCAACAGTGCAGAAGAGTTCCTATTTCCCCACGTCCTCACCAACATTTATTGTTGTTTGACTCATGGAACCAACCTAGGTGTCCATCAACAGATGAATGGATCACAAAAATTATGGGATATACACACAATGGATTTCTACTCAGCAATAAAGAAGGACAAAATCATGTCACTAGCAGGAAAATGAATGTACCTGGAGAACATTATGTTAAGTGAGATGAGTCAGTCATAGAAAGTGAAGGGTCATGTGTTTTTCTCATATGTGGGAGGTAGGTAGTCACTAGGATAAAAGAGGGAGTTTAGATAATGGAAGAGAAACTCCAGTGGAATGAGAGATGAATTTGGGGAGACAGTCGAGGGAAAAGGGAGAATTAATGAAGAAAACAGTTCCAATGACATCGTGGACATATGCAACAATAACCATTCAACCTCAGTGTCTGGTATGGGGAAGGGAAGGAGTAGAGAGGGAGCCGGGGGAAAGCCCATCAAGTGCTGTGGACTTGTGTGCCACTACCTCCATGAACTTCTTTATGATGAGAGACTATATACTCTTTTTATAGTATAAAATACTATACTATTTTATAATACTATAAAAAGTATTTAAAGAAGAAATGTGATGTGAGGGAAGGATCCTGTAACTGCTGTGCGCAGCTTACTCTAGGATGATATTGGTACAAGGTAGGCCAGTTAGGAAGGCTACCAAAATAACCCAGGACAAATTGGGCCAGAGAGGGAAAGACGGCTGTGGTGAGGAAAGGCTAGATTTGGATAACTGCAAGATAGAAGGAACAGTATTTGCAGGCATATCATTTATAGGCCATGAGAGAGACAGAGGTGTCAATAAAGACGCCAGTGTATTTAGCCTAGAGGAACTATTACACTGGAATTGCCATTTACTGAGATGGAGAAGTCTGAAATACAATATTCCAAATAAGAGAACTCTAGTTTATGATCATTTACTCATAAAAAATAACTGAATAGGTAACTAAGAAACAAAGATTAAACACTGTTAACCTTGCATCGATATTTTCATTCTTTATGTTCTGTAAGTCAGAAGACACAGTTCATGAGATGCCAAAGGTTAAATCCATTTATTAGCCTAAATGGCATATGCGATTGCTTCGATCAGGGATCGGGAAACTACGACCCATGGGCTGGCCGCTTGCTTTTGTAAATCAGTTTTTTTATTGGAACACATATAAGTCATTCATTTACATATCATCTATAGCTGCTTTCTAACTACAAAAGTAAAAACAGAGATTATGGATGGAAAGTTGGAATGTCTGACACTTGAAGAAATAATTTACTAATCTTTAGCCTTGATTCAGAGAAAAGTAATGAAAATATAATAAGCTAAACATGGTGGCTTGCAAGATGTCTTTTAATAGTCAAGGAATTAGGATTATTTTAGGAGAATTCAGATTAGTAGCATTTTTTTTTCTGCACAGGCATGAGGAGATAAGAAAAAATACTCAATCTTTAGAATAGAGCCAGAAATTTTTATTTGGTTTTACAGAAGATGGTTATTTACTTTTAATAATGTGCGTGTAATTAAAAGTATATACCTACACATAAAATATATATAGTAACATTATGTTATTAGGTATCATTTTTATATTATACATATTTGATTATAATAGTTTTTGATGCCTGTGGTATATATATGTATGTCTTGATTTTTTTTTTTTTTTTTTTGGTGGTACTGGGGTTCCTGGAAGCCCTTATACTTCCGGGCTACACTCCCAGACCTATTTTTTACATTTTCATTTTCGAAACAGGGTCTCCTAAGCCAGCGCGCGCGGCTGGCTTCGAACCTGCGTGATCCTCCTGTCTCTGCCTCCCAAGCACGGGGATTACAAGCGTGCGCCACCACGCCGGGCGAATGTCTTGATTTTTAATAAACTGTAGCATTAATAGTAACTATATGAGCCGGGTGTGGTAGGCACATGCTTGTAATCCCAGCATTCAGGAGGTTGAGACCGGAAGGTCATGGTTTGCGGACAACCTCAGCTACTTAGTGAGGCCCTGTGCAACTTAGTGAGACCCTGTTTCAAAATAAAGTATAAAAAATAGGGCAGTGGTTGTAGCTTGGAGGTTGAATGCCTCTTGGTTCCATCCCCAGGCCCATGGGAAAAAATAGTAACTATCTGTCTTCATAATTACAAAATGAACATAAATTTCAGATTAAAATAAATCTGTATTTAATTCCTTAATCTTCTACATACTGGCTATTTGGCTATGCACAGTTTAGTTAATCTCCTTGGGTTTTAATTTCTCATGCAAATATGGACATAATAAGACCTCAAACACAATTTTTATAAGAACTAATAAAACAAATTGTTCCATACACTAGTGTTACTTATTATGCACTAAAAATGTTTTCTGCTTTAAAAAGTTTATTGAAAACTAAACAAAACAATTCTCAAATTTTACTGTGAAAATAGATAATCATTAGGAAGCCTTTTTACTATAGCTATGTTTCTGGGGATTGAACCCAGGGCATTCTACCTCTAAGCTATATCCCAAGCCCCTTTTATTTGTTTATTTTCAGAGTCTCACTAAATTGTTGAGGATCACACTCAAACCTGTTGTCTCAGCCTTCCAAATACAGGGTCACAGGCATGTGTTACCATGTCTGGATCCATAGCTACTTTTGTAATATTCTCTTAAGTATCGTATTAATTTAAAAAATATAAAAACTCAGCTGGGTGTGGTGGTGCATGCTGCAATCTCAGTAATTGGGAGACTGAGACAGGAGGATTGCAGGTTCATGGCTAGTCTCAGCTATTTATTGAGGTCCTCTGCAACTTAGTGAGACCTTGTTCCAAAATAAAGAATAAAAAATAAAAAATAGGGCTGAGGATATAGCTCAGAAGTTGAATGCCCCCGGGTTCAATCCCCAGTAAAACACACACACACACACACACACACACACACACACACACGCACACACACACACACACACACGCACACACACACTCAAAATTCACTGGAAATAAAGTCTCTCTTCTGTTTTTCATTTTAATAAAGAAAGGAAAAAAGGGCCATTATATACTAATATGTGAAGTTCAGAACTCAGAGATGTGATATATTTATATTATTCTCAAAAAGGAAAACACTATAATTCAGTCATGTCTTCCCTAAGTGGACATTAAATAGGTTTCAGTAAAAATGAAGATGAAATACCATAATTTAAACTTAGCAATTAGCAGTAGCTACATATAAATTCAATTTATAGTTTACAAAGCCATTTAACATTTTTTGTATTTTATTTAATCCATATAATTGAGCCTTGCTGATAAAGCAAGGGTTGATTATGCAAATAAATACAATTTTAGAATTAGACATGTGCATCTTAAATTATACCAATCTAACACTTTCTACACAGCAAGTAAAAAACAATTAACGTGAAACAGCTAAGTAATCAAAACAAAGGGGTGGTTCCTGTCCTTTATTATAATCACTGAATTTTCTTTACCATCAGCTTTGCTATTGGTAAAATGCAGATAATATTACTGCTTCAACAAGAAATTAAAAGAAGGATCAATACATAAGATTGCATTAAACTGAAGAGCTTTTATACAACAAAGGAAACTATCAAGAACCTCAATAGAGAGCCAACAGATTAGGAGAAAATTTTTGCCAGCAACTTCTCTGATAGAGGACTAATATCTAGAATCTATAGTGAACTCACAAAACTCAGCACTAAGAAAACAAATAACACAATCAAATAATGGGCAAGTGAACTAAATAGACACTTCACAAAAGAAATTCAAATGGCCAATAAATGTATGAAAAAATGTTCATCATTAGCAATCAGAGAAATGCAAATCAAAACAATCCCGAGATTTCACCTAACTTCAATTAGAATGGCAAGCATTAAAAACACAAACAATAACAAATGCTGGTGAGGATGTGAAGTAGGAACTCTAATACTTTGTTGGTGGAATTACAAATTAGTGCAACCACTTTGGAAAACAGTATGGAGGATTCTCAGAAGAATGGAAATGAACCTACTATATGATCCAGCAGTACCACTACCCAAAAGAATGAAAACCAAACTACCAATCTAATGCATGAATATCTACGTTCATAACTGCATAATTCACTGTTGCCAAACTATGGAACCAGCCAAGATGTACATCAACAGAGGAATAGATCACACAACGGAATTTACTCAGCCATAAAGAAGAACAAAATTATTTACAGAGAAATGGATGGAACTGGACAACATTATGCTAAGTGAGATTAGTCAGTCACAAAAAGTAAAAAAATTGGATGCTCTCCCTAAAATATGGAAGCTAGTGAAAAAGAAGGTCATAGGAGGAACTCTAGATGAAGAAGGAAAACCACAAAGGAGCAAATAAAGTGACCTACCTAGTGTGATGGGAAAGGAGAAGAGGGAAATTCCGTAATGTACATGATGTTTATTCACAAACATATCAAAGTCAATCACTAAGCTAAACAGGAAAAGGAGGGAGGAGGAGGGAGTGAGAAGGGAACTGGGGAAGGGCTAAATGAGTGATGAGTGTATGTATGCCTCTACCATCTTGTGCCTACTAAGATGTATGACTACAATGCACTAATAAAAAAAAGAAATAATTTTACTGCCTTAGTCTGGGGGAAGGAGACACAGTTTTTAATATCTTTTGTTGTTGTTGTTGTTGCTGTTGTTTTAGCAAATCTGAGATATGTGTGTTTACTGTTCTTTTCTAAATTAAAGTACATGCTAAGCCAAAATTAGAATATTTCTCAAATTTTCTCCTTCAATAACAAGATAATTCTGCATATGTATGTATGTATGTATGTATGTATGTATGTATGAACAAGAAGAAGAAAAGTACGAATGTAAGAAAAAAATGAACTCATGTTCATTTTATGACAATGGTTTGAAGTGATCAATTCTCCCCATGGCCTTTTTTTCTGACAACCCTAATGCCCTTTCTCAGGAAGGGCAGGACTTGCCACCGGAGTCACCACTTGTGTCTTTCATACTGGTGACAGACGTCATTCATGTGTCATTGCACAATTTCCCCACCAGGGCCAGAGGTAGTTTTACAATTCTTAACTTTTATTCAGGCAGCTCTTTCCAATCAGATGGACTTGGCTCCAAAAACAACCGCCATTGGCCATGTCTGTTCTATCACACAGATTCAAACAGAAGAGGATGAGAGGGAATGTGGCCTCTGACCACAGAAATCCACAGGGTTCCTGGAGGAGGGAGGGAATCTTTAGGTGTTTCTCAGCAACCACACAGAAGCTTTAGGAAGAATGCAGATTCATTTCCCTAAGTGAGTATAAGAGATAACATGTCCTGCAGGTGCCCACAGATCAATTCTCTCTCCTTCCACAGTGAGACTTAAATTGAAAGTCAAGTTGGGAAATGGAGAAATGAAAAGTACAGGTGTCTCCTTTCTTTTCTTTTCCTCATCTCTAAAAGAACACTAGAACTTTAAGTTTTAAAAATGCAAATATTAATGCCAATAACTAAAGGGACGACATAAGAAAATCACAACCGCTAAAAAACAAAATAACGATAACAGGAAAACCTCATTTTTACTGGGTCTTTGATAAATTTGTCCTGAGATTTTAACACTGATTAAATCATTATTTGTGATGATTAAATTTAAAAATATATAGACTGTATATCATAAAACTCTAAAAGTAACCAAACACCAAATTTCTGTTTAACTGTATTTACATCAGTATTCTGAATTTAAGACAAATAATTCTACATTTAGCTTGTATATTACCTCTGATAAAACATATTTTGAGCAAACAATGCTTATAAAAATGTTATCATTACATAGTACTATTATAGAATCGAATGCTTAAAACGATGCAGAAAACAAAGCCCTAGGTTCTTATTACTTGATTACTGATGCTTTATGAAGTCAAGAAATAACAAAAATGTTAGTAAACATTTTACAAGCTTTGTTCAGTGGAGGAGAAAATAACCCCAAAACAAAAAGAAACACTGAAAAGCTTTTGAGAAAATTTTGTAGTAGTTTTTAGTTCATTTTCTTTTACTTCAATGACTACATTCTTTAATCACTATTTTGAAAGAAATGATAACAAGCCAGTCCTAGTGTCACATGCCTGTAATCGTAGTATTTGGAAAGTTGGGAAAGGTGGATTGTAGGTTCTAGGCCCACTCGATAACTTAGTGATACCCTATTTCAAAAAGTAAAATGAGCTGGGGTGTAGCTCAAAAGTAGAATGTGCCTACATTTAACTCCTAGTATCGTAGAAAAGAAAAAGAAAAGTGATAACGTTCTAAGTTTTTCAAACTGTTGCTCTGGATTATTTAATGTTATCTTACTTTGAATTATTCTGTTTACCTGGAGATAGATATGTGTGATTGGAAACACAGA
The DNA here is from genome assembly GCF_963383645.1 of Muscardinus avellanarius. NCBI lineage: Eukaryota > Metazoa > Chordata > Mammalia > Rodentia > Gliridae > Muscardinus > Muscardinus avellanarius. Next base: position 88,734,623 of record NC_137786.1, on the reverse strand, counting down.
AAAAATAATTGTTTTGATTTCAAAGCATGATTTGTGACCTTTCAAAAGATAATTATTGAATAAAACAATAAGTTCAGAAATGAAAAGGTGTATCCTTTATTGTTCTTAAACTTCCAAAAATAAGGGAGGAAAATGACTGACAGCCTAATACATCTTAGTTAAAGAAATTTAATGAACATATAGTTTCTAGATATTAGATGTAAAGGAAATATTTAGTTTTATAAAATTATGTTTTACATATTAGTTTGCACTTTTAAGTCTATAAGCTAAGAATGAAGGGGATTTAACAGGATCAAAATAGCAAATAAATAAAAAGCTATGTAAACCTAGGATTTGAAAGAACTTACATTAGAAAAAAGTCATTTTTATTGTTAATGAGGTCAACATACAAAGTCCTGAGTAGAGCAGAAGATTAGATTTAAAGTTTAGATTTATATATCTAAATATATCTAGATTTATTCAAACTAATATCTATCTGTCTATCTATCTGTATGTAAAACAAAAACCCAGACTGATTCAAACTAATATACATTATTATTTCTACAAATATGATATATTATATGAAATAAGGCCTCAACATGAGGTCTTTTGGTAACTTTTATTTTGATAACTTCTCTTTTAAGCAGTGTAAAAGACATAAACCTGAGAAAAACACATCCATTTTCAGCATTTCTTCATCCTTTTATCATAAGGTCATTTTTTTTAACTGAAATAGCTACAAAAGAATAGGCACACTGAAAGATCCTACCTCCTCACTTGCTTCATCCAGGATTTTCTTAGTCTAAGTTTGTACTTGTACTTTTTTTCATTTGTCTGCCTTTCTACTACCTCAAAATCACTTCCATGTCCTAATTTCTCCATCAAGGAATTTCTCATCTTGCAGCTTGCTCACATTTCCCCATTCCCCTGCGGATCCATAACAACCATTGGTGTACCAGTGCACACTTTCAGAGAACTGACTGTGTCCGGGCAATGGAACTAACATGCTACTGTATGACTTCACGCAGTGCTCAGAACACTCCGGGGCAGGTGAACTATGATCCTTTCTACAGAGGAAGAAGCAACACTAGCAGGTTAAGAAATGCCTGAATTGACACAGCGTGAGCTAGGGCCTGGACCCAAAGCCTTCCTTCCATGCCCTGGATCTGACTTGAAGTTAGATACGAGTATAATTTATTTTGAAATGCTCGGGAGGATGCAGAACAAAGGAACCTTTATATACTATTATTAAGGCAGTCAAATTGGTGAAGCTACTATGGAAAACAGTATGGAAGCTCCCCCTTCCCCCCAAAATTAAAATAGAACTACCATATGACCCAGCTATACCTCTCCTGGATCTAAACCTGAAGGAAATAAAAATCACAATACAAAAGAAGTGTTTATTGCAGCACTAGTCACAACAGCCACAATATGAAATGAGCTTTGGTAACCCATCAACAGATGACTAGATAAAGAAAAAAATGCTACCTCCACACAATGAAGTATTATTTAGCTATGAAGAAGAATGAAGTCCTGCCATCTGTAGAAAAATGGAAGAAACTGGAGAACCTCAAGTGAAATAAGCCAAAGAACAATGAGTTTCACACCTTTTCCTCTCATATGTGAGAATTAAACTAAACTAAAATATAATATGAAATGAAAGTACGAAAAAGGGACTATTAGAGACAAGAAAAGGAGCCCGAAGGAGATCAGAGAGGGAGTGAGTGAGAGAAGGTAGAAGGGAAAATGGATAAAATGAGTACACAATATACGCAGGTAGAGAAATGTCACAGTGAAGCTCATTCGTTTGTATAATTAATATATGTTAATAAAAATTTAAACATTCACGAGATATTTACTTCACTAAACTGATGCATGATAGTACTTTCCTATGATCACAAATAAACTGGAAGTTTATTAAATTGTTTTGTTTGTTGATGTAGGAGTTGGTGACAATGAAAATGTAGAGTCAATAAGGGAACCAAGTTAAAGAGTCATCTCAAGACAGCACCACTCTGGTCTGCTAGATTTGAAGCCCATGTCAGCAGAAGGCAGGGCCTTAAACCACCTCGGCGTGAGGCTATGTAGAAATTGTTCCACGCCCACTGCTACCCCCAATCTTCCAATATCCTGAAAAACATTGGTTATCAGGAAATTCATTTAAAAAATGGAAGTGAAATATTTTTCTAGTAAGAAAGTAAACTCACTTTGATTATAAAATTGATAATACAGATCTCTAGACTGTTAATTCTCATAGAGGAATAATATATATATATATATATTTACATAGCAAACTATTTTTAATTTTATTTTATTGGTACATTCTATAGTCTCACATCATAATGTGCATCATGATGACAATGGTATATATTATAATACCATATAATTTGTATCTATATGTATCTATAATTAAAATAAATAAAATAATATAAATGTTCCACAATTTACTTTTATTCTTTTTTTCAATAGATAGGAAAGGTTGGTTCATTTGTTCTTTAATTATGCCATTAAACTAAATATCTCTGACAAACTCCCTTATTCTTTGCTTACTTGAATGTTTTCTTTGTAGTATTTGACTAGATTGCTACTGTGATTTCCAGGAAATCTTTGCTAAAAGTTTCTTTTTTTCTCTACTGCTTATCTATTGCCAGTATTTTAACAGATTTATTATTATTATTTTTTAATCCAGATACTTTTGTGTATGGAAGCATCTACCACTGAGCTACACACTCAGCCTCTCTTGCTAGTATTTTATGTTTCATATGTGACCATGAAAGTCCTAAAATCTATACAAGATCTTTGATATTATAATCAATAGCAAATTACTTTCTCTGGATTCACCAGATTGAGTACAACAGAAGTAATTTTATGGCACCTATGAAGTCCTATAACACAACTCAGTGGATGGCAACTTGGAGGCCTGTCATTTACTGATGTCCTTTGATAAGACAATAGTCTACTACAGATGGCTTATATTCCATCTGTAAATTTCTTAGTTGTGCCATCTGTATTGTCTAAGATTCTCTCTACAACTATTCTATAAAGAATATAGAATATTCATTCTATCCAAGAATAAATTCTCCTTTTTCTAAGCAAGCCTACCTAAAAATATCACTTCCTTAAGAAAGAATTTTCATAAGATTTATTCATATTGCTTTCATTGTTGTCAAAACCTGACATGTATTTTATAAAAAATAGGTTGGTCGAATATATTTCTTAAACTATCTGGCCTGCCACAATTATCAACTAAATTTCTTGTTCCTTCATGATCAATGCACAATGTATATATACATTTTTTCATTTATCCAATATATATACTTTTCTTTAAATTTTATTTCTTTAATTCTTTACCATTTTAAAACATTTTAACTTCTCAACTTTTTTAGTTTTGCATTTTATTATTCCTCTTTTTTCTAATATGATTTTTTTCTTGTACTATGTTGTTGCATTTTGGTCAACTCTTCTTATTTCCCCTTCACCCTTTGTTTCTTCGCTCTAATATTTTATCATTTTTTCTTTTCTCACTTTTTTATCTCCTGTCCTTTTACAGATCTGTGTTAACTCTAGTATTACCTGCATTAAAAAAGAATAGTTTTGGGGAGGCTGAGACAGGAGGATTACAGGTTCACAACCAGCCTCACTACTTCCTAAAGCACTCTGCATTGTGCAGGTTCAAAGCCAGCCTCAGCTACTCAGTGAGACTCTCAGCAACTTAGCGAGACCCTGTTTCCAAATAAAATATTTTTAAAATGGGTCTGGGAGTGTAGCCTGGAGGTAGAAGTCACCTGGGTTCCATCCCCAGTACCACCAAAATAAATAAATAAATAAATAAATAAATAAATAAATAAATAAAATGTGTGTTCTTTTCCCATGGAGTTATTTGAGAATTATAAGGCTACAAAAATAAACTCATTTTATTTTATGGAGATAAAGCTCTTCTATATTTTTAATAATCAATTTTAGTAACTCCTTTTGAGATTATCGATCCCAAAAGAGTTGCATATTATTATTATTGTTAAATAATTTAAGTGTTACTACTCTTAAATAATAAGAAAAAAGCAGAATTGTAATGAACAACAATAAGTGCCTTTTGATTAAAACAATGATTCTTATGGGAAAAGAGTGCTTAAACACCAAATGGTGACTATTTTAAAAGGTGTAATATAAACTAAGGTTAAGTCAATACAAGGAGAAAATCACTTTTAAAAGTGAGAATTTAAGCCAGGCGTGGTGGTACACGCTTGTAATACCAGCATTTGGAAGGCTGAAACTTGAGGATTGTGGTTCGCGGACAGCCTCAGCTACTTAGTGAGGCCCTCCGGAATTTAGTGAGACCCTGTTTCAAAATAAAGAATAAAAAAAAAAACAGGGCAGGGGGTGTAGCTCAGAGGTCAAATACCCCTGGGTTCCATCCCCAGACCTGAAGAAAGAAAGAAAGAAAGAAAGAAAGAAAGAAAGAAAGAAAGAAAGAAAGAAAGAAAGAAAGGGAGAAAAGTGAGAATCTAGGTGTGGTGGCATAAGACTGTAATCCCAGTATTTGGGGGTGAGACAGGTGGATCACAGGTTCAAGACCAGACTCAGCAATTCAGTGAGATACACAGCAATCCAGTAAGATCCTGTTTCAAACCAAATAATTTTTTTTAAAGGGCTGGGGGAGCCAGGCATGGGGTCCTACTCTTGTAATCCCAGCATTTGAGAGGCTGAGGCAGGAGGATCTCAGTTCACCATCAGCCTCAGCTACTTAGTGAGGCCCTTTGCAACTCAGTGAGACCCTGTTTCAAAATAAAAAATAAAAAATAGGGCTGGGAGTGTAGCTCGAAGGTACAATGCCCTGGAGTTCCATCCTCAGTACCGAGAGAAAAGAAAAAAAGGGCTGGAAAGAGGGACAAAGAAGGGACTGTTGTTGTTCATCTCTCCTGGTCTTATCTCATCGCACTCATTTTGCCTAATTATTAAGTAGCTTATGTAATTAAAGGCCAGGACAGTAACAAATGAATGCACAGAAAAGTTATCTCCATGGTGATCTGGGGGACAGAGATAGGGCAAAGGTCATTTAGAAAGTGGTAAAGTAATACTTATAGTTTAGTTAGATCATATACAAATAAATTCAAATAAATAAATGTCAACTCATAGCCACTGGAAAAAATAGAAGAGGCCTGCATAAATTTTATAGAGCTTCTGCATACCAATTTCGAAAGTAATCTTCCTTAATAAATAGAATATGTGTATTTGACCAGTACTAAAAGAGAAAAAAAAATAAAAAAACAGAACGTTATCTGCAACAATGAGTCATCAGCCACTGCAGCCTCACAACACTCAGGTCTTTGCCTATCTCTGCAGCCCTTCAAAAGCAGAAGACTATCTTGTAATGACATCCATAAATCCCTGCACTGCCTGGTTGCAAAGCATAATTAATTTCGGCCTTTTTATGCTTAATGAAACACCTTACACACATGACAGCGGTAGGTTTGAGCTTCTTGTCTGTATCTAAAATAGAGAAAGCCCTAGCAACAACCTAGTTCCACATAAAATGTTCTTCAAGACACATTTGTATGAGCACTGCCATTATTTCTTCAAAATAATAGCCTTATAACAAGCAAACCAAGCTTAATGAAAACTCACAACCAGCCACCTGTATGAACAGTTTTCCCAACTTTTGAAAGTATGGAATGTTTTGCTTTACAAACTTTTGGTGGTAAATAAGTTTTTTATTTCTCAACTTCTGTTGCTATAGAAGGGTATTTAAACAAATGATCTTTTAGATGCAGCTGCTCAATATTTATTTTATTAGAATAATTTTTCACATTTTAATGCCAATTTATATGCTGTATTACAGAGGCCATGGGAGCGCTCCGCAAAGAATCCTAACAAGTAAGATGTCAAGGTTCCATTTTAAACCACAGACAACAGTATGAATAAAATTTTAAAAACAAAATTTAATGAAAAGATTTACTTGGAAAAATTTACTCTTTATAATATTCACTTATTCTAGCCCCATCTGAAGAGTCATGAAGCCTAAAGAAATCACTATAGCTGCAAATATCATTTGGTTGCCTTAATTATAGATGGTACATGGAACAGGAGAATAATGAAATCCAGAATTTCTCTCACCTGTTTAGGTGTAACCCCAGGCATGCGGATATCCATTGCAAAGTCTGATGAGTCAATGGGAATTACTGGTCTGCTGGTACCAAGACATTCATTGGAAAATGATCTGGTGGTTTCTTTAAACCTTAAAGAAGAATGCAATTTCAGTACTCTTAAACATAATGGAGAGAGGGAAAAAGGGATTCTATAACCTTAAGATTAAAGATTATTGATACATACTCAATAAAAACTCTAAAGATGAAATGACAATATATCATGTTTTTAAACGTACTCAGAATTTCATTTTGTATTTTATGATAAAGATATAACCCATTTGTAAACAAAATACAATCAAAGCAACCAAAGCAAGCTACATTTAAAAGTGTATTCAATAAGAACTTGTTTTTAGTTAGTAAAGATATAATATCAATATATTAGAAATTATCATCATATACATAAGTCAATTTTAACCATAACCCAGTAAAAATATTTGTAACTATTTATGGGTGTCCAACATTACTAGTCACAAACAAAAGAATACCCATAATCTTGCTAGGAGGCAGAATTATATGAGGAGGAAATAGGCTGTGATGTGAATTACAAATGTACAAGTGCATAAATATTTAATATGGTAATTATAAAGCGTGTGTATACAGCTCAATGTTTCCTAGTGAGCTATTATAGTCCATGATCTGCTGCTTCTCACCACTATCTTGATACTTTATTCTTCGCGCTGTTATAAACAAGGAAGGCATTAAAGTCTAAACGACTATATTGTAGTTTCTGAAATATCTCCCCAAGAGGGACTGATTAGTATTGGAAATCACAACTTCTAATTGGAGTTCTGAAAGCCAGGGCTGCAGCCCGGATACAAAAACACTGGGCTTTTTATCTTTCTCTCTTTCTTTCTTTCTCCCTCTTTCTCTCTCTCTCTCTCTTTCTCTCTCTTTTTTTCCTGCAAGGGAGACTTTACAAAAAGTTACTGTGCTAAAAAAAAAAAAAAAAAAAATCCAAGTCGTTTGTGTAAAGAAAACCACCTTGTACATTTCGCCAACACACGTTCTTAAAAGTGATCCCTTTTCCAAACAGCATGCACAGAACCCCCCCACCGGGAAAAAAAAAAAAAAAAAAAACAACAATCTTACGCCGGTTTGAAAAAAAAAACAAGTACTCACCTCTTAAAGACAGAAAGTGGGCTTCGGAAGCCCAAACAGCTGCCTGGACCCGCGAGGAGCAGCAGCAGCAGCAGCGGCAGCAGCAGGCTGCGGGCGCGGCCAGCCATGTCCAGCGGCTCCGGCCGGGAGCGCCGGCGGGCGGGCGGGCGGCGGAGCCTTGGGCAGCGCTACTTCATAGCCCCGCGCGGCGGCCACGAGCCCCGGAGCCGCGAGCTGCACCCGGCCACCCGCTCCCGGCCGCGGGCGACGCCGAGCGAAGGCGGTACTTGGGTCTGATCTGCGAGCGGAAGCCTTCCTCCCTCCGGAGCAGCCGGTGCCCGGGCTGGGGCTGGAGGTGCCGGTGCCTTATCGCTCCCAGTGACAGGGACTGTCAGAGCTATCACACAGACCCGCGTCAGTCATCATTCAGAACCTGCAAAAATAGAAACAGATAATGGATGACTAACACATTACAGCATTTGTCCTCAGCAAATCCCAGCTGAGGTTCTTTAATACATTAGTAGTTTCACAAGCTTGGGCCCGAGCCTGGGGAAAATGCTGGTCTGTTTTAACACGGGCTCCTTCCAGCGGCAAGCCCCCCAAATTTCTCAAGCCCCCAGAGCGCAGCCCCTCGTTTTTTTCTCCCCCTCTTGCTTTCCTTCCTTTCTTTTTTCTTTTTTTTTTTGCCCACTCCTGGTTTTTGTTTGTTTTTTATTTATTTCTCCCTTACCCCTCACACCTACCCTGCTCTCTGGATTTCTTCTTACTTCCTCAATTACTCCACTCTCTCACCAAAAATGCACTTAATATCTCAATATAAACAAAGTTATTCGCATAAATGACCCACTACAGAACAGAGGGAAATAAACACTCAGAAGTGACAGCAAAGTCATGGGATACAGTAACAATTAGACAGAAAAAGACTTTGAGAACAAAGGCATGTTCATATACATAAACCAGAGAGCTACAGATCAGAGGAGAAAGATACCCCCGGCCAGGAACTAATTGCCTAAGTTTTCAGAATGATTTTAAAACATACCAAACCTCTACAGCTAACATGATTTGTAAAATGTAAATGCCCATTTAAAAATCTGGCATCCAGAATAAAAAGCAATAGCATTTTACTTATAAGCATGCCTGCCAAAAGCTACTCTTTACTGAGTAAAGTTTAGAGACTTACAATATACGGAGTAGGGAGAAGCTCAGCTAGCCCCAGATGAATTTTAACTACAAAGGCAATGTATGATCAAGAATTTCTAGAGAAGTATTAAGGGCTTGGAGAAGGATATTCTCCAAATTTTTTTTTTTTTTTTTTTTTTTTTTTTTTTTTTTTTTTTTTGCGTGCTAAGCGATTTGGTTTAAAGCAGAGGATCCCAAATTTCTTTGGTTTACTGATCCTTTTCAGAAAAACAAAACAAAAACTCAGCACAGCCGGGCGTGGTGGCGCACGCTTGTAATCCCCGCGCTTGGGAGGCAGAGACAGGAGGATCGCGCAGGTTCGAAGGCAGCCGCGCGCGCTGGTTTAGGAGACCCTGTTTCCAAATAAAAATGTAAAAATAGGTCTGGGAGTGTAGCCCGGAGGTAGAAGGGCTTCCAGGAACCCCAGTACCACCAAAAAAAAAAAAAAAAAAAAAAAAAAACCTCAGCATCCCCCCCTCCACAAAGAAACAAAAAGACACAGAGACAAATTTTCATCTTTTATATTTTATGTATCCCTACTTGGATTCAGCACCTTCCAGGAGTGGCATCTGTCACTTGGGGAATCTATGGTCTAAAGAAAAGTAAAAGAAACCAGGCATGGTAGCCTGTACCTGAAATCCCGGTACTTGGGTGTGGGGGACTGGGTGAGGAGGACCACAACATAGAGAAACTCTCAGCCACCTACAAGACTCAAGCTCAGGGAAACAGTTCAAATAATTCTACAGCAATATATGAAGATATTACTACCAATTTCTCTAACATATACTGGGAGGGAGGCAGGATGTGGAGGGAATTACACCAAGAACTGTGCACATATACGTTTGTATCACACTGAACCTCACAATGGTATACAATTGCAGTGCACTAATAAAATTATTATTTAAAAGGAGCAAGATCAGAGCCAAGGTCCCCTAACCTCTCTTTTTCCTGCCTCATAAGCACATGGACGGTCTCTCTGGAATCCCCTTTTCCACACTAAGACCAGACTGCAAATAAGAACACGATGGCCTTCCATCCCCACCCTGAAACTCTACTGTAGTCTGTCTTAGCAAAGAAGATAGGAATGTATCAGCACTGGAGGTCTCCCATGACAAAATGTTTGCTCCTCAGGCTCATGAAATTCAAGACGGTGTCTCTGGGACCATTCTTTCCCCTTAAAATAATCATTTACAAAAGCCCTCAAAATGTGTACATTCCTTATTCTCTCCCTCCCCTACAAAAAAAGGAGTGTGGGAATTTCGGAATAATCTGGACTAGTCTGTAATCACACTCCCATGATTGTCCCCTCTCTTGTGATTTTCTGCTGTTGGGAGTTAATAAATGTATGTGCCTTTTCTCCTGTTTAATCTTTGTTTATTCCAGGCAAGAGACTTCAGAGGACCGAGGGGAAATTTCCCTTCGCCCCTACAGAAGCCATGAAGAACTAGTACAGCATCTCAGCATTTCATGAAAGTGATCAGCTAGGATACACTTCAAAATATTCATGTTTTGACTTTATTGTTGCTCTGAATGCATTTCAGAATATGCATCAAGCCTACAAATTATAGTCAGAAAGCCTTCATTTAAAATGTGTCATTCACGACATAAAAATACTTCGAAAGAAAATTTTCTTGAAAGTATTAGTTTAAGCAGTAGTTTAAAAACATAGTTTAGAGGATGCCAAATTAACGGGCCAGGTGAATAACAGTAAAAGAACAAACAAACAAACAAACAAATCAGGGGCTGAGGGCGTAGCTCAGTGGTAGAGCACCTGCCTGGATTGTATGAGGTCTTGGGTTCAATCCTTAGCAACAACAACAATAAAATTAAGATCATATAGAAACGCCCCACTAAAATATATTAGCTTCTAAATTATTCTCTAAAAATGACAGGATAGTGAAGCTAAACCAAAAAACAAACATAAAAAACAAAATAAGCAAACAAAAAGAAGAAACAAGGACAAAAATCACTAACTTTAAACTTAATGGTAAGTACTTTCTAGATGGAAGAAATATATCATACACCATATATAAGTAAAACATAACTTAATATCCAACCAATTTGAGGCTGTTTGAGGCTCACCAGCACCCAAGGACCACAGTTATTTACAAAAGCAATGAGATTTTTAAAAGACCAATAGCATTTGTTTGAACGTTTTCTTTGGTTTGCTGTATGAGCTTTCAGCAGCAAGAATCTTCAGCTTTGTGTTTATCCTGCTGGTAAAGGAAAATAACCTTTTACAAGAGAGAAAAACATATGCTACTGCCTTTGCTCCCAACAAAATATAATACTGTTGAATGATGATACTTAATATTCCCTAAAGTTCCTGTTTCTTAAAAATATTTACGTGAGGAATGAGTTTTATTTTATCATTTCATTCAGAATGGGGTTTAAGGACATTCCTTTCCAGCTGGCAAGAAGATTTGGTAATATACAAACACTTGAAAATAGATTTATTATTAAAATTCTCTAACGGGAGCACACCATTAAGTACTAGCCTTTGAAAAACAATTCCTCTTATCTCTTTGATTGATTTTAGTACCTTTGATGTCCCTAAACCACCCACTTAAAGAAAAAGGAATTGAAGTTGTGGATAGAAGAAAGGTTGATATTTGCAGCCATGAATAAAATTCTTTTTAAAATAGATACGAATGGTAATTATGATTGTTTCTTGATGTCCTAAATGACAAAATGCAAATTATAATATAAAAACATGTCTACCCATTTTATTTGATGTAAACCTTGATAATGTAGAATATGTAATATTAATTTTTTAAACATTCAAAATATATTTTCCTGTGATAATTCACCCTCTTGTCAAAAAAGACTTAATTTCATACTCAGTACAAAATATTGTAATACATATTGAGCTTTAGTAAGATGAAAAAAACTGGAAAAAAAAACTTAGTCTATTAAGGGAGATGAGAACTTTGCACAATTAACATAAGGTATGCTTAGAAAACACGATTCCTAGAAGAGTATTATTAAGGGGACTCAGGGAATTTTGAAAGAGAAAAAAGCTTTTTTAAGTGGAAGGTTTAAAAAAAAAGGATGAAAGTATTCTTCAGTAGAACAGTAGTTATTAATCAGGGCCTTTAATGAGGTTCACAGTTTCTACTGTGGGAGGTGAGCAAAAATCCTGCCAGGTATAGAGAACAGCTGGGCCCAGGAGCCGAGTATGTGTCTGAAAGTATTCTGTCTCCTAGATCCAAATTATAGACCCACATTTACTATTTTGCTAGTAATGCAAACCAAATATTCTGTTTATATCTCTATTAATTCTTCAGGTAAGAATGATTTATAATTTATACTAATATGGATATTAATTCTAGGATTTTAGGTACTAGAATCTAGTGCCTAATTTTTAGGTACTAAGTACAGAATAGTCCAGAGGACCATAAAACTAATTTGGCTGGCCAGGCATGGAACACGCCTATAATCCTAGAATTTGGGAGGCTAAGAAAGGAAGATCTCAGGTTTGAGATCTGCCACAGCAAGTTAGCAAGACCTTCAATAACTTATGAAGACCCTGTCTCAAAATAAAATAAAATGGAATAAAATAAAATAAAAAATGGAATGGGAGTGTAGATTGAAGTAGAATGCCCTGGATTCAACCCCAGGACCAAACAAAAACAAAAACAAAACAGTAATTGGGCTCTTAGAAAATGAACAATCTATTTCCTCTAATTTTCATTTTAAGAAGAAATAAAAGTTAGCTGAAATGTGTAATTGACTGAAGGCTCAAATAAATATATTAACCACTCATTCATTCATTTACAGATCAATGTATTCATCAAGAGAGAACCAGGCAGAGTGGCTACCTGGAAACCAAAAGTAAATGCCCTGATTCCTGGCTCTCCCATTTACTAGCTCAGTGAGCCTGGAAAGCACCTAAGCTCTCTCCCTGCCTCTGTTTCTTCAATTTCAAGAGAGAAATGATCATACTACCTGCCTCAAAAGGACTGTTGCCAGAAATAACTAAATTAATATTCTTGGGACAGTGCTGGACCCATAATAAATGTTTACTATTGTTGTGGAGGCAACAAATAAATATTTAGTGCCTGAATGTTGGGGACAGAGATAATCAAGACAGATAAAGTTCACACTCTTACGGAAATTACTTTCTAGCGGAGAAAAACAAGTAAAAATAACTACCAAATTATAAATTTTATTTTCACTTAAGGAGATTTTGTGTGGTTTCTTAGAATGATTTATGGTTAAAGTGATTAAAGGATGCAGATCCACTCACAGAGTATTTGATTTGGGGGGATTTATTCTTGGGCAAAAATTAAATGAGGGCACAAATATCCTTATAAAGATGTTTAGTGGCATTGTTCAAAATAACAAAGGACTGGATGTTTATAATAGAAAAGAATTAGGAGCAATTTAAATGTCCATCAGTAGTAGATTGGTAACAAAAATATAGTTTTAAAAAATTACAAAAGCCAGAATACTGAGACTCCCTTTAAACAAAAGGGCAATATGGGTAGTTTACTTTTATATACAAGAATACATTTTATGACATTATTTTTGTATAATTAAAAAATTTAAACAATCCCTAGCTTATATAAATATTAGGATTACAGTACAAATGACCTTTTCTCCATAACCATTTAAGAGGAGGAAGTAACTGACTCTTCAACACCCCTAAATCCTTTGGTGTGATTTTTTAGAAATAAGTACATCCTACTACAGAACCTCAATATAACCATCAAAATGAAAAACTTCACAGTGATACATTAATGTCATCTAATCCATTGTCTAAACTTTGTCAATAGTCCCAGTGATATATTTCCGAGCAAAATAACCCAGTGCAGAATTAGACACTGCATGGAAACTTGAACATTTTTCTAGTCTCCTTCACTCCAGAACAGTGTCTCAGTCTGTCTTTAGCTTTTATGACCCCAACTGCTAAAGATTACAGAAAAGTTATTCTGAAGAATGCCCCTAAATTTGCATTTGTTTTGTGTTTCATTAGGACCAAGTTCCAGTTATGCTTCTCTGGCAGGAAGCAATGCTGTATTCTATTCACTGAATCTGTATTCATTTCTACTGCTACATATCAAATCACCCCCAAAATGTAGTAGTTGGAAATAATGAACATTATCTCACTGAGTTTCTGTGTATCAGGAAAAGCTTAGCTGGGTGGTTCTCCTGTGAGGGTGCAGTCAAAAAGTTGGCAAGGATAGTAGTCATCTGAAAACTCCCCAAGCTGCATGATGTGTTTGCAAGGTGGATCACTCACATGGCTGGAAATTAGTGCTGGATGCTGGCAGAAACATGTCCTTACTATGTGGCTGTCTTTCTAGGGCTGCTTGAGTGTCCTCACAGCATGGCAGCGGGCATCCCCCAGAACAAGTGATGTCTTTCATGATGTAGCATCAGAAGCTGCATAACATCATTCCTGTAACACTGTTGGCTACACTGGTTGCCTGACTCAGTGTGAGAGGAGACTATTCAAGCAAATGAATGCTAGGAGGTAAGGATCATCTTCTTCGAAGCTGGTTATCACAGAATTTTATTCAATGTCAGCACAAGTCTGACATTTCTCATTACTAATAATGTTTTCTTTTACCATTTGATTCAGGCAATTTCAACCAGGCTTTCCCAATATGAAGTTGATATTTTTCCTTTGTAGTTAATATTTTTTGGTGGAGAATTTTTGTGGAGAATTCTGTGTGTGTGTGTGTGTGTGTGTGTGTGTGTGTGTGTGTGTGTGTGTGTGTGTTACTGGGGACTGAACTCAGGAACATTCTACCCCTTGACTATACCCTCAGTACTATTTTATTTTTTATTTTGAAATAGGGGCTTGCTAAGTTACCACCCACTAGCTTTGAACCTGAGATTTTTCCCATCTCAGCCTCTCAAGTACTGGGATTACAGGCATGCTCCACCATGCCTGGGAAGATTATATTTAACTGATGGGTCCAGCCCGTCAGTGGTGGGGACTGAGCGGAAAATGAGTGCCGACGGCCCCAAACAGAACCACATAGAGCCGGGAGACATGTCAAGCAGGATCTCGTTTATTTCTCTCAGGCAACCCAATTTAAAGCAAAAACAGCAAGGGGGATTTCCAACAGGAAACTATTCTAACCTATCAAGCTAAAGATCACCCTTGCATGCGTAAAATACATAACTTGCAGCCAATCATTATCCAATGCACGAGGGGTTCATGAGCACAGAAACATTATTTGAGTCAATAAGGCTCAAAATTACCAAACTGGGCTAGCGGGGGAAGGAGAGTAGTTACGCCTTCCATATCTGCTTGGCGCTACATGTTGCAGATTCATTTATCAGAAGTTCAGGTGGTTGTGCAGACCTGCGCTCGGACGCTACATGTAGCTGATTCATCAGAAGTTCTGTCAGACTGGTGTGCCGATGCCAATGCACTTGGCGCTACATGTAGCTAATTCATTGGAAGTTCTGTCAGGCAGTTGAGCAGACCCCAACATTTAACTTCATAAATGTTCTGATTCTCATCATACTTTCAACTTACTTATGTCACAATGGACCCGTGGTTACCTGTCTTATTCAATGGGTAATAATACTATCTTTCATCTACTTGTATTACTTACTTAGATGCTCCAATTATCTCAGCTGTGGCCCCTTCAAGATAGCTTTTGCTTCCCATCATACCTGGAGCAATTCTTTGCTTTATGCCTCATCTCCCTCTTGAGCTCAAAACTTTGCACCAGACCTTTATAATTGAGCTCTTCATCCCACTCACTCTTTGTTTATGCCCTACATTTGGCTACCCACAAATGAATGCACTTTCACCTTATTTGAGCACTAGTACCCCATACTGTGTGTTATAGTTTAGATGTGTAGTTTACCTAAAAGGCTTAGTCCCCAGCTTGGTTCTATTAAGAGGTGGTAGAAAACAAGAGCTGATTCCTAGCGGAGGTCTTAGGTCATTGAGGGTGTGTCCTTGAAGGGAATCATGGAGTCTCAACCTCTTCCTCTTTTTCTCTCATTAATTTCTGGCACTGACATGAAAGGCTTTGTTCTACAATGAACAACCTACCATGCCTTGCCATAGGCCCAAAGGTAACAATGCCAATGAACCATTGGCTGAAACCTTCAAAACTCTAAGCCAAAATAAATCTTCTCTTTATAAGTTGGTTGCTTCCAGTATTTGCTACAGTGATGAAAAGATGTCTGACATACCAGATCACCATCTTCCCATGGGCTCTATACCCTCCTGCCCAGTCAACCTTTCTGAGTTCCACATAATGGCTCTAGGGCTGTATTATTTAAAAAAGGAAAAGGATATTACTTTTTAAAAAAGCAAGTAATAGAAAGTTTGCAAGTTATTTAAAAATCAGAGGTATTATAACTCAAATTATTACATTTCTAGTGGTTTTCTATGGGAAAAATCAGTTTCTATTCATGAAATTCTGTAGTCTTTCAATTGTCAGCAGCTGGTATTTCTTTTATAACCAGAAGAAAATAGGGATTTTACAATATTTTTATGGAATTGGCTCTACATAATTCAACTTACATGTTGAGCTTCTATTTGGGAGTTAAGTAATGTTTTAGCAAGAACTTTTAAATGGAAGGTTATGGTGGTTATATTACTGTAATGCAAGGCTTCTCAAGCTTAGCACTATTAACATTTTTGGGTAAACAATTCTTTGTTGTGGAGTCATTTCTGTATTACAGGATGTTTAGCAATACCCTTAGTTTCCAACCCCTGGGTGCCAGTAGCACTCCCCCTCAGTTGTGGCAAGCATGTCACCAGACTGCCAAATGTTTTCTGAAGTGTCAAATCGCCCTGGTTGAGAACAACAACTGCAATGTGTCGTTTAAAATGTTGTTTAAGATGAAGCTAAATTTGCAAATCAAATGCAATGTCATTTCCTTTAAATAAGTAAGGAAACATTTAAAATAATGCTATGCATTGATATAATTTTATCAACAGCAATCTCAATAACATTACAGGGAAGGGGAGGGAGCAGGTAGGATCTGGAGGGAAACATATTAACTCCTATGTGCATGCATGTGTCTATCATTCTGTACCTTATTAAGATACATAATTAAAATGCACCAATAAAAGTATATTACAAATAAAAATAACTATGGAACCTCTATAGAATGTAAAAATAGTAATCATAACAGCAAGCATTATTTATTGACTTACATTCCAGGCATTGACTTTATGTATTTATTCTCACTGAATTCCATGACTTTGAGGCATGGGGGATCTAAGGCTTAGCAAAGTTAATTTACTTGTTCTGGCTACACAGTGGTAGGACAAGGACTCAGATCTTAACTTGAGGACTACAGAATCTATGCTCTTCACTCATTCTCTTAAACATAGAATAAATTTTCCACAGAGGACAGAGGATATTTTCTTTAAAGTACGATACATAAGCGAATCCTCTGAAAAGTATTTTATAAAATAATAATAGCTGACATTTACTGAATAGTTACTACATCCAGGCATGGGTGTACTATAAGTACTCTATATAGTTTAGCTCATTTGACTCCTCACAACTTTCCTATGAAATTTGTACTAACTTTTCTATTTTTCTGAATCAGAAGCTGAGATATAGAGAATCTTGCTGAGAGTACAACAGCCACTATATAAACATAGGTGATGGGACAGGATAGTTCAAGCCATTAATAACTCACTCAATGTAGCCTCATCTTCTTTCTATTCACATATGTGGAACCATTAACATGTCCTCTACAGTCTACACATTACTCATTTAGCTTGCTCGGAGGAAACAAATCAAAGGTATAGGACCATGATTCATATATGGTTCAAAAATAGATTTTGTATGGCTTGCAAGTGCCTGCCCAACTCCTCCCCCAAGTTGAGCTCTGAAAAAAACAACTTCAAAATAAAAGATTTGACATAAAACCCAGATTTCCAGTGTCTCTTGAAGAGCTGTAAAACCTGGCATCATTTCCACATGGCAATGACTGGCTGTGCCAAGGACTGTGTCTGTTTTCAGATGTGGCCATCGGTCTGCAGACCGCCATCGTCTACAACGCTCCTTACCTGTTCACAGAGGTCAAGGTGAGATAGAAATGTAGGGATACAGAGAGAAAGCTAGGTCTCTAAAGGAAAAACATCCCTGTTAAAATATAGAACAAAGAAGCCTACGGAACAGAAAAAGTGCCAGAATGTGAAGATGCACAAAATGGCCCATAAATTGTTCTGTAACTCTCCAGTTCCCTATAAATTTTCTGGAACATAGCAAAATAAAAATATGGCCTCAATTGAAAGGAACCATTAAATCATTAGGCTAGAGGCTACCATAAGATTGGACCAACACCCTCTGGCCCAATCATTCAACAGACCCTCAAAGCACATGTAAGCAGACTCCTACATAAACAGACCAGACCTTCAAATAAGTCACACAGTCTTGCTCAAAGTTTCCCAGCCACAAGAGAAAAAGCCCAACCCCTTTGGATCATACACATTCTGCCTAATTATGTGCCCTAATCAATATTCAACCCGCAGCCCTGGCAGTGCACCTCAGGCTTGAGATTGCTGTGTTATTCTCTGAGTGTGCATACGTCTACCTTTCACTTTCTCATAAAGATTTTCCTCTTATGCTAAGACAAGACACCTCCTTAAATTCTTTTCTGTAAGATTAAAAAACCCTGAAGGTCCAAGTGGAGGTCTCCTCCAGACTGCCTGGAACTTGGACCGGGAGACCTTAATGGCCAGGACAGGGTCCAGTGCTCAGGGGCAGTTGTTGCTTATTCATTTGTTTTGGCTTTTTCAAACCTGGCTACAGTTTCTCATTAACATCACTATCTGATACCTTGCAATCATGCCTGCTGTGATCACTGAGATGCACCGCCCTTTCTTTACACCGGAAGGTAAACTTCACCTTATGTACAGCAAAGGGTCTGACTTACTTGGACCACTTTTTTTTGTATGGTTCTGTTAATTCACAAGGCACCAAATTAAGTAGCAGTTTCTGTACATGGATTTATTTGGGCCTCATCTCTTCTAACGTGTAGCCAATTTGAATAATCTTTTCCCTGTATGTCAAAATTGGCCGAGTACCAGCTAGAATATATATGTTTAAAAAATCTCAGGGGCACCTTTCAGCATATGATAATACTGCAATAAAACCTTGCCAACAGTAACACATTTATTTATTTATTTCATTTAGGTTTGGTTTCCATGATCAGCACCAGACACCTTTTAAATATAACCATTAGTCATCTAAGTGGTCAGTCCTGTAAATACTTCCATGGGGGAAATAACAAGAGACATAATTCTTAATTAAATTTCTCAGCTTTGACTAATACAAATGTTACTTCTTAACACATGTATCTAAATTCAGTGCTAGCATATTTTACTGTAAAATAAAACAGATCCCTGTGTTCCAAACAGCAAGTCTCTTAGATCTTGAGAACTGCACTGGCACATTCTCAAGAGACTACTGAACTGCACAGAAAAAGCATTAGCAGTTTTTGATGATGTCACAGAGTTAGAACAGCTCCTTTGTATCCTACTCATTTGCCCACCAGGTATTTTATTTATTTATAAGCTCAGATCATCACAGAGAATTTAGTTTCAGAAGAAGACAAAACATTTCTGCAACTATCAGCTTGTTTCTCCTTTAAACATTCTTGTCGAGTTGGGGACAGGCCTTTAGCCTTGTTCTGCAGAAAAGTTAAGTGTGAGTCTTTGTGCTAGTCTTGTATTATATTTTTAAAAGAAAGTTAGTATAGCATGGGGGTAATATACTAAATTCAAGGGCAAATATTTAGTGCTCTGGGCTCCCCTGGATTTTGTCTGAAAGTGGGGAATCTACTTTTCCTTCTGTTTTTCTTGCCATCAATCAATACATTTTTTATGAGATGTTTGTGATTTTTTTTAACCCAGTTTATGACTTCACATCCTTAGGCATGTTATTCCTGAAACATTTTCATTTGTATTTTTTTAAATGCATTCCGACGACTTCAGAGACAGAAGTTATTACCTACACGAAAAGTGGCTCAGACCCAGAACATGCAGCTACAAAATAACTATTCTTTTTCTTTAAAGAATATCTACAAGAAATGTCAAGATCTCCACTCATAAGCAACTCTGAACTTTATATTTTGCTTCTTGCACTACTCTTAGAGAAGTATTTTTTTCATGTCAGAGAATCATGTTTTCAAATGATTCTTAATGTTTTCCATTTCAAATTTTCCAATCCTTAAAATAAAATGCCCATTGGAGCCAGGCATGGTGGCTCACGCTTGTAATCCCCATGCTTGGGAGGCTAAGACAGGAGGATCGCACAGATTCGAAGCCAGCCTCAGCTACTTAGTGAGGCTCTCAGCAATTTAGTGAGATCCTTTTTCCAAATAAAGTATAAAATAGGTCTGGGAGTATAGCCCAGAGGTAGAAAGCCCCTGGGTTCCACCCTCAGTACCACACACAAAAATAAATAAATAAATAAATAAATAAATAAATAAATAAAAATGAAAAAAATAAAAAAACTAAAATGCCCATGAACACATCCTTTCATATTACAAAAGTTTTACTATCTTTTCCTTCAAGCTCCTCAGCTGTACAATTACAATCAGTACTTAAAGTGAAATCTATAATCACATAATGCTATTATTTAACTGAAGAACCTATAAGAAAATTTTAAGGATCATGTAACACTATCAAAACACTCTCATATAATTCTGCTCAATTAGGTTTACAGTAATTTAAAGAATTTTATAAAACAAATACCACACATGGCCCCCTCAAATTCATCTCGACTATGTAATTTGAAAGTCATTTAACATAAAGGAACAGCCTCACTTAAAAAACACTTTTATGTCTTTTATTTTAGGGTATAGAAGCTAGAATAAAATTTAGCTGAATCATAAGGTGACCATTTGGAGTTGTAAATGTGCAATTCACTATTGAAAGAAATGCAACACACCGAAGTAGCTTATATGCAGATATTTTAATTTCTAGTCTATAGTAATAAAAGTGTTCTTTGATCACTGTCCTCAAACTCCCCATGAACTATCAATGGAGAGCTTCATGATGTTTTTCTGACTGAAAAGGATCAAAGCATTCTTGTTTGTTACAACTCTTTGATGCTGCTGCACAAACAGGTGGTGAGTTTATTTCATTGCTATTAAATTGTTTCTTGCTGTCTTGAGCTTAGGAAAAAGTGGTTTAATAAGGTACTTACAGAGTGGCTTGCTCTTTCCCAATTTTTAATCCTCTTTACAAGGTTTCCCATAGATATTTGCAGTACACCCTAGAACTTAAATGAAAGCTAAAAAAAGATGAGACCCATGATGTTCCAGGCCTGAAAGACACATGGGGCAATCTTAGCGGGAACATTCCAAAAAAGCCAGGCCTGAGCTCGTCCAGTTCATCTTACAGTTGATCTTACGTGCCTTCTTTCTCCATCACTGGAGTTCTACACCTTGAGTTATATCATAACTAAAATTTGAGTTTTTAAGTCACAGAAAAGTATGAAACAGCCTGTGTGTGTGTCAGTTTTGACCTATATAAAGAGATTCACAAGCAGTTAGGATATAGAGACATGGTTCCTGTCTTTACGGCATTAAAGTAGGAAGATTCCTTTTTAAAATAAGGACATTTTATGGATTTATACATTATAATAATGACTATCAATAATTAAAGCACTGTTTCAAATTTGTTGAATATTTTCTAGATACAAGGCATTCATTGCTTTAAGTACTTTTCATTTATTGTTTTATTTAAGTCTCCAACATCCTTTGAACTATGTTTTAATGTTATCTCCATCTTACAGATAAGGAAATAGAGGCACAGGGTGGTGAAAGAACTTGATGTCATATTGTGAGAAATAGTAGAGCAGGGACTGAAATACAGGCTTGGCTGACTTTTCAGGATGTCACCTGCAAAGTCACTGTGACCAGGCCACACTTGATCGTGGCTATAATTCTGGCATTTATTAAGAAAACGTATGAAGGCTAACTAAACAATTTCTGATTCCGTAGGTGCTTTTAACTTAATTTATAATCTATACCATAAATAATTAAAATTAATAGTTACTAATGGGCCGGGCATGATGGTACACACTTCTAATCCCAGTACTTGGGAGACTGAGGCAGGAGGGTCATAAGTTCAAAGCCAGTCTCAGTAACTTACTGAGGTTCTAAGCAACCTAGTGAGACCCTGTTCCCAAATAAAATCTAGTTTAGGGTGTAGCTTAGAGGTAGAATGTCTCTGGCTTTAATCCCCAGTACCCCCAAAAATAGTTACTCATAAGTATAAGACCTGTTATATGTGTCCTGCCAATGGCTCTGAGATCCCCCCACCCTATCTCCTTTCTCCAAGGAATGATGAAGCCACAGATAAACACCTTGGTATGAAATGGAGGATGAAAACTTGCCCCTGAGGTCAGAATCTGGGACTCTAAGTCCTATTCTAAAGATTCACTTGAGCCGGGTGTGGTGGTTCACGCTTGTAATCCCCGTGCTTGGGAGGCAGAGACAAGATGATCGCGCAGGTTCGAAGCCAGCCGCATGGGCTTAAAGAGACCCCGTTTCCAAATAAAAATATATAAAAAATTGGTCTGGGAGTGTAGCCCGAAGGTAGAAGGGCTTCCAGGAACCCCAGTACCACCATACACACACACAAAAAAAGAGTCACTTAACACTTCTAAACTTAGTTCCACGTGTTACAACAGGGGGTGGGGATAAATGCTTTACCAAAGGCTAATTGAAAAGACAAAACATGATGAGCAAATTCTGAAATGTAGGGCAATTCAGCAGTCATAGGGTATCATTAGTGTTTCCAGTTCAGCTTTGTCAATAGGTAAAATATGAAACCTTTCTTTTATATTTCTACTTCTTTCACTGCTCATTCTGACCCTACTCACATCTCATCTTCAAGCAACATTTCATAATATGAGAACATCTTCCAATAGTAGTCACTTTGCAATTATTATTGAGGAATCAAGGGAAAAAAAAAAAAGGGCTAAAAGATTCCAGGCATTTTTCCTGGCACTAAAAATGATGGCAAACACAGTAACTCCATCAGCCAAAACATAATGAAAACCTCAACGTAAATTATTTGAATACTGTTCCATTACATGGATGAAACCATTTATGTTCTGATGGAATGATCGATGCCATGTTAAGATTATCAGGAAACATTTATTGGGTGCCAGCACTGACAGTTACTACATGTCTTAGACACAGGTTTGTGTTGTAAGCCTTAAGGAAACTATATAGGAACAGACTCACAGAACCAACTGCCCAATGAATGAAGTCTGCCATGGAGGCAAATAACATGAATTTACATTCCAAGTGTCATTAGATATTTATAAAATGAAATATCTATAAAAATAAATTTATTTGCTATAAAATATAAATAAAATATAAAATGACAGAGCAAACATAGTTCTTGGAATATAAATGAGATAGATTCTTATAATACTTGCCTTTTTTTGACAAGAAGGATAACTTATTGTTGATTTATATAACATTTTAAGGAGGAAATGTGTTATGTAAATGCTAAGTGTTATAGGAAGTGTAAATGCTATGTGAGCAATCAAGTTTACTATTTACTTGATTCTACTGAATATAATAATTATTTTTATTAATTGAATAACTGAATAATAATTCTTTATTAACAAATAAAGTCATTCTGTGAATTATTTTGCTATTAGATGGTCCTTTTAAAAGTCAGTATATATAGGTAAATTTTATTTTTTAAATTTGCTTCTTATTTTAATTAATATTAATTTCTATTATGTCAAAATTAAATCTCCTTCAGTGACAAAATCATGCAGATTAAAAAAAATCTCCTTTGAACAAGATACAAGGACCCAAAGACTTAATTTTTACCCCCCTACTGGGGATTAAACCTAGAGGCATTCTACTTCCAAGTTATACCCCCAGCCCAATTATGTATGTATGTATTATGTATGTATGTATGTATGTATGTATGTATGTATTTATTTATTTGGAAACAAAGTCTTACAAGGTTTCTGAAAGCCTTGCTACATTGCCAAGACTGGCTTTGGACCTGTGATCCTCCTATCTCATCCTCCCAAGTACTGGGGTTAGTAGTGTAAGCTACCACGCCCAGCTTCTGTTATCTGTTTTGAAATGGCATATTTCTAAAGATTTGGTAAAAACAGAAACCAAAAGACAAAAACAAAAACAAAACAAACCCCAACAAACCCAGGGCCTTATGCATTTAAATACAGTATTTAATTGATAAAGATACAAAAGTTTAACTTATTTAGGTCCTCAGCAACCTAGTGAGACCCTTTTTCAAAAAAAGCAAAAAACAAACAAACAAAAAACTTGTAATCCCAGTATTCTGGAGGCTGAGATTGGAGGATCACAGTTAACAGACAGCCTCAGCTAGTGTAGCTCAGCGGTAGAATGCCCTGGGTTCCATCCGTTAGCACACACATACACACACACATACACACACACAAAAAAAAAAAAAAAGAAAAAGAAAAGAAAAGAAAAGAACAGAACAGAAAAATGGGTTGAGGATCTACCTTTGAGGAAGAATACCCCTGGGTTAAATCCCCAGTTCTATAAATGAATGAATGAATATGAATGAATGAGTGGTCATAGATTTATTGATATTTAAAAATACATTAGTCACTGTTAAAATTGTTCCGATTTCAGTGAAAAAAACAATCAGTAGTCCCTACAGTCAGCCCTGACAAGAATGCACTTAAAAGAAGTTGGTCATGTATATTTGAATACAATTTTTAGGGAACCTCATATCTGTATCTACACATTCAAAATGAATGGCGTGTGCTTGACTTGCCAGTCATTTCCGCAGTCAAAGCATCAGGTGCAGATAACCGCATCACAGATACAAGGGTAGAAAACAACTAGCTAGTTTCTAGACTAGCTATGCTGAATGTACTTCCAGCATTGAACTATGTCGTGCTGATTACTGCTCTTTTTGCATGGTGAAATTCGTGTTTTATTTCATGGTGTCTTCATGTGTGGTTAAATAGAAAGACAAGTTGAATGATAGAATGAAATACGAGTGGAATTAATTCAAATATCATAGAAAAATACTGTTCAATTTTTTGATCAATTAAGCCAGCTTAAGAAAAAAATGATGAATTTTCTTTCTCCACAAAAAATAATATATTAAAACATGCTGTGTTAATCTTGAACTCAAGGCTGCAGAGTTGCTTTAATATATTCCAATAGTACTATTGTTTCACTCTGAATTACCCAAATCCATATTAAAAAATTTTTTTGTGTGGTACTGTGGCCAGGAGCATTTTACCTCTGAGATATACTCCAATCCTATTTTTTATTCTTTATTTTTTAAATTTTTTTTGGTGGTACTGGGTTCCTGGAAGCCCTTCTACCCCTGGGCTACACTCCCAGATCTATTTTATTTTTGGAAACAGGGTCTCTTAAGCCAGTGCGGCTGGTTTAGAACCTGCGATCCTCCTGTCTCTGCCTCCCAAGCGCAGGGATTACAAGCGTGCGGCACCACGCCCGGCTTTTATTCTTTATTTTAAAACAGGGTATCACTAAGTTACAAGGGCCTCACAAAGTAACTGAGGCTGGCTGTGAACACGATCTTCCTGTCTCAGCATCCAGGTACTGGGATTACAAGCACGTGCCACCATGCCTGGTGACAAATCCACATTTTATTTTATTTTATTTTATTTTTATTATTGTTATTTTTGGTGGTACTAGGGTTCCTGGAAACCTTTCTACCTCCAGGATACACTCCCAGACTTATTTTATATTTTTATTTGGAAACAGGGTCTCTTAAGCTAGTGAGGCTGGCTTTGAACCAGCGCGATCCTCCTGTCTCCACCTCCCAATCGCGGGGATTACAAGTGTGCGCCACCACAACCGGCGACAAATCCATATTTTAAGATGGCCTAGTATATTTCTTATCTCTAAAGCTTTGTGATTGTTTTCTTATTTTAAAAAATCTTAAAATTTTTCTTACTATTTAAGAGATCAACAACTTTTATCAGTAAGTTTTCTTAACAAAATGCTATTTTTAAGATCATTAAAATGAATGAGTTATGCATTATCATTTTCCTAAAAGAGAATAAAGCAGAAGATAAAATTTCCTTTTTATTTTGATATTTAAATTACTATTGGTACTACAATATAATGAGATAAAGATTCATTAAGGCTGCCTTTGTTATGTAAAATCAAAACACACTAAAGGGGAAATTCTTTATTGAGTTATAGTTATCCTCCCAGGCCATAGCAAATGAGATATCATTCAAATATTTAAGTTTAATTACTCAGCATGTTATAATACATAATCAAAATATATATGCACACAATATGAGCAGTTTACTCACAGTCCTTAAACCACTTATATTTGAAATTTTTCCTAAGAAGAAAGTGAACATTTATAAAATTAGGGAAAAATTCTAAAGGTGAGCAATCACATGTTCATGCACATAAAATAGTAGTTTTAAACTAATTGGAGAGTGCATCTGGTTAATGAGCAGAGTTCTCCTCTCAGTAGGTTTTAGATTCTCCCTAGGAAATCCTGTGTTCCTACTGTTCTAGCAGATCTAATAGAATCTGCTAATTTAAGTTTTTTTTCCCTTAAAATTTGCCCCCAAGGCAATAGGAAGAGGTCGAGCTATAGAAAGGGCCCTATAGTGAAGCAACTAAGGTGACCAATCAGAGGGTATGGAATAGGGGAGGATGGAGCCTCTTTATAACACAGGAGGTACATAAACAAATGTATCAAAGTTAATCACCAAACAAGCATGGGATTGAGGGAGAGGGAGGGAATGGGATAGAGGCTGGATGAGGGCTAATTGCATGATGTGTGCTTGTATATCCTCTCAAGTCTTGTACTCCAATGTGAAATATGATTATAATGCATCAATAAAAAAATAAAAAAGCAAAAAAAAAATTTGCCCCCAAAATTAAGTTGATTGAATCTGAGACCTGGTAGTTAATGGCTACTATAGCTCTCTTCTCCTTACATCTACATGTGTTTTTTTTGTTGTTTTTTTTTTTATTCTTCCTACCAAAATTTCCCAAGCATCAGATTATCTGAAGAAGTGCAGGGACCATCAGCCCACATTTACTGTGCTCTTTTAAATTAAAGGAACTCGAAAAGCAGCAAATGTTAGAAGAGGCTTTTCTCTGGTAGCACCTTGTCTCTTTACAGTCTGTATCTCCCACTCCCTCAAGGAAGAAAACAATTAGTCCTGGTCCCTTCCCTGAGTTTCCATTATCTCATATTACAGTACCACAGGAAGAGAGACTAAGGTCTGTAAACACACCTTGACAGACCTTGACCACACACTCTTTATTTCATTTCCAAAGAGAGTCATATACAAATCCTTGTGTACTCTTCAGGACAAAACTTTTTTCCAGGCTATTGTATGTTCTCCAAGCCTATTGTTCTCCAAACCCCTAAAAATCATTTACTATTGCTCTAACATTCCCTAATCTCCCCTCACTGAAAGAAAAGTGTACTAGTATTGGGAAGAGGTTTCAAAATGTATTACTGTTATCAGTATTGGGAAAGATTTCCAATTTTAAAAATATATCTCTTATACTAAGAAAGCCAGGGCTAGCAAAAAGGAGGGACTTGTAATTTACATTTCCAAAGAGAAGGAAGAAAGCTGGAGCCAGAGATGGGAGGTATTCCCAGATCCTGGAGAAACAAGTTCACACATCTTGTGGAGTAAATCTTGTGTTCAGAGATGGAGACAGGGCAGCCCCCCTCTCCCTTCCAGGGTAAATCCACCTGGAGACAGCAGAGCCAGGGCTAGAGATATGGGCTAGCAAATCTACAGATCAAAGGACCTGCCATGGACTTGGGCTGGATAAAGACACTCGGTAAACTGGAGTTCTTTGGCATTTTCATTCGAACTGCCCCACTGGGCCCGCTTTTGGGCACAGGGCTGTAATTATTTCCTATATTTTTATCTTTCTAATAAACTTCTTTAAATCTTCAGCAACTGTCCAAGCTATGCATATTTATTCTTAGCTTAGGACAAGAATCCATGGTCTTTTTCTTCTGTTTCGGGTCGTATTGGGTTTTGTTATGGGTTGAGGGTAAGTATGTCCAAGACCCTAGCAGGGATTCCTGGGGAACAGTTTCCCCAAACCATATTCTCCCAATCTGTAACATTTTTGGCGCCAACGCGGGGCTAACTTTGTTTTGGGTCATCCCATTATGTCACTCTGTGGAGTGGTGCGTTGCTCTAAGCTCTAGCATTACCTCTTTCTAAGGGCACCAAACTGCAACAAAAAAGGGCGTATATAAACTCCTGAATAATTTGGGGCTTAGTGGGAAATCACACTCCTATGACTTTCCCTTTTTGCATATTTATGAATTTGTATCCCTTCTCTCCTACTTAGTTCTCATCATTTGATTCCAAAGATTCCTTGGAAAGTAGAGGAAAAAGCTGCCTTCATCCCTGTTTCCAAATAAAATATAAAATAGGTAATAGGTCTGGGAGTGTAGCCCAGAGGTAGAAGAGTTCCATCCCCAGTGCCACCAAAGGGAAAAATATATATATATATATATATATATATATATATATATATATATAGTCATGTGTTCAGCCTTTACATTGAACCCAAACTCCTACAGATACAGTTGTAAAGATGATTAAATGCATATCATGCAGTTCAGTTTTTTCCGGTAAAAGGCAAGGAAAGAATCAAAGTTAAATTCTCTGCTCAAAGTTACTTCTCCAAGTTCAGAGCAGAATTAGGGATAAAATGTTGCCTGCCTGTCCTGTTAGTTGAGTATTTCGTCTACACTTTACATAACATCTTTCTGAGAAAAGCATTTTTATGGGCCTTCTGGATGCAAGAAAAGAAACATATCAGGAACTACATAATTAAAAGAGAACTAATTCAGGTGAGCATAAGATACATGCTGTGTGTAAAAAGATAATCAGCACCAAGGTACCTAGAGAAGGACAGATGCCTTGGAGCTGGGGTAATTTAGAAGGGTTCCAAGAGGAAGCAGAGGCTGGCATTAATCTTGCAGCAGGCATTCAGGTAAAAGTTGGATAAGGCAGTGTGCTGACAGAGGACCATGGACAGAGCAGTGAGGAATCATTCCACAGATCTTCACCAGGGTGTTTCAGGGAAGTTAGAAATTGCTCTGGCAATGCAACCATCACCTGCTCTGCCCAGTATTCTGACAAATGCCTCCCCGGTACATGACCAACATCACCACTTGATTTTCTGTATTCTGTCAAGTTTATATGATTATGTTGACTCTTACTTTCTGCAGTTTGTATTACAGAAACAATAGAGAGCTTTTCATTTTCTATTACATCATAGCCATTTTTCACACTATATAATATTTAGGAAATTGGCTTCAATATTTCTAGGCAAAATTCACACCATTTATAGCACAAAACTATGAGTCGATGTAGTGGAATTTTAAAACTTCAACTGGATGGCACTGAGAACATCCAAAATTTAGACTAATTTTATCTGCATCATGTGTCAAAAGATACTTGAAGCCGGGCATGGTGGCACATGCTTGTAATCCCAGCATTCAGGTGGTAGAGATGGGAGGATCACAGTTCACCAACAGCTTCAGCTACTACTTAGGCCCTCACAACTCAGTGAGACCCTGTTTCAAACATAAAAAGGATTTAAAAAATAGGGCTGGGGGTGTAGTTGAGAGGGAGAGTGCCCCTGGGTTCCATCCCAAGTACCACACACACACACACACAAAAAGATAGCAGAAAACATAAGTAGATCATGTTTAGTAATCAAAAAAAGTTTTAAATAATGAATTTTCTTAGAAAACAATTGTTTGCCTAAAAATAGTAAGGCACTGGTAAAATTCAGCAACAATTATGTTTTTTTGTATTGATATTTCAGGGCAGCTTTTTATCATAAACCTCCAGTGTTCTATGACCTTGGCACCTGTACTGCTTCATTTGACAAAAAATTATTTTTTATTTAATTCCATTGAAATTGCAGAAATATTTAGAAACTTGAAATATTTAAAATCTGTGCTCAGGATTGTGGTGGGAATTCCTCTGTCTAGTATACAATTAGACTATGTTTTAATGAAACTAAACTCAACTGAGGGAGGTAAAGAGGCAAGTTACTTCACTTCCTTTAAATTTAGTAGCTGAGACACACCTGAATATTTTGTACATGTGGATTCACTAATGGTTAGGAAATATTCTTGAGTTTGCTCTCGAAACAAGTTAATCCATGTTCATGTATCATGTCCATACTTGCTCTGACACCAAATTTTCCAGCACTTATTCAAATTACAAGTATTTAAAAGAGAAAAACAAAACCTACTCTTATGTTCTTAACCTCATAGTGATTCTGGAAAGGACATAAGAGGGCATAACTGTGAAAGGGCTCTGCATATTTTACCTTAAAAATCTTTCTCCAGGAGGATCAACTAGGAAAAGAGGCACTGCTCCAAAAAGTCCAATACAGTCTCCATCCATCATTCCTGCAGTGTCCAAGTTTGGACTAACAGTGAGCTATTCCAGAGTAATTTTGAAAGGTCAAAAAGCATACAAGGAGCATGGGAATATTTTGGAGCCCATTTTTGAAGCAAAGTTAAGGTTAGCTAAGGAAAACCATGAGCTTTCTTGGCCCAAGAATTTTCTGACTATAAAATCTGTGAAGCTTAAAAAATATAGCAATGCTTAAGCTCAAACCTACTTGATCAGAACTTCTGGGGTTGTGATGAGGAATGTATAGTTTTTTAAAGGTCCTCTGCATTCTGGCAAATGTTGTTCTCACTGAATCCTCCTTGTTCAGGTGTAGATGGACCAGGACATAGGCTGAACCAGGAATCTGTTTCTCTCATAAAATCTTTGGTATTCAGGTCACTCTTGCAGTTTCCTAAATCTTACTGAAGTTTGATATTTGGGACCATATAACACAGTGTTGTTAAGATTCTAGCCTCAACTAATGGAGCTTAAAAAGCAGATTCTACAGTCCACATTCAGACTCTGTAGGTTTGGGTAAGGCCCTGGAATATTTATTTTTTGAAATAGTGTGAGGTAGGGTGAGCATCATTTTGAAAACCATGGCCTAGAAGTTTTGATTATTCTGAAAAAGGCAGGGTCTTGCATCATTCAGTCTAACTAGCATCTTTAATTTGATGCATAATATTTTCTATTAGTAATGGACATGTTTTAGGAAGAAAGAAAGGGAAGTTTTATTGATTTGCTAGCAAATGGGAAAATAAGAGAATAAGGGTTCATGCAAATAGCTGATTTTTCCAAAGGTCAGAAGAAAGAATGTCCCTTATAAGGCTTTAACATTAGGGATAACCTCCAGGTATATCCTGGAAAACATAATTTATGTCTACTGGTGTCCTTGAGAGAAGTGCCTCGGACTCATTGGTACTAGGTCTTCATCCCCGCAGTCAATAAACTGGTGAGAACACATTACTTGTTAGGAGGGGAGAAAAGTAAAAGAAAACCAATATATTAGTTTTAATACAAGCTACCTGCTAGCTGAGCCACAAGGTCATAACACATGAAATGGATCTGTTTTAAAGTAAGGAGCCCCAATCCAACAGGATCTCCTTGGGCCATCTGGGATCAGTCTCACTATTATTCTCAAAAGGCTCTCCCTTTCAGACCTTTATTGATAGAGGGCATGGACAAAGCCTGAGGAATGAAAGGTTCCGAGAGATTTAAGGCAGTTTGGCAAAAGGCCAAACTGTCTGAGACTCTGGGTGACTCCTGGTCTTTCCGGAATTTTGTGCCCCCAGCCCACCGGTGAGAGTGAGAACTGACCTTAATCACATTTTTAATCTTCTTTAACCAGGTTGCTTTGTTCCTCTCTGTTCCTGCAATTTCCCTTTAATAATTGTAGTTTGTAAGCACATGACATATGTTCTAGCTATATCAATCACTCCCCATTGTACTTTGATCTTTTCTTTTTCATGAAGTCATGATTTTAGCATAGTTGTAAAAGAGTATAAAAATGTAGTCCTAGAGAATAAAGTTGTCAGTTGCCCAAGAGGCAATTGTTTGTGCCTTCATTTCAGGTCTCTCCCTCCCAAGTCCCAGAGAGGAATCTCCACACTTTATTCCTCAGTTTTTCACTATGTTGGGTCAACAACCAGGCTATACTGAAGAACCATTCCTCTTGCACTAATCTAGGATTCAGTATCTTATTCCTAAATGTGGTACCTGAGTAAGAACAAAAATTTCAGAGCCTACCATGAAATCATAGGTGGTGTCTTGATGTCTGAGGGAGACCAGGTATAGCTACACAGTCTTCCAGACCCCTGCTATTCTCTTCTTAAATCAGTGGCTAACTTGGAAACAAGACAACAGAAGAAAGCCTCATGAGCCACACATGTGCAGTTCAGTCCTCTCGCTCCTATTGAGTCCAGAAGACAGTGTATTCGAAGATGTGTACTATCTTTATCTTCATCCCTGGCACTTAGAAAAAGCAGAAACTTCCATTAGTTCAAAAGTAATAAAGGTCTCAGGAAATGTTCTTGTCAGCATTTTCTATTGCTATAATCCTAAGACCTGACCACATAACTTAGAGGAAGGAATTTTTTTCTTTCTATTTTTTTTTTTTTTTTTTTTGGTGGTACCGGGGTTCCTGGAAACCCTTCTACCTCCAGGCTACACTCCCAGACACCTGTTTTTTATATTTTTATTTGGAAACAGGGTCTCTTAAGCCAGCGAGGCTGGCTTAGAACCTGCACGACCCTCTGTCTCCACCTCCCAAGTGCGGGGATTACAAGCATGCGCCACCACACCTGGCTGAGGAAGGAAAATTTATTTGCTCAGTATTTCAGGTTTAGTCCATGTGAGGTCAGGGACCAGAGATCTCAGAGGATGGCAGTAGGAAACTAAGAGAGAGGGAGAGTGCAAGGTTTTGCTCTCACATCATGGAGGCTGGAAGCAAAGCAAGGCAGAGGAAAAGGAAACACATATAATCCCCAAGGCTGCAGCCCCGGGACCACCTTGTCCAGTCACACTCTACCAGTGTGGGTCACCACCCAGATAAATCCATTACAATGGATATCCACTGATGAGATGACAACTAAGCCTGCCTCCAACATAGCCACCTGTTTCCATGAGGGCTGGGGGCATTCTATTTCCAAACCATTACAGAGAGTAAAGCACGTTCACAATTATGAAAAAAGTCATATTGCTTTGCATACCTTTATTTAGCTCCCATATAATATTTTTGCTTCCAGAAAGCAGGAAACTATTCTATATAATAATGACAATAAGAGAAACTTGGATATTTGTCAAATCGCTTAAAATGTCAAAAATAAATCAATATAAGTCCAAATATATTTTGTGATATCTAATACAGAAGGAATGCCCAGCGTGGTGGTGCACGCTTGTAACGCCCGCACTTGGGAGGTGGAGACAGGAGGATTGAGCAGGTTTGAAGCTAGCCTTGCTGGCTTAAGAGACCCTGTTTCCAAATAAAAATATAAAAAGAGATCTGGGAGTGTAGCCCGGAGGTAGAAGGGCTCCCAGGAACTGTAGTACCACCAATAGATAAATAAATAAATAAATAAATAAATAAATAAATAATTTAATAATACAGAAGGAACAATCAACAAAGCATTTGTAAATCAGAAGCTAACATACATGTCTACTATGAAGGAAATAATTTGCTTTTTGGAACATAGTGTGTACATTCATGATTTTTATTTGATAAGGTGGCCACATTTCTATCTAAAACATAAACTATTTTTATGAGAAGAAAACTGTTTCCCAACTAATTTACTGTAAACTAAACTATTAATAGAATTCTCATTAATAAAAGTGCTAAATGTCTTTAGTGTGGCATCTACATCAATAAATTTCACAAATAGTAATTTTCATGAAAGCTTACAGAGCTAATTCTGAGCTTTGGGATTTGGGAAGTCATCACACATTTGTGTTTAAGAACAGTGCTTCTAAGACATAAAAATTACCTATTTTTTCCTTACTCTCTTAAAGTTCCTGCTGCTAGCTATTACTGGGGTCAGTTTTCTTGTTTATTTCTATTATTATAACACTTGAACAAAGAGCAACTGTTTTTTGGTACTTTGTCAAAATCTTTATCAGATAGTTTTGATGCAATATCAATGCCAAGTATACAAAAAGGGTCTTCAGCAAAATAAATAAACAATAGACTAGACACAAAATGGTCAGTAAAATAATCTACTAACACGTTGACCCCCCAATCAAGTGGTGATTGACCAACTGTGGCTTAAAATTCAATTATGTGCCTGATAGCAATGAAGTCCAGGCGCTAGATCCTCGCTCCTGCTCTTCCTCTGCACCTTTCCTTGTCAGTGCTCTGCATCCAAAACTTACATTTGCACATTACATGAACCTGATGTATGTATTATTTTCCATTGTCAGTCATTACACATCTCAGAGTTAGAAGTCTCACCACCACTAAATACTTTGAAGTGTGAGATCTGGATCATAAGAGGGACTTAACAGGCCAGGTGCATGTACCTCAATCCGACACTGATCAATCAATCACCATGTGTAAAATAACAAACTACGGCTCACACAGACTGACTCACTGTGCGTCAACATTTACCGACTTCATATAAAATGTGCAAAGCTCAAAAACACCCCACAAAAACTCTGACACGTTTTTCAGCTAAGAGCTATGATCTTGATTCTGTGGTCCCAGTCAGATTGTTAAAGCTCTAACAACTTCCATCTCTGTTGTGGTAGTAACACAGAAGCTAGGCAACGGAGCTGGCAGAGTTTTTATTACTCTGTAATAATGGGTCTCCTTCCTTGAGCACCGACTACACGAGGGTTGTGTGTTCCACTACTGCTTTGCTCACCACCACATTTTTCACATAGAGAGCAATGCCTGACAGATGGCAGGTACTCAAATACATGTGGTGAATGAAGTAATAGACGAATGAATCAGTGCTTTACTGCTCCACAACAATCCTATCATTATCGCTATTGCATAAGTGAGAAAAAACAATGCACATGAGGTTAAGTGACATGTTCCAGAGCACTTGACTATGGAATGGAAAACCCAGGACTTGAAAGCAAATTTTGTAGCGCCAAATTCTTTAAAAGGCCAGATCCTGTCCACCAAACCCAATGCCCAAATCACCTCTCGTAACAGCCAGCACAGGGAACTCCTTTGCTTCCCAAGTAGAAGCGAACTCTCCCTCCTACTGCTCTAAGTCGCCAATACAGTTCATTTGTACTTTCCTTAGGGTTCGGATCGATCAATTCCTAATGAATTCTGTTAAAAGAAAGGGAGCTACATTTTACAGTTATCTTATTTCTACTTGTTTCATTCTCTTTATCCTCATTTCATCAATGAAAGAAATAAAAGTAAAATCTTTCATTATTTCCCAAACTTCCCAATGATAAGCATCATATGAGATGCTGGTTGCAACAGTACCAGGCCCTACTCCGAACATCTGATATAGAATGTTCAGGCAAGAAGCTCAGATCAGACTCCCAAGCTGGGTGTTAGTTCTTTAGACAGAGGACACAGTATTCATCTTTATTATGTTCACAGCACATAATGCACTAGAACAGTGTCTTGTTTCTAAGATGTAAGAGTTTGTGTTTCATCTAAGATGTAACAATGTGTAATGTACATTCATACGATTTCCAAAAGTAATCATAAGGAGAAAGCAGAAGAGATCTCAATATCCTTTCTTTTTCTTTCTTTTTCTTTTTTTCTCCCCCACCCCCAGGATACTGAGGACTGAATCCAAGGGTATTCTACCTCTGAGATACAACTGTAGCCCTAATTATTTTTTTAATTTTTGAAACAGGATCTCACTAAGTTGCTGAGGGCCTCACGAAGTTTGCAGAGGCTGGCCTTAAACCTGTGATCCTCTAGTTTAGCCTCCCAAATACTGGGATTGTAGGTGTGTACCACCACAGCTGGCTAATAATATTTTCTTATTGATGAAAAAAGTGCAATCAAATTTAGTGAATTCTGGTTAAGGTACTAGAAAAAAAAGAGATAAAAATAAGGGAATAGAGACAGAAAGAAAAACATATTTGGGAATGCAAAAAAATTACATAGTTCTTGTTTTAAGTATAACCTTTCTTTGATACCCATAGAGGGAGATCAATCTATATTTTATGTAAATATTAGCATGAAGAGATTTGTTGAGAGGAACATGCCGGGTATTTCAAACAGGCTTTCAAAACCGTGTGTGTGTGTGTGTGTGTGTGTGTGTGTGTGTGTGTGTGTGTGTGTGTTTCAGGTCTGGGGATGGAACCCTGGGGCATTTGACCTCCAAGCTTCACCCCCTGCCCTTTTTTTGTTCTTCATTTTGAAACAGGGTCTCACTAAGTTACAGAGGGCCTCACTAAGTAGCTGAGGTTGTCCACGAAATGCGATCCTCCGGTCTCAGCCTCCTGAATGCTGAGATTACAAGTGTGTGCCACCATTCCTGGCTATCTACTATTTTTAAATATACTTCTATTGATGCATTATAGTCTCACATCATAATGTAATTCAGACTGATAGGGGCATATATACTTATAGCACTTGGTGAGCTTCCTCCCAGCTGCCTCCCTGTTCTCTCTCCTTCCACATCCCTGATATTGAGATGAGCACTGATAATTTCAGATATCAATGGATGTGTGTTGAAAAATTAATTCTCCCTATACCCATCCATCACATTCTTCTAGACCCTCTCCATTCCTCCATTGGAGTTTCTCCTTCTTTATACTTATCTTGTATCCTCATTTATTACCTAGTTTTCCTATATGTGAAAACCTGGTGTTTTTGTTTTGGGTTTTTTGTTTTGTTTTGTTTTGTTTTTGCAATACTGGAGATGGAACCCAGGGGCAATCTACCTCTGAGCTACCCCCTCAGTTCTATTTTTATTCTTTATTTTGAAACAGGGTCTCACTGAGTTGCAAACCACGATCCTCCTGTCTCAGCCTCCCAAATACTGGGATTACAAGCATTTACCACCATGCCCAGCTTGTTTTGGCCCTGTAGAATCAGGGCCAAATTTTCAAAGCAAAAGCAAAGCCATGAGCAAAATGAAGTAATAAAAGAGTACAGAAGACAGAATATCATTTTGAAAATCAGAAGAGATTAGTAGAACAGGTACAGAAAGGAAAGACCAAGATACTAGGCAACACCTCTAGAGAAGATGCAAGCAATCTTGGTTCTTGACTGCCCCTTCTTCCCATCTCCAAAGTCATAGCTACATTTCTTTCCTTATCCTGGTGAAGTTTTCTGCTCTTTCATTTATATAGAGGATTTTGTTTGTGGGCTTCTAGCCCTTAAAACTTAACAGTCTTCACTAAGGCAGATTCAAGGATGAAGTGGTATCAGAACTAAGGACCATATATTCCTATGATAGTGGAGAAAAAGCACCCCAAATAGAGTAGTTCAAACTTAAGCCAGGAGAGAGCAAGGTAGTCTAAAAATGACAAGTAGTTAAGTACAACTAGAGCACAAGGAACACTGAAAGTTGAGAGGAATGGAAAATCAGATCAAAGACAGGGGCCAAAGCACTAAGGGTCTCATGATCTGAAACTAGGTATTTAGTTTTTATCCTGTAGGTGATAGCATCAGATTTGTGTTTTGCAAGATCATCATGGCAGCAATGTGGAGACTAGTGAGAAAGTAAGCGTCTTAAGGATAGATGTTTGTGTGTCAATATTATTTCAAACATTGAAAAAAAAATTTTTGTGTGTGGTACTACTGGTGGAACCCAGGGGCTTTTCTACCTCTGCGCTATACATTTATATTTTATTTGGAAACAGGGTCTCACTAAGTTTCTGAGAGCCTAAGTAGCTGAGGCTGGCTTCAAACCCGTGCGATTCTCCTGTCTCAACCTCCCAAGCACAAGGATAACAAGTTTGCACCACCACACCCAGCCAAACATTGATATTTTAATAGGAATTTCATTGAATTTGTATGTCACTTTGGTAAAATGGCCGTTTTGATATTATTTTTTCTTCCTATCCAAGAGCATGGAAGGCATCTTCTAAAGTCTTATTTTTTTTTTTAGTGTATCATAATTTCCTTTATAGAGGTATTTTGCCTCTTTTGTTAGATTTATCTATAGGTATAGGTATTTTATTTTACTTTAAGTTATTGTGAATGGAATTTGTTTGTTATTTCTTTTCCAGCTGATTCATAGTTGGCATATAGAAAAGTTAATTATTTTTATAGATGGGTTTGTATCAAACTTCTTTGCCAAATTGATCAGTTCTAGAAGGTTTTTGGTTGAGTTTTTGGGGTCTTCTAAGATCATATCATCTGCAAATACAGATAATTTCAGTTCTTCTAATCCTATTTGCTTCCCTTCTCTTGTATAATTGCTCTGGTTAGAGTTTCAAGTACTATACTGAGAAGGAGGTATAATAAGGATCTTTGCTTTGTTCATGATTTTAAAATAAGTTATTGCAGTTTATTCCTATTTAATATGATGTTGGCTTTGGGTTTCTTGTATATTACCTTTATGATGTGTTTTTAATATGAATTTGTATTGGATTTTGTCAAATGCTTTTTCAACATCTATTGAGATGGTCATCTAATTTTAGTCCTTAGTTCTATTTATGTTGTGAATGATATGTACTGACTTGCATATTTTGAACCAGCCTTCATCCCTAAAATGACACAACTTGGTCATGATGCAAAATTTTCTTGATATGGTTTTGAACAGGTATCACTATGATTTTGTTTAGAATTTTTGCATCTATGTTCATCAAGGATATTGGTCTACAATTTTCTTCTCTTAAAGTATCTTTATTCAGTTTGGGCATTAAGGTGATATTTGTGTCACAGAAGGAGTTTCCAAGACTTCCAATACTGTGAGAAGTATTGGGATTAGTTCTTCTATAAAAGTTTTGTATAATTCAGCTGGTAATCCCTCTGGACCTGGACTTTTCTTTGATGGAAGGCTTTTTATTGCTATTTCTATCTCTTTTCTTTGGTATTGGTTTGTTTAGGTTTTCCATATCTTCTCAGTTCAATTTAGGTAGGTTGTGTTTAGAAGTTTGTGAATTTCTTCTATGTTTTCCAGTTTACTGGAATATATATTTTCAAAATAGTTTCTGATGATTCTTTGGATTCATCACTGTCTATGGTGATGACTTCCTTTTCATTTTTTATTGTAGTAATTTGAGTTATTTTACTTAGAATGGCTTAGGGTTTATCAATCTTGTGGGGTTTTATTGTTTTTTTTTTTGTTGTTTTTGGTGGTACTAGGGATGGAAGCCATGGGTCTTCTACCTCTGGGCTACACTTCCAGACCTATTTTATATTTTTATTTGGAAACAGAGTCTCTTAAACCATCTGAGGCTGGCTTCGAACCTGCGCAATCCTCCTGTCTCAGCCTCCCAAGCGCGCGGATTACAAGCGTGCGCCATCATGCCTGGCTCTTGTTCATATTTTTAACAAACTAGCATTTTGGTTTTTTGTTGATATTTTTATTGTTTGTTTTTTTCTTTTTTTTAATTTTTTTCTTTTCTTTTCTTTTTCTTGGTGGTACTGGGGTTCCTGGAAGCCCTTCTACCTCCTGGGCTACACTCCCAGACCTATTTTTTTATTTTTGGAAACAGGGTCTCTTAAGCCAGCACGGCTGGCTTCGAACCTGCGAGATCCTCCTGTCTCCGCCTCCCAAGCACGGGGATTACAAGCGTGTGCCACCACGCCTGGCATTGTTTTTTCTTCTTGATGTTGTTCTCTATTTCACTGATTTCTGCTCTGATTTTAATTATTTTCTGCTAATTTTAAGATTTGGGATTAGTTTGTTTCTGGTTTTTTTGAGGACATTGAGATGTGCCAGTAAATTGTTTATTTGGTGATTTTCTGTTTTCTTATGTAGTACTCAATGCTACAAATTTTCATCTTACAATCATCTTCAAAGTATCCCATATATTTGGTAATTTGTGTCTTGATTTTCACTACATCTAGGGATTCTTATGATTTCTCTTATTTATTCTATAAAACAGTTCTCATTCAATCTCCATGTATTTATGTAATTCTTTTGGTTCTGCTTGTTGATTTCTACTTTCATTCCACTATTACCTAAAAAGATGCAAGGAGTTATACTACATTTTAAAATTTTTTTCTGGTACTTTATTTGTGGCCAAGAATATGGTCTATTTTGGAGAGGCTTCCATGAGCATCTGAGAAGGAAGTGTACTCAACTGTTTTTGGACGAAATATTCTGTATATTTCTTTTAGGTTGATTTGGTTTGTAGTGTTCTTTAGAAATGAAGGATTTTTACTTATCTTTTGTCTGGAAGATCAATCTAGTAGTGTAAAAAGTGCATTCAAGTCTCTTACTATCATTGTGTTGGGGTGTAAGTCTTATGGGTTTCACATACGTTTAGAATTAGGACTACAATTAGTGTTAGGACAAATATATCATTTAGTTTAGTTTCTTATATGCATTAGTTTCAGCTATGTTTAAAAGCTCAGAAAAGTGTTTTATATATCATATATATGCGCAAAAAATAAATAAATAAAATTTCTGAAGAAAAAATAAAATAAAAAAATAAAAAGACAAAAAAAGTGCATACATACAAGTTTGGGGCATTAATGTTTGCTACCATTAAATTTTCTTATTGAATTGCTCTTTATATCAGCAAGTAACCCACTATATCTCTTTTGATAAGTTTTGGTTTAAGACTGCTTTATCAGATATAAAAGTTGTTACCCTTGCTCGTTTTTGGTCTCCATTTGCATGGGATAACTTTTTATATCCTTTCACCTTTAGCCTATAAAAATCTTTGCCTGAGAGTTTCTTGAAAGCAGCATATAGTTGGATTTAAACCACATTTCCAGTCAAAGACTTTTATTTATGAAGTTGGAACCATTGACATTCAACGTTATTATTAAAAGATTTTTATTATCATTTTGAGTTATATTTTGTTTGATATAGTGTTATTTCTCCTTTCCTTAGTTTCTCATCTGATAGATGGAATTCTCCCCTTCTCTGGTTCTAGTGTTTATTTCTTATTTCTTCCTTGTGTTTTATTTCTTTAAGTATTTCTCTAGTGATAGTTTGGTAGTCATAAATTTTTTTTGTTTCTGCTTTTCTTGGAATGCTTTAACTTCTCCATCAATTTGAATGGTATCATTCCTGGATCTTGCAGTCTTGGCTGAAAGTTGTTTCTTTTCAGGGTTGTATTCTTGCACATCCTGTAGTTTCTCTGATTTCACTTCACATATCTGGTCATATCAGTAATTGAAATTCTGAATTCTATGTTCAGCATTTTCTGCAGCTCTATATTGGTGATCTCCACTGGTGTGGAATTGTGGGATTTTGTTGTTTCCTTGTTGGTCTTTGGTCGCATGTTTTCAGGATTCTTATTTTTGTATCTCTGATGTGTTGGCATTCTCTTCCTCTTTGTTTTGGACTCCTGTTTCTATTCATTGTCCCTTTATAATAAGTTCTGTGCTGGGGTATATAACTGCCTAAATGAATCTGTCTCAATAATCAGAGTTTTAAGTTAGTCCACCAGAACCTTTTAAACAGAACACAATACTTAGCCATGCAGACAAGCAGCAGTTTCTCATTAACTGCAGACCTCCATGATCTTTGGTCTCAAACTGAGCAGGACCAGAGACTATAACATTGCAAGACTGAAGTCACTACCACTGATCTGCTTACTACAATCATGTGAAATTCTGCTGGCCTCTGGCCACCATGGTCACTGAGGTCAAACTCAACAGAGCCAGAGATTATGACATTCTGAGTCTGTGGCCCAGCTGGCTGAGCTTTAATGCCCCAGGGAAACTATCACTGTTTTCCTGGGGACTAATATAAGGGGGGGAGAAAAAGAAAAAGCACAACAATTTGGTCTTAAAAAGCAAGAAAAACACCCCAGGAGACACAAGTCTTGCAGCTTTGTCAGCTATATAGTTATACACTATTCTGCCTTTTAGACCTGCAGTTTTAAAGAAACCACCACAGCCTAAGGGCTTGTTGACCCATGAGCAAATGTACTGCCAAATGTGAGTGTGTACATGATAAAATATAGATCACAAAGGAAGTTCACGCTTTGAAATACCACACAATTTCACACTCCATTTCCCTAATTCTCATCCTTATTTATTAATTTAGCATCATAACATAATGACATAGC
Source organism: Muscardinus avellanarius (assembly GCF_963383645.1). Lineage (NCBI taxonomy): Eukaryota > Metazoa > Chordata > Mammalia > Rodentia > Gliridae > Muscardinus > Muscardinus avellanarius. The sequence continues at coordinate 88,693,222 of NC_137786.1, read as the reverse complement.
AAATTTTATTTACTTTGGGAAACATGGAGCCTTTCATAAAATCTGATCAAAGCATTAATAACTAAAGAATAACCATGAAAGTAGAGCATCTAATGCTCTTTGGCACAATATGTTCATGCTATTCAGTAATACAAAGAAGAAAAATGCATAACCTTGAATAAATGGAAGCACTGGGTGTTCTGACCGTAATTATTTGGTAACAGGTCTAATCAAATCCCCCAATATTAGCGGGTGTGGTGGCACATGCTTGTAATCCCCGCACTAGGGAGGCGGAGACAGGAGCATCATGCAGGTTCGGAGCCAGCCGTGCTGGTTCAAGAGACCCTATTTCCAAAAAAAAAGTATAAAATAGGTCTGGGAGTGTAGCCTGGAGGCAGAAGGGTTTCCAGGAACCCCAGTAGCACCAAAAAAAAAAAAAAATCCTCCAATATTTAAATGAATAGAAGTGGAGCCATCAGCTTTGATAACAGTCTAGGCTTCAAACACAATAAATTTCTATCTTAATTAGTAATTTTCCTTATACATGAATCTAGGAAATGAAAAGTACATTTACAACAAACAGTTCTTATTTTAAGAACTGATGGCAGAGTATAATTGCAACATTATGGTTTTGATTTTTGAGTTTTTCTTTGTACACTCAAAAATCTGCTACTCTCTTCATGTCAGTTGGTATAAATGTATACCGAGTAAAACATAAAATATGCCAATATGCTTTATTATCACAAAAACTGAATAAAGCATGTCCTAATAGATATACCTCCTCACTTACATTATACCTCAAGTCATTCAATGTGTCAGGGACTATATCATCCTAAACATATCTGAAATGTTCTTTTTTTATAAGCCATTTTATTTTTATTTATTTATTTATTGCAGCATTTATTGAGGACAAATGTCCTACCAGTGAGTTATATTTACAGTACATAAACAATTTTAAAAGTCACTTTAGTTACAAATAGCTGTTCAATATTTGGTTCATGGACCACAACTTTAGTTTCACCTAGAAGCTAATTTAATTAGAACTATAGAGTTTCAGGCTCCACTGAAGACTGGACTGAATGAGGCTTAGCATGTTATTAAGATTCCCAGTTTGCTGGGCTTGGTGGTACACAATTGTAATCCCAGCAATCAGGAGGCGGAGACCAGAGGACTGCAGTTCACAAACAGCCTCAGACAATTAGTGAGGCCCTTTGCAACTCAGTGGGACCCTGTTTCAAAAAAATAAAATGACTAAAATATAGGGTTGGATGTAGCTTGGAGGTACAATGCCCCTGGGTTCCATTTCCAGTACTGCAAAAAAAAAAAAAAAAAAAAAAAAATCCCAGGTGATATTAGTGTTTAATTACCAGATATTTGGGCTAAAATAAGTTGAGAGGAGTTTGACTACAATGAAAGTCTGACCTCAAATTTTTGTGCTATTCTATAAAAATGGTTTTCATGTCCTTCATGTAAAAATTTCTGACATTTACTTCAACAGTGGGGCGTTTGAGAAGGTGGCATACTCTATGAAAGTAAACTTTAAAATCCTCAAATTCGCCGGGCTTGGTGGCACACACTTGTAATCCCCAAGGTTGGGAGGTGGAGACAGGAGGATCATGCAGGTTCGAAGGTAGCCGCGCTGGTTTAAGAGACCCTGTTTCCAAATAAAAAATATAAAATAGATCTGGGAGTACATCCTGGAGGTAGAAGGGCTTCCAGGAACCCCAGTACCACCGGAAAAAAAAAAATGCTCAAGTTCAAATCAAAACTCTGGAAAACTGGGCATGTTACTTAATGACATTATTGAGTCTTTTGAGTCTTTTGTTTCTTTTCCCTGAGTTTAAGGAAATATTCCTCTTTTTTTTGTTTTAGATCATCATTAATACATTTCATGAAATAAATATAGTTGGAAGCAATAGTATGGAGATACTATATGACCTTCACCCAGTCTCCCTCTACCTCGTATGACTATAGTACAATAGTATAAAGAAGAAAAATGTTTTCCATCTCCATACATTTGTCTTTACTAGGATGTTATATAACAGAATCATAAAATGGATGATCTGAGACAGGTTCTTTTCACTTAGCATAATTCCTGAGCTCTACCCAGGTTTTTCAGATATACGGTCTGCAAATATTTTCTCAGGTCCATAGCTTTTTTATATCCTCTTCTTTAGGTCTTTTGCAAGTCACAGTTTTTTTGGTTTAATGATATTCAGTTTATTACTTTCTTCTTTTGTGCACTGTACTTTTAGCATCAAGTCTAAATTTTTTTTTATCTTGTCCTAGGTCCTGAAGATTACCTCTAATGTTTTTAGCCTCAAAGTTTTATAGTTATACATTTAGCCTTTTATATTTACCTTTATAGTTCTACATTTAGTTCACTTTGAGTTACTTTTTGTATAAGCTCTAAGGTTACATTGAAGTTCATTTTTTTTCTTAGTCTTTTCTTCTTCATTGTTTCACTCTTTCTTTCTCTCTTCCTGTTCTATTTTCCTGAACCATCAGTTTACTGAACTACAGTCATTATATACCCTTTTTAACTTAGAACTGGGTTTTAAGATAAACTCAATTTTAGACAAACTCTGTTTAATAATGACTGTGCAGAAGAAAAGAAGTGATGTCCTTAAACTACATATATATTTTGAATTTAAGAAAACACAATTCTAGAAACATGAAAATATTCTATATGTAGTAGATCATACCTGGTGGTGCTCATGAGTCTATAGACACTTAGGTGACTAGTTTTTTGTTTGTTTGTTTGTTTTGTTTTGTTTTGTTTTGGTGGTACTCGGGTTTCTGGAAACCCTTCTACCTCCGGGATACACTCCCAGACCTATTTTTATATTTTTTTATTTGGAAACAGGGTCTCTTAAGCCAGCCCAGCTGGCTTCAAACCAGCACGATCCTCCTGTCTCCGCCTCCCCAGTGCGGGGATTACAAGCATGTGCCACCACGCCTGGCGACTAGTATTTTTTTTTTTTTAATAAATTAGACCTGAGGTTAGATACCATTAACCAAGTTGCAAGAATTCCTTTTCATGTGTTAGTGCACTTGCTTCTTAGAATTTTGTTCACACACTTTTTTCCTCTTCCTCCTCTTTTTAAAAGTCCTTGATGTTAGAATAAGAATGTTTCTAGATTCTGGCAAACTAACCGAATCTTAACATTACTGTGCATATCAAATGGATAAGTTATATTTATTTTTTAAAGTCTGGCTCACAAAAATCATTCAACACACGTTGAGTATTGTTTACTTTTTATACATATTTCTAAATTTTTTGATTTAATAAAAATAGGTAAATTAATTATACTGTTAGGACTTAAAGCAACATAACAGTACTTGAAGAAAGTTGTCAATGAGCCACTCATACAAAACTTTGTGTTGTCACATTTCCTTAAATAAAAGTAAATTCTTTTAATAATGTTGTCCTTGTTTTAAGTCAGTTTTATATGCATTCACAATATGTGCATATACATATATGTGCATTAATCTTATATGTTTGTAGAATAAAATAATTAATATTTTTATTTTTATGCTTCTCACCCATTTCAGATCCTTTCTCCATTCTGAGATTAGTTCAACCAGGGTTTTGATTTATTTTGTTAGGAACTTTTGGATCCACAGAAATCTATTTTTGCACTTGGCATGTAATAGAAACCACTTTTATTATTCAAAAAGTCTCCAAATTTGTGTGTACCATATTAAATCCTATCTAGACTGTCTTGATAAATGCTATGTATCTCTTAAAATTTAAGCATACTCTTCAGATGTCTATTCTGTTTCATTGACCTACCTATTAATTTTCTTGTGGGGTTTTAAATTTAGAATGATTACCTTTTTTCATGTCTATATGGTTTATTTTTTATTTATTTTTTATTTTTTTAATTGGTGCATTGTAGTCATATATCACATTGGAGTACAAGACTTGAGAGGATATACAAGCACACATCATCCAATTAGCCTCATCCAGCCCCCATCCCATTCCCTCCCCCTCCCTCGATCCCATACTTGTTTGGTGATTAACTTTGATACATTTGTTTATGTACCTCCTGGGTTTTAAAGAGGCTCCATCCTCCCCTATTCCATACCCTCTGATTGGTCACCTTAGTTGATTCACTATAGGGCCCTTTCTATAGCTCGACCTTTCCTCCAAGTTTTTGCTGATAAAGGGAAGCATCTGATTTTTATTTTCTGCGATATTTCTCTGTGCATGCCACATTGCAAGTACCGATCCCACTCTTGACGGCCCCAGTAGTGGCCTGGCTACCCAGTGGACTGAGTCAGCTCTCGCTGGCTCAAGCAGCAGCCTTGCCTCATGGGAGGCCCTGATTCTGTTGTCGCTGGCCCCGAAACCAGCCTAACCCCTCAGCTGGCTCCGATCCTGGCCTCTGAGGCCCCAGTAGCAGCCTTGCGTTACGACAGGCTCCGATACCAGCCATTGGCCCCGGCACCAGCCTAAACCCTCGGCAGGCTCCAGTCCCGGCCTCGGAGGCCCCAGCACCGGCCTAGCCTCAAGGTAGGCTCTGATCCCGGCCTTGCTGGCCCCAGCACCAGCCTAACCCCTCGGCAGGCTCCAATCCCAGCCTCAGAGGCCCCAGTAAAGGCCTTGCCTCCTGTCAGGCTCTGATGCCGGCCGCTGGCCCCAGCATCGGCCTAACCCCTCGGCAGGCTCCAATCCCGGCCTCGGAGGCCCCAGCACCAGCCTTGCCTCACAGTGAGCTCCGAGCCTGGCCTTACTGGCCCCGGCACCAGCCTAAATCCTCGGCAGGCTCCGATCCTGGCCTTGGAGGCCCCAGCACCAGCCTTGCCTCACGGCAGGCTCCGATGACAGCCTTGCTGGCCCCAGCACCAGTTTAACCCCTCGGCAGGCTCCATTCTGGCCCCGGAGGCCTCAGTAGTGGCCTTGCCTCACGGAAGGCTCCGATGCCAGCTGCTGGTCCTGGCACCCGCCTAACCCCTCGGCAGGCTCTGATCCCAGCCTTGGAGGCCTCAGTACCGGCCTTGCCTCACAGCAGGCTCCAATGCCGGCCATTGGCCCTGGCACCAGCCTAACCCCTCAGCAGGCACTTATAACGGCCTCGGAGGCCCCAGCACTGGCCTTGCCTCACGGCAGGCTCCGATGCCGGCCATTGGCCCCGAAACCGGCCTAACCCCTCAGAAGGCTCTTATCCTGGCCTTGCAGGCTCTAGCACCAGCCTTGCCTCACGGCAGGCTCTGATGCTGGCCTCACTGGCCCCAGCACCAGCCTAATCCCTTGGCAAGCTCTGATCCTAGCTTTGGAGGCCTCAGTAGCGGCCTTGCCTCACAGAAGGCTCTGATGCCGGCTGCTGGCCCCAGCAATGACCTAACCCCATGGCAGGCTCCAATCCCGGCCTCAGAGGCCCTATTTGTGGCCTTGCCTCATGGTGAGCTCCGATCCCAGCCACTCTGGTCCTGGCACCAGCCTAACCCTTCAGCAGGCTCCAATCCCGGCCTTGGAGGTCCCAGCACTGGCCTTGCCTCGCAGCAGGCTCCGATGCTGGCCTTGCTGGCCCCAGCACCGGCCTAACCCCTTGGTAGGCTCCGATCCTGGCCTCGGAGGCCTCAGTAGCGGCCTTGCCTCATGGAAGGCTCCGATGCTGGCCACTGGCCCTGGCACCTGCCCAACCTCTCAGCAGGTGCCTAACCAGGCCTCGGAGGCCCCAGCACCGGCCTTTCCTCATGTTGAGCTCCGATCTTGGCCTTGCTGGCCCTGGCACCGGCCTAACCCCTCAGCAGGCTCCGATCCCGGCCTTGAAGGCCCCAGCACCGGCCTTGCCTCACGGCAGGCTCTGATCCCGGCCTCACTGGCCCCAGCATCGGCCTAACCCCTTGGCAGGTTCCGATCTCAGCCTTGGAGTCCTCAGTAATGGTCTTGCCTCACGGCAGGCTCCAATGTCAGCCATTTGCCCTGGCACCGGCCTAACCCCTCAGCAGGCTCCGATAACTGTCTCGAAGCTCCAGCACCAGCCTTGCCTCACGGCAGGCTCTGATCCTGGCCTTGCTGGCCCCAGCACCAGCCTAACCCCTTGGCCAGCTCCGATCCCCGCCTTGGAGGCTCCAGCACTGGCCTTGCCTCACAGCAGGCTCTGATCCCAGCTTTGCTGTGTCTGTCACCGGGCTCACCCCTCGGCAGGCTCCAATCCGAGCACCCTCTTCGCCCAACCAATTTTCCCACATTCTCGAGGATGCATGGTGGTAACATTCTGCCTCTGGGGTTATTATTTCAAAGGTTCCAGGTGTAATGCATTAGATCTCTGCCTCCCCTGAGTACTGGCCACTGCCATTGCCACTGCCTCCACCATTTCAAATCCTTCCCAAGCTCTTTTTCCACTCTGAATGTTGTCCAGTGTTCCCAAGCATGCGTGAAGGTAGCATTCAACATTTGGTGTAATTTCTCCAAAAAAATAAGGTTGGTAGGATCCGATTTCTGCTTCTCCTGAATACAAGTCTCTACCGCCATTGCGGAGACCACTTTCAATACCGCTTTTCTCCTTGGTCTCCGCTAAACTCTCTCCTTACAGGTGATGTCCAAGATTCTTAACAATATAGAGAAACAGCAGTCCTCCTTCATGGGGAGTTTTTCCATAAGTTCCAGTGCATTTGGATAAGTTTTGTCTGCATCTCCAGTGTCCTGGCATCTGCCACGGCTTTCTTAACCCCTCTCTGATATTTTTCCTTTTTCTTTTCCTTTTTTTTTTTTTTTTTTTTAATAAGAGAAGACAGTATGTGTGCTTTGAGGAGGAAGTGGGATCAGGAACTCAGTAGCACTGTGACCCGGCCCGGTTTCCCCATGGGTCCAGCATGCTCTGTACTACTCTGCCTGAGGCCCAGAGTCCTGTGACCTGGGCCCTGGCTGTTCTGGAGTCCGGCGTGCCCTGCCCAACCCCTGCCTGGGACCCAGGGTCTTACTGGGCCCAGTTTCTCCAGGGGTCTGGCATGCTACGCGTGGTCTGGCCCAGGGCCCAGAGTCCTGCGACCCAGTCCCCGGCTGGCATGCCCCGTGCAACCCCCGCCCAGGATCCAGGGTATTGGGCCCAGTTTCTCCAGGGGTCTGGCATGCTACACCTAGAATGATTACCTTTTGATGCCTAGCAATTCAGGTTCCCCTTGCATTATTTGCCCATATTTTGCTAGTTATTATTATTTCCAGCTTATTTTTCAAACAAATTATTGAATCTATATTTTCAAGTTAAAAAGGCCCTAGTGAGCTGGGCATGGTGGCGCACGCTTGTATTCCCCAAGCTTGGGAGGCGGAGACAGGAGGATGGCGCAGATTTGAAGCTAGCCGCGCTGGCGTAAGAGACCCTGTATTAAAAATATAAAATAGGTCTGAGAGTGTAGCCCAGAGGTAGAAGGGCTTCCAGGAACCTCAGTACCACCACCAAAAAAAAAAAAAAAAAAGGCCCTGTGAGATTTTATGATCAAAATGTCCAATATTTAGCCAAGTATATTGGTACATGTGTGTAATCCTAGGTTTTGAGGAAGCTAAACCAAGAAGATCACAAGCTAAAGGCCAGCCTGGGAAACATAGTAAGACTCTATCTCAAAATAAATAATTAAAGTGGCTGGGGGTGTAGCTAAGTGGAGAGGCACCCCATGGTTCTATCCTCAGTACCTCACGTACACACACATACACATACATGGAGCAAAATTCTAGATGCTTTGAAAGGGTTCTGTATATTTTTTCCAACTCTGCATTTGTATTTCTTAATGAAATTATGAAATACAGATTAAAACAAATGGTTGAGAATGTTCTCTGAACTTTCCTGCAACATTTCCTTTTTAAGACTTAAATATCTTCACTTTTTTTCCAACTACTAAGATTACATGTATGTACCAGTGTGCTTGGCTTAGCATTTGGAATTTTGATCACAAGGTATTTCAGATCACTACTTTTGGTTTGTTTTTGAAAAGAATGAAGACATAATGATCCTTATGCTCCAAAGTGAAGAAACAACAATGCATGTGAGCGCGCATGTGTATGTGTGTGTGTCTGTGTGAGTGTGTGTGCTCATAACCATTTGAGAATGAGCAAGTTGAGATGGTAGAAAAGTAAAGCCTAATTATAGGCCCTAGGAAATATAAACAGTGTGCTATTATTCCAAATACAAAGTATAAATGTCATAATAAATGCAAATCAAAAATATTTATTCTGAAAAAGAGATAGTATTAACAATTATGCTAAGTACCCTTTGTTAGCATGAATTACCTAAAAGAATTAGGCCATTTCACTCTACATAACTAGATTTTAATGAAGCTTATTATGGGTATTATTTCTATGCTACTTTGTTTACTATTTACAATGACAAAATTGTCTTTTAAGAAACCTCATCGCAGTGACATGCTAGTCCTATATTGAAAGAGATAAGATAATTTTAACTAAAATATGTTTCTTTAAACCTTACAAAAATTCAATCAGCTTAATTATTAAATGAATAGCAATCTATAAATGAGACACTTGCTTTACAGTATCCCTCCTCCCTGCACTTTGGTCACAAGACACCTGATTTTCAGCTGATCATATAGCTGCTCAATTAAAGTACATCATGCCCCGGCCTTGGCTGAAGTCAGGTAAAGTCATATGATGAGGTTTTGTGTGCCTTTCTTTGCCCACTCTTCTGTTCTGTGGGCTAATAGGGCACATTATGCCTGGTGGTTTAACGGCTGTAATGGACCTTAAATATGGAAGAAAGGAAGCTGGATGCAGGCTGGGTCCCTAATGAATATATTATTAAAAAGTAATACTGCATTAAAATTCTTTGAGATAGAAATCTACTTCTAATTTACTGAAGATACTTTAACTTATTATGTTCTATGAAGCTGAATTCAATCCAAAATTATATACTACCACCACTATTATATGCTCTAATATACAGTGCAATTAAAGTTTGCAGAATCCAATGTATTATAACTATTTTGTACACAAACTCCTCCTTAAATGATCATTTCTACAAAAATAAACTATGTCCAAATCAGTACATTTTAACTGAGGAATTTTAATATCAAAAAGCTTCTAAGAGCCAGGTAAGGTAGGACATACCTGTAATCCTAGTACTTGGGAAGCTGAGATAGGAGTTTCACAGGTTCAAGGCTAGCCTCAGCAACTTAATAAGACCCTGATTCAAAATAAAAAGAATAAAATAGGGCTGGGGTATAGCTTGGAGGCAGAATTCTCCCTGAGTTTAACCCCCAACACACACACACACACACACACACACACACACACACACACACACACACAGTTTCTAAGAGAGCTGGGGTATAGCTCAGAGGCAGAGCACATACTTCGTATGTCCAAGGCTCTGGGTTCATTCTCCAACAAGAAGAAGAAAAATTAAAAGGGAAAAAGTTCCAAGACAAACTAGGCAACCATTATTTTCTCTATATTATTTTTGTCTATACTTTTCCCAGCAATATCAAAACTTTTGAATAGAGATTTTTTTATAAAATCATAAGCAAGCAACAAATAGCCTAATTTAATCATGTTTTCTTTTAAGAATCATTGAAAAATAATTTGGATGATGCTATTTCAAAGAAAAGGCAGCAAATCAATTTTAATGTATGTTAATTTTAAGTAAAATTATATATAATACACAAATACATTAATTTAATTTAGATAAAGATTATTAAACCTTTTATTTTTCTTGTTTTATTGCTCTGGCTAGAACTTTAGTACAATAAATAATAGAAGCAGTGGGAGTAACATATGTCTCATGTCTTTTCTCTCTCTTTTTCTTTGCAATACTGGAAATGGAATCAGGGGCATTCTACCTTCAACCTACACCTCCAGCCATATTTTTTATCTTATTATTATTATTATTATTATTATTATTATTATTATTATTATTATTGGTACTGGGGTTCCTGGAAACCCTTCAAACTCCAGGCTACACTCCCAGACCCATTTTATGTTTTTTCTTTGGAAACAGGGTCTCTTAAGCCAGCGAGGCTGGCTTTGAACCAGCGTAATTCTCCTGTCTCCATCTCCCAAGCATGGGGATTACAAGCATGCGCCACCATGCCCGGCCTCTCTTACTAATTTTGAGACAGGGTCTCACTGAGTTGCAAAGGGCCTCACTATGTAGCTGAAGCTGTCTGCGAACAATGATCCTCCTGTCTCAGCCGACCAAATGCTGGGATTACAGGCGTGTACCACCACACGTAACTCATATGTCTCATTTCTGATTATAAGGGAATATGTTTAACATCTCAGACTGATTCCCTTTGCTGAGGGAGCAGGAATCTTGATATATAATCTGTATCTGGTAAAGAAAGTTTTTTTTCTTAGTTAAACAGTTGGTTTTATGATATGACACTGAATTTTAACAAATACTTTCTGTGAAATCATTAAAAAATAAAGTTTTTTTTCTTCCTTGATCTATTAGTGTGAGCAGTTATCTTAACAGATTTTCTGATAGTAAGCCACTCTTTAACTATGGATACAACTTGTTTGATCATAATACATATTCTAAATACATGGCTGGGTTTAGTTTCTTTTATTTTGAGTTATAATTTTACAAGTGAGATTTTCCTTCAATTTCCCTTTATCATATTCTTTCTCTGGCTTTGACATCAAGATTATATGAACAGTTTTTTATAGTCTGTATCAGTTGGTATAAGATTATAATTGCTTGTATTTTTGATGTTTTATAGAACTGTCCTATAAAAATATTTAGGCATTTTGGGATTTTTATAAATAAGGTTTGAAAGCCAATTTAATTTCTTTATTGTTTATAAATTGATGGAGGATGTGGACGAAGCCTGAGGAACTAAAGGTTCCGAAGGAGTTAAAGGAGATTCTATGAAAGGTCAAATCCGCCAAAACTCTGGGTGTGATTCCTGTCTGCTCTGAAATTTGCCATCTAAGGACCACCAGTGAGGGGGGGGGCTGATCTTAATCACAGTTTCTATAATGTTTCACAAGTTCGCATTGTCCTGCTTCATCCTCCCCCATGTTTGCTTATTCCCTTTGATGATTGTATCTTAGCGATTTATGGCACATGCCCTCTACCTAATACCCCCCCCACACTGTATTTTGGTATTTACTATTTCCCATGAGGATTTGATACTTAACCTAACTGGAGAAGGATATAAAAAAGTTAGTTTTAGCCGGGCGTGGTGGCGCACACTTGTAATCCCCACACTTGGGAGGCAGAGACAGGAGGATTGCACAGGTTCCAAGCCAGCCACACTGGCCTAGGAGACCCTGTTTCCAAAAATAAAAAAGTATAAAAAAAGGTCTGGGAGTGTAGCATGGAGGTAGAAGGGCTTCCAGGAACCCCAGTACCACCAAAACAAAAACAAAGAAACAAAATATCTTAGTTTTAGAGAATAAAATTATCAGTTGCACGAGAGGCAATTGTCTGAGTCATCATTTCAGGTCTCTCCCTCCCACGTCCTGGAGATGACAGTGGTGCCCGTAAACAGGGACTTGATGGGGTTAATTTGAGAAGAGGGAGAGATCACTGCAGAAAGAGGTGAGCAGCCATGGGACACCAAGGAAGTAAAAATCCTTTTGTAAAAATAGTATATCATTTTTTAAAGCAATATAAGATAAAAATATCACAAGAGGAACTGAAAGATTGTTATGAACTAGCTGTAGAATATAATTCTTCATTTCCCGATGATGGAACTCTAGATGAAGAAGTATGGGATAAAGTTCAAAAAAATATTATGAAAGCCTATAGGCAAGGGGAGAAAAATCTCCCTCAGTGGTGGGTCACTTAGTCTTTAATTAGAATGATTATCCAACAGATTGACGGCGTGGTTTTTGATATGGAAAGTGAAACTGAAAAATCACTTCATATATATATTGTCAGAGGAAGATCTAGATAGTGCTAAAAAACAGAAGGAGAGAATGTTTGCCTCAGAAAGCCCAGGCAAAGCACTAGGAAGGAGCGCCCTGGCGCCAGCACTTGCTCCCTTCAGCCCCTGTGGCAAAAAACCATATACCCTTTAGAACAAGAGTGGATCCAGTTCTGCCAAGACTTACGTCTTTTAAACCTTGGGGCTATCCTGCACACCTAGCTTTCGCTTTTCCTGTCACTTTTACTCCTGGGCTTCTGCAGCAAACTGATTGGAGGGGGCCTGAATTTCTTCTTTCAAAAAAGCATGCATACTATATGTGCCTGTTTCTAATTACTGCATTGAATTCTTACACTCTTGGGCTGAGAACTGGATCCCTTATGATTTCTGTACAAGTAGCAAAGATGGTCCTTACAGGACAACAGTATTTGCAATGGCAGATGTGGCCTAGTGAGGAGGCAAAACAAATAATGCATGATCAAATGGCTTGGGAAAACCGAGCTCTGTTGTCCTATGAATTACTCATTGGGACTGGGGCTTTGTCAAACCTAACAACTCAGGTACAAAATATAGTAAAAGCTGCTGCCATGGCTTGAAAAAAAAATTAAATACCGGAACTGGAGAGCCGTTTACAAAAATTTCACAAGGACCCACTAAGGAATATAGTTCTTTTATCAAGAAACTGCAGGATTCTATTAAAGAAAAAAACTAAACTAAAAAGAATGCAGAAAAATTGTCAGAAATCTTGACTAGACAACTAGTTTTCAATAACGTTAATGAAGATTGTCAAGCGGCTATTTGGCCCATTAAGGAAAGCAGGAATGTTTTAGATTATATGAAAGCATGTCAAAACATAGGAACAGTAAGACATATGCCTAGATAGAGGCAATTAAAACAAAAGGCATAAAGAATATGAGTGAACAAAAGTGTTTTAATTATGGGAAGCCAGGACATATGAAAAAAGAATGTAGTGCTCCCCTACAAGTAAAAGAAGATGGGCAGAAGGGAGGAAAACAGCCACTCACTAGAAAATGCCCTAGGTGTAAGAAAGGGAAACATTAAAATAAATAAATAAATAAATAAATATCTAAATTTGATAAGGACGAAAGCAAATTACAAAATAAATCATAAAAACTAATAGGGAGGTGTTCTCTCAGCCCCAAGCAAAATGAAAGACACTTTTCTGAACAGGAGCTTAAAAAATTAAGAAAATCTTTTAAAAAATATGACCATCAAAAATAAGACAACTCCTGTAACTTTGTTAAATATAATGACACTTACTGTGGCCAGGCAAGGGAGTGCTGCTATAGACTTACCAGCTCCTCCTTCCCAACAATTATTAGTTATTAATAATCCTCAAAAAATAGACCTTAAACATGTGGTCCTGATTCCAAAAAATACTATAGGGTTAATTCTTGGTTGCAGCAGCAATATTTTAAAGGGCTTCCTTGTGCATACTGGTGTGATTGATGAGGATTATACAGAGATGATTTCTGTCATGATACATTTTTCCAATATTATAGAGATAAAGTAGAATATATCTTTCAATTGCTAATTCTCCCCTATATCACACATAATACAAAAAACAATGAAAACCCACAAAAATAGTAAAATATAAAAACAAATTAATGTTTTATAGACCTTAGGGAAAAAATGTTCAGCAAAGTACAAAAATTTAAAGCATTCCTTTCTTTAATTTTGTAATTCTTTACTGTAGAATAGCTCAGAATATCAGTTCTGTTCTAAGTAACAGAATTAATAACTGAGCAAGGAAACATAATTTGGATCATAAAATTCTTGCTTTAATAAAAATTCCTTAAACAGTGAAAATAAATAAATAATAAATAATAAATAAATAAAAATAGGGAATGTTAATTGATCTAAGAAATGTTAATAAGACTCTTCAACCCATTGGTGATTACAGCCAGGCATACTTGCCCCATCCATGGTATCCCAAGATTGGGAGATTACTATAATTGATTTAAAAGACTGTGTCTCCTCAAAGATGGTCAGAGATTTGTTTCTACTCTTCCCTCTCTTGATAATGTTCAGCCTGTAAAATGATTTCAATGGAGAGTACTGCCTCAGGGTATGGCTAACTCTCCAACTATGTATCAATATTATGTTGACACAGCTTCACTGCCCATCAGAGAATTGTGCCCAAAGGCATATATAGTCCATTATATGGATGATATTTTACTTGCTCACCCTGAAAAGGAAACCCTACTTAATCTTCTTAAAGAAACAATTCAAGTCTTACAAGATCAGGATTTGAGAATTGCCCTGAAGGAAATTCAAACTATGCTTCCTTACAATTATCTAGGTTATGTAGTACAGAGACAGAGAGTGAAGCCAAAAATTGCCTGAATAAACATCCCAGACATTTGTACCTATTGGACTTAGAGTTTGTTGACTGGACAGATAATGCACCACTAGTGTTCACCAAAGATCCAGGAATGATGCCACCTCCCTGTAAGAAGACACCACTGAGCCATCCTGATAAAGAAAATAATTGATAAACTTCATATTGGGATATAAGACTTTACTTATTTGTTTGGGGGAATTGACATGTGTTTTCTGATATTTCCCCAATGGTGGGGGTACATATTGGACTTTGTGCTGTGTTTTCTTTCTTACTTGATGCTGCCAATTTGATGGCTCCTCATCGTAAGAGTAATTATACCATTATTTTCTTAGTCCCCTCAGAGCTACAATGTGAGGCTGTGTCTTGGAGGAAGAAAAACTATGCTCCATCATGATGGAGTACATGCAGAGCAAAACTGGCCCAGGGTCGCTACTCATAAAAGTTTCACTTTTGTAGGTTAGGGTCCATACGGGTATTTTACTGATGGTGGTGAAGAACGCAATGACAATGTTTATTGTAATAATAGTAGTATACACTGGAATATTACTAGAGCCAAGAACTGGGGAAATGTTTTCTTTTGGCAACAAGTAGATAGTATAATGGGGGTTTGGTTCCACCTAGACCTCACATTGTGGCTGCCGGCTTTTTAGGGCCAGAACAGTAGCATGTATGGAAACTCATAGCTACTTTGCATTCATTAAAATTGGTTGGAGCATATGCTTCTGTGATAGCTCTGCAAAAGTCCTCTATAAATTACACTACAGAATTCTGGATATGGGTGTGTGTAAAACCTCCTTATCTGCTAGCCATAGGCACTTTGATAGATCAACAAAATAATGTGACATGCTATGATTGTAGATTATATACCTGTGTTAATGCACCTGTCAGCTTTATTAGGGCTAAAGAAAGAGATCACATATTTAGATACCTGTCACTTTAAACTACCCCGGGGAGGAATTGTCTTTTGTTCAAGCTTTTCATCAATATATCGTCTGTAGGGGAAAACATTTTATAGAACGGATCATTTGAAAAATAGTAGGACTTACAGCTGTTGCCTCTGTGGGAGCTGTCGTAGACATGGCGTTGCATAATTCTATCCAAAATGAAAAATTTGTAACTAATTGACATAATCAATCTCATACTTTATGGGAATGACAAGCTAGAGTAGATCAACAATTGTTAGATGAAATAAATGAATTTAGAGAAGCTCTTCAATGGATAGGAAATCAATTAGTAGAAACACAGTATCGATTATTTCTGACATGTCATTAGAACATTAGTCAATTTTGTGTTGCTAATTTAAAATACAATCAGCAAAATATAAGTGGGACTCTGTTGGTCAGCCTTTGGTCAGCATTTCTGGTAAAAATTCCTTGGATATCACTGCGTTAAAAAGAGATATCAAAGAAACATTTGCTTATGTGCTCTCCTCAGAATATGATAATAAATTTTTCAATACTTTAAACAATATTATGACCAATAATCCTTTGTCAAATTTAGTGAAAACACCAGCTAAAATATTACAATTGATACTTTTTGGACTATGTTTTATGCTTATACTTTCAGGATTCGGGTGGATTCCTTATCGGCTCAAGGTCCTTTAGCCTTGCTCTCACTGTGGCCACCATCCAACTTAATAAAAGAGGGGGAAATGACGGAGGATGTGGACGAAGCCTGAGGAACAAAAGGTTCTGAAGTACTTAAAGAGATTCTACCAGCCGAGCCGGGCATGGTGGTGCATGCTTGTAATCCCTGTGACTCCTGTCTACTCCGGAATTTGCCCTCTAAGGTCTACCAGTGGTGGTGGGGGGCTGATCTTAATCACAGTTTCTATAATGTTTCACAAGTTCGCATTGTCCTGCTTCATCAATTCCCCCATGTTTGCTTATTCTCTTTGATGATTGTATCTTAGCAATTTATGGCACATGTCTTCTACCTAATACCCACCCCCCATTGCATTTTGGTATTTACTATTTCCCATGAGGATTTGATACTTAATCTAACTGGAGAAGGGTATAAAAAACTTAGTTTTAGAGAATAAAATTGTCAGTTGCACAAGAGGCAATTGTCCGAGTCATCATTTCAGGTCTCTCCCTCCCAAGTCCTGGAGAGGAATCTCGGACAATAAATCATTTTGATTTTTTTTGTTTTTTCTTGAATTAGTTCTTTTGAACTAATTTTCAAAGACTATGTTCATTTTCACAGCTTTGCTAATTTCTATGTAGTAAAAAGTGCAGTAAATTTAAAGGGTCTTGGTTAAACTTTTAATTCCATCAATTATCAGCTGTTTTAAGCAAGCTACAAATACCCCTGAATCTTTTTCCTAATTTTTCTTTTTTTTTTTATTGGACTGCCAGGACAGTCTACCTTTGAGCTATAGCACCCAAACCCCTCACTTACTCCTCCCCCCACTTTTAAAAACAAAATTTCATTAAGTTGCTAAAGCCTCACTTAAGTGCAGAGGCTGGCCTCAAGCCTACAGTACTGTCTCAGTTGCCCAAGAACTGGAATTACAGATATGCACCATCACATGTGGTTCTGTTTCTTAATTTTTAAACTGGGCATATACCTCAAAGAGTTCTTAGGAGCCTATTTTAATATTTGACAGTATACTAAAAATGTATAAAATTATACTTCTATAAATAAAAAATAATTCTGATAACTGCTTTCTGTAGTGGCTTTTCAGGTGTTAGTTCTAATTCAGTTGTAGAGTATCAGGGATAAAAGAGCAGATTTTAAGAGTTCATCATCCTCCAGACTATATGAAGTCACCTTATCAATTTATGTGTCTTCAGAGAGAACCAGTTAAAAGTTCTTTATGTTGAGCTGTAAAATCCTATTCCCAACAGTCTCTGCTAATTAGGCCTCACTTTTGTTCATTTCTTAAAGAAAATCAAATTTCTCTCCTTTTTGATGTGAGAACTTTAAAATATTTAAGCAAACTAAAGAACTCCTTCCTAAATCTTCTTACAGATAGTTAACGATAATATGGATTTAGAATCAAGACAGATCAGTTTAAATGGTGGTTGTGCTATGTGACATCTGTGTGACTTTGAAAAAGTTAATTATTATTACCATACTTTATCTGTGCAGTTGAGATATTAATTAGCTTTCAGAATGGAGAAGATTAGCTGAGATGCAGTACGTATATAGTTCTTCTTATACTGTGCATTCCTCTTCCTTTTTCCTTAATTTCTAGTCCTGGCCAACATTTTTATTAAGTTTCAATTTACTCAGATCCTTCTTAAATTGTAGTTCCTGAAAATGAAAAATAAAAATCCTAGCAATAGTTGGGTATAGTGACTTATGCCTGTAATCCCAGTACTTGAAAGACTGTGATAGGAGGACCACAGGTTTGAGGACAGCCTCAGTAACTTAGTGAGACTCTGTTTCAAAATAAGAAATAAAAAGGGCTAGTAATGTAGCTCAGAAGTAGAACATCCTTGGGTTAAATTCCCAGTACTACCAAAAAAATTTTTTTTCAGAAACTTATCTATTCCCCGATTGTCCGTGAAAATAGTTCACATGCACATCAGACTTTTTTCCTGGTAGCTATAATAATTCTGATGATGCGTCTAAACTATACAGCTTTACTCTTCTTAAATTATATATTTGTTTTGGACTAAACACAGAGTTCTACAATACTGAGGCAGGGCAGAGGACCTGGGAACAAGAGGGATTTGAAAAGGCCCTCTGCCTTGCCTTCTTTTAGATGAGGAGAGTGGAGCAGAAAGGTGAGAAAATGGTGAGAGTGGGAAGTCAGGGCCCACCACCCCACTACATAACAATTCAAATTAAGGACTGAAATAGGTCAAAAGACACTGATGCTTCATAACCCAATTCTGACCAAACATAAAAGAGCAGATGGAGAACTTCAGTAACGTTTAAAATCCCATCTCCCCAAAACGTTGATGGTTATTCTGTTTTTGTCTTCTTTCCCTGACTTAAAATAAACTTTCCTATATTTCTACCCTTCATTAGTCTTTGGACTTCATTCATTGAAATAAGAGGAAACATTCCACATCTCAGTCACTTTGCATTAATGTTTCATTTTGCTTTAACCTATCATAAATGTTTGAAACTTTCATTTTCTTATCAGATGTATTTACTCTCACTTCTAATGTTTTAACATATGTTGCTATGACTAGCTTCATGGGTAAAACTGAATTAAAAGAGTCCTCCCTTCATTGACCAGCAATTGTGGGTAAAAATTTCCAGTTACAAATTCACCTATCAGTTCTATCAGTTCTAATACCAAATATAAACTTTCAATCGTTTTTCTGCTAAAGATCTGGTTTTTTAAAATTTTTCATGTTTTGGTGGTACTGGGGTTCCTGGAAGCCCATCTACCTCTGGGCTACACTCCCAGACCTATTTTTATATTTTTATCTGGAAACAGGGTCTCTTAAGCCAGCGAGTCTGGCTTCGAACCTGCGCAATCCTCCTGTCTCCGCCTCCGATCTTTACCTTTTTATTTAAAATTTTTATCTTCAAATGCTATAAGTTCACTTAAGATTTTCTAACATATTGATATAAATAATGACTTTTCAGTGGGGTATGAAATATGTCATAGTTACTTTTGAAGATTTTTCCATAAGCCATTTATTTATATTTTATGGTTACTGTTTATACTAAACTTGCTCCCAAAACTTTCCTCTTTTAAATGTAGGAAGAGAGGATTATGATCTACTTTCTTATCTAACACTATCTTGAATTTTTTGAGGTTCTTAATACCTCAGTGGCATCCACAAGTTAAGTATAATTGCATTACACTTAGAATCACACAGAAACCAAGAAGGGTGTCAAATTTAGATAGAAAATATTTCGCTTGGCTTGGTAACTACTTTTCAGAAGCAAAAGAGATAATGAAGGGTTTGTGGATGTTTGTGACAGAGACAGAAATAAGGGTGTTATTATCATCTAAAATAATTAACAGATACTGATATTTGGGATTCCTTTCTTTTTAATCTTCAGTTTTAGTATTTGACTTAAAATGCTACATGTAAGAAAGCTTATACTACCTGGGATCTATTTGTCTAGCTACCGGTAAGTATGGAAGAGAGGAAGCAATAGGAAGTGATGGGGATACACTGTTATTTATGCTACAAACATTCATTCATTTATTCAATAACTAGCTTCTAGGTACCTAAAATATATCATGGAGCAAACTAAAGATTCTAGCTCTTCTACAGCTTACATTCTAGTAGGAAAATAAATAATAAATAGATATAACGAGTTAATAAAATAGTATGTTGTGATAGTTACCATGGAAACATGGGGACTGGGACTACTCGGGTGAGGTGTAGGGTAAATTTCAGGGCTTCTTGGGTGACATCTGACCAAGACTCAGTATGGTCATGGAGCAGGTACAGTGGATGTCTACAGATGTCTCCAGGCAGAATGGAGAGCTGGGGCTCAGAAGCCACAGGAGGAAAATGTGTTTGAACCCAGGTGGGGAGGGCAGGGCAGGCAGTAATGGAGAAGGCTCTATAAAGTCTTGTAGGTTACTGCAAAGGCTCTGGCTTGCCCTTGGAGTGGAATGAAGTCACTGCAGTCTGAGAGGGGAAAGACATGACTGATTTCATATTTTAAAAGGATCACTTTAGCATCTTTATTGAGAAAGGACTTGGGGGAAGGGAGAGGCAAGGTCATAAGAAAGAAAATTATACTGCATTACCCTGTTGTTCTTTTGAAATCCAAGTGGTTTGCCCCTGGGTGGTAGCAGTTCAGAAAACAAACAAACAAAAAATGTTTGGATTCTCTATATATTTAAAATGTAGAGACAACAGTATTTCCTAACAGATTATGTATAGAACATGAGAGACCTTAACTAGAAGAGAACTCAATCAGGAAAAAAGTCAATGGGAAACAAGAAACAAATATATGAAGTTATAAGACACCCAAGGAGGGGTCTAGGATAAAATATTGATTAGTTCTTATTCTTCACTCTAGCTAAGTATATTAAAATACAGGCCACTTTAACAAGCTAAAGAATGCACTCTAACAAGAGAACTGGGATTCCATTCAGTGATGCCTCTGAAGTCAGACAAGTTTCAAAGTAAATTTACAGTAGAGTGAATACTTTGATTTTTCTCTTCAAAATTCAAAGAGGATAACAAATTCATAGTAATAAAATACAGTGTAAACCTTGAGATTGATATCTAAAGTTACTTTTCTGGAGATATTTTGTGTAGTGATATTCTTTATATTAACATCTATGATTTACCAGTCAAAATAAAGAAGGCCTGTTCTGACTTGTGCCATATTTAATGTCCTGGGTGTCTTGGAATGTCCAAAAATCTCTCTTTGTTAAGTGTCACATCTCTGATTGATAGAAGCTTTGCCTTGACAGCAATGACTACTAAGCAGATCTTCTATAAAGCATGAGAGTGTGAAAAAGGGCAAAGGGGATTGAAAAGAAAGAGTGAAGTGCGGAAGACACAGCTTTATATTAAATGTGATAGGGGAAGATTTCTTATACTCTCTAATTATAATAAACACATATGTCTAAGGCTGATGCTTTTTCCTCATGTTAGAAAATATATTGAGACTTATGTATGGTTAATTTACTTCTCCTTCTTTTTGCTTTTCCCTGTTCCAGTAATCTGATCATAGATTATTATATTTTGCCATCAGCTCTCCCAGGGGAACTTTCCTTTTTGTTAACTGCATAAACCAGCATCCATATGTTACTTCATCACCAACACCATTTCAATGATGTTTATAATTCCTTTTATGGGGCTAAACTATCTTCTTTGTGATTATTAATTCATAAACAATAAAACAAAATTAAACAAATGACCCCAGTGTAAGAAATCAGCATAAGAAATAAGTCTGAATACAACACAGTGTCCAAATGAAGCCAACAACATATGTTTTATTGAGAAAGCACTGGCGTGTATGTTTAAAGATCTAGCGTCTAGTCAGGAATGGCTATAGACATATTTTTCTTTTGAAAACCTAATTATATTACTATTAAATCATTTGTCTGATGTCTTATTGAAAATTGCATTATAGTGGCTTACTTTACCCTGCTATTTCTACTGCTGATTGTAGTTTTACTGGATTTGTTATCACTATGAAAAGTGGATTTAATCAGTAGCAATCCAAGAATTCTTCTCAACTCCATCTAAGCAAACCTCTATAATTTATCACCCGAATCCTCTTTAATTTAAAGACAGAATACAAAATGTTCCCAAATCTTACTCACCAAATGTAACTGCCATGATTATCTAAATGATACACTTTTATAGTCACTAAATACATTTCAAAAGTCTAGGCATGGTGGCACATTCTTTTATTCCAAGTACTTAGGAGGCCGAGATAGAAGGATCACAGGTTTGAGGACAGCCTCAGCTAGTAGTGAGACTCATCAAGTTATGTAGACTCTGCTTAAAATAAAAATAAAATAGAATTGGGGTTGTAGTTTGGAGGTAGAATGTCTCTGGTTTCATCCCCCAGTACAAAAAAAAAAAAGTGCCAGGAATAAAAATATTGTTGGCCTGGAAAGAATTTCTATTGAGTTTAATACTTCCCAACAATAAATCCCTAAAATTTTGGGGAAAAGAAACAATAATTTCCTATAGCATCCTTGAATATAAACTTTGAAGGCAAGTGGGAACAGTTAACAGAAAGTAAATAAAATTTTACATGCAGAGGGCTTTTGAGATCCTAGTAGTACTCTATTTTTTTACTTTGGTGTTCATTCCATAGGAGTCTGTATCTAGTCTCTAAATTGTATATGGTTTACAAATGCATCTGTATATATACTCTGTCTCATAATTTAAAATATAACAAATAAAAAGGGGATCTCATAAAATAAAAGGGAGAGCAGTAGAGTAAGAAAGTTGGGAGAACAAAGAGAGTTGGTAAAGGAGGTTCTACAAATGTATTTGCTTGGACATAATTCAAGCAAATTATGTTATTTGCACAAATATATCACAATAAATCCTACTTTTATGTATAATTATAATGCAACAATAAAATGCCAGATATATCAGGGAATATCAACAATAACTAAATATATATTATTAAAAAGCACACAAGGCAATATATAAAATTAAATATAAATATAAAAATTAAATATTAAGGAAATAAATTATGCCATGGGAATAAAAGTAAAGAAAAATTTTAAAAGCTTTAGAAACTCAAATAATTTGACATTTCAAGAATTATTTTCAGATCTTTGATTTCATGTTTATTACATATTAATCAATTACTGCCAACTCTCCATATTTAAGAATGTTTAAAGATGAAAAAGTAGAAACTCTTCCATCCTAATGAAGAATTAAGGAGATTCATGATCTTTGTGCGCCACGAGTGGACTAGAGAACAAGGCAGAAGCAACAGCTCTGCCCTCTTCTCAGTGTTTTCTTCTTATTTTGTATGTACTGGTCATGGACAGAAATTCATTATAAAATATCTATTCCCTCCAAACTCACAGTAAATAAAAGATGAAACAAAACAGACATCTACTTTAAGAGTATAACTACAATGATGGGTATCCTTCAACAGAAACTGGAGAGTTTAAGGTTTTCTGATATACATGAAGAAAATACAAATTAATAAATTATTAAATAATTTCATATATTTTATTCTCTATATCCATTATATTCAGCTCTTTTTAACTTTCTATTTAATCATTCAGGCTTTTAAAATAAATATAAATAGCTGGGCGTGGTGGCGCACGCTTGTAATCCCCGTGCTTGGGAGGCAGAGACAGGAGGATTGCGCAGGTTCGAAGCCAGCCGGGCTGGCTTAAGAGACTCTGTTTCCAAATAAAAATATATAAAATAGGTCTGGGAGTGTAGGTCAGAGGAAGAAGGGCTTCCAGAAAACCCAGTACCACCAAAAAAAAAAAAAAAAAAAAAAGAAAAAAAAATATGTGTGTGTGTGTGTGTGTGTGTGTTTCTTAAATAGTTATTTTAAAAATAATTTAATTAAATATTTGTGTTATTTGTATCCCTTCCCCTTAGTTTTTAAAGTAATCCATTGTTGCCAGGCATGGTGGAGCATGGTTGTAATCCCAATGCTTGGGAGGCTGAGACAGGAGGATCGCTCAGGTTCGAAACCAGCCTCAGCAACTTAGTGACACCCTGTTTCCAAGTAAAGTATAAAATATATCTGGGAGTATAGCCTGGAGGTAGAAAAGCCCCTGGGTTCCACTCCCAGCACCACCAAAAAAAAAAAAAAAGTAATCCGTGTGTGTGTTTTTGTGTGTCTGTGTGTGTGTGATATTGGGGATTAAACCCCTGGATATTCTACCTCCTAACTACATTCCCAGCCCTATTTTATTTTTATTTTGATACAGGGTCTTGCTAGGGTGATGAGAATTTCACTACTTGCTGAAGCTATCCTTGAAATTGCAATCCTCCTGTCTCAGTTTCCCAAGTACTGGGATTACTGGCATGTACCCTTATACCTGGCTAGAAGTAATCCATATCTGTGGAACATAATGGCCGTTCCTTTAATACTGGTATTGATACTAATGAAATAATACATAGACTTAAAAAGACCTACCAATAATAGTGGAAAAATGGTCACAATGTTTAAGGCAATGATACCTAGTAAGCAAATTAATGATACTTGTTTACTTTTTTTTTAACAAATTAAGATCTAAGCATGGTGGTACATGCCTATAATACCAGGACTGGGAGACTGAGACAGGAGGATTGCAGGTTCAAGGCCAGCCTCAGGAACTTAGGGAGCCCCTTAGCAACTTAATGATACTCTATTTGAGATTAGTCATTCACACACACACAAAAGAAATTGGATGCTTTCCCTAATATGCGAAAGCTAGGGAGAAATGGGTAACAGGAGGAACTCTAGATAAAGAAGAAGATCCTATAGAGGAGCTAATAAGGTGACCTAAGTGGTGGGATGGGAGGGGAAAGAGGGAAGCTCACTAAAGCACAAGATGTACTTAAACATATCAAAGTCAATCACTAAGCCAAGCATGGGTAGGAGGGAGGGGAGGGAATAGGATGGGGATTGGGTAAGGGCTAAGTGGGTGATGTGTGTATATATGTCTACACAAGTCTCTTATCCCTTTAAGATGTATGACTACAATGCACCAATTAAAAAAATAAAAAGTAAAAAACAAAACATGGCTAAAGAGGTAAAATGCTAGTGTTCAATGTGCAGTATCATAAGGAAATAAAAGTAAACAAAAACAAGCAGAAACATTGACAAATAGTCCTAAAACTGTAATAATTGAGCAATGGGGGAGCTCAGTGGTAGAGCTTGCTTAGCATGCTTAGAAGTATTGGGTTTGGTCCCAGCATAGCAAAAAGTAAAAAAGGAAGGAAGGAAGGAAGGAAGGAAGGAAGGAAGGAAGGAAGGAAGGAAGGAAGGAGGGAAGAAAAGAAAGAGAGAAAGGAAAGATAGAGAAAGAGAGAAAGAAAAGAGAGGAAGGAAAGAAGGAGGGAGTAAGAAAGGAAGAAAGAAAGAAAGAAAGAAAAAATGTCAAAACCCCAAGAATGAACTGAATGTGATCAGTTCTATTCCATCTTAGAAGTAGGGAAACAAATAGACGCATGTGCAACTAAATATTCAGAATGTAATTTTCCTTTTACGTACTACTTTAAAATGATGCTTAACTTTTTCTGTGAAAAATCATAAAGATATGCATGAATGCTGAAATGTATGCTGCCATCATCTACGTAAAACATTATTTAAGGCCATGGTATTTTTTCAGCATCACACTATAATTTAAGGTGAACCACATAATTGATTGCATTATAATGAATCACACAGATCTTCAAATGACTCATCTAATTTCACTCTGCAGTCTAAAAGTACATATATAATTATGTTGTTTTTCTACGCGTCTCTAATGTTTCTCCTGATTAATTCTAAGTGTGGCTCCGCACTGTGCTCTCTTGGGTTGAAAAAAATATAAATAGTGAAAAAAGAGTAAACTAGTTATTAATGCACCTTTTACCTTTCATTTCACTTATAAGAATACATTATTTTTTAAGTTAACTCTTTATATAACATGTTTTTATTTAACATTTAGGTATCAGAAAGTAGAAAAATACATTTGTCAGTAAAAGTTTTCCAAAAAACAAGTACTATAACATTATATAGCTTATTAATTTTGTTTTAACATATAACACAGCTATCAAAACTAATTTGCTTTAAACAATGTGCTGGCCTCTGGAAAACAAATATGAATAGACAATATGTTTACTTGGCATCTATTGTGGCCAAGTGGGGTGTGGCACTTTGGTAAAGGATGGGAAAAATACTGCAAGTCAATGTGAGACAGCTTATAATTGCAATAAAGGCAACATGTTTTGTGGTACTATGAGAAATAGGGGGTTGGTGAGAGGATCAGGAAAGGCTTTAAAAATAGACAATAATTAGTGGATTTTTAATAGTTAAAACATGAAGGTTTTTTAGAGAATAGCAGTCTCAGCATCTCTGGCATATCTCTGAGGAAGGGAGACTAGCCATAGATTGACACGGGCTTAAACTCTGGGGCGATGGGAAGCTCTGAATGAACCAGGCTCTCAAGAATCAGTGGGCTGTGCAAAGCCACAAAGGCAGGAGAGGGCAGAAGCAGTTTGCTCTTTCTTATCATTCAGGTTTCAGCTTCCCTTTGAGGTGAGCGGCCTTGTTGCACTTAATAAACACATTTTACTTCTCTTTTTATCTCTCTCCCCACCCCTACCCCTTTATGTTTTCTTCCTAGGTTTATGCATAGTGAATATTTTTATTTATTTAAGTTGTTCATTGTCCTTTCTCACAGAATGACAAGTTTCAAGAGAACAGGGAGCTGGATTTCTAGCCCCTGAAATGAATACTGTTATATAGCAGGTATTCAATAATGTTGTTGAATGGTGAATGAAATTAAGATAAGTTGGGAAAGGAGAGAAGAATAAGGAGGAAGCAAAGGGTGTTCCACATTTCAAACTGGGCATGGCTGGTACATCCTATAACCCTAGTACTTGGGAGGCTGAGATGTACTTGGGAGAACTGCAGGCTGGAGGCTAGCCTTAGCAGTTCAGTGAGACCTCTAGCAACTTAGTGAGATTCTGTTTCAAAGTAAAAATAAAAAGAGCTTGGAGTGTAGCTCAAAGGTAGAATGCCTCTGGGTTCAATCCCCAGTACCAAAGGAATAATTTTTAAAAAGTGTTCTACATTTATAAAGGAAAGTAATAGACATCCCTAAACCAGTGTCTCAAAAGTCTCCAGTCCCTCAGCTGTCCCAAAACCATTCCCAAGCAAAACATTCAAAAAGAACATTTTGGAAAGACTATGCCTACCATGTAGTCTACATATTACAAAAACATACGCAGAACTTCAACTGCATTTTATCCATATTGCTATTTCAACTGAAGAGTGAAAATATGTACCTTCAACAGGGAGTATTATAATAGAAACATTTAAATAAGTAAGCTTTAAAACATAAAACATTAATATTTTCAATAATCATATTTGTAAGAAAGGAATGGATTACTATTATGTGAACCGCAGTTCAAATTTCTATCCTGAGCACTTAAATTTTCTCATGAACATCACTATATTAAGCTGCCTTTTTTGCATTTTACTGCTCTTATGTTCAAAAATTCAATCTCATAGACAAATGGATATTCGAGAGCATAATTCAAGTGATATATTATTTCTCTTGACTAGAAGTACATTTGCCCATTCAGATTTTTTAATTCAAATTTTTGTAACAGCTATTATATATTTCTGAATACCGAATACAGAACACCCTGCTTTCTCAACTACTATAACATACAGCAATTTCTACAATCCTTCATCCTGTCTCTGCAGTGCTCAAAATACATTTTAAATTTAAATTCAATCATACAGAAAAGTAATTTATGCCACATCTTTGACATAGTTTGAATACTTTAATTGTATCAATGTATCTTTTAGGTTAAAAGTATAATGTCATGAGCCTCATTATTTAAATTTCATACATGAAACCATCTTTGCCTGAGATACTTTGACATATACAAGGCAACACCATACCCAGTATTCCCGCTTAGCAAAATTAAATATCTTTTAGTATTATAATTCCCTCCACATTTGGTTCTTCCCGTCTTAGAATATTTTTTTTCCTATTTCATCTTTTGATATATATTATAATTCCCTCCACATTTGGGGATGGTAGGTTCTTCCAGTGTTCAAATATCTTTTGATATGTGAATTTTATAAAAAGAAATATTGAACTTAAAAGGAGAAAAGTGCAAATATTTCAGTTTATAAACAATGTCCTCTATCCAGAGGGTTGGAATTTCATCAATAGATAAATCCATTACAATGGGTTTATGTGGGTGGTAACTTGGGCTGGTATGGAGTGGCTGGAGAAGGCGGTCCCTGGGGGTGTGGCTTGTGCTTGCATTTTGTCTTTGTGCTTGTGTCTTTAAATCCCTTGCTTGCTTGCTTTTTCTAGCTTCTGGCCTCTGAGATGTGAGGAGCAGAGCCTGTGGGCTCTGGCTCTCTGCTTCATGCCACCACGCCCTGAGATCTAAGACCTCAGCCTCACATAGACTGAACTCTGAATCTCCAAGAAATTGTGAACAAATAAATCTCCCTTCCTTTAAATTGTGTGGTCAGGTCTGGCAATGAGAATGCTGTTTTTGTACAATCACAATAGCTCAACGTAAGATTTGTTCTCAGAAAATAATGGGCCCCAGTTGTGCGTGGTGGCGCATTCTTGTAATCCCAGCATTCAGGAGGCTGAGACCTGGAGGATCATGGTTCGTGGACAGCCTCAGCTACTTAGTGAGGCTCTCCTCAACTCAGTGAGACTCGGTTTCAAAATAAAGAATAAAAAATAGGGCAGGAGGGCCCCTGGGTTCTATCCCATGACCCGCAAAAAAAAAAAAAAAAAAAAAAAAAAAAAAAAAAAAAAAAAAAAAGAAAGAAAAAAAAATAATGGGCCCCTAGGATATAGGGAATTCCACATCCGTTATTTTGGAAATTCTGAGATCCACTCACTGGAAAATGATAATACCAAATTTCTAGTTGTCTTTCAAGTATTTGTTCCAATGCATCAAATATTTTTAAGAAACGTCAATTTCTTCTAGAAAATAAAATACTTGCAAACAAGATCTGCCAAAATTATGATTCTTTTCAGTAGCTGTTGCAGGATTATGCTACTGGTATTACATCCCTTTATGGCAGTTTATTTCAATGGCAACATTGGAACAGAAAAGTGGAATTGTCATTCATACGGAATTTGATCCCCCCAAATGCATTCTTTCTGCAGCCATCATTACCTTTATGTAACAAGTTTTGTGCTTTAACTGTTTCATGCCCAGTCATATTTTCTGTATAATATAAGGGCAGACATCTTTAATGATTTAATGAGGACAAATTCCTGTTCAGGGCACCATAAAAAATTTAATTTATAAATTGTGCAAAGTAAAGCAATAATAATATAGAATAGAATAATAATGCAAAGCAGTCAAAGTATAATAATAATGAAAAATCAGTAGAAGGTAAATAGGGAAAACTCATGGCAGAGGTATAATTTCCAATAAATTTGCCCTCAGAGACCTCATCTTCTCATTTAACCACTTCCCCTTCCTTTTCAGGTGCCCAGAATATTTCTACTTTTGTTGTTACGTCAATTGGCACTTTCTGGCACTGAGTAAATGTTAAACAAATTGCTCTATTTTTAAATACATTTTTTTCTTTTAATCTTTCTTATACAGTTGAAACGTTGCTATCTCTATTTTACAGGTAAGGACATAGTTTGTCTAAAAGTGAAGTCAGATAATTTGGGTTTTAACTTGTTTTAAATGACAGAATGTTGGAAAGAAAGCATTTACGAGCAGGACTGTCTCACTTGACGGCTGTTCTCCTGGTTTCTTAGTTGTTCTGCCCTCCCATTTTGTCTGCTGTGGGTAATGTGCACAGGTTGTGAGGATTATAAAATCTTCATGGAAATGAGTTTCCTGGGACTCATTCTTTCAAATAGTTCTTTCAGGAAAGATATACATGCAATTACAGAATAAAGGGCCATATGTGAGAATCAAAGAAAATAGAGGGATATTTTAGAGGAAAGGGGGCATGCAAACTCCCTAAACTAGACCAGCTTAGCCTTAGTCCAAAATGCAGATCTGGCCAATAATGAGTCAGCTTTAGAGAATATTAGGTCCAATAATATTTTATATTCTCCTTGTCAAAAGAGGGATCACTGTGTATTCCTGAATATTTGACACCACTAGGCACAGAGCAGGACTCAATGCCAAGACACTTGGGAAAGTTTAGAAAGTTGTAATCATGCTTAAACTTGAACATTTCTGATTTTTTTACCTTACAAGGGACAATTGCACAGTAGAAGTAAAAGAAACAGACGACCATCGTTAAAGCCTGAGTGTCAACAGAAGGTAGAACTTTCAGGCAGAAAGTGAAAACGTAGAGTGTGGAACAGGAAAGATGAGTAAGTTGTGCTGTGTATGTATGAATGTCACAAAGAGATGGGTGTAGGTATGGAGGAGGGTATCGTTAAAGTATATTCGAGTACTTATGGATTCTACTCAAATAGTTATGAATTCTATGTCTACAAAACTCCTGAGATGTTTAATAAGCATGGTTCCTAGAACAATGCAAACACTGTGTCAGAATGCCATGAAATTCACTTAATGTCTTAGCATACTTAATTAGCAGAGAGGTAAATTTTTTCTAGCCAAAGTGAATAGTGTATGGGGAAAGGGAATGACCATCATTGTCATTGCTAGAAATTTACTATGTGCCAAAAACATTACCCAGGAAAATACACAAACCATACCCAATGGGCTTAAAAACTCTATGAATAATCATTAAATTATTCTTAACATCAGGATATAAGCAGTTGCTCATAGGTATTGACAAATATATTTCGATTCCACACAACTAGATAGATGAATGTTTTAGCAATCACCTATAAATAATCCAAGCTACTTCTCCAAAGATGTTATCCATGTTGAAATGTATCCTCAAAAAAGATGATGAAATACTTTTTAAAAAAATGGACTCAATAATGAAGGGTCAGACTTAAAAAATATGCACATGAAGCTAAATTTCTCTTCTACACATCTCTTCTGTGTTTTCAAAATTGAATAATAAGCATGGTATTTTAACAAGATAATTTTACCTTTCTTTCCATATAATAAAAATGTCAAAGTCTTAATTTTTCATGCCTACAAAATGGATTACAAGGTTATAAAAATACATTCAACTTGGAGGTTTCCATGAAGATCATAATAAAATGACTAAGAGAGATGAAAATGAAATTAGAAATAAAAAACTAATTTCTACTCCAAGATCTGACACAAACTAGCTATGTGACCTTGATATAACTGAGGAATGTCAAATATGTTATATCTAAGCAGCCAATGTCTTTATTTGATAAAGATGGCATGAAGTTGAGAAATATTATTCTTCCCTAGATTAGAAACTTAACTAGTGTGAATTTCCTATTTTGAATCGTAGGCTGAAAGCGTTGGCCTCTTAGACCCTCAGATAATCAAAATAAAAGACAAAGCAAACATAAAATAGAGTCAAGGTCTAATGTCTGCTAAATGCTTTGTTTCTGTAGCATTTGTAAGATTCCTGTAGGCCCTTCATTTTACTTCAAGGCAAAAATGCGTAATTTTCCTCATACGGCAGTCTTATTTGATAGAAGACAAGCACTATTTAGTAACATGAATGACATGCTGGGATGTCGGCACAGGCAACATTCTTGGTAACTTGAGCATTTAATGGTGTCAAATCACAGGCTGTGGTGTTACTTGACCAAGATGATTTAAATGTTCCTTATAAAGGTGAAGATGATTTTGAATATTATCAATCTCCTACAAAGACTTTAACTACTTTTGTTTAATAGTAAGAACTTTCTTGGTTATCATTTTACCAAAGGAATTTCAGGTATGGAGGGTATGGTTAAAGTACATTCAAGTAGTTATGAATTCTACTCAAATGGTTATGAATTCTATATCTACGAAACTCCTGAGATGTTTAATAAGCTTTGCTGAATGTGTCTACAAATGTATTTCAGAGGTGTTATGCCATCTACTCTGCAAAGTATTAAGGTTCAGTGCAGTAACAAAATAAGACACAGCCCTGCAGACACTTGTACAGAAAAACCTAACCTAATAATCATACTGTAATGGTGTCAGAATTCTTGTAGAATAAGACAAAAGAAAGACAAAAAGATTAGGTTACTCTTACATGACAAAATGGGAACGCAGACATATAGATATAAATAGTTGTAGGTAATAGGCAAAATATTTAACAACTGTACTGCACTGGTACTGAGCAGTTAGAATGAATGCAGGCCAAAAAGTCAGTGTAACATCTGCCCCTGTCGGATATAGAAATATTCACTTAGAGCAGGTAGACAGAGAGATATCTAGATATGATGCTAGATCCAGAAAATATTGACCCTTCTATCTGGTATGTTATAAAGCCCCTAAAAGACAACTAGCCTTCTTTCTAGATTCTAAGATTTCTAAAGGTAATAGATACAATTGGTATAAATTTGATAAAAATTATACTCAGAATTATGTCACACAAGTACAGTTTTCTAAAAATGCAAAGCTCCTATTTGCTCATATTCGGCTTTTTATTTTAAAAGACTATATTTTAAGGATCTCAAAGAGGTAGTCATTGACATAAATATATTTCAAAAGTTAGTAATTTTAATTGTTAATTACAATCACTTAAAGTTGCAGTATCCAGGAAGCATTTATATAAATGACTTGCTGTCTAACTGCAAAGTACCCAACCTCTATCACAAGAGTTGAATCTTTATATTATTAATTGCTAATTTTACTGTTTAAAACGTGCTAAGCTCTTTGATTTGTTATATATTTTTAAATCTTTAACCCTATAAGGTAGGAACTTCTCATCTGCAGATGCAGCAGATTAAGTCTTACATATTTTCAGCCTAGGCTGGGAGCTATATATACGTACTATCCTAGAGATTACATAGCTGTGTTAAAAATAAATATAAATACCAAAGAGTAAATAAGTAAACAGTCAACCAATATGGAGGCCACAGCAACAGTAAGCATGCATTCAGCTTCAAACCCAGATCTACATTTATATTTCCACTTCCATTTAACTTGAATTAAGGTACTGAGCTTTACTGAAAATCTTCTCTGTGCCAGACACTGCTAGAGAGTGGCAGAGGGGGAGATCTCAAACCTCAATACTGCCCTAGATATACTTCATTTTACAGATGAGCAGACTGATACAGGATAAGCAGGATAAGTGGGCAGCAAATAAGGGCTCTGAACTGAAGCTAGTGTTCAATAGAGTGAATTCCATGATCACGATAACACCAGCACAACCAGTACTCATGGTTAAGACCAGAAGCCATCAATGCAAGGTAAAAGTAGAGCCAATACAGTATATCCAAGAAGAGTGGGAAATAACATTTTAGAATTGAGAACAGTTTCAGAAAAGGCGTTACCTATCAGGTAAAGTTTTACAGTACAATAATATTACTTTTATTTAAATTATAGTCAAAATGATTTTATACTAAAATCATAGTAATCTTCAAAATATACTTCCATTTTTATTTTACATTTTGTTGGAATCCTATCTATGAAAATGACTTCACAAAAACAGATGTGGTCTTTAAAATGTATACAAATTTTCTTAAATAGTAATAGTTTAGTAATTTTATAAATTATGAGTATCATAAAATAATAATAATGCTTATTAATAATAAAATAAAAGAGACGGTTAAAATATGATCTGGAATGTATAATCAAATATATTATTAAGAATCTAACTTGTTTTGTTTTCCCAGGACTCTAATGTCATAGCACACTGACAGTGTTCTTCTAGAAAAGTAAGAGATGTCTTGTTGAAAGACAGTAGAAAAGAGAAAAAACAAATAGTTCTAGACTTTCGTTCTTTGTATACTGAATTCTACCCAAAGCAACTATCTCAGAAGCTTATAATTATCAGGCAATATGATTAAACTGAAAATACTTCTTAATATACATTTCATTTAAAAGGCTTAAAAATTAATACATTTAAAGAAAAACTTCCCATGCATGGTCGAATGGCTTGTAAAAGCATCTATATATAATTGTATTCTAAATTCAGGCCACTCATCATGTTGCTTCAGTGATATCATTATTGAAGACTAACAATGGGAAGCAGCTGATTTTAACTTTTTCTCCAGACTGAATACTTCCTGTGAAAATATTTGAGCATCCTAACCTAGCAGACAGGCAGCGGTATTAAGTCTGCATTTTCTGTTCCAAGAGTGGCAGTTACTTTGTAAGACCTGTCAAGGTGCCTAAGATTACTAGCTACAACATTTAGAGACAAATTTGTATCCCTGAGGATTGCAGTCCCAACAGAGCTTTTAATCTCATTACCTCAGGAAAGGCTTGAGGCTGCCTCCAAATGCACTGTGCAGTATCCAGTGCACTGCAAACATGTTCTCTGAAGAGTGCATAACTCATAGTGCCTGCAAATGTGTTTTTCTCTCAAAATTTAAAATAAAAACTTATCCAATATCATACGAGGATCATACAAACTCCTCTTGTTTTATTCTAGTTATACCAAGAAACAATCCATAAGCCCTGGACATCCCATCCATCACTCTTCAAGTCCTTTGTATCAGAAAAATAAAAAAAAATTATATAAGGGGATATTATATATCAAGGGAGAACATATTTTATTCTACATAAATACTTAAAGGTTATTCCTGTTTATAAGATAGTGTGTAAAAATAACACATTTTCAAGTAGAAATATTAGAGTAAAATTTTAATAATTTTTCAACTGAAAATTTTTTTTTTTTTTTGCAGTACTGGGGATAGAACCCAGGGGCATTCTACCTCTGAGCTACATCTCCAGCCATATTTTTTAGTCTTTATTTTGAAACAGGGTCTCACTGAGTTGCAAAGGGTCTCACTAAATAGTAGCTGAAGCTGTTCGCGATTCTCCTCTCTCAGCCTCCCAAGTGCTGGGATTACAAGCATGCGCCACCAGGCCCTCCTAAACTAAGTTTTAATTATATCATTCTAAATCTTCAGATGATGCTAAGTACTTTTTTTAGAGATTTAACAATAATAATAGTTACTATCATTTATTGAGCTCTTACTCTGTAGCAGTTTACAAACACCATATTCTTATTATCCTCATTCTATTATATAAAAAAGAGGATTTATTGGGTTAAATAATTTATTGAAAATTAGAAAGTCAGCAAGTAGTAGAATCAGAAGTAAAACCCACGTTTTACACAACACAAATTGATTTAATCATGCTCATCAAAGGAAATCATCAAGAGTCTAAAGAAAAAGCCTACAGAATGGGTAAGATCTTTACCAGCTACCCCTCAGACAGAGGTTTAATATCTAGAATATACAAAACTTCAAAAATTATACTAGAAAAACAAATAACACAATCAATAAATGGGCAACTGAATTGAATAGACATTTCATGAAAGAGGAAATGGCCAATAGATACATGTAAAAATGTTCAACATCATTAGCAATAAGGGAGATGCAAATCAAAACTACAATGAGATTCTATTTAACCCCAATCAGAATGGCAATAATAAAGAAGTCAAATAATAATAAATATTGGTGAGGATGTATAGAAATAGACACTTTTCTATATTGTTGGTGGGACTGCAAACTAGTCCAGCCACTGTGGAAATCAGTGTGGAGATTCCTTGGAAAATTGGGAATGGATCCACCATATGATTTGGCCATACCACTAAGGGGTATCTTTCCAAAGGGGTTGAAATCAGAAAACTACAGTACATTCTACCTATTCACGTTCAAAGCAGCACAATTCACAACAGCCAAACTATGGAACTAACCTAGGTGTCCATCAACAGATGAATGGATTAAAAATTCATGGGAAATAACACAATGGAATTCTCATAAGCAATAAAGAAAAATAAAATTACTTCATTTGAAAGAAAATGGAAGGACCTGGAGAACATTATGGTAAGTGAGATTAGCCAATCACAGAGAGTGAGGGGTCATAAGTTTTCTTTAATATATGTAGGATAGGGAGTAATTGGGATACAAGAGAGACTCCAGATGATGAGGACAAACTTCGTAAACCAGGGAGGAGATGTAAGGGCAGGAATGGAAGAAGACTTAGTTTCATTAATAGAAACACTACCATAGAGTATGTGTATACATGTGAATATATACCAATGTCAATCTGGGTACTCTGTGTTGGGAGGGAAGAAAGTGGGGAAGGCACAAGTGTGTGCATGTATAGCATTGTCAACATGATTTACACTATGAGACTAAAATTTATCAATAAAAGTACAAAATATTTATTTTATTTTTTTCACTCTTTAAAATATTTATTAAATTCTAAGTATGTGAAAGCAAAGTTCTAACACATAAGTTGAGAATGATAATCAAAGATAACTATACTTGTATAACTTTGAATGAGTACAAAAAATTTTAAAAATTGCTTTAATCACAATCTTATTTCTTATTAATTTTAACTCTAAAAAGTAGTATTATTTTCACAGATACTCATTCTACTTGTGTCGAAACTAAGGCTCAAAGAGGTTCACATAGAATATAGTACTGGGGTTTGATTCCCATAACTATACCTTAAGTGCTCATTCCAATATAACACACTGACATTAAAACCTGGTATTCCACTAGGTGTGGTGGTACACACCTATAATTCTAGCACTTAGGAGGCTGAGACAGGAGGATCGCAGGCTGAAGGCCAATTTCAGAAAATTAGTGAGATTCTCTTTCCAAATAAAAAATTAAAAAGCTAGAGGTATAGCTCAGAGGTAGAATGCCCCTGGATTCTATCCCCAGTACCCAAAACAAACAAACATACAAAGAAAACAAAACACCCCCCCCTGGCATTCTATAGTTGATCTTATACAGGCAAATTGTGGATAGGTTTCTATTATGATTATTTTAGATTCTCTTCTGAATTTATTCTTCTGAACTATTAAGGATATATTTGGTTTATATAATGCTTAATTTTTTACTCAAAGCCAAAGTTTTTAGTTTTAAATCTAAAACTAGCAATGTTGAAATAAAGGTAGATAAAATTTTAGAGTATTATAGACTCTAAAACGGTCTATATTTAGGGAGATCCATCATCAAACGTGTCTTCTTAGAAGTTCTGTAACAAGATGTTGGATTTAGAAAAACAATTAGCCATCCAGTTCGTATGCTTAAATAAGACTTAAATTAGGTTGTTTATTTTGCTGTTAATTTGCATAATATTGTGAACTGTTACCCATCAGGAGCCCACAAGATACCATAAAGCCTCAGTGCTTGGTTAGTGGAGATGCTTCCTCTTCAGCGGTTGAGTCCTTTGGAACTTAGTAAGTCTGCACAGGTCTACCATCAGTACCTGTAGCAGTGGTGGGTAATTTACTATTACATGACCATATATCATTAGCTTGTAATGTTTCCTGAAGACTACCTTAACACATAACATGAGTTTAGACCCAGTCATAGTAGGCTAACTTCATGGTTTATAAAATAAAAGTAGCTATGTAGAGCAAGTCTGCATTCATCCACTTTCTATTGTTATAACATATCTAATGATCGATGGTACATAGAAAAATAATTTTATTTAGACAAAAGTTTTGGAGGCTGGAAGTCTAAGACCAGGCAGCCTCTAGGTGCTTCTGGCTACATCACAGCATGATGAAGGCATCATGGCAGGAGCATATGTGAGAGGGAAAACTCCCACAGCCAGACAGAAGCCAGTGGGAGTCAGAGCTGGGATTGCTGCTTTTATGCAATCTTCTCTGGATGAAACTAACCTGGGTCCCTTGAGAACTACACAAGCCCCTTCCAAGGGGTCTCCCACAGTGACTTAACCACCTTCTACTAGGCCCACCTCTTAAAGGTCCTCAACACAGCCCAATTGGGACCAACCTTCCAGTACCTGAACTTTTGGGTTCTGGACCACATACAGAACACAGATTCATCATTCGAGAAAATTTATGTTTCTTAATTGAAAAATAAGAATAAAGGGGCTTATACTTTTGTTCTGTTTTTCACTACTATATTGTTTTTTCTTCTTTTCTAAAATATATTTTTACTGAAACATTGTAAGTATACATCATAGTGAGGTTCAATGTAATATAAAAATACATGCACATCACTTCTCAGCCTTTTGGTTAAGATCAAGTGCAAAAACATGCAGAGAGCACTTGTATTTCCTGGGCATTCCCTCCCCCCCACCCCCGCATCCCTTTCCCTGTACACGTAGCGAGACTGGTGGTGATACACTTGTATAAGGATACAGCATTATTCGAACTGTTTCCCTCATCAAACCTCCTTTTCCCGCTCTCAATATCACCCTCACACACACACACAATCTCCTTCCACTACTATTCTGGTCTCTCTCCTCATTTAGCTGAAGCCCCTTTTGTTTCCTATTTTCTCTCTAGTTTCCACATATGAGATAAAATATATGACCTTGACTTTCTGAGAATGACTGACCTCACTTAGTATGATATTCTCTCTTTCCATTTTCCTTAAAGTTACATAATTTTGTTCTTTATGTGTGAGTAAAATTCTAGCGTGTGTATAATACTAAATTTTCATTATACAGTCATCTTCTGATGTACACCCAGGTTGGTTCCATCATTTGGCTATTGTGAATTGTGCTGCTATAAACATGGATATACATGTAATGTATCACTATAGTATTCCAACTTTAATTCTGTGTGTGTGTGTGTTTGTGTGTGTGTGTGTGTGTTGTATATGTGTGTGTGTGTGCCTGGTGCATATGTGGTTGTGTGTGTGTGTGTGTGTGTGTGTGTGTGTGTGTGTGTATGCGCGTGTGTTTCTGGGAACTGAACACAGAGATGTTCTAGCTCCAAGCTATATTCTCATCCCTATTTTATTTTTTTATTTTGAAATATGGTCTCACTAAGTGGTGGAGGACCTCATTAAGTTGCTAAGGCTGACCCAGAACCTGCAATCCTCCTGTCTCAGCTTCCCAGAAGACTTTAATTCTTTTTAAAAGATACTGAGAAGTAGTATAGTATTATAAAACATTTAGCATATACTGAGCAAGAAGCATAAACCCTTCACAAATAGTGTGGTTACAGCAAAACAGTAATTTGAGTAACAGAAAAAGTAACCAGATGCCAGTTATCACAGTTATACATGGTACCAATTAATTATACTCAGCTTTTTAATCACTATCAGATATATTGTAAGTGTTGGGGAAATATTTAAACACAAAAACTTGGCAATTCTATATTTGGTATAAGGAAGTATAAATACAAAATGACTATCCCAGTGAGTATTACAAATGACAACTTCCATTTGTGCACAGAATGACTAAGATTAAGTAATCTATCTATAAATTTATGGCTGAATTCATTAAAAAGTTGTTTTTCATAGGTTTACTAAGATATCATATGAATAAATACTTCAAATTTAGAATTGTTTTCTAGAACCCTCTTCCCCATGGAAGATATTTTTGTTTTACATACTATGGTCATGAACACTTCTCTTATTAAATATTTATATTTAAGAAAATATTAAATACAAAATGGTCTTCAATTAAGGACCAGGTAGCATCTTTAATGATGCTTTTCTAAACTATCTGCTAGTTTTGTAAATTTTGTGTATATGTGTGTGGTGCTGGGGATTGAACCAAGGGGCATTTTACCTCTAAGCTATACCCCCAGCCCAATTTTTTTATTCTTTATTTTTAAACAGGGTCTCACTAAGTTTTGGAGGGCCTCACTAAGTAGCTGAAGCTGGCCACAAACCTGTGATCCTTCCTGTCTTAGCCTCCCAAGTACTGGGATCATAAGTGTTTGCCACCACTCCTGGCTCTGTAGATTTTTAATAAGCCAAAAATTATTCTAAATGTTTCTATTGCTAATGCTCCTAATCACAATAAGCAAAAATATGCTAAATAACTTTAATAAAGTAGAAGCACACAAATATAAGATTAATTAATGAAAATTTAAGTATTTTTCTCCTAAACAAAGCAGGGAGCAGAACTGATATCTTTATCATGGTAAGGATCTATTTAAGACCAGTCAGTTCCCTTTGGGCTTGATTATCACAAGTTCAGACTCCGGTCTATATAGTATAAATGAGAACAGGTACTGCGGAACATTTCTGTAATCCCAGTACTTGAGAGGCTGAGACAGGAGGATTGCCCTTATAAGGCCAACATGTAGTACATTAGCAAGACTCCGTCTCAAAATGAATTTTAAAAATTAGGACTGGCGATGTATTCAGAGGTATCATGCCCCTGAGTTCAAGGCGCAACAGCACGAAATAAATACATTAATTAAATGCAGTATATATGAGACTAGATCTCATATCCCTATGAGAATAGAGTTGAGAGTGTAATTCAGTTGTTAGTATGGATGAGGCCCTGAGTTCAATCCCAGAACCAAATTAAATACATAAATAAATTTTAAAAATTAACGTGTGAGCATGGATTACAAGGGGTTATAAGAAACTTAAACTCAGGACCATCAGAGTTTAGGCCTTGATTCTGGGTTG
Source organism: Muscardinus avellanarius (assembly GCF_963383645.1). Taxonomy (NCBI): domain Eukaryota; kingdom Metazoa; phylum Chordata; class Mammalia; order Rodentia; family Gliridae; genus Muscardinus; species Muscardinus avellanarius. Next base: position 88,653,584 of record NC_137786.1, on the reverse strand, counting down.
TATTTCAGTTTCTCATTTCATTGCCCACTCTTACGAAGAAAACGCCCATGTGAGAAAGTAGGATCCATAACCCTAATTTCTAGTTAAGTATGCTCTAAGAGTACTTGTTTTAATTGCTCACCCTGATTGTAGTTTGACATCTGTTCCAGTGTTTCTTCCACAAATCAAGTCACAGATGCAGGAAAGCCTGAATCACTCAGTTGTTCAGCCTTTCATATCTAATTATTTTCCACTCCAAAGTTCTACATGATGGTCACATACTGAAAATAAAATATGTTAAGGAGAAAATTAAGTTTTAATTTTTTAAATAGGGGAATTATAATACACGATTAATTTTTATATTTAAAATTGTTTTTAATTCTCTTGTAACTCTCTTTCCTAAACTTTAGTAAGACTCCTAGAGTACCTGTGACTCTTTTTGAATTCAATGTTGCTAAATAAACTTTGTGATTTTATTCTCTTCATTAACAAATTCCTGTGGTCTTAAAAATCCTCCAAAAAATGTATAAACAAGAGAAATTTGAAATAGTTAAACCTTTCCTTTTATTTTCTCTTATTTATCTTTTCTATGATTCCATATACTTTACCTTCTTTCCTCTTTTCCCTTCAATACTTTAAAAAGAGAAGTTTTGACAATTTTTTGCCTTTGGTATTGTACAATTCTGTAAAAACAACCTCAATCACACCCATTTTAAAAGCTTTAAATATGGTTAAATATGGATAATTCCAATTCTGAGATTAATTTGGCTGGCTGATGAACTTAACATTAGGATTTTGAATATTATCCTCAAACTACATTACACATCCAGCCATTGTATTTTTGTGAATATCTTCAGAGGGATTTAACTAATTGAAAACATTACAATATGCTGCAACTTATATAACCTGATCATGGCATTCAATTTTTAATAGTCCAGGAGATCCAAAAATGCAAGTGGTGCTGGGCTTTTCTTCATTCAGGAGAGACTTTCATATTCTCTTAGGGATTCACTAATCTTAGGGCTTAGAACCTAATCTGGTCTCCTATTAACTTATAATATAAAAAAGCCTAGTATTTGAAATTAGAACAAAGTACCTTAGAAACATGTTTATTTTCTTCATAAAGCTTCCTAATTCCATCTTTTCTCTCTCCAAGGCTTCAGACATTACACTGCCCATGGCCCATTCCTACTCCATTAAAACTCTAAGATATGGGTCCCCATGGGCCTGAGTCCCGGAGTGCCTCTGCCTGCTGGGGAGTGGGAAGTGAGTGGCAGTGTCTTGGGTCAGAGCTTGTCATGCTTTTGGACAATGTCTCTTGTTCCCACTTTTGTCTAGCACACTTCAGTTGCTGATGTCTGCACCACTATTCTATTTTTTGTTCTTAACCTCACTTTCTAGGGTCAGTTTTGCCTTTCAGAGTTTGGAATCAAGTCACATTGAGCATGAATTGAAGGATTTAAGGGACTGAAGGAGGCCAGGGGAGATCAAAATAACCAACACTAAATCAGCACGAACCAGAATGAACTCAAATGGCAGAAATCTAGATAGGCTACTTTTATCAGCGGCACAGGGGTAGTGAGGACTGGAAAGAAGAACAGGAGCGGGCTGGATACTGTCACTGACCCTTATATGCTGCCTCTTCCCATGCATAACACTTCATACTTAAAGCGAACATTATTCCAGCTTCTTTCATTTACTGCCTTTCCTCCAATTTCTTCAACGTGTTGAATGTGAGAAATTTTTAATAAAGTGTATTTTTCATTATCCTCTAAGACTCAAATCTAACATGGTAGATCATGCATTGCCAAACACTTTCTTTCTTTTAAACTGGCCATAAAAGTACTGATTTCCATCACTGTCACTCATCATTTGCTATTTGCACATGTGGGCAAAGCAGTTGACCACCAGGGTCAAAGGAGGCAGTAAACTAATAGTTTAAGAATTGAACCGAAGAATAGGATTTTAAATAGGAAAGGACAAAGGGAAATTTTAAGTCAGTCTAAAGAACACTAACACATCATTACTACAGAAAAAGGGTAACAGAGTAGGTGAATGTTAAATCGCCTAAAAAAAAAAAAAAGCCATGTACCATACTGAAGGACAAATAACAGTGATATAAATGTAACTAAACCCTTGTAATTATTATGTATTGAATGGTAACTATGTGCCACAAACTTTCTAGATCTGTAAAACTCACACAGTAACTGCCAGATTTAAATACAGCAAAGCTTAGAAATACAATATGGAAAATAAATAAATAAATACAATTGATAGATATTGAAAATAAAAACAAGAAAGAAAAGGCAAATAGCCACAAAATATTGCAAGAAATGAAAACAGGGAGAGTAAATTAGTAGTTTATACTAAAAAAAAAAATCAGGTTTGCCAGTGGGTTAACTTAGACCTATTTAACATTTCTATCTTCCTCTTTGCTAATAGAGAAGTCTCTTGAACCTTCGATCCTTATTTGGAGTTTCAGTCATTTGAAACTGATGCACTGATCTTGATACTTTAAAAAAAAAACCTGCACTATTATCTTACCTAAATATTTATCAGTGCTGCGTGTTTTTACTGAGATACAAAAGCATATGGTATAAAATATACATCTTCAATGTACAATTCTAATTTTAGCAAATTATATTCCTCTATAACTACCATAACAGTAGGTGACTCTTCCTCTAATCTGTACCCATACCCTATAGACAAACTCTGTTCTTATTTCTTTCACCTTATATATTTTTCCTATATTTAATTTGTGTAGGGTGTGTGTGTGTGTGTGTGTGTGTGTGTGTGTGTGTGTGTGTGGTGCTTGAGACTGAACCCAGGGGCATTCTACCTCTGACCTACACCCTGAGCCCTATCTTATTTGAAACAGGGTCTCACTAAATGGTTGAGGATCTCACTAAGCTGATAATCGTGTCCTCCAACCTGTGAATTTCCTGTCTCAGCCTCCCAAGTACTGGATTACAGGTGTACACTACCATGTCCAACTTATTAGTTTTTTATACACATTTCTCATATCTGTCCCACTACACCAGGAAGCTCCTTAGCACCATAAACCTCTTTTAGAACTGGTGGGGACTCTAAAACATTCAGCCCAGCTTTCTAATATTATCCACAAGGAGACAAGGAACCAGAGAAGGCTGGTGAGAAGCCAGGGGCTATCACCAGGAAATCCAGGTGCCCTTGGAGCAGTGCACTTTCTTATGCCATGGTTGAAGATGAGAGATTCACTCTTCATCCCATGCAATATCTAGCCTAGCTGCTGAGAAATCCCTTTTAACCGGAAAAAAAATAAGATTCAACTTCACTTTTCCTTAAGAGTACTTTTCCTCACCTTGTCTCTGAGTTACATGTCAATGGCCTTTAGATTAAGAATAGGTAGAGGAGTCACAGATTGGACTGAGGGAGATAGATGCACTGCCTAGACAGTATGTTGGCCAGTGTGACTCTGCACCAGGTGGGTGCAGGTGTTCCACACACTGAATCATTTGCTTCTCCACCCACTCTCTCCCCCTGGTAATAACTTTCTTTCTCATCTCCTCTCCCCTCTATTTAATTTAGTTTCTTGCCCTAAGGGCATCTTCCTAGTATGCTCTTCTGTCCAGTGTTTGGGATGGGCTTGGGTGGGGGCACTGACTTCACATTTTGGGCAGTCCTAGAAATTGGGTGGGTTTTCATGGCACTAGAGCACAGTAACTGGAGCCAGTCTGTTTTAGTAATCCCAGTCCCTCTAGAAAATTATTGGTGTCATTCCAGGCAGTTCCCTTTTTTGCAAAATAAGGTAATAAGGTAATGAGGTACATTCCTCATAATGTTTCTGTGAGAGTAAAATGAGATAGTACTAGGGAAAGTGTCTGACAGACAGTAAAATACTCCATAAATGTTGGTTGATATCAACCAAATGACATCCTAGTAAAATTCTCTGAAGGTTGAAGTTTTGCAGATAGTCATAATAAAATGAGTGTTTGTAAATGTACAGTATGTTATATATGCTAACACCAAACAAATAGACACAGAATGAAGGAGTGGTTTGGGAAAGAAAGGAGGCCCACTTATAACTGACGCAAAAACTGTACATCCAGGTGTTCCCACATGCTTAATTTGGGAAGCCTCTTCCTTCTCTGAATTTCCATGTTGTAACAATTATCCTAGTCTTTTATATAAAAATTACTTATATTCTTCTCATTATGATAATGTAGGCTACTCAGTATGTTTACCATAAAAACTAAAATATATCTTAAATTAAGTTAAAACTCTTCTTTCTCCCTTTCCACCAATCCTCCAGTCCTACCTTGAAACATTCTAAGCTTGATTAGAGGTGATTATATATTCAGACAAAATAATATTCTAATGCAAAGTTTATCTTTTAAGGATTCTAGTAATAGAACATGATACATTTTTCTATAGTCACAGTTATTTTCCTTCTGTTCTGCTGGTTCACCTCCCAAACTCATCTTATTTTTCACTGTGCAGTAATTAACTCTATAAAACTAATCTTCAAATTGTTACTCAAATCCAAAAGTCACTCTTACTCTTTACCATAAGCGAGTTTCCACAGGAACCATAGCAATGAGGATATTTGTGGTTCTTTAGAATGTTTTTGAATCTAATTCCTTTATGCTTTGTTCTAACATTCTCTGGGCAGTGGTTTAATTTGTTCAACTTCCCCTGTGAGTACTACAAAAGATGTTTTTATCATGTCAATCATAATAGGATATATATTTTGATAGGAAAGGGGCAACTCAAATCAGTTTTCTATTATCTAATTACATACAAAATTTATGTTAATAATATAAGCGTGTCCCCTCCATTCTAGATGGCATGCTTGTGTTAAGTATCTTATGTTGGGAAACATTTCCAGAACAATTAAGTAATTACTCTTTTCTGCTTCTTCTTACAAATATCATTATTCCTCTTATTCTATTATCCTAAATGTTTTTTTAAAGTCAATCTACATTCACTTGTCTGTATCAAAATTGTATGAACATAATTTTCTATCCATTTCTTACCTTTTTTCAAAAAAAGAAGTGTCATCACAATCTTTTTAACAGTTATAAAATTTTTACATTAATATATTCTTTGAAACTATTTTATGTTGGGTTTAGGAGAAAGCATACTGAAGTCCTGCCATTTGGAATTGATGCTCACACCAGTGGTGAATATAACAGGACCCCAGTTTGAAATCACCTTTAACAATCTCACAGAAAAAAAAAAGGCCCCATCAGCTCAATTTATTTAGAAATGTTAACTTTTCAAGATGCAGTGACTTTGTATTATTATGCTGTAAATATTTTAATCAGAGAAAGGAAGTGATGGATTTAAAAAACATTATTTTTATGCATATTTCATCAAGTTGCAAAACAACTGTCATGAAAACCTTTATAAATTATATGTAATTTTTCCATAAATCATTTTGTGGCTTTAGCAAGAGAAATATACTACTGACTCTACTGACACGGGTTCGTGCGAGGCTCAGGAAATTCCACGGCAACCACTGTCTCGGAGCAGACTGAAGGCAGATGGTGCTGATGTGTTCAGCAGAGAGGAGTGTTGATCACAGAGTGTCTGCCAATCAAACGCTTGGGAAAGAAATGAGCTCCATCTGTGTTTTAATTATGATAGGAAAACCATCCAGTGTAACTGCCAGAGCTGCACATTTTCATAGTGTACAAGAGACATAGCACGTACTTTCCTTCATAAAGGAAAGTAGGAATTACCATATATAGTACTGGGCAAAAACCAAAAATATGAGCACTGTCAACTGTTAATTATGAATAAAACCACTGGCAGGATGAATGTCTTTTCACAAATATTTCTATTTTAATGCAGTGTCACATTTTTCTCTAAGGCAATTCTAATATATATGAAGGAATTGTATAAAGTGGAAAGGTGATATCTGAAAAAGTAAAATACCAGCCAAATATTTTGCTTACCTAAAAAGCCATCAACTAAATTTAATAAATGAGAAAATTTATGTATATATAATTTCTACTATTGCATTGTTATAATTATATATTTATGTATTTATTAACATATTTCATTTATATTATTACAAAAATTGATTGTTAAAAGAAATGCCAGCATTTTCAAAAGTTTCTAGCAAGTAACACCATTGTCCATTTTATCCCAAGTAGTATGAGGTTGCTTCTTTGTTGTTGCTCTGTCTTATTTTTATTATTCTCATAAAAAAATATTTTGGGACTCATTTCCTTGCTGTTTGAATATAAAATGTGAGAGTACAAGTAGAACCTAGGATTTGCACTTTTATTCTGGGAGTTTCAACATCTATTTTTGCCTAGGAAATGCAAGGAAGCAGGAAGGGATATAGATGGAATTGAAGAGGAAGAGCTCCTTGCTTTTATTTGAGTGTGTGTGTGTGTGTGTGTGTGTGTGTGTGTGTGTGTGTGTGTTGCTGGGGATTGAGCCCAGGGGCATTCTCCCTCCGAGATACACCCCCAGCCTTATATTTCTTTTTTTTTATTTTGAGGCTCTCACTAATTTGCAGAGGACATCACTAAGTAGCTGAGCCTGGCCTTGAATCTGCAATCCTCCTATCACAGCCTTCAGAGTACTGTGTCTCTGTGTGTGTGTGTGTGTGTGTGTGTGTTTAAGATACTGTGTGATGGCACACACTTATAATCCCAGTACTCTTTCCATTTCTTTGAAACCTGCTTTAAGCCTAGGAGTTTTCTGTAAAAATTCATTCATAAATATCAGATGACTAAATATATAACTCCCCCTGTAAATCTTATACCATTAACCTCTTGACAGTATCTGGTCCTGGAGATCATAGTTCCCAAGAAATAAGTAGGCCTGAGGAAGTATGAGTTCATGAGTCTCCTTGTCTTTTCTTATGACACCCTCTGTCCAAGTTAAAGCCTACCTATTCCCCTGAAGATTCTTTAAATCCCAGCAAGATTGAGTCTTCACTTCTTTCTGCCACCTGTCATGAACCAGTCATTGTTATATATGTGGTCTTGTGGTCTCTCTCTCTCTCTCTCTCTCTCTCTCTTTCTCTTGTACATTGTTATTTATAAGGTTGGCTACTTTGCTAGACTCAGATCTTTTAGTGTTGGGGTCATCTTTATTCATCTCTGTACTCCAACTCTGAACATAAAATAAGAACTTGATAAATATTCATTGGATATACCAATTCTTTTGTTATAAAACACATTTAGACTTTAGAAATCGTTTTGTCATCAGAATTTGTGCACACATATACCTCTTTTTAAACTTGAAAACATAATTGAATATTTTGAGGTCAATATGAATTCCCAAACCTACCTTCTAATTCTTGATGCCAAATATATAGTGCCATGAGAAGGTAAAAGAAAATGAGTTGGGAGCCAGGTGTGGTGGTGCAGGCTTGTAATCCTAATGCTTGGGAGGCGGAGACAGGAGGATCGGATGGTGCAGGTTCGAAACCAGCCTTTCTAACTGAAGAGACCCTGTTTCCAAATAAAAATATAAAAAATAGGTGTCTGGGAGTGTAGCCCGGAGGTAGAAGGGTTTCCAGGAACCCCAGTACCACCAAAAAAAAAAAAGAAAAAAGAAAGAAAAGAAAAAAGAAAAAGAAAACGAGTTGGGAGAACATAAAATAAGATACTTAAGTATCTTAAACACACACACACAGACACACACACACACTACACATATTAAATATAGGAAAAATATAGGAAGATGGGTATCTTAAGTAGGGTGAAAAAAAGGCTTAAGACTTTTTTTTAGCACGTTGAAATGTGACAGAAATGGCAGCTTCTAGAGATGTTGCACAGAAGTTTTTAACTAAGTTATTGTTTCTTAATAGTAATTATAGTAATTCATTGAATTACTATAATTAGGTATTTTTAGGGGGAGGGAATGGGATGGGGGCTGGAGGAGGGCTAATTGGATGATGTGTGCTTGTATATCCTCTCAAGTCTTGTACTCCAATGTGATTGATATATGACTACAATGCACCAATTTAAAAAATAAATTAATTTAAAAAAATAACAAAAAAAGTTTATAAATCATATAGAGAGTGCTTATCATTTAATATAGTTAATTTTATTTTTATTACCCAAATTATTCACCACCTATCCACCTTTAATATGACACATTTTCTCATAATTTTATTTCTCATTTGTATAAATAGTGAAAACACAGATGCCATATGCTACCTTTTCACAGCACTGGCATAGTCTTTTTTTTTTTTAAGGTACTTGGGATGGAACCCAGGGGCATTCTACCTCCGAGCTACACCCATAGCCCTATTTTTTTTATTCTTTATTTTGAAACAGGGTCTCACTGAGTTGCAAAGAGCCTCACTAGTAGCTGAGGCTGTCTGTGAACTGCAATCCTCCAGTATCAGCCTCACGAATGCTGGGATTACAAGCATGTGCCACCACGCCCGTTGGCAAAGTCTTGATTTTGCTTTAATTCAGTTTTCAGATTTACTATGGAATTCAGGTATAATCTGTATTATCAGATTACTATAATTATGAATAATTCAGAATTTTAAAAAGTAGCCTGGTATAGTTTTTCATGGATTTACTTTGCAACTTAGTATGTGAAAAATTCCATAACAAGCTACCTCTGAGATACAGAGATCAGTTTGTAAAAAGACACCTATAAACACTGATTACATATCCAAAGAACCTTTATTTAAAGCTCCCTGATATCAATATAGAAAGCTTTTGAATGGGCAAGGGCATGACAGACTTCACTTTTTCAAGACTCTATGAAGTCAAAGAATATAACTTCACACCAAGATAATCAGTAATGCATTCTCTCACTCGTTCTTTGCAAGCATGACTACAATATCCAGTGTGAGCCGGGCGTGGTGGCGCACGCTTGTAATCCCCGCGCTTGGGAGGCAGAGACAGGAGGATCGTGCAGGTTCGAAGCCAGCCGTGCTGGCGTAAGAGACCCTGTTTCAAAAATATAAAATAGGTCTGGGAGTGTAGCCCAGAGGAAGAAGGGCTTCCAGGAACCCCAGTACCACCAAAAAAATAATAATAATAATAAATAATAATAATAATAATAATCCAGTGTGAGTCCCAGTGACTGATCCAAGCATGTGAATCCCAGTAATTCTAAAGAGCAGCAAAGGAGCACATAAGAAACTCTCTTTCACCAATACTTTTGACTATGATTAGGTCTGGACTTAGTTTTGGCTAATTAATGCTCCTTTAGCACACAAATTTAGAGTTGAGTTCATTAGGTTTCCATCGACAAATTCTAGTAAAAAGCATTATCTTCTTTCTATTCTCTTTTCCATAGCACCTATTCAGGATGAATTCAAAGGAAGAAAGCCCTCAAATTTGGCCAAATGTGCACTGTTATAATTGAAGAGAAATGAAACACACTAAAAACATTTCAAGAATTCAGGGGACATCTCTTTCAGGATAAAGACTTCTCGAGACGTAAATCACCAACTTCCCTCAAACTTTTTCCCTTTCAGCTTCCTAGGTTTTTCTCCTGATCTTTTCATCAATTCTGTCATTGGAAATTAGAGCTAAGTCAACTTTATGAAATCATTTGCCAAACCCTACAGATTCTTCAGTGGATGGTTTCATTTATCTCTCTCTTTCATCTTTAAGCAAGCCCTTAGTTTTTCGACCAGGTGACTTCATTGTTCATTCAGTTGCTCATCTTGTTTCTGATCTCTCTGTGATCTAATTTTTCTTTTATGCATTTTATCAATAATCTGTTTATCCATCTATTCTTTCAGATAGCATATTAAAGTTCACCCCAGTCAGTACATTTAGATAACTCTTTATACAAAGACGAGTACTGCATGCTCTCATATGTGAATTCTATAACAGCTGACCTTATAGAAGTTGAGAGTGGGATGGTTCACAGAGGCTGGGGAGAGTGGGGAAGGTAGAACAGTTCACTAGTGGGTTCTAAGTTGCCGCTATATAGGGGCAAGAGGTTTGGACATGCTACCACACCGGAGGATAATAACTATAAAAAACAATAATGAACTGTACATTTCAAAAATCCAGAAGAAAGGACTTTGAAAATTCTCACCATAATGAAATGATAAATATTTGAGGAGACAGATATATTTAACCTGCTTTAAATACTACACAATGTATACATGTATCAAAACATCACATAACCCCACAGTATGTATGGTTTTTATGCTTTTATGTATCAATTTAGATGTCAATTTATTTTAAATAAAAAATTAAAGACTTTAAATGGCTCTTTATTTTCCATGAAATGAACTGTAATTTCATAGCACACTTATGGTGGTCAGGAAATACTTATTTGTAAACTAAATACTTATTTGGAAACTAAAGAAAGCAAATTCAATAAATAAGGAAACTATTTCTGCTATATACTGATATGTGCTAAAATGGGAGTGGTAAGAAAGGGTATTTGAGACTATTGGGGGCAACTGCAGGCAGGTGCAGAGAAAAGTATATACTTTTAAATGGGGTGCTCAGCAAAAGTTTTACAAAGAAGCAAATACTTGAAGCCACCAACCTTGCAATATCAGAAGGCAACACAGTCCAGCCAGGACCGCAAAGGCTCAAAGTGGGAAATATATTTTACATGTGGTAGAGAGAGTGTAAAAATAGTCAAAAGGGGTAGACAGAGATATATGCTTTAGAGATTGACTTTTGAGGACTTGGTTTACTATGAGTAAGATGAGATGCCAAAGGAGAATTTTAAGGTGAGGAGACATGATTTGACATATGTTTTAAAAGAAACATGATGGCCCTATATTGAGATTAGACCACAGCAGAAGACAAGGATTTTTGCAAAAATCAAAGCATGATCTAATGATGGCTTGCACCTGAGTGGTAGTAATGAAGGTGGTAAAAAGCGTTAGAATTTTTTAAATTTTTATATTGGGGATTAAACCTAAGGGTCCCAAGGGTGTTGTTCTACCTTTTCATTATTATCTTTTATTTTTATTATTATTATTTTTTTTACTTTGAAACAGAATCTGACTAAAGCGCTAAAGGCCTCCCTATGTTGCTGAGGTTGGCCTTGAACCTGCTATCCTCCTGTCTCAGCCTTTCAAGTACAGGTATTCCAGGTATGCACCACTGTGCCCAGCTAAAGTGGTCAGATTCAGGCTGCATCTTGAAGGCAGCACACTATCAAGATATGCATATAAGAAGAAAGAGAGAATGAATAACTCCAGGGTTATTCACTTGAGCAACTAAAACAAAGCTGTCTAGAAAAAATATAAGGTGAACCATGAACATAATTTCTAATTTTCATGTAGTCATATTTAAAAAAGCAGAAAGAGAAAGATAAAGTCAATTTTTAAACCCATCTTATTTGATTCAATGCAAACAAAATATTATCTCAAGAAAGTAATCAATATAAAATCATTAAAACTGTTCATATTCTTTTTTGAAAAGGTCTTTCAATCTGGTGTGTATTTTATATTTAAAGCATATCTTAATACATTTAAATGTTCCACTGTCAATATGGTGCTAGTGGCTACCATACTAAGATAGTGTGAATCTTGAATTATAAAATACTTCCATTTTTAAGTTTTAATCATATATAGCAAGTCATGGAAAGAAATCCAATGTTCACTTATAAGGGACTAGTTAATAAATTATAGTAAAACCAAGTTGCTAATAAAAGCTAAGTTTACAAAGAACATTTAAGAGAGATATAACCAGATCATATGGTAGATATTAAGAGTATAGAAAATATGTTCACGGTAAATGAGAAAAAATAAAGAATGACATATACAATATGATAATGTATATTTGAAATAAGCAGGTATATCTATAGTAGTTTGGACTGACATACACCAGAATGTTAATATTTATAACTTCTTAAATAAGTGAGATAGGAACCATTACAGATTTGACACAAGAACACAATCAGGAGTATTGTCTATATTATGTTTAGGATTTCTTTTAGATACCTCAAGTGAAAATATGTTGTCCAGAGTGTATGAGAAGCTCAGATTGGTAATATGAATCTGGAAATTGTCAGTGTACAGATGAAAGTTAAGGCCATGAGACTGAAGGAGGTCAGCTGGAGAGTGAATGTTATTAGTATAGTCAACTAGGACCAGACCTTATGATACTCCAACTTTTATTGTCAGGAAGATGATAAAGAACTAGATTAGAAAGAACAGCAAGTTTGGGTTGAAAGAAAACCAGAAGAATCCAATGCTTATTTTAAATGTTGCTGAAAATTCAAGTCAGAAGAGAACTTGATGCTACTTGTGACCCTTACATGAGCAGTTTTGTTGGAAAGGTAGGTTCTAAACAGCAGGTTCAAGAAAGACCAGGAGGACAGATGTAGAGACAGGAAGCTCGGACTACACTGGAATAGCATTGAGGTGAAGGGGACAAAGAAATTGTAGCATTCACAATGGTGTGTATCATGTTCCTTGAACTCTCATCTTATTTCTTACTATGATTCTACATGCTGTGAAGCAAGGGAGATCTTAATTCTCTGAGCCCAAGACTGCTTTTGTGACAAGGAATTTAAAAAGCCTAACAGTTATATGCTAATTTTATACAATCTTGCTGAATGAATACAGAGTTAAACTATTGGATTAACATGAGAGTTAACTCATGACTCAGATCCTCTATGGGGTGAAACTTCAGTCCATAATAAACACCTCTGATAAATAACCACAGTAGGATAATTACTGCTGTCATGAAATCTAAATCTAAACTTCTGGATGACTTATTAAACCCTCTCATCAAGAACAATCTTTTACTTTTTGCTAGACATCAAGTTCAAAAACCAGTAAGGCTTGTATTTTTTGACATTACTGCAAACATGAAAAAATTCCAAATATTAAAACTTTAATATAAATAACTAGTGAGTTACTGTCCATGACACAAAAAACATGAGTTATAAACCATATCAGTAAAGAAGACTGCTACAATAAAATATGCACTAACCAGGAATTTCAGTTATTCTTCTGACTCTGAACATTTTACTAAGCTTGGAAAAATTTCAAATGATCGTTTCTGCACAATCAGTTTTACAATAACAGTTCAACTAAACTGGAAAATCATAGTAAGAGCTAACATAATAGGAGATAATTCTAGATAACTATCAAATGTTGTATATGTTGATTCCGAGCATAAAAACACCTTTCCCTTTAAGTTGCCTTTGGAAAACACACGTTATTTCTAAACAGAATGAATGTAAGGGCTTGCTTTCTAAACTTTAGCATCCAAGACTGGGAAAGATGGGACAAGCTGCAGTGATGGCATAAAATATAATGTTTTGAGGTTTTTCAACTTGGGTTTTAGCTAGTTGAAAAATGATAAACTGGTAATTTAATGCTGAGAGTTTTATGTGTGAAGATAGTAATCCATTTTGTGCCATAAAATGCCTGATAAAACACTCAAAAATACCATGCTGTTACTGCTGCCTTCCACCTCTTATTGTTATAAGGAGACTCCAACCTTCCATCAGTCTCTTTGCTACATCAGGTCCCTTCCTCTTGGTTTAAGGTGCTATCTTGGCTCTGTTGACAACCACATTCCTTCTTTGCCCGATATCTGCTTTAATTTCTCCTACCTTTCACCATCACAAGGAAATACTGATACCTTTACAAGCAGAGATCTGCATTGGTGGAAAACAAAGGGTTGTGGTCTCAGTGTGCAGGAAAATGCCTGTACACTCAGCAGGCACTCAGGAAACAGAAGCTGGCTGCTTAATATAAATGTTACAGGGAGCCCAAAGGAAGATGGCATCAAGAATAAAGAGAAGGACTAGGACTGGAATAGCTCACTGTATAACAGCTCTGTGTATGTGAGTGGGCACATGCACTGCATCCACAAGGGTCTAAGAAAGGTAGAGAAAAACATTCTGCAATAGAGAAAATGCAAGAGAAAGATGTGAGCTTATAGTCAAGAAAATGGGACTGTGAAAGAGGCAAGGGGATAAAAAGGTTACCAGGATAACAATCTGTCTTCCATCAAGTAAATATATCAATCCATTCAGAATTTTATGCAAAGTATACACTTTGGTTGAGTACAAATAAAATGAGTTTTTATTATATCCCAACTAAATTTATCACTTGGTAAAAATGTGAAAATTAGACAATAATGTATATTAAATAATAAACTTATTCTCCACATCTAGTCATGCTCTTAGCTGAAACTCCTTGAAACCTGAGGTCCCGATGTCCTTTGATTAATTCTGCATTGCGCTCAGTGCACCGGCGTGCACGTGAGGGCATTCAATAGTAATTACTGAGATTGTATTCTGATTGAAGAGGACAGAACTGACCTTTTCCAATAAGAAAAACATTGCCACCTTACTCTGGTTGAACTGTAATATTATGATGATTGGCAAATCATACTCCTGTCTCTTACTATACTGAGACTCTTGTGAAAAATTTGTGCTTCAATTGTGACATCAATTTGTTATTGGAAGGTTTAGATTTATGAAATGTTTTTAGTTGGTGAGCTCAATCCCTTACTTATGAATACTGAAGGCTGTCTCCCCTCATCTGTACTCTTCACATAGGAATAAAAAGCATTTAGCAGCATGGCTATGGGTCAACCACAGGTTCATTTCTCTTTGTAAAGTCATCTAGAACAGACAATAAACAAGAGGCATGAAGCCCATCCGTTTCCAAGCTTTCCCATCTGGCACAGGAACAGCAAAACCCCAGAAGAAGACAGCAAACAGTTGTCCCCAGCCTTCACTACCTTTAAGCTATTGCCACTGAACCCTTCTTTATCCCAGGTCACAAGATTTTTCTTGCAGAAAGTACATCTTTTATTTTCATTAATCTTTATTCTAAAAGACTATTTCAGGGAAGTTAATAAAAATATTCCAGTTATGTAATCTCACTTCCATAAATTGGCAGGAATAAGGGCACTCCATAAGTTAAGGTAAAAAAGTTTTCAATAAATAATTTCATTCATCGCTTTTCTATCTGCAAGCTTCACTACATTTTAAAGATGGAAGTAAAATCAAAGCAGCAACAAATTAAGGAAAACAACGGAAGGCAAGATCAATGAGGAAAATGCTTAGGGCTTGCTATGGTCTCTGATCTGCAGGTTTTGGAACAGTTAAGACAGGATAACTTCCTAGTTCCATCACTTCCTGGCTGCTTGACTTTACTCCCACTCCTGGGGAAAATTCCCCCTAGAAATAAAACCCTGAACTAGTTTTCAAAATAGTGAGAAATCATGAAAATCTTTGAAGTTTTTGATTTTGAAGTTCCCTTCCATCTTATCTACCACCCACTGACCAAATAAGATTCAAAACCCCAAAACTCTCATTTCCATTAGTTCCTTTATCTCTGATTTCTCTCAAAGATAAACTTTCAAGATAATTTTAACAAAGTAAAAAGGATTAGTTCAGCAAGTGAGCCAGTTCAAAAATGATTTAAAGATTAAACAGTCTCTTCTATCACAGAGAAGGCAGCTGCTAGGTGTCTTTTTTTAAAGTGAAATAGATTTAATCTCCACTCACTCTAATTTACTGGAACTGGAAAAAAATCAGTATTAAATTGAGTATATATGCTATATTTTATTGGTGTGGTATAATTATACATCATAGTGAGATTAAAAGTTATACAAACATAATGTTGGTGTGTTTTCTTCTGGATCCCACCCCATTCTAGCCTCCTCCCATGTGTGTGTGTGTGTGTGTGTGTGTGTGTGTGTGTGTGTGTGTGTGTGTATTTTTGGTACTGGAGATGGAACCCAGGGGCATTCTACCTTTGAGCTATATCCCCAGCCCTATTTTTTATTTTTTATTTGGAAACAGGGTCTCACTGAGTTGCAAAGGGCCTCACTAAGTAGTAGCTGAGGCAGTCTACAAACTGCAATCCTCCTGTCTCAGCCTCCCGAATGCTGGGATTGCAAGCATGTGCCACCATGCCTGGCTCATATTATTGTTTTAATGCTTACATGTTTAAAAGTGTTTAGGCTTTGTTTTGACTTATAATAGCATTTTAAAAAGTATGTACCACTAATAAAAGAAACTAAATACCAAAGTGAGCTTACAGTGTACATAAAAACTAAATTAAATACATATTTTATTCATAAAAATGTTTTCTAAATGACTAGCTACTTGATTTTTGTATAACTTGCTGATTATTTTTTCTAACTTTATTATCATTTAACATTTTTCTTTTAATGATGATATTTTAATGAATAAATCCTATGAAGTCATAAAATCAGAGTTTGGTTTTATATAGAATTATTAAGATTCCTATACCTCTATGGTGCCAAAAAAGAGTCAGGGACAAAATATTTATTTCTTGCAAAATAAATAATTTTCACACACCTTTATCTTTTAAGGCAGTGTCCTAAGATACAATTAGTTTTTCCTCTAGATAATTATTTTTAAAAAGAAAAAATAAAAATAGAAAAACAGTTTTCTTTCCATCTCATTTTCTTCAGAGAAGTAAAACAAAATGTAATCTTAAGCTTTCTGTCCAAAATTAACATGCTTCATTAGTTTCTCTTCTGCATCTTTTATCACTAGTGTTTAGCAAAGGTTAAAGAACTGCTACCAGATATACATTATCTTATGCCTAGCGTGGATGAACCCCTGTGCCATTAGTCAGTTCAAATTTATAATAAACACAGGAAGTAAACAATAAAGAAACTAATTTTGCAGCTGTCGGCCTCAGATCTAGAATTATTGATTATGGTAACATACTGTGCCTTTTGCAGGAAACTGGGCAGGGCACACCTGCCAGAGTCATCTGTTGGGTACGTGACTTATGTGGCCTCATGCCAGATCAACGAGTGGCAGTGTCATTAAAAACTTAGGGTTACCAGGTCTCACACTGGGGTCTCTAGAGGCCCAGCCATTGCTCTTCAGTTTCTAAAGAAACCCAGGCTCATTCACATAGGAGTTAACTAATAGAATTTTTGTAGTCCCAAACCGGCTCTGTTTAATTAACTTCATCTGATGTGGGCCTCTCAATAAAAAAATATTAAATTGCAAAGAACATCAGTTTAAGAGACTTGTGTCTATACCTCTGAGTTGTGAACACTGTAGTTGGTGAAACATTTCTTTCTCATCTGATTTTTCTCTCATTAACTATCCTGAGGCACTTTAATATTCTTAGGGATGATAGCATTCACTGAATTAGGTCAAAATTTCATGTTCTCTATTGACAATCACTGGCTTAATTTATGGCTTTCAATCCAAATGCCAGATTGGTGAATTTAATGTTCATAAAATTGGCAATGTGTTCTGTAATCTTTCTGTGGTAGAAAGAATAATGGCCCCAGAGGTGTCCACGTCCCAATTTCCAGAACTTGTGGGTGTGCTGTGAATATCTGTGAATAAGCAGAAAGGAATTAGAGTGAGTGATTAAGGCTAAAGACCTTGAAATGTGGACATTATTTTAGGTTAGTGGCTGGGCCTTAGGAGATTATCTTGGGTTAGCTGGGTGGACCTAGATTATGATGAGTCTTTCTGGCTGCAGAGAACCAGTGAGATGGCGTCATGAAGATCAGGTGGGGGCAGGAGGCCATGAGCCAGCTAAGGAATGCAGATAGACCCTAGAAGCTGGGAAAGACAAGGAAGTGGATTTTCCCCAGAGCCACCTGAAAGGAAATGCAGTGCTGCTGACGCCTTGATATTCATAGTCCACTGAGATGAGTCAGACTCGAAACCAACAGATCTAGAAGGCAATACATTTGTACTCTGTAAGCCACCACTTTTGCAACAATCTGTAACAGGCAATGACAGGAGACTAACAGAATTTTCTAGTTGCTATTGCCAAATTAATCACTTCTTATAAGGGAGAAAAGGAAGCTTAAAAGTTGACCAAGAAAAAGTGTCCAATTCCAACTAGAGAGTGTAGTCCCATGAAAGTAGGGCATGTCCTACCTATGAAGGTGAGTATACCCAGCTTCTAGGTTCTGAGCACAGGAAATTGGGTAACACACTTCACTGACCCCTCTCCGCTTGAGCATCTCTCTTGATGCCTGACAAAATGTTTATTTTCACATCTGGGCTCTCTGTAAGGCTCTGAAAGAATTCAGAGTTTAAGAACTCCTCTCTAACTTCTCTGTCTAGTGAGGTACCTTGAGGTAATCCTTCTTCTGCTACGTTTCATTTGTCTCAGGCTTAGGAGTCTACAGGCATGACATTTCCATATTTTGACAAGAGCAAATCTAAGTAATAAAAGTATAAAACATTCTACCCATGGCATAAAAATAAAATAAAAACTTTCCTAAACCAATTTTTAAAATCACTCTAACTAAAATCACTTGGAACCACTTTCTGACACAAGCAAGAAGGAAACTATAATCTTTGAAGTACATTCTAAATAAAGCACTACTTGCATCAGCCCAAACAGCAGAAGGAAATTTTCGTGGATATTTTAAGGCATCAAAACTGCAGAAGTAATTTTAACTACAAATAGATGTCATCAATAGATTAGTACTATCATAACACTAATACAACAAAGTATAAAAAACAGATATAATTTGGCCTGTCTTATTTCCAGCACAAGCATATTAAAGTATTTCTTTTTTATGCCTTTATTGGCACATTATAATCTCATACCATAATGTAGTTCATAGTGCTAGTGGCATACATTGCACATAGCAGGTTAAATTGATTCAATTTCTTTAAAATACTATAATCTAAATCAGATAGTGTCAGAATTTCTTTCTACTTTTTAGAAACTTTTAATGACAGCAATTAAAATGCAAATTTTCAAACACATACAGGACATCCAAAAATAGTATCCACAATAGTGAAGGAATTAAGTCAAACCAATTTAGAACATTTTCAGGACAGAAAGAAATTCAGAGGATACTTATGATATATCCTCCATAGTAGTTAAATTTAAATTTTAATATTGTTTTACAAGCATTTGCAACTGTATTTCTCAGTGACTCTGAATTGAATGGCAAATGAAAAGTATCGTCAGTCCACCAACACAATCTCATACAGAAACAAAACAAATTTAGAGAATGGGGTACATTTCAAAGGACTCCAAAAATCAATATTCTAGAAAGTGGACAGTCTAATCATTTACCTCCTTCTCAACAAAGCCATCTGGCTACTTTCTATACGGAATAAAGCTTCAGCTGGGGCCGTCCCCTCCCCATCCTTTCTACTCTCATTACTTTTTTTTTTTTTGCAAAATTACTAATTAATTGGAAACTGCCTTTACCTACCACCCTCATTAAACACCCCTATCATACTCTTCAAGGAATGTGCAGAAATGATCTGCTGAGAATCAAGGAAAAGAAATAAGGGTAGAATTCTCAGAATGGACATTGCAAAGTAGGTTGATAGAAGCCTGTTTTTGTGTGTGATTCATTATTTCCTATTAATTGATAGAGCATGCTGTAGGAGAAAAACTAAAATGCCAAAACTAACTTTTTTGGGAAAAATGCTCACTACTGGCTCTTCTACGTATGTGCTAAAAGTGATTCCACAGAATTATTTTAATGAAGCTGAACACAGCCAGCTTATCCTTAATTGTGGATATATATTTAAGGAAAACTTTCATGGATCTATAATTTCATTTATCAGAATAACAAAAGTGTTATTTTTACTCTCAATCTATGAGGTATTAGAAAGCAATGAAAGTGTTAAGTATGAAATGATGGTTATCAATATACTTTGAACTTTATCACATTTCTCCATTAACTAAATCTTTGTTCTAAACATAAGTTTTAATTTCTCTAATATGCTAGTATCCCACTATTATATTTTCATGTTATGTTAATTTTGTTTAAGCTGGATAAAATATGTAAAATATTAATAAAATATATAACTCATATACTTAAAATAGATCCTGTAATAACTGTCAAAATATTTCAAGGTACTTATGAATTTCAAGTAGTTTGAAATTAAAACCTCTACTGTGTATGCCATTGCTGCTTGCCAGGGAGAGCAGCAGGCTTTACATTGTGTATTCAAAGATATTTTTATAAGCTTGCCCCACGTGTGCATGCAGGCCTACACACACACACACACACACACACACACACACACACACACACACACACACACAAGCATACTTTAAGTACAACTGCAAATCTATTCTGGATAATTGGCTGAAATTCTCTCCTACACTATGATTTCAGTTAGTAGTATATCTTGGAAAGCAAGAAACCTGAAGCAGAATAATAGAAGCATTTAGTAATACTTGCAATTCTATGCAAAACAAGGCACTTACCTTTCATTGCTAAGACGTCTGAAATCACACTAGAAAGCAAGCCACGGGAAAGGGGCTTTATTGCGGGGTGAATCATCCCCACGTAGATGCTCTGAACAACCCCTGTATGCATACTGACATCATCAGGAGAGACTTGGAGGCAGAGGATACTATGGTAACCGAGCAATGTGCTGGGAGACAGAAGCCTTTAATTGCTTTAACAACTTCCTGGGGCTCAAGCTACCAGGCTTGGATTTGCTAAGTAGGAAATGAAGGTTGTCACAGAGGCAGTGAGTGTGACACAGAGCAAGAAAACTCAATGGATTCTGAAATTATTAATTTTGATGTGACTTTTTAATGACAAATATCATTCCATGATGCTGTGAGCAACATTCGCCTCACATCTGAAACTCGCACAAAGGCACAGGTCAATAAATAACACTCCCAGGTAACAGCAGACTAAGTATTCATGGATGGTCTCCTCATTTAACAAGCGTTAATATTATTGCATTACACATATTCTTGTCCTTGAGGGTGAACATTTGATTATCTTTGAAAAGAAAGCCTTCTTCCATGCCCTCGGAAGTAAGCATACTGATAACAATGAAAACTGATTCTCTATTTACTTCTCCAGGAGGCAGCAGCTGCCCATTCCATTTATCTCTGGACTCCAGCAAATCCTTTCCAATGCATTACTTATCCAGAAAAAAAAAAAAAAAAAAACCTCTAGTGAAATGTCTAATTATGACACCCAGATAAAATCAAAAGAGATACATAGACTTGCCAACTGATCTGTTGGTGAAATTTCTTCTACTGAGGGCAGACTTACACCTCACGGTACCCCCAAATTACACATCATTTGAATCTTCTCTTTGAACAGTTCTTCCTTCCCTGCATCCGTCACTATGTTCAGAGGAATGCAACTCCCCTTTAAAATCCCAGGTTTGCAGTAATTGCTCAAAATAGCAATGCTTCAACATCAAACTGAATTCATAATGATATGCTTATTTGATCAGATGCAACACTTTAATAAGTATGTAATTTATCATCTGTACTATGAAAACTATTGTTTTCTTCTCCATGAATATTGGATTGACATGTTTTTAAACAATATCACAGTTTAATTTTTACCATAAATACCGTAATTATAAAGATAAGCAAGTAACTCGGCAGATCTTCCTTAAGATATTCATAACACAATAAAAAAATGAAGGTTGTCATTCTGTACCGTATACTTAGCTCTCAGTTATTTCAAAGAAACTATTATTATTTCTATATCAATTTAGATGAAGCTAAGCCTGTCTTTTAATGTTTCCCTTGTGAGTAAAAAGTGTACAAATGTCTAACAATAATACTGCTTCAAAAATAGTAGAATGAAATACAACTGAACCAATTTACAACCTGGAAAATGTAGAGAATCATAAACTAATTGACACAGTGAGCTTTTCACTTTTGTAGAGATTAAGAATTCTGAAAGCAGAATGGTAAAGGCACCCTCACAAAAAGCACAATAATTCCGTTTCCATATACTTCAGGAAAGGAAAAAAAAACTTCCCAACAAAATGGAATTACTCCTATCTTTTCAATTTTTTCTTTTTGTATCCCCAAATTTGAGAGGCAAAACCCACCAAACTTATCATTATATAAGTCAATGTGCAGATATATTCTATGTGTGTATGGTATGATTTGCCTTAAAATATATGCATGTGTTTATTTTAACACCACATCCAGTTATTAGGAGTAATATTTCTGGCAATTTCAACAGCATACTAGGTTTAAAGGAGAATCCTCCAATTTTTTTTTTTTTTTTTTTTTTTTTTTTTTTTGCAGTACTGGAGATTGAACCTAGGGGCATTCTACCTTTGAGTTATACTCCCAGTCCTATTTTTTATTCCTTATTTTGAAACAGGATTTCACTAAGTTGCAGATGGCTTCACTATTTAAATAGCTGAGGCTGGCCACAAACCTGTGATCCTCATGTCTCAGCCACCCAAGTACTGGGATTACAAGCATGCATTACCACACCTGGTCTCCTATTTTTGTATGATATGCTTTTCTACTTTGACAAGTTTTTTGTACTATGACTATGAACTGCTATTGTCATTCAACAAGTAGAAATTTGTCTAAATGTGTTCTGAATTTGTAATCCTGGTTACCTGCTCCCAGAGAAGGCCAATGACAGCATTAGTAGACCAGGTCCTACATTAGCAAGACCATTTCAAGGTGGTTTCTAGCAGCTCTCAGGAAGAGAAAATCCACCTATCTAAACAGAGTTAGGATGAGAAAAGTAAATAAAGATTATCTAGGCAACACACACAAAAGAGAATAGGTGTATCAACTTTTCCAGAGATGTGATGGTTCAAAAGGAACAGTCCAACAATAAGGTTATTTTGTTGATTTTTTTAAAGTATATTTTTAAAAATAGTAACCCTTAAAATAAGGCCAAACTAAAAGATCTCTGACACTTCAAAAGATGGAAGGAAATCTGGAAGCACATCAGCACAAACAAATCAAATATTAGTGGCCCTAGGTGGTCAGATTATGTAGTTGGTTAAGGTGGCTTCTTCAGAGAAGAGAGGACTAATTTCCCTTTGTTAATTTCAGGTTTCCTTTAGTTTTCATTCTCCCCTAATCTACAAAAGCAGCTCAGCATGACATGTCCTAGTCCATGTCCTATTCACTCTTGCAACTCCAGTAAATTTTTTTGATCAGTATAACTTCACTGCCTTCGTAAAGAAGATCATAAATTCATGAGTTGGTAACTTTATACAAAAAGTACTACCTCCTTTCTGTTAATTCTCAAAGAGATCAGGTGAGAAGCTCTGTGAAGTACACACTCATATTAGACCTCCCACAGAATCACAGGGTCCAGATGTAAGAAACAGAGCTGAGGGCAGGGACAAAAGGTACCCGATCACAGAACTAGCCCCACTGAGCCATGGAATATTCCCGCTTGGTAACTGTTTACCTTCTTCTTTTTTAATTTGTATGCCTTTTATTTATCCTAAACTTTAGAAAATTCACTTCTTATTTCCCAAATGATCCTAAGGCTCTACAGATATACAAATGGGATTATAATTTCTCAATCTGAAAGAAAAACAAAATTTGAAGGTGTAATGCCCCATTCACAGTAAAATAAAGACTATATTTTTTTAAATAAATCACTTTGTCAACAGTCACAATATGATAAATTGTATCTAATTCCCAGGCAACCATCTTAATCTTTAAATTGAGTTTTGGGATCCAAAAGGCCCTGAGATTAACTTGTTTCTTAAAATAAAGGGAATTCATGTTGGCAAGAGCCAGTTCTGAAGAAAATGGGGTTAAAGTCTCACTGCTAAGGTGATGTATGACTTGGATTTCTGAAGCTCTGACTAGTTAGCTATGGTGGCAGTCTGCTGCCTCCCCAAACCACATTTCTAAGGATAAAGAAAAACTCTGTTAATCCTAAACTAGCATTGCTTCACAATACATATTGAATTTCTCCTAGCCCAAAAGTACAACATTCATGGCTACCCTGCCCTGAATGTTTTTGTAATTCCAGGTAAGCATATAAGAACTGGGAATAACAGAGTTATATAGGACTTTATTATTGGCATTTGTTTCGATTTTTATTTAAATAAGTTCATATTTATTTAGCAAAAAAGAATCATAAAATTTCCAATAGCAAAAGGGTTGTGACTCTCTATCAACATCACACCAAGTCAGTGAGTAAATTTTATTGATCCGACTCTGATTT
This sequence comes from Muscardinus avellanarius, assembly GCF_963383645.1. NCBI lineage: Eukaryota > Metazoa > Chordata > Mammalia > Rodentia > Gliridae > Muscardinus > Muscardinus avellanarius. Next base: position 88,629,765 of record NC_137786.1, on the reverse strand, counting down.
GTTCCAGTCCTATAGTTCCCCTTCTAGCTTAGGTCTCTCTCAGGCCTGTCCTGATACTCTGGCCTCTTAACTGGTCTCCCTGTCCTCAACATTCCACTCTTTTAATCATTCTATGTATTACTTTGCTTTTGATGAATGTTCATAAAACATTGTCTTGAATGGGTTACCACCAAAACTCAAAAACCCTAATAGGCTCCCATCGTGGGCCACTGCATCGACTGCAGATTTCACAGTTCCAGCTGAGGCTCATTCTTGCCCGACTTACCTCCTAGCACCATGAACTACAGAAAATTAGACAATCAGGTGTATATATTAATGTACAGGATGTTAATGTATATCCTATACTTTCCCTCCTCCGGGACTTTGCTGTTTCCTGTTCCTGATATTCCGTCTCTACTTCCCCATTTCCCCCACCCAACTCCCACATTTCTCCTATCTTTCCTCCCTTCCAGTCCTTCAAACCCCATTTCGCCCCATCAGAAACAGTTCCTCAGATTTTCCAGCATCCTCTACCTCACTTAACTGTATTTAAAGCATTCTATTGTAGGGCTTAGGATGTGGCTCAATGGTAGAGTGTGTACTTTGCATGTACTAGGTACTGAGTTCAATTCCCAGCAAGGGAGGGAAAAAAGGAAGGAATGAAGAAAATCCTATTGCAAATTTATTATCATTCATTTTATTTCCCTCCTTCTTTTAATTGTCTAAAGGGTAGAGACAGTCTATATTTACTTCATGTTGTCTAACATCACACCATGGATTACATTTGCCATTCACTTGACAAATACTTATTCAATAAGTCAAAATGAAATGTATTATATCCTAGTTATTTTCACTTCCCATAAAGAGATCACCTTCCTTCATTTAATCTTTGAAACAATTTAATGTAGCAGGATGAAGTAAAAATCAGAATTTTACTTTCAGAAACGAAAATTAATAACATAGGCTCAAAACAATGTCATAGTTTCTCTTGTGGTATATAATTTCTAGGTCCCTATTTCCCCAATTTATTCCTCACCGGGATAACTACTGCTTCTAGTAAATATTTGCCCAAGACAAGCAAAGGGCCCAATATATGTGTGTTTTTTCTGTCTTTGCTGTAGACTGAAGCTTTGAAAGGTTTTATTTTTATAGAATTTTAATTCTATAAATAAAAATTTAATTTAATTTACGTATAAATTAAATTTTAATTCAATAAAATTCTATAAATTTTAATTCTATAAAGGCCCAGAACTATATCCTTATACTACCTTTGAACATAACCAAAAGTCAATTAACTTTAATATTTTCCCAAAGCTAAACAAAGATTAGAAAACCTTCAATTTTTTTTAATCTGAAAGTCAAAGAAATTATAGATGATGGCTTTCTTTAATACCCAAACCTTATTTCAACATTTCATGATTCCAATTTTGATTACAATTTTCACAAGAAGTGTTGGATTAAGTTCTAATATACTTTTTCTAAAGAAGCTAGTTTAAGATAAGTTCCCATTTTAGCCTCTCAATTGGTGGAATTTAAAATACCTTTTCCCTAGGATACAAATAAGGAACTTTGAGGGAAATATAGAGTATTTATGTGACTATGAGCAAAGACATTGTTTTTTGTGAAATAAAAGGAAGCAGAAGAAGGGTTAAGGATGACTCCTGCAGCCGAAGCAGCCCCACAGAGCTGAAAGGGTCTGACAGCAGGATGTGGGTTATAATGCTTCTGAAAGAAGCCCTTTTGTGCAAGGGTCTTGCAAAGGGCGATCAGGCAGGACTGTGTACATTTGGATTTAAATTAATCAGCCAGTCAGTTTCACAATGCTAAGAGTCTGTCTGTTTAACCGATAAAAGCAGGTTTCCTGGCAGTTCCCAAATGATGCCAATAGATTCTAAAAGGTCAGATGCAGCAATATACACTAAATGTCCCTGAGATGAAAAGCTCCAATAACTCCGCCCTCTATAATCTGCTGGGTGCCACTCATTCTGCAGTGGATTATTCCATTTTAATCAGCTACTCTGGTTTTATGTTTTTTCTTTACTTTTCCAGAACAATAGCATAATGTATATACTTAGCAATATGAATTATAAGAAATCCTGTTTTATTCTACATATAGTCAAAAATATGAGTGATTCAGCTTCAGCATCACTTTGGAGGGATAAGTGGAAGGGTAAAACATTTCAGGCAGTAGGAGCCAAGCACAAAACAAGCAATTTATAACCAAAGCAGCATCTGTGTTATTAACACAAACTCACAAAAAAGAAAGCTATAGCCATAGCCATTGCCACATAAGAACCAGACAAAAACCTGAAAGTATAAAACGAGGAAGAACCCAAGCCAGGTGGAGAATTTCATCAGGGTTTAAAACCAGGAATTCTGGCCCCTTGGGGAAGCCTTTAAAATTCAGTGTTTCACTGTTTTTCCCAAGCTTTAAGGGATTGAATGCATGCTTGTAAAATATCAATCATGTGTGTCTTGGTCACTGAGTTTAAAAGAAAAAGGGAAGTGAAGAGGAGCTAAGCATACCAGAGTACAAAATGATCAGGACCAGCCCTTGTCTCATACTGCTGTGGTAACAATGACTGCAGCCCAGGACTCAAAGCACACTGGGAAACTCAGAGCAGCCCCCTCCCTTCCATTAACATCCCTGACCTTCAATTGTGAAAAGGCAGGCCACAGGATTTTTTTTTTCCCCAGAGACCAACATTGAGTCTAAATCACAGCTCTACCATTGCCCATCTCTGTGATCGTGGGCAAGGTACTTAGCCTTCCTCGGCCCCACTTTTATCACCTACAAAATGAAAAAAAGAAGACTGACACTTCCAGAGGTTGTGCAGAGCACTTCTATGATCCAGGCACTCTTTCAGGTATTGTTAATGCAGGTTGAACAAGCCACTCTACAGGCACCACTCTCAGGGAGCTTGTGTTCCAGTGCGGGATGCAAAATGATGAACAATTAAACATCAATTATATAGAAGTAGAAAAGGGCTCAGAAGAACCGTACCACAGGATGATAATATATGCATTCACTGGATGGGATAATGACTTACATACAGTTGTCAGAAAAAGACCACGGTGTCAGAAACAATGATACTTAATAAGGAGCAAGGAGCATAAAATAAAAGGATGAAGCCTTTCAGGTGCAAAAATTAGCAAGAAGAATTTGTTCCAAGACAGAAACCAACTAAGAATGTTCTAAGACCATGAAGAAGCCCAGTGTGTCTGTAGTAGAGCGAGTGGGGAACACAGTAAGTGTAGACGCATCATATTACACAATCAAGGGAAGGAGCCAAGTAAAAAATGAATGTGCGAATGGAGCCAGAGGTAGAAGATAAAATTTGAAATGGTTTGGGAGCCACCTGTTTAACACAAATCTCTACAAAGCACCCAGCACAATGCCCAAACATCATAGATAAGTGATGTCATCTCCATTGTCACCTTTTCAAGTAACTGAAACAATATTTGAATTAGGGAGTTTGTCAGCAAAATAGAAGAAGAAAAATGATGGGTAGGGTTAAATTCACTCAAAGAGAGCATATAAGTTTCAAATCCAGTGCCAACATTTATGAAACAATAGGGAATCATTGGCATTTTATGTAGAGAAGGATTCTCTACATAAGTGTCAGGTGTGATCCTGTGGAACAATGCATTCTATTATGTACAAACCACATAAATGATAAAGATTTCCAGCGCTTTGGAATTTGAAACTTTTGTTATGTTTGATGCTAATTTATCATAAGAATAGTGTAACTTAGCTATTATTGTCAACGATTATTAATTACTTCATAGTTAAGAAATATAAAGCTCAGAGAGAATAATTTGCCCCAAATGACGAGCCTTGGAAAGCTGGATATATCCAACTGCAGAGGCCATGCTCCCACCCACAGTGAAATGAGTATGGAAACTTGAAAAAATAAAATCTTTTGCATTCTACTAATTTCACCTTCAGGGCGAGCCATGTACAACTGGTTGAAACAAGAAGTGTCTTGCACAATCACAACTCCAGTTACTAGCACATACTCTGTTCTCTAAATTCATGCGTTGCTTTCTGAAGCAAGCATACAGAAACAATTCTTCTCTGTGTTGATGTTAGTGGTAAACATCTTCTTCCTTGAAATGTCAAGCCCTCACATAAAAATAAATAAAATAAAATTAATTGTGACAGGCAATGGAAAAGGTAATATGATTTGGTAAGCCAGGAAAAGAGGACATGTAATTTATGATCATTATTTCCTTAAAATTTTATTATTATTAAAAAAACCAAGCCCTATTTGATTTAGTGATTAAGTAATCTCATAAGCAAGCTGACTTAATTTTAGCAATTGTCAGATTTCCAAGTAATTTTAGCAATAATTGTATCACCAACCCTATTCTTTGGCTAATAGCTCTTATCTAGCTGCCTTTAAATACACACACACACACACACACACACACACACACACACACACACACACACACGTGCATGCACACATTATATTATGCCAATTGTTACTGTTACTTTGTTCATACAACAGCAAATTTATACAATTTAATAAGCATCATTAGGAATTTAGTCACAAAAATAGGAATTTTTAATTTTAAATATTCTAGGGCAGTGAGAAATAAGACTTTTATAGGCTGTAGTCTAAACTCAATTTAGGCAGAAGAACTAAAATATACTTACCTCTGAGTTACCTTCTTACCCTCCCCACTACCCTGCTTCCCTTGCTCTCCATTTTCTAAGAGAAGGCTTTATAACAAGAAAAAGTATGCTTTATACTACATTGATTTGATACCAGCAAACTAACCAGAAATGGAATTTTTATTAGCAAGAGCCATAGGCAGGAGCAATAATAATACACTATACCTATCAGAGTCGTTGGTTTTATTCATGAACCCATGCTGAGTTAAGAAAAAAAGAAGAAAAAAAACTAACTTCAAAGCATTATTGAAAGATGATTAACGCTCTACACACAAATGAGAATCACAAGCTACTTTGATGTGGGAGAAAGTTTAGTGCCTAAATTGAAAGAAAGGACATCTACTATACAAGTTAAGTCATTAAAAAGTCCAATAATAAAATTTCTTTGCATGCTGAAAACTGGTAATTACCTAAGGGAATAAACAAAATTAAAACTCTGTCTCAGAAACTATGCCTTAAATGCAAAGCCCACAAATAATATCCCTCTCTTATCAGAGGAAAAACGCCAGCTCTAATATGTATAGTACACAAAATATTATTCTTCACATTGCCATTTCCTTCCTCAACACTCACACACACACTCTCTCTCTCTCTCTCTCTCTCTCTCTCTCTCTCTCTCTCTCTCACACACACACACACACACACACACACACACACACCACACCACACCACACCACACCACAAGGTACTTTGGGTTTTAATCAAGCTGCATCTATCTCTATCTAAAATCCTTACCTATTTAAATGCAAGTAATGTTCTTCGATATGGTACATCGTTGCAAAGACTTTAAAAACTTTTACCAATACTTAATCTGAAACTAACACTAATGATGATCTGAAATTGCTCATTTTGGAACAATTGCTGTCATTTATACAGCATTTGTCACGGTCTATTTTCACTCAAAAATTAGGAATTATTCTTAATACATATAGTTCCTAAATTTTTTTAAAAAATAGGCCATGGAATGTACTGTATTAATTTCAACTCAAATGGAAATTACTAAAGAGAAAAGTGGTTTTATTAAAATGTATGGCCTTGGCCCATGCTTGTAATTCTAGTACTTGGGAGGTTGAGACAAGAGGACTGCAGTATTGAGGACAGTCTCAGAAAGCAGTGGGCTGCTAGTGAGGCCCTGTTTCAAAATAAAAATAAAAAATTAAAAAGAGGGCTGGGGATGTAGCTCAGAAGAAGACTGCCCCTGAGTTCAATACCAGTGCCACCAAAAAAAAAAGAAAAAAAGAAAAAAGAAGTGCAACCTTAGGTAACAACAGTCAAAAGATAAAAGATATGGGAAAGATGGAAAGCTAATGTCAAATACTTGAAATGACTTTTAACATTTATAAGACAATCTAAAAAATATTGTGTTCCATTATGCAAGATGAAAATGCATCTTTTAAAAAACTATTGAGTCTGACATTCAGTTCTGTATGCTTCTACAGCAGGTCAAAAGCCATTAGCCACCTGCTGGAAATACATACCAGGAAATACAATGTCCTTCAAATTATTTTGCATACAGTATACTCAAAATTAAAATAAGTGAGGTTATATTCTAAACATTTCAAAATGTGATGTCTCAAAAAGAAATATACTCTCAATGCTAAAAAAAAATTTAAAGTAATATTTAATAGCAGCCATATAATTTAATACATTTAGATTGAACTTGAAAAACACCATGTCTACTATGAAATTTCCAGAAGATATAAAACAATCGACTATTTTAACACTATATGGTTATTATTGTCTCTTTCTCTAGTTAAAAAAAAGACTATGATTCTTGGGATTTTTAGTTTATTTTCTCTTATGCCAGTAATCTTTAGGAGATTGACCCAACAGCCCTTTTACCTCAAGACATTGTATAAGCCTACTTGCACAGAAGAAGCATAGCACCAGCCTTTGTGCTGTTGCACATTCAAAAGATTTCAAAACTGTGTTATTTAACATTTTCAAACTTGGCAATGAAATATACAACTGTCTACCATTATTCCATTAATAGGTCCTACTAGCAGTTATTAGATAACTGGTTATTAAGCACTTTGGACAATGAGGTGAATGTCTGACACACCTTAATGGATTTAACCCTCATAACAATAAAATGATTTAGGGAATATCTATTCTCATTTTACAAATAATTAAATGGAGGCTCAGAGATGAAATCATTTGCACTAAGGATGGAAGCTTAATAGTTTGCCTCATGGAAAAGAAAATAATGTGGAGTCCTGAATGTTAGGAGCCACCTGGGGACAAGAAAATACAGGAGGCAAAAGGTCAAGGAGTGTCCAGTGCAAGTATAGAACAGAGACAAATGCTTTCTCTTTTATGATTTTTCCCAGTCTTATTTGGCCCTTTGTACTGCTTAATAAACAAAAATAAAGAGGCAACACAATTGCAGCCAGGTTTGCAAAAGCAAAGGTTATTCCTACTGGACTTAAAATACTTAGAAATTTTTCTTGACTTACTTAAAAAAGACAACATTTCTGCTGTGTGGAATGGCAAATATCCAATCTCACTGGCCAAACTCTGGAGAACACCTGGTAGGTAAATAAATGATTGGTGCCATGTTAGAGCCACTGGTTGCAGAAGCACAGATAGGTTTATAAGAGTCCTACACTACTATCCTAAGAACCTAGTCTCCAGCTTGATCCTAAGGCAAGACTTGGAAACTGACTTCATAAAGAGTCAGTGGAGTTCAGAGACTGGTTAGCACCAGAGGGTTCTAGCTCTGTTGCCGTTGCCCTCATTGAATGAAATCAATGGAAACCGATTGGTAAGAAATCTTAGACTGACTCTTAATGTACTCAGGGTACACTATTAGTGCTCTGAATCCTTGCCAAGGACCCTAACCTCAAATCAGTCATCAGACCATGGAACTCTTTGTTGATATGCTTTGGTATTCAGATTAAGTTAATTGTTTGATAAAAGGCATTTCTCTTTTAAACACAATAGTGTAGACCTCTAAATCTACAAGTATAAATTTAACTATATAACTCATGAATAATACACTGAGAACTCAAAATGCTTTTGTCAAAATGGAGATTTAAAAATATTTCAAGGGGAAAAAAATCACTAAACTCTCTGATAATAAGGTCAGAAAAGATTTCCTTTTCCACACCCAAAGTGAAGAAAATTAAATTTCCTGTTTTCATTGGAGACAACTGCTATTTGTTTTATGGATAAGGGCCAAATAATGCATATTTTTGTGACTTTCAGTCAAGAATCAAGGTCAATCAGCAGATTTACTTTCACACCAACACCATGGCAGCAGCATGAATACAGATGTTTCCCATCCTTTCACTGTGAATTTTTTAACTTTAGTTTTCCCTCTTAGAGCAGCTAAAACTTCTTCATTTGTCAAAGGGTGGCCATTAAGAAAATCATTTAGCTAATAAACAAGGAAATTAGCTAGGAAGCCTGATACAAAACAGATAGTAACAACACTAACAGCAATCTGTGCACACAAATTAGAGCAGTAAGAGTTGCTCTGATAAGCACTTTTAAACTGCTAGTGATACTCGGAAATGAGCACCGCCAGGACAGGGGTGAGATGGCAGTTGGCAACTTCTCTTCTTGTCTTACTTGGTCTCCACAAACACCCCCTGAATAATTTTTGAGCCCTATGTAAGAAAATGCAGAGAGCAGCTAACAGGAGAATCTGAAAAAGTGTCAGAGTGGGCCCATCCCTCTTTTTTTGTAGCCACTCCTCTGTATCTTCTATTTGCCAGTGTCCAGAGCAACCTACTAATGCTTATTTAATTTTGAGAAAAGCCACAGAACCTAAGAAAATAATGCACTGGAAACAGGGACTTGTCAGTCTCATAAAAGATGGTGCCACATTTTGAAGCACAGAGTTAACGGATGAAAAACCTAACATCAGAATGTATGTAGCCACATTTTACATAGTTCATATATATGAAGAAAGAGTTTTGAGCTGATAATCTTTGTACACAATTTTTTTTTTTTTGGTGGGGGAATCAGCCTATAAATATCACTCTATTTCCTGTTAAGTCAAAATGTCCTTCATTGAATACAAAATTTAAGCCTTTCTTAGAAGTCTATTCTAAAACTAATATAGATTAAGAAGAATCTGCTTATTGAAGAACATTAATATCTCCTCTCTGATCTCAAAATAGGGAAAAATGCTGTCCCTGATGCAATATGTCTTATGAAATGCATGGAATGCATCGATAGGCACTGGGTTTAATAATTCCTGCCATCAGTTGGTCAAAAATGTATCTAAATAGGTAAGAATCCACCTCTGTCAATTCATTCCAGGAACACAGCTTTCCACTGGCCCAGTTCATGCTCTCCGCAGGCTTGGAGTGCCTGCCTCCCTCCTGGCCTCTGTGGAACCTGGTCATCCTGCTCAGGGCTGCATTAGGCTAACCCAGATATAAGGGAAATAGAAGGTAACTTGTACTGTGAATGCATGTTTAAATGAACATTTAAATTAACTTTATAAAACAGAAAGTTGAAGTCTTAAGAGGCAGCTGGCCAAGATAAATAAACTACTTCAAATAGATTATAAATTCAAAAGTATTAAATAAGTAATGAATTTTATTTAAAATTCTCCAATAAAGAGATCAGCAGTTATGTGAATATGGTCAATGAATTGTTTTAAAAGAATGTGTGTTTAATTTGTTAAAGCAGAAATTCTCAATTTGTTAAACATATATTATGCATAACACAATATATTTAATATGCTTCATGTATTCCTAAATTTAAGTTATTTTAAATTAAATATAGCATACTTAATTCTAACTACTTTATAAAACTAATAAGTTAACTTTGTAAATCAGATAAAATTTTGTTATAATTACCAAATTTATATTTTTAAATTATTTTAAGTCTTTTATTACTTCAGATTTTTAAATGAGACTAATTTTCATTTAAATAAGTCTGAAATACAATCAGTACTCACTGTACTTAATATATACTTAATAGCATATATGTTGTATACTTAGCCAACAATTATATTCCTTAAATACTTTTTGATAGTGCCAAATACTTTTAAATTTCAACTTACAAGATTTTTTTAACTTAAATATTTAGAAAGAGAAAAGCTTAGACACCATACAATTAACTCAATTTGTGTGAAGATTTAAATCTCCTAAGAATTTTAAATGCAGAGAATCTTAAGTAGTCTACAAAACCTTCATTTATCCAGAGAAGGTAATTAACATTTAAATGCATTTTAACTGCAAAATAATAATGAAACATATATCTATATATGGCATAATGTGATGTTTTGACCTATTATAAAGTATAGATAGACTCAAACCAGTTAATTAACAAATCCATACCCATTTTTCTTTTATTTTCCTGTGTGGTAAGAATGTTAAAAAAATATTTAAAGAAAAAAAGTAGGACTAAGACATTATTTTAGTCTAGAAAGAATGTTCTGCTCCTACAAAGACCAAGACTCCTAACCAACCATGTTGTCAAAGAGGAAACTTTTTTTAGAGGACTGAAAAATATTATTCCAATATTACTTGATACCAATAAACCTCATTTAGCAGCACTCATAGCTGACTGATATGCCACTTCAGGATCTGAGACAAATAATACAATATTTTCAATATGTTTCTGAGTCACTTTTTTCCTAAAGTGGCCACAGAAAGTACATTTCCTGCTTATCATCAGTCGGTGTGAGACCATCGTGAGACTCAAAGTCTGGAAAGCTGAATTCTAATTGAAGAGAACAATAAACTAATGGAAAATCTGTGTTACAAATTACTTACTTGACAAAATGATGGTTTGTGGGTTTCCTTTAAATTGGGAACATCTATAGTGTATTGAAAATAGATTTGAAATGACAAATTTCTCATCAGTTTTCCACATTAGTAGATTGTCCCTATTCCAACTCTTCACAATGTCAGGCAAATGGATAAGCACGTATTATATGTTTATCCAAGCTTAAGAGAGTACACACCAAGTGCCCCACGACATCCAAATAAACCTTACCAGTAAAATGCTTGGTAAATACATAAAGAAGAGAAAGCCTTGTGAAATTGCTAAGCGCATTTTATACTAGTACATTTATTTCCTGGAACTTAGTAAATATTTGTTTTAAAAGTAATATCCATAGTCTTTTCAGTTTTATCACTACTGAATGGGAAAGCAATTTGTAACGATAAAGATTTCATTTGCTTTAATATATTTCGTAACGCTATGATTTCGGCATTTTGTGTAACTTCCTAACCTACCTCCATCATATGCACAAACCCTTTATACACATATACTGTTAACTTTCACATGTCTGAAGTAAGTGTCCTAAATTCCACAAATACCATGTTTACATGTGAATTACAACTTCAGAAGAATAAATGGCTCTAATCTCCATGCATGGTATAAAAAGGAACACAATTAATGGTTGATTTAGTATTGTCTTCTTGATTTAGCATGAGTTCAACTCCTCTTAATTTTTACATATTACCCAGTAAAAATAACAATTGGCATTGTGTCTCAATAATGCTTGGAGTAATGAAGCATTTCCTAATTGAAATATTTACTATAGCTCTACTTTCCTCCAAGAAACTCCCAGCATGTTCTAGATAATAACCTAGAGACAAGCTGGATGAAGTTATCTAGTTAGCTATTATAAAACTGAATGCTTTACAACTAATATGTTGGCCAGATAATTTTTTTTCACCAGTAGTTGAAAGAAGGAAATTGACTAGGCTATTTTACATTCAGAAATAAAACCAAATTAATGTTTTTAACTGTCTAAAGAGTTTTTGCTTGTTTTTTATAATTTTATACTTTTTATTTTCCTTTCAGTTCCACTCAAAAGAGTGTTGAAATAGAAAGATCCACTGGAGAAAAATGTGGTTACAAAAGAAATGACATATAACTTTAACATATAAACAAATCTTACAAATATAAAATACAAAAGAAACATATTAACCAGAACATGTAATATATATATATATATATATATATATATATATATATATATATATGTGTGTGTGTGTGTGTGTGTGTGTGTGTGTGTGTGTGTGTGTGATAACTCAGGCACTTTTACATAGTTGTGGGGCATATATATTTATATAATTGTGGGATATATATATATATATATATCCCACAATTATATAAAATATGCTTGAGTTATCAATGCACACTGAAATGAACAAGTCCTATTTTTCACTTCTATTTTTTTTTTTTTTTTTGGTACTGGGGTTGCTGGAAGCCCTTCTACCTCCGGGCTACACTCCCAGACTTATTTTTATATTTTTATTTGGAAACAGGGTCTCTTAAGCCAGCATGGCTGGCTTCAAACCTGAGTGATCCTCCTGTCTCTGCCTCCCAAGCACGGGGATTACAAGCGTGTGCCACCATGCCTGGCTATTTTTCAGTTCTTAAATTGAGAGGGTTTTTTTTTTTTTTTTTAGTTTGAAGATGGGAAATAGGTATTTTTTTATATGAAGCACTTCAGAAATATAAACCCATATGGTCTTTTTGAAGGACAATCTGGCCTATATGTATTAAAGACTATTAAAAATTATCATATCCTTTTACATAGTTAACTCCTGGGAATTTACTCTAAGAATATAGAAATACACAAATGATTTATGTAGAAGTATTTTCATCATACTGTCATTTATAATAGCAACAACATTCTAAAATCCCAATAATTGAGGATTAGTGTAGACATAAAATGAAATGCAGTGCAGCTACTTAGGAAGCAGCTGTAAAAGCACACTTAGCAATATGGGAAAATGTTCATTATCTAATGCTCATTGAAAAAATGTAGGTTATAAAATAGAATAAATATGATCTTAATTTTACGTCTCCTAATTTTGTATCTGTCTCTCTGTGTGAACATACATGGACAGAACAATAGAATATACGAACAAATTATATCAGTGCTCATTGCTGGATGGTAATATAAAGTGTAATTTAAAGAATATTGTCTTCTTTGTGCTTTTTTTCATTTGCCAATTTTCCACAATGTACAAGTATAATTCAGAAAAGTGATGGAAGAAAATTTAACTCCTCAGTAAAATAAAACTTAACTTCTTATTCAAGTGCTATGCAATTTCTGATAACTAGAACAACTACTCAGAATGATAAAAATGATGATTCTACAAGAGGCTGAGAGACTAAGCCAGGTGTGGTGCCACACGCTTGTAATCCCAGCATTTGGGAGGCTGAGACAGAAGGATCTTGGTGTGTGGACAGCTTTAGCTACTACTTAGTGAGGCCCATTGCAACTCAGTAAGACCCTGTTTCAAAAAAAAAAAGAATAAAAAATAGGACTAGGGGTATACCTCTGAGGTAGAATGCCAAAGGGTTCTACCCCCAGTACCACAAAAAACAAAACAAAACAAAATTCAGTCTCTATATTGATACTGGAGGAGGAGTACTAAGGATTAAATCCAGGGACATTCTACCTCCAAGCTAAACCCCCAGCCCTTTTTATTCATTCTTATTTTGAAACAGGGTCTTATTAAGCTGCTGAAGATCTTGCTGAATTGCTGAGGCTAGCCTCTAACCTGTAATCCTCTTGTTTCAGCCTCTCAGGTACTGAAATTATAGGTGTATGCCACCAGTCTGGGTCCATATTGAATTTTTAAGATCAAACAAGCTATTTTATTGCATTGTATGTTTTAACAACCTAAGTTAAAAATAAAATAACTGTTTGTATCTATGACTTAAGGTAAATACATCCCTCAGCATTGCTAGTGCCTTACCGAGTACTTGTCTTGTGTTCTCATACCTTGTAGCTGTGTCTAATTTCCAATGCTGTTAACTATCAGGACACTTAACCACCAAACCTCTGTCCTTGTGATCAGATATGTCTTATCTTTCACTTCCAGATAACACATACCTATTTTTAATAAAACCACCACAATGCTCATAATTTTGCTTTAAAATAAGTTACTTAATAGGAAGACTTCAAGCCCAAAGTAGTAAGAACAAAGCAACATACTTCAGGTAAAATTAGGATGCTCTGGCAACACAATATTTGATTTGGTGCCATCTTTAAAAAAACAAGTTGGCCCATAGTGCAGCTGTTTTGATCTGTTACTCAGTGGTGTTAAAAGGATTCTACTACACTTTTTCAAAATGAGGATTCTCTGCATTTTAAAAACCTATGTAAATATAAGTAAGGCATTTCATTTTTACTGTGAGTGGAAATAAAATCTAGAGCTACAGAGCCATCATTTTAAAATTCTTAACTGTGAATTACTGACCACTTGAGAAGAGTAGTTTCTATTGAAAAGAGTTATTATACCTTGTACACGATCCATAACTTTAAGACACAAGTGACATGATGAAATTATTAAAGTCTTTCTGACAAAGTAAAGACCATAATAACTCACTGCCACCTTCATCAAGGCTGATGAGTTATAGAGCATATGAAAGGTAATTATGCTTCAAATAAAGTATGTTGGCAGTTTCTTATTACAATTTTTATTTTTAATACATTAATTGTCATACCTTGTTAACAAACAATTTAAAGTAGTCTGAATTATGTGATTAAATTATAAAAGAAAATTACTTTGGATCTGTTTATTTCTCATTCGAGACACCACACATATGATTTCTGTTACTTGAATCCAGTGATGGGCACTAAAGTCAATTGGAGGTATATAGGTGCAAATTAATGGTAATTGGACTTTTCTAGACTAGTTTTTACAGTAAGGAGGAGCACAGTACTTTTCCCTAATGTAACATGATTTTAGTTCTTAAATAAAAAACAAATGAATCTATTTTGCTAAATCTGCCAATAATATTATTAGCAACCTGGAAACGTCTGTAATAAATGGACTGTCAAATAAATACCAACCCACATATTCACTGCCAGGCTAAATCATTAAAGAATTCTGATTCTTTAGATGGGAGCTTTAAATAAATACTGGAAATATCCAACATTTCCTGAGAATAGATGACTTTTAAAAAAATATCTGTAAAGTCTTTTAATTGGCTGAATTTTCCATTCATTCACCAAGGAATCCAGGCCTCTAAAGGAGCTACTGGAACCCCAGGGGTATCATGAAATGTGGATTTCCATTCTGAGAGCTACACAATAGTTGTCTCCCAATAGTAACACTGACTGGGGTCTTGTTCATCCATAGTACAAGTACTTAGACCATAGAGTGGAATATTTTACCAAGGCCAGGAAATTTGTCCCAAACCTGGCAACAGTCCCAGAACATAAGAAGTCCAATTAGTACACAATAGTGGTAGTTATATTTAGAAATTGACCGAAACATGCCCAAGTCAGAAGAGTTGCGTGAGTATGACACTCCTGGAAATACATACACTAAGAGCTGCGTCTATTCCTCTTTGGCAGCTCCCCACTCCAACCGAAATACTTTGGAATAATGTGATTATGAATTTATTTTGAGAAGGATGAATAAAGTGTTAAAGATGGAGCATTTGTCCCTGGCCTCTCCAGAAAAAGGGTTCTAATCTAAGGGAAATATTTAAGTAAAATTCGGATCATTACAACTTAAGAGCAGCGATGATGAATACCCTTGGTTTGCAAATCTTAGATGGAGAAACACAGTGTATTTTGCTTCCAGTGGTTCTATCTTCTTATTGCACTGTACAGGACAACTGTATCTGTTGAGATTTATCATTATTATCACTATTACTAATCATAATCACATTTTATTTGATGGTTTTCTTTCTGGTAATGTTTGATGTAGATTTTATACAACACATTCTTGACCTTTGTACCATAAATCAGAGTTGTAATTTACTTGTTCCGGCAAATTATTGATTCTGTACTGACTATGCTTAGGATGAAATAAAATAAGATTTAAAGTTGTGAAAAATTTGGAGCCTAGTACCTTCCTGACTCTCCAAATTTAATCTCAATACTGAGACAGGAGGATCATAGGTTTGAGGTCAGCTTCAGCAACTTAGCAAGGCCTTTAACTGCTTGATGATATTCTGTTTCAAATTTAAAAAGTGCTGAGAGTGTAGCTCAGCGATAGAATATCTCTGGGTTCAATCCCTAGAACCACACAAGCACACACACACAAAAATTAAAAGTGTATCTAAATTGAAAGATAATCTTTGATGTTCCTTTTATTTAGAAAGTATACTACATGTTGGGTGCATTTCTACATATTCTCCACAAATAATTCAGAACTTAGTTCCTACAAATCTAATGGTTTGTGATCATTCCTTTCGATGTTTGAATGTTCATAAGACTAATATAAATCATATTTATAAGGCCATAACAAGATACTCAAGCCTGGGATTTTTATAAAGAAAAGAGGTTTATTTCCCTCATGTTTATGGAGGTTCACAAGTATGGCACCAGCATCTGATCGACTCTCATGGGGATATTGCTGGATCATATGGTAGGTCTGTTTCCATTTTTCTGAGAATCCTCCATACTGTTTTCTAAAGTGGCAAAAGGACTGAATAACAAATTTAGCAAAGTGTGTGGATACAAAGTCAATCTTAAAAAATCAGAAGCTTTCCTGTATACCAACCATAAATCAACTGAAAAAGATATCCATAAAACACTGCCACTCAGGATATCCCACAAAAAAAATGAAATACTTAGGAATAAACCTAACCAAGGAGGTAAAAAAAAATACTCTACAAGGAAAATTATAAAATATTGAAAAAAAAAGACATCAAAGAAGACCTTAGAAGATGGAGAGATCTTCCATGCTCTTGAATAGACAGAATATATATCATAAAAATGGCCATTCTTCCAAAAGTGATCTACAGATTCAACATAATACACATTAAATTACCAAGATCATTCCTCACAGACATTAAAAAATCAGTCCTTAAGTTAATTTGGAACAACAACAACAAAAAAAAAAAAACAAGAATAGCCAAAGTAGTTCTCAGAAGAAAATCCATGGAGGCGGAATCACAATACCTGACTTTAAACTATACTACAAAGCCATAGTAATAAAACAGCATGGTACTGGTACAAAAACAGATACATAGGCCAATGAAACAGAAGAGAACACTCAGAAACAAAACCACACACTTATGGTCAATTGATTTTTGACAAAAGGGCCAAAATCATACACTGGAGAAAAGATAGCCTGTTCAACAAACAATGTTGGCAAAACTGGTTAATCATATGCAGAAAAATGGAAATAAATCCCACTTTCTTACCCCACACAAAAGTCAATTCAAGATGGATCAAAGACTTAAAAATTAGACTAGAGATCTTGAAGCTCCTTGAAAAGGGCATAGGTTCAACACCACAACACATAGGCACAGGTAAAACTTTCTCAACAAGAACCCAAAAGCACAAGAAACTAAAAGATGGATCAATATGTGGTATTGCATGGAACTGAAGAGCTTCTATACAGCAACGGAAACTATCAAGAACCTCAACTGAGAGCCGACAGAATAGAAGATTTTTTGCCACCTACTCCTTTGATAGAGGACTAATATCGAGAATATACAGAGAACTCAAGAAACTAAGCACTTAGAAAACAAATGACCCAATCAAAAAATGGGCAAGTGAACTAAATAGACACTTCATGAAAGAAGAAATTCAAATGGCCAATAAATGCATGAAAAAATGCTTAACATCATTAACAATCAGAGATGTAAATCAAAATACCCTGAGATTCCATATAACTCCAACTAGAATGGCAATCATTTAAAACACAAACAACAACAAATGCTGGTGAGGATGTGGAGAAGTGGGAACTCTAATACATTGTTGGTGGGATTGCAAATCAGTGCAAACACATTGGAAAACAATATGGAGGCTCCTCAGAAGAATGGAAACGAACCAATTGTATGATCCAGCAATACCACTTCTGGGTAACTACCCAAAAGAATGGAAACCAAACCACCAAACTATCGCATGCCTATTTATGCTCAATGATGCAAAATTCACCATTGCTAAACTATGGAACCAGCCAAGATGTCCTTCAACAGATGAATCAATTACAAAACTAAGGGATATGTATATGATGGGATTTTACTCAGCCATAAAGAACAAAATTATGTCATTTACAGGGAAATGGATGGAACTGAAGAGGATTATGCTAAATGAAATTAGTCACACAAAAAAAGAAATCAGAGGCTCTCCCTAATACAGAAGCTAGAGAGTAAATGGGTCATAGGAGGAACTCTAGACGAAGAAGGAAAAACTATAGATGAGCAAATAAGTTGACCTAACTGAGAGGGATGGGAGATGGAAGAGGGAAATTCCCTAATGTACATGACGTACATTCACAAACATATCAAAGTCAATCACTATGTCAAACATGAGAAGGAGGGAGGGGGAAGGAACGGGGTGGGAATTGGGGAAGTGCTAATTGAGTGATGTTGCATGTATGCCTCTATCATCTTGTACTCCATTAAAATATATGAATACAATGCACCAATTAAAAACCCATAATGGAAAATTTATTATTATTAATACTAGTAAGAGCTTATATATAATAATTACTAACTAAATGATAGGCACTATTCAAAGTACTTTTACAGGTATTAACTCATTCAATGCTTACCAAAACCCTATTAGATGATAATAGAAATTTTTCCACTTTGCATAGGATAAAATAGAGGTTGAGAGAGTTTAAATACTGTGTCCAAAGTCATTCCTCAGTAAGTGGAGAGATTTTGTTTGGCTCCAGAACCTATGAGATTAATCATGACACAAGACTTTCTCTTGTATTCGGGAGGCTGAGACCAGAGGATCACGGTTTGCAGACAGCCTCAGCTATTTAGTGAAGCTCTCTGCAACTTAATTAGACCCTGTTTCAAAAATAAATAATAAAAAGTAGGGCAGAGGGTGTAGCTCGGAGGCCAAATGCCCCTGGATTCCATCCCCAAACATGCAAAAGTTATTCTTGTTTTTCTCTTCTCAGTTCTTTCTCTGAAAATTAATACTTGTTATAAGCTTGACCCAATAATAGAACAAGTTTTTACAAAAAATATAGTTTGTTTTATCACAATATGCTAACATAGTTTAAAAATTCTATTAATTACTAAAAATAACTATATTAATGATTTAACATAAGAGATTATAGGTTTGTATAAAGCATAACATCTTTGGCTCAGTTTGAAATGAAACAAAATTGCTTAAAAGTTCTTTATTTATTTTTGGAGTACTGCATATTTAATTTAGGGGAATTCTGCCTTCAAGCTACACCCCCAGCCCTACTTTTTATTCTTTATTTTGAAACAGGGTCTCACTAGGCTCCAGAAGGCCTCATTACGTAGCCAAGACTGTCAGTGAACCACAATCCTCCTGTCTCGGGCTCCCAAGTACTAGGATTACAAGCCATGTGCTACCACACCAGGCCTTAAAAGTTACTTAGAATGTATACTGGATAAAAACTTGACTGAATTATTTTTAAAAATTTAAATACAGCCGGGCATGGTGGCACACCCTTGTTATCCCAGCATTGGGGAGGCTGAGACCAGAGGATCACTGTTCACAGATACCCTCAGCTATTTTGTGAGGCCCTCCACAACTTAGTGAGACCCTGTTTCAAAATAAAGAATAAAAAACAGGGCAGGGAGTATAGCTAGGAAGTCAAATGTCCCTGGGTTCCATCCCCAGACCTGCAAAACAACAACAACAAAAATTAAATACAAGGTAAAAACTTCCAAGTTCATATGTCAGTTTCCATTTGTTTCCAAAAATCTAGAACCAAAGTTCCAATGAAATAAAACAACCACTTCTGAATATGTTCAGGCACCTCATCTTCAATACTTTTCTAGTTTTCTCCAAAATCACTTCCTTTTATTTCAGCCTTTTTTAATCACATCACATCACTTAACTGAGAAACTTTACATTTTCTTTGACTTTGTTATTCCTTCTCAAACTAGTCAACCAGTCACCAAATCTCACCATTTCTCTCACCTCATTCATTCCATCCCAGTGGTCTGGTTCTTATTCTCATCTGATACATATGATCTGTTTGAAGATAAAGCTCCTAGCTGACTATCTTCTCCTCCAGCTTTTCCCTTATTATTATTTTTTTTCTTTTTTTTTTTTTTTTTACAGTACTGGGGATGAAACTCAAGGGCATTCTAACTCCGAGCTACACCCCCAGTCTTATTTTTTTTTCTTTATTTTGAAACAGGGTCTCACTAAGTTAAGGAGGACTTCACTAAGTAGCTGAGGCTGTCTCTGAACCACAATCCTTCTGTCTCAGCCTCCCAAATGCTGGGATTACAAGTGTGCACCACCACGCCTGGCTTGCTTTTTCCTTACTTAATCAGCCTTCCACATATCTGCCACAATACTCTTCTAAAACACAAAAGCTTAAGTTTTTTGGGATTTTCCACTTTTTATAGCAGAGGTTCTCAAACTTTAAAGAATATTAGAGACTCCTCATGGGTTAATTAAAACATGGATGCTGGAAAAATCCTCTTGTTTTAAGTAAAACTGTGATGTGCCCAAGAATCTGAATTTTGTACATGTTCCTAGGTGGTATCAATAACCCTAGGCTAGCAACCATGCTTTGGTTGCTCAGATAGTGCTATGCATTAAAACTACTTAGGGAAGTTTTATTTAATGCCCTGTTGAATCCTAAACTATTTACATGCAGACACTGATTGTTCTTTTTTATTTTAATCTTCCAAGTGAGTCTGATTTCTAACAGTACTGAGAACAACTAGGGTTTACAAAGAAGCTCCAGGTCCTCAGCATATCACATAACAACTCCTCACTTGTTCTGCCTAAAATAATCTTATTTGGTCAATTAATGAAAACACTGCTTGAAAAGAGGTGCTTGTGACGCTGGGCGTGGTGGCGCACGCTTGTAATCCCCGTGCTTGTGAGGCAGAGACAGGGGGATCACGCAGGTTCGAAGCCAGGCACGCTGGCTTAAGAAACCCTGTTTCCACATAAAAAGTATAAAATAGGTCTGGGAGTGTAGCCAGTGGGTGTGTAGGCTGGAGGTAGAAGGGCTTCCAGGAGCCCCAGTACCACACACAAAAAAGAGGTGCTTGTATTCCTGAATTATTTTGTGAGAACTAGATTAGATAATGTAAATACTAAGCCAGTGGCTGACACCATCGTGTTTCAATAAATGTTAGCTTCTCTTCCTTATTTATTTATTTATTTATTTATACTATTTTAAAAAATTTTTTTGCAGGTCTGATGATGGAACCCAGGAGCATTTGACCTCCAAGCTATACCCCCTGCCCAATTTTTTATTCTTTATTTTGAAAGTTGAGGAGGGCCTCACTAAGTAGCTGAACTGTGAGCCTCGGGTCTCGACCTCCTGAATACTGGGATTACAAGCATGTGCCACCATGCCCAGCTAGCTTCTCTTCCTTTTTAATCCATTCAATAAATATGCATGGCTCACCCTCTATGTGAAAGAGGCTATTTTCTGTGCCGGGACTGCATGGTTAAAGAAAACAGATGTGCTATCTGGCTTCAAAAATCTAATAATTCAGAAGTAGTCAAATATTAAGCCAATATCAAAAGTCAATCAAACTAGTCTTGTAGTAAATACTGTACAAGGAAGGGAAATAGGTTCCTAACAGTGGTGCCTAAAATTTTCCAGGGCAAAAATAGCAAGGAAACCTGAGACCTGAGGTTTTCAGGTTTGGGAGGGGAAAATAATGATCTAACCTCCCTCCCCACCCCCAAGCCAACCAAAGGGCATGACCAATAACTCTCAGGCAGAAGCAGCTAAAGTTGCTAGGGACAGAAAGCTCTGTATGCCTGGAGTTTATGGGTCACCCAGAGAAAAAGAGGGGCATCAGATAATGGTGGAGAGAAGGTGAGGATGAACTATACAGAATGCTGAACTTGGTCCAAAAGCAAAGGTAAATCATTCAGTGTTCCTGCAATTATGTCCTGCTGAGGCTGTGCTTCGGCCATTAAGCTAGTACGCTCTTCCATGGGGCACGCTGGTTTGTATTTGTCTTCTCCATCTACCACCTAGCATCCCTCAAACTGCTACACACATATCCCAAGAGACGCTGGAAGACTTTTCAGGGATTTAACAGCACAGAGGTAATTTTAAGAGAATCTGTTTCTAGATACTCAGTCTTCGTTTGTATTCTTTCCTAACACTCAACTGCCTGGGAACAAGTTTGGAATTTGTAAATTCACTTTTTTGACCCCAGCTTTCAAGCTTTATTTACCACAAAGCTTACCTGATGGTGGACAATCTGGAGGGACCCCAAATCAAGGGATGATTCCAAACACTGGTGCTGGTACTGAGAAAGTGAATGGCTCTAATGACTAGGAAACACTTTTTCTTTAGCAACTCAGATGAGATTTAATCTTTGATTTTACTGAAAATGAAAGTGAAACTGCAATAATTATTTAAAATAATCTTTGAAAGCAGGGTGTGGTGGCGCACGCTTGTAATCCCAGCATTTAGAAGGCTAAGAAAGGAAGATCTCGGTTTGCAAGCATCCTCAGCAACTCAGTGAGACCTTGTTTCAAAATAAAGAAGAAAAATTAGGGCTAGGTGTGTAGCTAGCTCGGAGGTAGAATGCCCCTGGGTTTCATCCCCAGTACGGCAAAAAATAATTAAATAAATAAATAAAAAATATATAAAATGTTTGACAGCATAACACTGGATAATGATTGCCCTATGATATTTAGGGCATAAAATATATTTGTTATCTGAAATTCAAATTTAACTGAGCATCTTCTATTTTATTTGCTAATTCTGGCAACTCTACCCAAATTTTCATTTTGAACTAGATACTACAAATTCTGTATCTGATCGTCATCATGACAACTAATTTAAACATTCATTTAATAAGGTAAGTTGATGAATTAAGTAGTATAGAAGACACCAGCTAAGATCATACTGAATGAAAGTTTCTCATTTGAGCATTTTTACTCCCTGTCCTTGCACCCCCACACACACACACACATAGAAACGTACTCTGGCATAGAACTTTCCTGCCCAATTTCTGTCTTTGAGAAGGTATAAAATATATTTGTTATCTGAAATTCAAATTTATCTGAGCATCTTCTATTTTACTTGCTAATTCTGAGAAGACAAAACTTAAATGGTCATCTACCTCTTTCATCAACTGCAAATTAAGAACCTAATAATGACTTTGGAAACATTTCTGAACCTGTAATGCTATTTTCCTTTTATATATTATGTCTGAAAGATTTGCATCCACTTTTTATTTCTCAGCCAATCTCAATATTTTTTTCTTCAAGTGTCTTTCTGGACCAAGAGTTCGGCATTTTTCTTTTCTTTTCTTCAGTTGTCTATCATATATATTACTTTATGTGTCTACTTCAAACTCATTTTGCAATTAAGGATTAAAAAATCTTCTCTCCTTCCTCTGGGGCAAAAACAAACAAATCCTTGTTTGATGAAACAAATAAGGAAAATGACTCCATAC
Source organism: Muscardinus avellanarius (assembly GCF_963383645.1). Classification (NCBI taxonomy): domain Eukaryota; kingdom Metazoa; phylum Chordata; class Mammalia; order Rodentia; family Gliridae; genus Muscardinus; species Muscardinus avellanarius. Next base: position 88,606,814 of record NC_137786.1, on the reverse strand, counting down.
AATCCTTTCATTTCTGATCCTGATTCTTTCCTGCTATGAACTTTATACCAGAGCTCTGCTGTGCTTCAGAGATGAAAGAAGCTCTTATATCCTATAAAGAGCAAGTTCATCTTTGGTGTAAATGTTGGAGAGGTGTGAAGAATGATTTAATCTTTGAAGAAAATAGAATATGTCCTAAAAGAGTTCAGGTCTGAATCTCTCCAAATGTTGAGCTCCTCAGAGTGTCAATTTCACAAACAGGATGTAATGCCAAGCTATTCTTTCATTCAGCGTATAGGGCATGAAGCAAGTGGACCTGAGCAGGTACCAACAGCCGACCGCCCAGCTTCAGATCCCAGCTGAGCCACTTATCCTCATGACCGCATCCCATCTAGATGAGAGAGATGATAATAACAGTACCTGTTCCATAGAGTTATTGTAAGCATTATAATGATAGAGTTGAAACAGTGCCTATTTCACAAGAAGTACCATGAAACTGTTGTTAAGATTGAGTACTGAAAATACTTCTGGGTTTAATCACTGCAAGCTAACCTTCTCACTGATTATTCTTGACATGGATCATAAAGATCAAGGTTTTAAAGAAAAATGTCATTTTGTCTTTTATTTCCTATCAAGAATCAGGGTGTACAGAACACTAAAAATATTTTGCAAACAGAATCTGGTTGAGAATCATTGCAGCATGTACAAAGAGTGCAGAGAGGACACCTAAGACACGAATTAAAATCCTGGTTCATGGCTAAGCTGTAGCGGCACTTTGACATTTAGTTTTTTTTCTCATAAGTAAAAGGAGAAGGTACTCACTGAATTTCTAATATTTTTTCCAGAAGTAAAATTCTGATTTTTCTAACCTTTAACACTAATGTCAAATTCGTCAGAAAGGAGTGACCTTCGTGAGGCAGTCTTTCTTGAAATTCTAGTACCTTATGTCCTTATACTGTGAAATTTATCATCTTATAAGCACTTCCCACCTTCTAAAGTGAAGCAAAAAAAATAATTCCAGTGTTAAACGACCAGAAAAATAAAAATAATAAATTATTAAAAGCTCCCCTTAGGAGGTGAGTCTGGCAGAAAAATTAATAATGTCTATTAGTATCGTATACAATGTATATAATCCCTATCAACAAATATATCATTCTAATGACAGTCTTTTGGAGCTGGTAGAGACCTCAGAGTCACGGCTCTCAACCCAGGGAAATTCTGCCCCTAGGAAACGTTTGGCAATGTCTAAAGTCATTTTTTGTTTGCATAACTTGGGGAGTAAATACACTCACATCTGTGGCTACAAGCCAGGGACTCTACTGAGAATCTTCCACGGCACAGGACAACAGCTATGATAAATGTTTTAAGAGCTAAGTTTTGGAAACTCTGTCTTAGAATAATGTATATATTTTTTTTCATGGAAGCAGCTGATCACTACTCAAAAATGTAGCGATCCTCCTATCTCAGCCTCCAAAGTACTGGGATTAAAGGCATGCACCACTATGCTCTGCTCCTTCTGTTTTTATGAAGAAGTTTTTTTTTGTTTTATTGTTATTGTTTTGTGGTACTTAAGATCAAACCCAGGGCAGTGAGCATGTTAAACAAGTGCTCCACCACTGAGCTATAATCCTCAGCTCTAAGACAATCCTTCTATATGAAGTACTATACCACACCCTATTCAACTCTCAAATGTCCCATGAATCATAGAGATAGATGATAAAGCTCTGTAAGTATATCTGATCCTAGATCCCAATTCTATTTCACATAAAATACAAATAATTTCTTGAACAGTTTTAACACCCTTATGTTTAGAAATGAAATGACTACATGAATTAAAAAAAAACAACAGTAATTTGTTTGACTTGGAACTTTGCCTAGAGTCACTTATCATTCTGGGAAAATCCCATTACCTACAACAATGCCATTGTGTTGGTTGAGTGGCCAATAAACAAAGATGCATCAATTTCATGCATTACTGACACATACATCGTTATTCTGTCTATAAGCACATGCTTTTTTTTTTAATGGTGCATTGTAACCACCTTTGCATCTTGGTGAGATTCAAAGTGATGCATTCATTTGCACACATTCATAATGCACACATTATCTCTTGGTGTGTTTTTCTGGGCATCTCAGTCCATTAGCCCCCGTATCCCTCCCTGTATATGCTATTGAAATTGATAGTATAGTGATGCAGTCATGTAAGGACATAGCATTATTTGGACAGTTTCCTTCCTCAAGCCTCCTTTTCTCCCTTCCTTTCTCCCTCCCCTAATCTCCTTCCACTATTCTCACTTTTATAAAGTCTCTTTTGTTTCCTTTTTTTTTTTAATCTAGCTTCCACATAATGAGAAAAAAACATATAACTCTTGACTTTCTGATACTGGCTGATCTGACTTATCATGAAGTTCCTTGGTCCCATCCATTTTCCAGAAAATAACATAATTTTGTTCTTTTTAATGGCTGAGTAAAACTCCATTGTGTGTATATACTACTTTTTTACATTTTCTTTATCATTCATTTGTTGATGGATATCTAGAGTGGTTCCACAATTTGGTTATTGATGAATTGAGGTATAAACTTGGGAATACTTCATTTTGTCTTCTTCTATGTAATCATAACTAAGCAACTATACCGAGAAATATATATTATTTCATTATAAATTACTTGTATTGCTCTCTTATATTACAATTAAGGATTATATATTTTAAATTATGCATATAGGCAATTATATTATATATGGATTTCATTTTGCAGTAACCCAGAAGGCACTCTCTAGTATATGACACCGAAAAAAATTAAAAAGTAGGCATTGTTGGGATCCAACAGGTTTAAGAATATTTGCTTTTCAGATTACCTCCCTCAGTTCTTTCACCTTGGGAATCAAGTGAAGGGCAAAGAGGAGTCCATCAGGACTTTTCATGGTAAACCAGGGGGTTTTCCATGACATTTGCTCCTATTCTGAGCTTATATCCATTCTATCGCTGGAACTCTGAGTACCAGGGACTGCCTAATTCAAATTCGCACAAAGTATTCCCTTCCAACACACAGCACAAACTTGACCTGTGCAGCACCCAGATATAGAATATTACCATGGGAACCATGACAAGGACACACTGAGGAAATCGTCATTGCCAGCCCTCCGGAAAAGCAAGCTTCATTCACTGGGATGTTTGTCTACGCAATCTTCCTCCATGTAAAAACAAACTAAATGAAAATGGGCATGACTCATTTCAGAGGTTTCTAATTTAGTAAGATTAAATCACCGCAGGTCTAAAGTTTCCTCTGGAACAAAATGCCACAGACCAGGCTTTGGAAGGAAAACAATAATAATCATCTACTTGAGCAGTCCCACAACTCATTTTATCCATTCATATGGGGTCCGGTTTTCATTTCACTCTAAATGCCAAGGAGACCAAATGCCAGCTTTCATTACTCTGACTCCTTAATATGATTTTTGGTAATATTACAATCTCCTTCCTGAAACCCTAATTTTCTTTCTTGTTTACTTGGTAAGCAAACATTAATTGAGTGCTCCTTGCTTAAAATACTGTGCAGAATGCTCTAGGGAATTATAAAGTAGAAGACAAACTGTCTGCTTTTGACAATGTTACCACCTAACAAGGAGAGGGAACAAAAATAAACATATAAACATAAGTACAGGGCAAAATCAAGGAGATTGCTGAAGAGCGATATGCAAGTATTAGAGCAGAACGCAAATCAAATCTTAGAAAAAAGACATAGGGGAGGCGAGGGCTGAGAAGCAAGTCTCACAAGTGTCCTTTTCAATGCTCTGAGCTGAAGACTTTCTACTTTGGGCTGTTTCTGTGTAGTGAGGGTCCAAGAAGCGGTTACTAGATATCCAGGCTGATTTTCTGGAGACAGCACAAGACCATTCAAGAGTGAAGTCACAAGTGGCACAGCTCTTTTTACATGAGAAGAGATTGCAGGTCTCTTTAGGGCACACAGAAACTTGGCAGATAACCTTTCATTTTTACAGCATCACACAAGAAAAATAAACAGAACTAATCTCTAACCTAGTAAAAAAAAAAACAAAACTTTTTTCCTTTTTTTTTTAATCTATAAAAATGGAGAACAGTAACTTCAGTGACCTCAACTCTGCAGAGAAAATGAAAAAGGGCTTAAGCCAATATGCTCTCTATTTGGGGGTGGGAAGGAACACCTTCACAGAGTAAAACAGGCCAGGAGAATAAATGGTAACATTCATTGTTCCTCACATATTCGAATATAAATCACTTTCCTCTTTGCTGAAGGGCTGTTTTCTTAACATGTATTAGCCATAGATTCCTTCTGGGAAGGAATAATCTCATTCAGGCTAATTTTAAAGTTCTCCAGTAAAATCAGTCTCTTAAACAATTGGGTCATTCTTTTTCCAGAAACCCCTACTTTAATACTAATTTTGCTCTATCTAAAGTTTTATTCACTCAACTAATATGTATAAAGCACCAAAAAATCTTTAATTCTAGAGGGGACAGACACAAGGGGGCATGAATTACATGTTTAATAATAAAAGGAAAATCTTTGTGGGGAAACAGTGAGGGCAGGACAAAGAGACAGAGACCAAGGCGAAGGTTTGCAATTTTTAAGGGGATAGTCAAGGTAGGCCTCAATGAGAAAGTAATGTGAACAATTTTCAATTCATATAAAATTCTCCTATCTCTCTAGATTATGTTATCTCTCTTTTGCTCTGCTGTGACAGTTGGGATCAAACCCAGGGTCTCACCCATGTGAAGCAAGCACTGAGCCACAGCCCACTCTTTCCATTTTCCATTGCTACATAGTGACTTTGAAAAATATGCATTTTGAATAAGATGAAGTTCCACATACAGAAAACTGACACAAAATAAAAATATCCCTCCTATCAAAAAAACTCTACTCTTTATATATGTAAAAACAAATTAGAAAATAAAAGGACACCAGAAGGAAGGAGTAGACCCTTCACAAACTTCAAAATAAAACAACTACATTCTCTAAAGATGTAGGAATAATCATAATAAGCAATGTGTGTGTGTGTGTGTGCGTGTGTGTGTGTGTGTGTATGTGTGTGTTATAGATAAAGAGAAACAATAGAACTTTGCTGAGACCTACAAATGTACTTGAAGAGCCATATAAAATACATTCCGTAGGCTGGAATGGGAATACTATTAAATAATTCTAGAGACACTGCACAGTGATGAGCATACATAACCAGGTGGGCTATATAACTAAAATCCCTAAGAAGATTAAGTATACTAGGTGATTTTTTTACCATAATATGTTTAAGCTTTAAAGCTGGGCAAAAATTCTTAAAAGAAAAAATCTTCATATTATACCTCATTAAAATACTCTAAACCAGTGAAGATGAACTAAAGACTTAACACTAAAAACCAGATAATCCAATAAAAATAGGCAATTGAACTAATTAGACACTTCACAGAAAAATACAAATGGCCAATAGATATAGGAAAAAATGTTTATCAGCATTATCAATCAGGGAGATACAAATGAAAAGTACCCTGAGATTTCACCTAACCCCAATTAGAATGGCAATCATTAAAAACACATACAACAACAAATGCTGGTGAGGATGTAGGAAAATAGGAACTCTTCTGTACTGCTTTTGGGATTGCAAATAAGTGCAGCTGCTATGGAGATCAGTGTAGAGATTCCCAAAAAAACTTGGAATGAATTCACCACATGATTCAGTTATACCACAACTGGATATCTTTCCAAAGGGACTTAAATCAAAATACAATAGTAATACATACATATCCATATTTATAGTAGCATAATTCACAATAGCCAAGTCATGGAACTAACCTAGCTGTCCATCAACAAATGAATGGATCACAAAATTATGGGATATATACATACTATGGAATTCTACTCAGCAATAGAAGAGCAAAATTATGTCATTTGAAGGGAAATGGATGGACCTGTAAAACATTATGTTAAGTAAGATTAGCCAGTCACAGAAAGCTAAGGATCATATGTTTTCTCTCATATGTGGAAGCTAGGGAGTAATCCAGATACAAGAAGGACTTTAGATAAAGAAGGAGAAACCCTAGTGGAGAGATGGTGGAGACCTAGAGGAGAGTGAGGGAGCAGAGAATTAATGAAACACTTCCACTTATATTATGTACATATATGAAATTATCAGCGCTAATATCAATAACAGTTATGAAGAAGGAGGAACTGGGAGGTAGCTTGGGAGAAAGTCACCAAGTGGCATATGCATGTATGTGATTATTACTCTAAACTTCATTATGATGTGAGACTACAAAACACCAATAAAGGTATAAAAATAAATAAATATAAACCCTTTTTTCCAAGCCATATTCCATTCAACCAAATTATCTAGTCTAATAAACATGGTACTTAAAATCAGTGGGGAATAAATGATATTCAATTAATGATGTTAAATGATTATTTTAAAATCTCTGGAAGAAATATAGTTTTATGTTTATATTATGACATAGATAAAATTAAATTTCAAAATTAAATAGTTCAATATAAAGTATGGTACCATAAAATAGCTAAAATAAATATGTAGAAAAATATTACTTGATTTTTCAATGAGAATATTTGCATAAAAGTAAAAATTGAAGATAAATATATTAAATTTATCTTTCACAACCATATTGACAAAATAATTATCTCCATAATTGAAAAAATAAAAATGAAAATATAACTATTTTAAACATCTGCCACATATAAAACCAAAGGCAAAAAAACATGAGCTGCAAAATATCTGACAATGGTTGATAACCTTAATATGGTAGTAAATACCAATACATAAAAATAATGTACAGATGTAAAAGTCACAAAAGAACAAATAAAACATTTAAAATCTTCACATGACTATAAACACAATAAATACATGATAAAAAAAAACTATTCAACCTAAACAACAATAAAGAAATTGATAGGTAAGCCATAGACTACTTATTCTATGTACACATTGCTCCAACCATTAAATGCCCAGCCTAATCATATCTTAACACAACTTTTTGAGATAGAAAGAAAAATTTTTCAGTATTTTCCAGATGAGAAAAATGAGTCACAAACAAAGGTCATATTCCAAGAACAATCTCACTTCAGAGCTGCTCTCTTAATCAACCCACTACTCTGCCTCCACAAATAAAAAAGGGAAAGCTCTTTTACTGCATTAAATGTGGCACATGCTTGTAATCCCAGTACTTGGGAGACTGAGATAGAAGGATAACAAGTTTGAGACCAGTTTCAACAACTTAGTGAGACTCTCAGCAATCTACAAAGATGCTGTTTCAAAATAAAAAATAAAATATGTTTGGGGGTATTCTTCAGAGACAGAATAACCCTGGATTCAAACCCCAGTACCCCCCCCACACACACACACACTAGGGCTAGGTTCCATAAAGTAGCCTCAAATTGCAAATGCCCACTGTCTGTTTTTGTGCATCCTCCAGGCTGAAAACTAATGGTTTTCAATTTGTTGAAGAAAAATTTTTAAAAGGAGTACTTAGTGACATATGAACATTGGAAAAGTTTAAATGTCGATGCCCATCAATAAAGTATTGTGAATGTGTTGTCAAGAGCTGCTTTTGTGCCAAAATGGCAGAGCTGAGTAGTTACAGCAGAGACCATATGTGGCCCACAAAGCCTAAAACGTTTACCATCTGGTCCTTCACAAAAAGTTTGCTGACTCCCAATATAGGATGTAAAAAAGTAAAGTGAATTTTCTTCTGCATTGTCACTGTAAATGGCAATAAAATACAACACACAGCAAGAACTATGCATATATTTGTTGACCCAGTACGTTTTGTTTATTGCAAAGGAACATAAAGTCTATAGAATGTTTTATGTAAAAATTACTGTGACAGGCATAGAGGTATAGCTCAGTGTTAGAGCACTTGCCTAGTATTTGCAAGACCCTGGTTCCATTCACATGCAGCCAAAAATCAACCAATCAATCAAAAGAAAATATCCTAGCAATGTGAGCCTAGGACATTAGACTGCAGGTAAGTGTGGATTCATTAGACTGCAGGTAAATGTGAATTCTGTACATAGTGCACCAGACACTTGGGGAGTGTCTGGACTCCCCAAGAAATAAAACAGCTTTCCAGGTTTATCAAGTAACATCTCTTAATATTGGTGTCCTCGATATTCTATTATTATGAACTGTCAACATCTCAAAATTATCACTACCAAGCTATATAACATTATTTATTTAAAATGACATTTCTAGGTTGACTTACACAAAACCAGATTTTCAAAAGTTTATGATACATTAATGGCATGAAATCAAAAGCTGATACAGATCAAACATATTATCCATCCCAAGTATGGGTGAACCCAAAAATGACAGTTTATTTAAGAAAAATAATGACATCTATCACATAAATTAATGTAATTATTCAAATTTTGTTTTATAGTTTTGTTGACATTTAATTTGCAAATGTGTTTTACTTTACAACTCTGTAAGCTCTATAAATTAAGACATTTACTCTACGTTTGAATGTATTCAAGTATATTTAAGTAACATTTGACAAACACAATTAAGCCAAATTGGAAATAAAGATGTTTTCCTTGGAAAGGAGACTGTACATTTTACAAGTTTTAGATCTAGACATGTTTGCATGTCTAGAGTGGCATAAGCATTTCTTGCATTCAAGCATTTGAAAAAGACAAATTGTGATCCCCTCCTGGTCTACTTTAAAGCTCTACTTGGTAGGCAACTTTGGAGAACAAGCTTCAGGATGAGGATATGCGCACGAGACAATGACTTCACATTAAGAACAAAGCAATTGTGTGACCCTCAACTTTCTCTTCCATAAGATAGGAATAATATTTTACATTTCAGGGCTATACAAAACATCAGAGGTACATTAGGTAAGGTATACTACATATAATACTGATAATATCTAACACCTTCAAATTAAATAACCATGGGCCAGGCATTTTCTATGTTTAGAACTTTATTTATTTATTTATTTATTTATTTATTTATTTATTTGCGGTACTGGGGATAGAACCCACGGGCATTCTACCTCTGAGCAACACCCCCAGCTTCTTTTTTATTCTTTATTTTGAAACAGGGTCTCACTGAGTTGTAAAGGGCCTCACTAAGTAGCTGAAGCTGTCCATGAACTGTGATCCTCCTCTCTCTGCTTACCAAATGCTGGGATGACAAGTGTAAGCCAACATGCTCAGCTTTGTATAAAACATCTTATATACACCACTTAAAAAAATAACTTTGATCTGGGTGTGATGGTGTATGCTTGTAATCCCAATACTTGGGAGGCTGAAAGAGAAGGTCTGTAGGGTCAACGACAGCCTCAGCAATGTAGCAAGGTTCACAGAAACCTATTAAGACCTTGTTTTAAAACAAAAATATAAAAAGCACTGCAGCTATAGCTGGGAGATAGAATGCCCCTCAGTTCGATTTCCAGTCAGTCTCAGTCTCTCAGTGTCTCTGTCTCTGTCTCTGTCTCTGTCTCTCTCTCTCTCTCTCTCTCTCTCCTCTCTCTCTCTCTCTTACACACACACACACACACACACACACACACACACACACACATTAATTAATTAATTCCAGATTCCATACTGTATAAAGTAGACACCAACATATTCCTGTTTTTCAAATGAAAAGACTGAGACACTCAGGGGTTAAGTCAGTCATATGTCCAAGCTATGGAGCTGCAAACTGGCAGAATGAAGATTTGACTCTCCTGTCTCATGCCAGAAGAAAGCTTATATTTTCCCCCACCACAAAACTATCTTTATAAATGGAAGCAGTTATTATGATACTGATGGGCACAGTTCACCAGGAGAAGCATACACAGTCCTTTTAAACCCAGTTACAGCACAGCCTTCAATGGGGCCTCAAGCCGTTGAGGTTAAGGACATCTACGGATTGCCATTTTTTCAACAGGCATTAGGCTTCTCTCTATAAAGTCTGGGGCATACAGAACAGCTTTTATTTCTAAAGGATGTCAAAATTCCAGCCAAAAACAATGTAAACATTGATTTCCTCTTCCCAGATGCTGAATGAAAGTCCCACCCCCAGCCTTTCCTCTCTTTGTGTTTCAGTGGTCGAAAATGCTGGACTGATCCAGTAGGGATGCAGAAGTGCACAGGAGAAGGAGGCAGAAATATCACCACTAAGTTTGTTGCATGGATGAAAAATCACTCGGTTAACATTACAATGTTGGTGAGAAATCCCAGGAGTGCTATGCTTTAAAATTCACCACTGCTCTCTTCCCATTTCCCATGGTTCCTGGCTACAATAAAGCACTAATGATGAAGAATTTATTTCATTCCATCAGAAAATGGTTTTTTTTTTTTTTCATTTTGGTGTGTGTCACTGATGATTGAATGAAGGAGTGGGCTCTTCCATTAAACTAGGCCTTTTCAGCTTTTTTTAAAATTTTTTTAATTTTAAGACAGGGTCTCATTAAGTTGCCCAAGCTGGCCTCAAACTTGCAGTCCTCTTTTCTAAACTTCCCAAGTACTGGGATTACAGGCATGGGACACCAAACTCAGCCTTTAAAATTTTTTACAAGGCAACTGAAGCAAAGAAGTCAGCAATTCTAGTACTTGGGAGGCTGAAACAGGAGGAACACAGGTTTGAGGCTACCTGAGCAATTTAGGAAGACCCTCAGAAACTTAGGGAGAGCTGGTTTTAAAATGAAAATTTTAAAGGGCTTAGGGGTATATGTAGCTTGGAGGTAGGCACCCCAGGGTTCAATACCAGATTTCAAACCAAAAAAGTCAATCAAAATTTTTAAGAAAATTTTAATTTTTATAAATGGAAATAGGATATTAGGTAGTGTGATATTAATATAATCAGTATTATCATTCAATATCAGAGATGAGAAAAACAAGGCATTGGGAGGCTAAATCAATTAACTAAAGTGGCACACCTGGTAAATGTTGGGCCTAGGTTTTGAACCCAGGCAGTCTGACTCTGGATCTACACCTTTAACCACCTCAAAACAGCCTCTGTAGTTTTCAAGTATGTATATATTTGAATGTCAGGAGGAACAGAGGGAATTCATAAAATAAGACAACTGCCATCAAAGGAAGTTATCACTATCTTGGAACCTGACACTCACAAGGTCAAAGACCTGCACTGGATGCTGAGATTACACTAAATACGACTAAATACCAGATGACCCCAGGTATGCAGGTATGGCATGAAACTCATATTCTAAGAAAAAGTATATAATATACAAATATACATATACACAAACAAATTAAGTTGAAATAACAATGGACAATTACAAAAACAAAAACAGTATTTTAAAATGGTCTTTCTTGGTTCCAGAAACAAATACACTTTTAAAATTGTCCTGCCCATACCCTCCCCACCTCCTCTTCCCCAGGTCCATGAAGCTCTATATTCAGCACCTCCTCCTTCACCATATTTTAGGACTATGTTGTCAACATTTCAAAAACTGTTTTGACCCTTTCAGTATTTATATTTAGATGGAAAGTATTTAAGCTTAATAATTTACTTAAGAGCAAAGAAGAATGACGAAAACCAAGGTAGCAAAAATGTAACTTCCTGGTCATTATATTATCATTCTCCCATAACGCTTTCATTTCTTTTTAGTTTCAGAGAGTGTTTTGTTAGGTTTAAAAGATTAAGATCAAAGTAGTTATTCTCCAGGTAACAACTGCTGGATAGGATACCAAGAAGAAATTTATTTCTGCAATAGCAGTGAAATCTGAAATCCATTGTTTGTTTTTAATTGTTTTAAAAATGAATAAGCAGGAATAATGTCTATGGCTGTGTTTCCTTTAGCAAATATCTCTGCTGCAATAATATTGAAATAAATTAATAAAAGCACAGGAAATAAAACTCCTCTACAGCACATAGCTATTTGGCACGTGGGAGCTGCACTAAAGAAGCTCTTCTGGTTGACAACAAAATAGCCACTTTTCTAGGCAAAGGTCAAGTATTCATTTCTAGTCACTAAATCCGAATGACTTTCTATAATAGGATTCTCAGATGTGATATATGTGCCAATTTGTTAAAAAAAAAAAACTTAAACCTTTAAACTGGTCATCCAAGCGCCCCAAAAAACAGCACACCAATTTCAGGTATCATTCTCAATGCCAAGCAAAACTCACCCTAATGCCAGAATAAGAAGCCATGTGAAGATCAATGAAAATGTACCAGAGTGCCAGGTCAAATGGGACACTTAAAGACCAAAGCTGGATAAAACCACATTCTTAGATATTCTCCAATGCCAACAGCTCTAAATGCATCAAACTCTTCCTGCACTAAGAAAATATAACATGCCGGACTGGTGGCGCACACTTGTAATCCCCACACTTGGGAGGCGGAGACAGGAGGATGGCGCAGGTTCGAAGCCAGCCTGACTGGCTTAAGAGACCCTGTTTCCAAAAATAAAAAAGTATGAAATAAGTCTGGGAGTGTAGCCCGGAGGTAGAAGGGCTTCCAGGAACCCCAGTACCACCAAAAAAAATGAATAAAAATAGAAAATATAACATGCCGGGCATGGTGGTACATGCTTGTAATCCCCACGCTTGGGAGGCGGAGACAGGAGACACAGCTTCAAAGCCAGCCTCACTGGCTTAGGAGACCCTATCTCCAAATAAAAATATATAAAAAACAGGTTTGAGAGTGTAGCCCGGAGGTAGAAGGGTTTCCAGGAACCCCAGTGCCACCAAAAAAAAAAAAAAAAAAAAAAAAGAAAGAAAGAAAGAAAGAAAGAAAATGTAACACAAAATAAAACAAATGGAAGCTTATATAAATTACATAATATTAATGAGATTTTTAAGTCTAAGAGAGGAGTGAGTTTTTACCAACCAAGACAAAGGCATCTCATAAAATAAAAGCCACAGACCTTCTGGGTGTTAAGCAGAGAGGAAGCAGTAAGTATGTGTCACAAGATTCCTGTGTGACCTTCCAGAAAGTCAAAGAAAAGCACAGATGTCCAAAAAATCTTGTTGAACAATGAAATAATTCACATACAAAAATTCAACATAAAGATTATTTGAATAAACACATGGATTGTATATTTTCCCACTGCTATCACTACAATAATTGAATACACTATTAAAATTTGGAGAACAACTAGTAGGTTCTTTTGCTCTTTTTCTTGGCGAGACCTCTCTAATTTATACCAATTTTAAATTTACAAGACTTATCCAGGTGTGGTGGAGCACATTTGTAATCCCAGTACTTGGGAGGATGAGACAGGAGGATTATAGGTTAGGGGAGAGCTTCAGCAAGCAGTGAGACGCTCATCAAACTAGCAAAACCCTGTTTCAAAATAAAAAGAAAATAGGGCTGGGGTGTAGCTTGGAGATAGAATGCTCCTGGGTCCATCCCCAGTATAAAAAAATAAGTAAATGAATACATAAATTGACAGGACTTGCAAAACTCTAAAATGAGTAAATATGAACATTTAGAACTCTACATATAATTTTTATTAAGTGTTTCTTTTGTTCCGTATTGTACACATCAAAGGCTGTACCATAGCTCTTCTATATCTGTTTCATCTTTTCTACAAATCACTGGAGTAACAAAGAACTAATTCACAGAAAATGAATTCACATGGTTGCATTTAACTCTTGTAGGTATATTGCACTGTGCTTACATGGGTCAAATTGTGCCCCTAAAAATATGTTTAAGTCTTAACTTCTAGTAGCAATCAATATGACTTTATTTGGAAAGAAGGTCTTTGCAGATGATCAAATTAAGACAAGGTCATTATGGAGACGATATTCTTTATAAGAAGGGGAAACCTGGACAGAGTGACAGATATTCAAAGACAAATGACCAGAAAGATGATGTGAAGACACAAAACATCACCCCAAAGCACAAGAATGACTGAGACCATCAGAAGGCAGAAGCTTGGGCTGGCACAGATTCTACCTCATTGCCCTGAGAAGGAACTATGTCCATAGGAGGAGCTTTGATTTTTTTTGGGGGGGGGTTGTTTTGTTTTGTTTTGTTTTTCGCTATTGTTGTTTTGTATTGCTATAAAAGAATGTCACAGATTAAGACATTTATAAAAAAAAAAGTTACTTACTTCTCATAGTTATGTAGGCAGGGCAGTCCAATATCAAGGTGGTTGCATTTGTTGAGGGCCTTCTCGTTTCATCATCCAATGGTGGGAAGTGAGAGGGCAAGAGAAGACAAGAGAAAGAGTGAAAGTAAGAGAGCTGCAAGCCCTCCTATAAGTGCCATTTAAGTGGCAACCTACATGACAGAAGCACCTCCTTTCCCCACCTGCTGACGCTGTTGCCCTGGGGATTGTTTCCAGCATATGCTTCTTGAAGGACACACTCAAACCATAGCGACTTCAAGCCTCCAGAATTATGAAACCGTATATTTCAATTGTTTAGGCCATTCATCTTATGGTCCTTTCTGCAGCCTCGGGAAACTAATACACATGCTACAAAGGAGCTGGTCCAGCCTTACACAGTGTGGCTGGAAGCTCCAGGACTTCTGCGGGACACACATGATCTGCACTGTGGGAAACAGTATGGAAAATCCTGAAGTTTCAGAGGGGATAGGAAATAGGCTCACCTAAAACTTGAAACAATATTGTCTTGCATTTGCTTAAAACACAGATTGCATGCTTTACTTTACTCTTCCAAACTACACTGAGAACAAAATAAGAGAGGATTATTACCTTCATTTTATTGATAAGGGACTTGAATCACAGAGAGCCAAATGTTTGGCCAATAATATATATAAATATAAATATATATGCATGTATGGTGTCAGTGAACTATGCCCCCAATGTGGCATTTTTAGCATGCCAAATATTTGACCTAAAGGAAAAGCTTTTACCACTTTTTCCCACCCACTTGTAAGGAAAAACTCTGGCATTCTTTTATCTATATTCAAATCAGACTGCCTTCCATTCCCACCCTGAAAACCCACTATCTCCTTCACAAAGAACACTAAGGGATATAACCATACCCAAACACACTTCCCTTCCAAGATAACGTCTGTCCTTTGAGCTCATTGAAATTCCAGAGACTGTCTGCATTCATTTCCTCAATAATCATTTACAAGCCCTCAAAACTGTTTATATTCTTTATTTTCTCTCTCCCTTATAGGGAAAGGGGGTTATAGGTCTCTGAATAATTTTAGGTTAGTGGGTTACCACACTCCTGTGATTATTCCCTATGCTATGATTTTTCCCCTTTTTGCATGATAATAAATTGTGTATGCCTTCTCTCCTATTTAATATTTGTTTCTATTCCAGCAAAGCTGCAGAGGATGGAGGTGAATTTTTCCTTCAACCCTGTATGTACATGGCAGAGCAAGAACTATTGCCAAGTCTTTTCTAGGAAAAGAGAATATGCTCATAAATATTTTTACTTGGAACAATGGTGGCACTTTAAAAGTAGTGCCTCTTCAAATGACTCAAGGAAGAAAGACAAAAATAGTATCATGCAGACTGAGTAGGCGAGGAGCTCAATGATCCAGGTAAGACAGAATAAATCAGAAGAAAATAGTAGAAAAAAATCACCCACAACTTGTGAACTATACCTTGAAGGAAGAGCTGGAAATAGACAAATAGAAAGAGAGAGAGAGAGAGAGAGAGAGAGAGAGAGAGAGAGAGACAGACAGACAGACAGACAGACAGACAGACAGACCGACCATGGTGAATAAATGCAATGCCAGGGACAAAATAAATAGTGGAGACATCCAGGGAGAGTTCTGACAGCAGAGCTGAAGTAAGTGTGGAACTTTTGATCGCACTGAAGAAGGAGTCTTCCTTGACAGGATGAAAAAGGGGATGATGAGCAGAGGATGCTGTAATGAAGGAGGCCCTTCTATCTTGTGCTAAGGTCAGTTGAGGGGCAGAGCAATCTTAGATTGGTGCTGGTAGGGTACGTGGCTCTGAAACACTGCTCAGGGCTGAAAAGATGGCTCTATTTAGACATCTTCAGTTTAGCTCCTGGCAAGACCCTTTGACCCTTATTTCCCCTCATTCTCATATTTCTAGATATACTGGCCTTTGTGGTAGTCTTTGGCTAAGGCCACGGTTATTCTTGTTCAAGATCTTGCTTTTTGTTTTGCAGTACTGGGGATTGAACCCAGGGACATTCTATCTTTGAGCTACAACTCCAGCCTTATTTTTTTTCATTTTGAAACAAAGTCTTACTAAATTATCATAATGGGCTCAATCCTGCAATCTCCACGTCTCAACCTCTCAAATAATGGATTATAGGTGTGCACTCCCACACCAGGCAAGATCTTATATTTGTTCCCTCTGCTCAGCAGAGAGGATCTTTGCATGGTTAGATCTCTAATTTCAGATCTCTAATTTCTTCTGTGTCTTTGATCAAATTCTCCTTCTTCAGAAATGTCTCTTTTGACTGTCTCATCTTAAGATATGTCTCTGTCTGCCTCTTTGACTATCCTATTATCGATATCATAGCACGATACAGTATAATGCTAACTTTCCATTCCATTATACCACTTCATAGGCTATATTAGTACCCAAAATTAAATACATATTTTGTGATGATAGGGATTGAACCTAGGGGTATTCTACCTCCAAACTACACCCCCAAACCAATTTTTTTATTCTTTGCTTTGAAACAGAATCTCACTAAGTTGCAGAGGGCCTCACTAAGTAGCTAAGGCTCTCTTTGAACCACAATTGTCCTGTCTCAGCCTCCCAAGTACTGGGATTTCAGCGTGTGCCACCATGCCTAGTTATCTGTCACTCACACAAGTGCATAAGCTCATCAGGACTGACATCTTATATGTTTTGTTCACAGTTTTATTCCCAGAGCCTGGCACAAAGATTTGCATAAAGTAAGGACTCAATAAAAGTTTGCTGAATAATTCCCATCTAATTCCCAAGTTCAACTGATGAAATTCCCTATATCATCCACTGGGGATAGGGGGGTTACTGAGGATAAAACCCCATGGTCATTCTACCTCTTGAGCTACACACCCAGACTTTTTAAATTTGTTTTGAAACAAGGTCTCACTAGGTTGCTGAGAGTCTTGATAAGTTGTAGAGGCTGGTCTTGAACCTGCAATTCTCCTGTAGCATCCCAAGTACTGTGATTACAGGCAAGTGCCATCATACCCAGTTCCCTAGAGCATTTCTTTAATCCATTTTAACTAGCCATTTTCAAGTATATGGCATCAGTACATGCTACCTTTAATGCTTAGGTTAATGCAGCAGCCACCTGACTTCTTCCCAATGATATTTGGGTCCCATTCCAATTCATTCCTCCACAGATTGTCTTATCAAACACAAATCACATCAAGTCATAGTACGTACTTCATATTATCTGTTGTTTTCAGAATTAAGACTAAATTCTTATCATGGATGGCAAAGCCTTGCAGGGCCTGGCCCCAGCCTAGGTGTCCAGTTTTATCTAGCTCAACTCTCCCTTAATTCAGTTTTTTTTTTATTTTAGCGTTCCCATCCTCTCTTAAATTCTCCTATTCACACTTCAAATATCCATCAAGAGTCATTTCCTTATTTCCCATTATGTGAGCCCACAAATTGCATTGCTCTATTTAGCGCATTTATTTTGTTTGTAATTATATAATTATTAGTTGTTGTTTCTGTGTGTTTCTAATCAGTGACTGTCTCCTCTTGGATTCTTCACTGCATAATAGCATAGACCATGAAGATTTTGTTCACTATCAGATATCTAGAGTAAAGAATAGTGGTTCAGCTTGGGATATAGTTTAGTGGTAAGGCACTTGCCTAGAAAGTAGAAGGCCCTGAGCACCACCATGATAACAACAACAAAATAGTGATTCATCATGGATGACAATAAATAAATGTTTTTTGAATATGTAGAATAAGATACAATATTGGAAACCAAGAGCTAGAAGTCAATGTTAAATATACAGATATAAAAAACTTCCTCAACAGCATTTACTGTTGTTTGGTTTCTTGGTGACTGGCATTCTAATTGGGGTTAGATGGAATGAAACACTTCATGGAAGTTATATGCATATAGGAGAATACCAAGCCCATTTTCAATATCATGTGTGGGGAAGGACTGGAGTGGGGAGGAAGCTGGGGGGAAGCTCACCAAGTGCTGTGTGCATGTGTATCACCATCGCTTTAAACTACATTATGATGGCTGGGCGCGGTGGCGCACACTTGTAATCCCCGCGCTTGGGAGGCGGAGACAGGAGGATGGTGCAGGTTTGAAGACAGCCGCGCTGGCTTAAGAGACCCCATTTCCAAATAAAATATAAAATAGGTCTGTGAGTGCAGCCCAGAGATAGAAGAGTTCTAACCCCAGGACCACCAAAAAAAAAAAAAAAAAAAAAAAAAACTATATTAGGAGCACTAAATATATATACCAATAAATGTGTGTGTGTGTGTGTGTGTGTGTGTGTGTGTGTAACTTTCTGTAAATACTGAAGTATAGTGGAAGGCAAATATATCAGTAATGATCTATAATATGATGATGAGCTATTATTAAGACAGAAGGATAAACAAAGAGACCAGGACAATGCAAACTTGTCAAGTAGTCCTGACCATTGACTGAAAAATAGCCCAAAAGAATGTGTTCCATTAAGCACAAGAACCAGTTTAAACAATTTACTGACACAACATAGTTATAATTTAGGTAGTGACAGTAACTAGGTGAGAGGTCACATTTACATATCCTATTAACAGTTCCTTGACTCATCAGTCTGCTCTGGAAACATTTATCTGTGCAGAGAAACCATTCAAACTTTCCTCTCCTTGGCATTTTCATATATATCTCTGCATTCTCCTAAAAGTCCTTAGCTCCTGCGCAATGTTTTAAAGACATTTCACTGTGGTCAATTAGGCATACGGTAAGAGTTAAGTGAGGCAAGGGCCATGGAGAAAACGGCATATAATAGAAAGAACCCACTCTGCTCCTGATTAAAGTTACTCATGTGCAGCCTCAGAAAATGCACACGCTCAAAAGTTCTGAGCACTACAGGGAATCCTGGGTTAAAGGACAAGGCCTAACTTTATTAACCCCCTTTATTACTGTCTTATTCCCTAAACATTAGAATCCTTATAATTCTAAGTTCTTTGAGGGTGGGAAAGGAATGTTTATTAGCTTACTTTTATTCCCTTACTTGGGGCTTCTTTTAAAATAAGATTGAACATTGATGTGCATAAAAATAATCTACTTTTATTTCCTTTCATTTGAACTCATCAGTGACTCATGCATTAAGGAGCAAGAGGCTTGGTTTTATTTTTGAGGAGGGCACACCAAGAGTTTCAACAGTGTGTTCCAGTTTTTACCGGATTTCATTTTCCAAAGATGACTTCTTTATCTGGCTCTGCCTGAGAAAGGACAGCATGAAACTGGTGAGAATTCTGATCTTCAGAAATACAACGGACAGCGAGAATTTCCAATTTCATGCTGTTTATATGACGAGAATGAACGGAGGCGGGAGGACACACAAGACTGAAGCCGCGGTAGGAACGGTGGCAACCAAACAAAAAGGAAAAACGAAAGCACATTCAACAACCAACTGGACCAGATTCAGGGAGTCAGAGGAGAGGGGACGGAAGGTAGGGGAAGTAAGCAGCCTTTATCATCTCTACAGAAATAAGATTTTAAAATTCACAATTAAAAAAAATACATTTAACAGCTAGCATTAAAAAACAAAGCGGAGTAAAACCGCTAACAAATACTTCTATATTGGTGCAAAGCCCCAAAGCACACGATCTCTTCTCTTTCCAAATTTACTGAAATTTGAGTATTATCTAAAATAGTAAGGATGTATTGGAACAATTCTTAAACAAGAAGTACGATGGATAACCTACACAGATGTGCTCTTTAAACACTATAGAAGGTTCCAGTTATATGTCAACAGTTATCCTGCTATTTTGGAATTAATTTATCTCTTTATAAAAGTCCTTCTCAAAAGAGTTCTAAAAGGTAACAACCTTCGCCGATTCTGAGTTACATGTACAACTGTTTAAAAAGTAAACTCAATTTTTAAAATATTCTGAAACTCAGATGTAGGAGAGCTTCAGTAAGTTTTAGCAGTAAAATGTTACTGAACTACATATAAGTACTACTTTAAAGCAAGCTTCTGAAATTTCTAAAAGGTAAATGAAATCCTCAATATCTGAAATGTACGATGGCACCGCTTTCACCACAGAGATGGTGGTGAGATGCCTTCATGAGGACCTCAGCCTTCAGGTTTGTTCATTTCTCTCACGTCCCTTTGTGTTAGTGTTGGGTGTGGTAGCAGTCGACAGCACACACAGTGCAGGTAAAGACTATCTTTCCTGGCTGCAGCGGCTGTGAGCTGGGCTTCTCATCCTTGTGCTTTCACTTCTGGTACTTGTGGTCCATGCCCTCTTGGCACTGTGCTTCCTCTCTCTGATAATGGAAGTAAGTACATGGGCTGCTTTTATTGTTTCTAGTCACTTCCTTCAACTCTGCTGTCTCATTTAAAGTTATGCTATAAAATGGTACACTTTTCATTTTCTGAGTCCAGCTCCCTCTTTCTTGAGACTGTCTTCAACTCCTTGAACAGGAGTTCCTTTCTTCCCTTCTTTAGGTGAGACCAGGCCAGAAAACCTGGGGCACAGCTTGCACCATCTGAGCGCCAGGCACTGGCTGTGCTCTAGAACCTCCCTGCTCATGTGCCACTAGAATCCTTTTCTGTTTAGCATGGCTAGTGGATGAAGCTCTAGATCATGCTCAGAAGCTCAAACTCCTTTCAGCACATAGTATCTAAGCTGAGTCACACATGATTGTGAGCAATGCTGTATATATGTAGCATGTCTGCTGCCCAATAGATTCAAGTTGATAGTGTAGATCATTTTGTATTTTCCCCCCAACAGGTCTAAACTAAGTACTATATACATTATCCAAATTAAGATATTCCCTTGATCTATGGAGTTCCCATGAGTCAAACATGAATTACATTGTCCAAATCAATAACTTCTGTTAACTCTATTCACCCATCAACACACACACACACACACACACACACACACACACACACACACTGAAGCTTTAAACTAGCAATGTCCAATAGAAATTTCTGTAATGAAAAAATGTTTAATTGCTGCTCTGCCAAGTACTGCAGCCCTTAGCCACACATAACTATTCAGCACATTGCAGTAAAACTGAGAAATTTACATTTTTCAATTTTATTATGTTTTAATTAATTTAAACTTATAGTTTAAACAACATGGCTAGTGGCTCTCAAAAATTGTAAAGGACCGAATATTTTACTCTACTTGTAAGCTAATCAGTTAACATGCCACAGTTTCATGGATGTTGGGGAAAAAAACACAAGATTACAGAGTCAGAGACAAAAAAACTATACTACTCACAAAAATAGCAATAACAGATATAGCTGCATAGTTGTGGCAGTTCCCTGAAACCCAATCCTCACAGTATGATGTGAAAGAACAGGTGATACAAAAAATATACCTTAAATAATTTGCATTGCAGGAGGGGAACCCTGAGTTTATGATACCTACATCTTTTATACTGGACAGTATGCCTAACTGCCCCTTGTTCCAAAACAGACCTTTGCTTTCAAAGCTATCTACTATACAAATGATCTTGGGAAGACAGTCTACAAAGAAAGCAAGAAGTTCTATTGTTCACAAGACAGGCAGAAACCTAAGTGACTAATGGAGAATTGTGAAATCTACACATCTCTTTCCATCTTGCTAGAATATCCTATTTGTAGCCACAGTTAATTTTTGCTAAGACTTCTACAATCTTCCCAAATGACTATTGAGCTCCCACTACTTCCTTCTCTTAGGCATTTTATGTAGTCACCAGGATGTACTATATAATATAAATCTAATCACAGCACTCTTGTTCTAGTCTTTAATGTCACCCAGTGTCCTGTGTCACCCATTGCCCTTCTTAGCAACTTCCACAAGACCCTGAATGATGTAACTGTTCCTCAATCAGTGGGTACTTCCTTTGCTTATCTTTTTAAAATTCATTCCTTTAGCCACAATAACTTCTTTCACTTCCTTAAATGCAGAGGTCATAAAGTGGTAGCATTGGATTGAATTCCAACTATGAATTTGTCTTATTTGGTCCACATAATAGTTTAAAAGCATTTGGGTCATTTCACATTTTGAGAGATTCAGAATTATAAAATATGAATTTTAAAGTCCACTTTAAAAATCTGGGCATGTGGTAACACTTGGCCTGCATCCCAACCTGACAACACTTGGCTGCAGTGGAGTATCTACTGTTCCCTTTAAACAAGGCCTGGATTCACCAGGTTGCCACACCTCTCCCTTCTGCTCTCATTAACATATTATTTTACATTACCCATGTGATTTCCACTCAAAAGTTGCCCTTGATCTAGATGGAACTCTCTTCAACCCTTCAACTTCATCAGCTACCACTACTTAGGCTTCAGGTTTTAGTGAATTCATATCCTCTAGAACATTTTATCTGACCTCTTACCACCAACAACCCAGTTAGGAGAACATGATTAACTGTGCTATACCTACCCACCCAGGATCCTGACATCCCCCATGTCTTCTGTGATTCCCTGCACTACTATCATGGTACAAATCATACAGTATTATAAATTTGTTTACAAATTGGCATCTCTTCCTAGACTTTCAGGGCATATGAGAGTAACTATGTCTGTCTTGTATTTCACTGTATGTCAGTACCTAGGAAAAAGCCAAACACATGGTAGGAACTCAATAAACACTTGGTGTTCTGTTGTTATTTTGGGGTGGTACTGGGGATTGAACCTAGGGCCTTGCATTTGCTAGGCAAATGCTCTACCATGAAGCTACCATCCTAATCCCAACCTTTTAAAATATGTATTTATTGGTGCACTGTAGTCTCACATCATAATGTAGTTCTGAGTGATAGTCTCCAATCTTTTTAAAAAATTGTATTTTAAGACAGAGTTTTATTAAGTTGCCCAGGTTGGCTTCAAACTTGCAATCCTTCTGCCTTATCCTTCTTAGTTGCTGGGATTACAGGCCTATACCATCATGACTGCCTTCAATAAACACTTGTTGAATCAATAATGAATATAAAATACCTGAAGAATGGGTACTTCAAAATATTTGGGGTATATGTGAATTTGTGTACTTTTAAATATTTATTTATTTTTTTAAATTTGGACCTTTGATATTTCATTCCTTTCCCCACTCCCCCGAAGAGCAGAGTAGTAGCTATGCATTGAATAATGCACAATGAGCTAAGCACTTTCATGGATCAGCTCTTTTAATCCTTACAGTGGTCCTTTGAGGTAAGTTCTTCCATTATTCTTATTCTGGAGCTGATAAAATAGGATTTGGGAAGTTAAGTAACTTAAATCAAAAGGTAAATGCCTGGGGCCACATAATGGTTTGGATTTAGAATGTTTCCCCTAGCCCTACAGAAACAAGGCAGCAATGTTGGAAGCAGGGCTGTAACCTTGAGGATTATTTATGCTTCTCTTCTCCCAGGACACACACTCACACTCTCTCTCTCTCTCTCTCTCTCTCTCTCTCTCTCTCTCTCTCTCTCTCCTTCCCACCACCAGGCCCTGAGCTTTTGAGCTTTAGAAACTACACTCACATGGACTGAACCCAGAATCTCAAAAAAATTGTGAGCAAATAAATCTTCCATCTTCTAAGTTGTGTGGTCAATTGCTTTGGATTATAGTATTGAGAATGTTGACTGAGATGGTCCATCAGAACCCAAATCCAAATTTCTTAACCATACAAGAACTTAGATTTTTTTTCCATGTACCCTGGGTGACAGAAGACCTCACAGGATAGGAATGAACAACAGAACTATTGCTCATTCAATCAGAATTATGGTTCTACTCTGCCCCCAGGTAGCTATTCAACCTTGGATAAGAAAGTTCTTACCTTCCACCACAGTACAATAAATAGGAGAAACTAGCTGGTTGAAATTCCTCCCAGGAGATATGAGAGCATACGACACCAACTTTATTCACAGCCCCCATCTTTTGAGCTATTTTTATGTAGTTTTAACAATTAGCTCTTCCAGACTAAAAGAGTTAGAGGTGAAGAAAGTTCTTGCACATAAAAGAAGCTCTCTGGCTCAATAATATTCATGACTACTCCACAAAATCACACAGTTTTTAGGACAGTGACAGGTATATTTAATCTCATTCCACAAATAAGAAAACAAAGGTCCTGAGCAATAAGGCCAAATGTAAAATTCACAGGACATCCCTCAGGCTTCCCCTCAGCCTGCAAGGCCTCACTGTGTGAGCTGAATCAAAGCTCTCAAACTCAGGATCTTAAACCCTAAGAAATTCAACACAGCCAGCAGGTAGAAGAAACATTCTTCCTAGGAGCAGGAGAAGAATCACAATTGTCAGTCTGTTACATGAAATACAACCTAGTTGGGAAGGAAAGAACATGGTCATGCTTTCCCAGATGGAATTCTTACTTATCCCTTTCCCTAAGGTGAATAAAAAAGACATGGTTTTACAAACAAATTTCTCACTAAATGTCTTTTAACATTATATACCAATTTCAGATAAATTCAGAGTCTACCAGATGGTTTAAGACCCAGACTATTAAAGTTTTTATATTCAGAGAGAAAGAGAGAGAGAGAGAGAGAGAGAGAGAGAGAGAGAGAGAGAGAGAGAGAGAGAGAGAAAATTAAACAACCAGCCATGTGTGATGGCACGCCTATAATCCCTATACTTGGGAGGCTGAGACAGGAGGATCACAGGTTTCAAGAGAACCTCAGAAAGCTAGCAAGACCATGTTTAAAAAAAATTTAAAAAGGGCTGAGGGTGTATCTCAGAGGTAGACTGTTCCTGGGTTTAATCCTCATACACACACACACACACACACACACACACACACTCCAAAAATTTTACAAATGACTTCTGAATGTTTTCCTAGTTATTATAATTTCCTTTCTCAGGGAGCTGATAAATTGTATATGTGTCCCATTAATGTATTGATTTATTAAATAAAGTTAAAATTAAAATTATTAGAGTTTTTAACATTGATGATCACATAATACATATATAATATGCTTTTTAAGATTCATTCTAAAATACAGAATTCATTTTATTTTCTATTGTTATATATATATATTTTTTTTTGTGGTACTGGGGTTCCTGAAAACCCTTCTACCTCCAGGATACACTTCCAGACCTATTTTATATTATTTTTATTTGGAAACAGGGTCTCTTAGGCCAGCGAGGCCAACTTTGAACCTGCTCAATCCTCCTGTCTCCACCTCCCAAGCATAGGGATTTAAAAGCATGCACTACCATGCCCGGCTCTATTGTTCTGTATTTGATGAAGTAGAAGCATTTGAAATTTTATTTTTGAAAATACCTCCCATGCTGTATAATTAAGATGTACCAATTTTAAAAAGTACTTCTTTAGCAAACCTGGTATATATTCTAATCAACTAAGTAGATTCAACACATTGTGATCTTAAATGGCCTTAAATGCATTTTTAACATCATTCTACTTATTAATTAGAATACATTTGATTTTATATGAAAATATGAAATTAAAAAATGTGTCTCTAAGTTAGAAGACCCTGTAGGACAAAGATCACATTCCACATTTTTTCTATCTGTAAGACCCAACAGAGTGAATTGCACGGTCTAGGAACTCATCAAATTTTCTATGAAATTAAAAATATTTAAGTGACAGGACTTGGCCATTTAATACTAAGTCTAAAACTTTTTTTTCTTAGGCCATTTATTTGTGTTTTTTAAAGTAAAGCAAGCAGAAAGGCAGTAACAATGCTTGTGCCTGTGGCTATTAACTGAAATTTGACACATGACACGTTATGCAAAGTTTGAGCCAAATGTCTGAACTCTCTTTAACAAAATGAATAAGACATTCTCCTCGTATTACTACAATTCACAGGAAATATGAATTTGCATCTAGGATGCAAAAAATTATTGTAGAGAATGGAAAAAATCTGAGGCAAAGTTCTTATTTCCAAAGACCAAAGCCAATAAGCTCTCCCTGCTATTTAAATTTCTATGACCATATTGGTAGAAGATGTAAAGTCCAGGGCTTTGTACATAGGATGTGGTGTGAAGGGACGATTCCAACTCCAGACCTTAAGGACCAAGTCCAGGAACATTGTTTGTTAGCCCAACAGAGCCACTGGCCAAATCACCTGGAAGAGCATCATCACTTCTCAGCCAAAGGAGCTGAACTCACTCAGATAATCAGGACACCTGGCCAGCCAGCATGCAGCTTCAGCAGACAAGAGACCTGGCTAAAACAACTTCATATCCCTCACCACTCGTCCTACTGGATCTCCACAAGGACCCTCAGGGGACGGCGAAGGTGCAGATTTTGTAGATGACAACACCGAAGTTCTGATAAGTATGATCATAAAGCCACATAAATGGACGGTGACGGAACCCACTTTTAACTAATATCCTAAGTAACGCATATTTCCCTTTCTGCCTCAGATCGCCCTTGGCCGGCGAATCACACACATGCTTAAGGCTGGCCAGACGACAGGAAGAGAGCCGAGCTGGGCAGGCGCGCACAGAGAGGGGATTTCCTCGCTCCTGCGCTCGCTGGCCCTCCAGCACCCCAAGTCGCCAGGCCCCTCCGGCCGCCGGCTACCTGCGTGGTGACCCCTACTGACGCCAAACTAGTCTCCAGGAGCGGGCCGGGGCATGGGGGGGAGGGGGGCTTCACGCGATCACAGAGAGTTGTCCAAATTTGGGGACAGAAAAGGAGGATGAGCACCTACAGCCCCTAGGGTGAGGACGCCCAGGGGGTGAGGAGGACCACAGGGGAGGGTGACCCCCGAGGGATGGTCGGAGGGAGGTCGGGGAATGCGGGAGGTTCTATCGGTGCTGGATACCC
Source organism: Muscardinus avellanarius (assembly GCF_963383645.1). Classification (NCBI taxonomy): domain Eukaryota; kingdom Metazoa; phylum Chordata; class Mammalia; order Rodentia; family Gliridae; genus Muscardinus; species Muscardinus avellanarius. The sequence goes on along the minus strand of NC_137786.1, from coordinate 88,580,037 downwards.
GACCCGGGCAGCCCCGGAGGAAATCAGCCCCCGACACCGGAGCCGCTGGACCCGGTCCCGGGCTCAGCATCTGCCCAACTTCCCGCGCCCTCCGCGCCCCCGGCCTCCCCGGCGGCGGACACCCACCTGCGCGGCCGGGCAGCTCCGGACGGAAGCCCGAGCTGCGGGCGGAGTTAGTGGCAGGCTCCGGCCCCTGGGCGGGGACAGTGGGGCCGCGGAGGGCGCTCCCTCCCCGCGTGCTCGGGCTCCAGGACCCGGGCAGCCCCGGCGCCTCCCCCGGGGCCCAGGCGGGAAGGGGAGCCTCGACCCGCGCAGATCCCCGGGCGCGGGGGCCGGAGTGGGACTCTCGCTCCAATCTAGAGAGAGAAGGCCGGCCCGAAAGTCTCTGTGACCCGCCCGTGTCCCTAAAAGCAGCCCAATAAGTAGCCACGTCAGCTGCCCAGAGAGAGGCCGAGGAAAATGTCTGGCTCTCACTCACTCACTCCCTCGGTCCGCCTACCCCGGGCCAGGAGGACGCTCACCTAGGGACCCAGGAGCCCTCGCCCCGGCTCAGGCTCCCGGCTGGGGATCCGCGAAAGAAAGTGCGAGGAAATGGCAGATGGGGCACCGGGTTGGAACCCGTGGAAAAGGTCCAGTATCTAGTCACAACACCTCCTGTAGCCCAGTCCCTGGATCGGGCTACCTCGCTCAGGTGCGCACCTGCCAGGGTGGGTGAAGGTGCTTTCCTGGCCTGGGTTCCCTCTTCGCTCACCGCTTTCTGAGAAACTTCAGACCCTAAGAGCGTCCACCTGGAACACATCAACTCCTAACCCCCTAAACTGCGAGCAAGCTGGCACACACCAACCCCAATCCCCCTAAACTTAGGAGCGACCTCCTCTCCCTCCTCTCGGAGGCTGCAGGAGAAAGCAGGTGTCCAGGGGAAGGGAGTTTCAGCCTGAAGGTTCTAGACCCTAAAAGCTTGATTACATGCCTTCCTGCCCCCGCCCACCGCACACAAATTGGTACGCATTTAATTGAGGGCCTCTGTTTGTTGTTCGTCTTCTGCAGGTTGGTAACTGCTTTAGAGTGCCCCCCAAGCCTCTTTTTAAATGCCAGCTGTTTCTCATTTCTCCAGGAGTTCTAGCCTCCCTTCTCCCAAGCACTCCAGGCTGACCCAGGCCAGCACCCCCAACACAGACCTCTGGCCCCTCGAGGCTGCTTCTCCTTCTGGGGTCCTAAGAGCCAGGAATGGGGGAGACAGGGAGGAGAGACACAGAAGATGGGAGAGAACAACCAGTGGACACAGGAGGAAGGAAAAAGAGAGCTAACTTGAGAGAACCTTGGGGCAGCTCCCTCAAGCCATAAGGAAATTCTGTATAGAAATTCTATAAAGATTTCCAGAGAAAGAAAATCCATGTCTCCCTAGGGAAAGTAGCCCTGCTTGCAGTGGAAAATCTGGACTTCTCCCAACAGAATTTCCAGGAAGCAGTGAGGAGACAGGAATAAACTAGTCAGGGCCTAGAACAGACCTCCTGGAACTATGCTTCTGAACCTAAATTCCAAGGCAAGCTGATAACCCCAGACTCATGGCCTCGGGTGAGAAATTCGTTCTGGAAACTGAAGGTCACTCACAAGATGCAGGAAAGCACAGAGCTGGGTCAGTTTACTGACCCCCAGGAATGTTCTTCAGCTTTAAATATCCATTAGTTCACTTATTTCCTCTCCCCTGGCCTTGATTATTAATGGAAACAAGCCCTTGAAACCCTCCTTTAATTCAGAAGTTGTAGGGTTGATGTTCTCCTATGGTCTCTCCCTGTTTATGTACTGTTTGTAAACTTCCATGCCTTTTCTCCTATTAAAAAAATTAAGTCATCTTTTAGTGAGAAGAGAAGAAAATGTAGAGCAGTAGGACTTCTTAGGCTTTTCTTTTTAAGTTCAAATTCAAGTTCTTTTTAAGTTCAAATTCAGTGCATTTTGGTTTTAAGATAATTTTCCTGTTCAGTGAGTGACTGCATTTTCACATGCGGGAGAGTGGCTGGAACAAAATTTCTAGATGTAACCTGATGGTAACCTTCTCTCACACCTGCTGGCACAGCCACAGCCTCAGCTTCACTGACAGAGAGCCAATCCTGTGCTTAAGGAAGCTGCCACCAGGCTTGGAGCCTGGAGTGATAGCCTTAGGGAATTCCAGTCTGTGTGCAGAATAGCCTCAGACCTTAACTTAGCATTCAGTTATGGGGTGTGCCATCCCCTACCCCTACTCAGTGAGAAGACACCTTCTTCCCTATTCTCAGGGCTCTACCCACCTGAGGTTGCTTCTGGCTCTAGAAGTGTTATTACAAAACCAATAATCGGTGGCCTGGTTTTACTTCCAGAAAGACCATATTCTATTTAATTGTGAATTCTCTTTTTCTGCCCTTATTTCCTCTCATGCTCAAAAGGATAAGCCACTGAAAGTTTAAGAGGCCAGAAGAGGCTACCCTAAACAAAAAGTTCTCATTCTCTTATTAAAATAAAAATCATTCCTAGCTCTGTGTGGTGGCTCACGCCCATAATCTCGGTACTTAGGGGCCTGGGGACAAGAAGATTGCATGTTCTAAGTCAGCATGGGCCACTTAGCAAGATGTTTCAAAATAAAAAAAATAAAAAGGGCTGGGGATGTAGCTTAGTGGTAGATCAGTGGTAGAGTGTCCCTGAGTCCCATCCCTGAAAAAGACTTAAACTTAGATCCTTTTTAAATATAATAATTTCTCCATAGCAATTAATGTTATATAAATGGAATATATAGTATTACTGCAAAACGTGTTGTATCAGCTCATGAAGATAAAGGGGTCAGTTTTTTCCTAGGAACATTTCTAACAGCTGTAAAGAATAGGAGGGTTTATTTATAGGCAGCAGCACTGATCTTAGACAGTGTTTCAAAGTAGATGGAGATGGACATCCCTCCATAAACCTCCCGCTTTTTATTTCAGTATGCCTTACATGAGCCTTATGCAGCCAGGTTCCCAAGCCATTCCACCTCATACAGAACTGTTAGGGACCTCAGATGCTGTCTAGAGTCTGTCTTGGAAATGAGTTCCATTTCAAGCAGAAGTGAGACAGTAAAGACAGTTTCAGGAAGAATCTTTGCTGTATTCCCCTTATTTTAAACCTTTCTGACAGCCATTTCATTGTGAAGATGGGTCTGATGGACAGAACTTACTCTGGACAGCTTGGGAAATGTAAAAGGCTACAGGCTTCTCTGAAGAGAAATAAAAGTGTACCTTCTCTTTTTCTGTAGCACTTCAAAGATGATCTAAGAGTGCCCAACCTTGATTAAGAACAGAAGGTTACATTGAAATAGTAAAATAAGCCTCAAATTGATTGAATCAAGCAGTCAAATTTGCTTATGTATATTTAAAATGACAAGAGAAAATATTAATTTCAATTTACAAGTCATCAAAAAGCACCTTGTGGGCCACATAATGAATAACCCTGTGTTAAAGTAATACATATTTGTTCTTTCACAAATAAATTTTCCTCTGAAATATAGACATCTGTCATGGAGTCAATTATCTGGCACAGCATGTGCTATAAACGCACATAAAGGAAATAATATACTACATTGCTTATTTGAAAGTGATCAGGAATATGCAGCTTCATGCTGGCATGTCTTTAATTTCATGGTGTTAAGAAAAAACAATAGGAGTATGAAATAGCAAACCCTTTCCTACTGGAGTACTAATTCAATTACCCATCATGATATATATGTATACATATGAGAAAAAATAGTCCTCATTAATTTAGCAAAAGCACTATGAGACTATTTTTGAGAATGCGAGCATGGAGTTTCCATTGAAAACAAAGGGATCACCATGCTCTGATAAGCTCCAGGGGTATGCAGAAGAACATGGCTAGAAATGGTAGTCTAAGGACATAAATTATCATTTAAATGAGGCTGGACTCTTATAAAATTATGCATCAAACAGACCTCAAGGTTTGAAAAATGCAATAAGAGATAGTTAGGCCAAATCAAACTTTTTTGATATAATGCAATTGTGAATCCTTTTTCTCCAGAAAACTCTCACTCTCCCCCCCCCTTTTTTTACCACATGATGCACACATAAATAAAATCAAAAAATATTTTGTAGAAAGCTTTGCCAGGTTAAGTACACAGAGCCTTTTTGAATACCTCATATTACTTTCTCTAGCGACGCTTTAAAATAGACTTGAAACAAATTCTTAAGGGGAATATTTTAATAGCTTCCCAGAGTGGAAGGCATTATCATTATGGTACAAAGGGCATCATTCATTTTTAATTCCCCACTCCACAGGTGTTCCCTACCCGGGCTGTGGTTGACACTTAGAGAGTCTAATTATGATTCATATATCCCACACTCCCCAGGAACTGGTCCCTCTAATTTCACACAATGCCGTTACTGAGAGGAGAAAAATATGTTTCGGTCCTAGTAGCTAGACAGAGAGATTCTCAGTCTTGTCAGTACATATGAACCACCTGGGGAACTATTCCTCAGCCCTGTCACAGAGCAAATAAGCAAGACTCTGGGGTTGGGGCCTGAGGATAGGTATTTATGTAATGCCCCAGGTGGTTTTTTAATCTAGTGAGGGCGATCATCTGGTAGAGTATAAACACTGAGCAAATAAAAGAAAACCATTTTTAAAAACACACTAATATGGACCTGTCTACCTGTTAGAAGCAATTTGTATTTTGTTACCTCTTTTAAATGGGGAAAGATGTTAATTTAATTTGATAAATGTTCCATATCAAGCTATGTTTTTTTCTACGTACATTAAGTATCTAGCTATGATAGCAAGGCTGGTTCACAATGAAAATCCATGACCTGAATTTGGGTGGGTTTGTGACTAGAATCAGACCCATAAATCACTGAAGGAAACAGACTTGGGGGAAATTAAATCTTATAAGTCTCACAAGTAATCCCCCTGAGCTATTAAGCCATTATCCAATTTAGCAGTTAAAAAACAGATACATGCTTATAATTAATTCTTTCTAAGAAGTCCATGGTTTAGAAACAAAATAATTACAAGGACAACCAGGACTATCAATTATATGTAGATTCATCACTAATAGAGAGCCAAATATTTGATTCTGCAAAAAGGAATGTTAAAATACTGCTAACCATTTCATATAAGTAGTTAAAATGCTCAAAATGCTTGTGAAATAAAAATAATCTAATCCCAAAGAAAATGCATAGCCATTTACACATAATATCATAATATAAGCAATAATAATTGTTTCCATACACAATTTAGTATGATGGGATGGTGAAATGAGTAGGAATCAGGAGATACAGGGAGAAAAGCAGTTGATAGAAAATAGGTAAACAGTAAATCTTGTCTATACATTCCTTGAATGTGTCCCAAGATCCCCAGGAAATGCCTGAAAAACAATAGTACCAAAACCTAGATATAATGTTTTATTTTCTACACAGATATACCCATAATAAATTTGAATTTATATATCAATAAAATTAATAAAATAACTAATAAACAGAATAACAAAAATTATAACAATACATTGTAGTAAAAGTTGTTTAAAATTTATGATGTGTTTATTTCTGAAGTTTTTTATTTAAAATTTTAGGGCCATGGTTAACTGTGCGTTACTGAAACTATGGAAAATGAAATTGCAGATAAGGGGGAGGACCATTCATTGTATTGGAGGAATTCAATAAACTAATAGTATTTGATGGGAGAGTAGAGATAATAAGGTCAAGTAAAGTCTAACTAAATGCTGTTTTTTGCCATTGCTTGATTTTGGAGAGATAACTAGCAATGTAAGAAAACGGGTATGGCAGGGATGAGGGATAAAATAAGAAGATGAGGGATAAAATCACAAGAAGTTTCTGGAAATACTCCATAAGCTTTGGTTTCTCTTCTTTTCTGTGAGAAAATTATTTTGAGGTTGGCAGTGTAACTTGGTGATAGAGCACTTGACTAGCATGTTCAAAGCCTGAGTTTGATCCCCAGAGCCACACTCATCCTCTAAAAAGATAACTTATTTAATTTTCCACCAAGTGAATGAATTTAATTTACTAATAAAAAAAGAGAGGTGGAGAATCCCATATATTTTCTCAGTAGAAAAAAACATGAAACGTTAGTACATGTAAAATCAAATTGGAAGAACTGATAGTTTCTTTCAAAATATTTGGGTGGATGCTTTTAATTTTGTCACACTAAAAGTATTATACACTTTTGGGTTTTCCAAAATATGCCTGTAATACATTTATTGTTGAAAAATCAATATTATTTTTAAAAGGCTCAATCCCTTTCCTTTATACTATTTTTGCTTCTCAATAATTGTAGTATATTTGCTACACAAATTGTTTTTTTTAAACACAATTGCATTCTTTTTCATTTTGCAGCTGTAGATTTATGTCTCTATTTTAAGTTCTTAGTGGAATGGCATTAGCGATTTGGTTTCAACAAGAAAGATCCCAGATGTATAAAGAATGACATAGATTTGCCAGTCATATTTAGCAGCAAAAGAAAGTCACATAGAATATTTAAAGTCTTCGGTTTTGTCATAAACAGAAAAGTAGTGCTCAAAAAACCAGAACAGCTAATTCTCTTTAGTGCATTTATTGCTAATGAGCTGCGTGACACAGGCACATTGTTTGTTTCTCGATCTATGTTTTTATATTATACAGAGAGGAGTTGGCCTAGAAAACTGAAAGTTTCTCTCAACATAAAATTATTATAACAAAAATAATGCAAAACTGAATGCAAGGGAGTGCTTTGAGATTTGAACTGAGCCCTGTGTTTCTGAAGCATTGATGACGAGAAGCAACTATTTTTAAATGCCAGTGTGTTCTTGATGGTTGAACAACCAGTCACTCTGCTGTTGCCCTTTGTGGGAGGATGTTGTCCTGTACAGAGCCACTGGTGGGAGATTTACTCTCCTGAATGAAAGACCAGGACCTCCTCCTCAGGACAGTTCACCAAGGTGCCAGATGCCTGAATATCTGAAGAGGTGGGGGAAGCCATTGGCAGTGAGGTTGGTCCCTGCAGCAGAGCAGTACAGAAAAGATAGTCAATAGGGAAATCATTGTATATGGACATGGGTAAAGGATGCTGCAAATACCAATTACAAATACCCAAATTCAAGTTCACCTGCCTGGACAGTACCTATTTTCTTATTCACGTGTTTTGGTCTTTGCTGAATTCTGGAGAATGAAGAGAAAGGCGGGGTCAGTGCTTGGGAAAGAGCTTTGAGGACCACTTGCAACCTCATTGTCAATGGGATATTGTGGTGATCTGCAGAAGAGCTGAGTATTCTCACATATGCACATAATGTCAATGGAAGTAATTCCTTTATTGATCCTCCTTCTCCCCTTTTCTTTCTCCCCTCTCCCCAAGACTACCTCGCTGGCTCCACTGGAGTTTCTCCTCCATTATCTGAAGTCCCTCTGGTATCCTAAATTACTCCCTAGCATCTACATATGAGAGAAAACATATGACCCTTCACTTTCTGTGACTAGCTAATCTCTGCAAATGATATAATTTTGTTCTTCTTTATTGCTGAGCAGAATTTTGTTGTGTGTATATCCCATAATTTTGTGATCCATTCATCTGCTGATTAGGCTATTGTGAATTGTGTTTCTATAAACATGGATACGCATGTATTACCATATATTCTGATTTCAGTTGGAGGGCATTTTTTTTTTTTTTGGTGGTACTGGGGTTCCTGAAAATCCTTCTACCTCCAGGCTTCACTCCCAGACCCATTTTCATATTTTTATTTGGAAACAGGATGTCTTAAGCCAGCGAGGCTGGCTTTAAACCTGCACGATACTCCTGTCTCTGCCTCCTAGGCGCGGAGATTACAAGCATGTGCCACTACACCCGGCTCCACCACACCCGGCTTTGGAGGGCATTTTTTCGGTGGTACCGGGGTTTCTGGAAACCCTCTGCTTCCAGGCTATACTCCCAGACCTATTTTATACTTTTTCATTTTTGGAAACAGGGTCTCTTAAGCCAGCGCATCTGGCTTCAAACCTGTGCGATCCTCCTGTCTCCGCCTCCCAAGCACGAGGATTACAAGCATGTGCCACCAAGGCCTGCACTTGGAGGGCATTTTAAATCCAAAGTATAACCATCTGCCAGCAACCTACATGGGCAAGGATATGTATGTGCTTCTAATGCCTTAAGAAAGGAACACAGAGCTACTCACATTTTGATTTTTATTTGGTGAGACACACTTTGACTTCAGACCCCAAACACTGTAAGATAAAAATAAATAAAAGTGCATAAATGTGTTTGTGAAAAGTGAAAGAGAAATTCTGAAGTGGAGGAACCAATAATAGGCATGGATGGCATGTACTTATTTTAGATGTTTCTGAAATTAGAATGAAGTAATCATGCTATCCCAAAATAGTTCACACACACCCATACACACACACACACACACACACACACACACACACACACACACATGATGTTGGGGTGTGTGCATACAGTGCCTAAAGAGATGCAGCCTCCCTTGGCCTGAGCGGCCTGCAGCATAAGGCAAAGCTTTAGGTAAAGTTTAAGAACTTCTGCAGTAAAATGATTCAGCAGAAAAGGGGCTAAGATGGCGCCTGGAGGAAGCTACAAAGGTGTGCTTTCCCCATTTGTTATGGATGGGGAGACTGAGCAGTTTTTTCTTTTTTACCTTTAAAGGAGCTTCCGCACACATGAATGGCTCATGTACTGGCCTGGGATTGGCTTTGAGTTACATGCTGGGTCCGTGAAGAGGTGATCTTTATCCCGATAGGCTAGGCTATTTCCTCATTGGAAATTCCCCTTGTGGTTTTGTGCTATATATATGTTGCTTGAAGAAGAATAAACGAGCTTCTGCTTGACTCGGCTCCCGGCTCGTGTGTGTTTGTGTTCGGGCCATCGATACCCCCCATCCTGCTCAGCCCTACTGCTGACGGGCTGGACCTGACACACACGCGCGCACACACACACACACACACACACACACACACACACTGAACACAACACAGAAAATCCTCTTGTGAATTTTTTTGCAGTAGTCAACAATATGTTTTTGCCGCAGGGTGTGGTGGCACACAGTTGTAATCCAAGTACTGGGAGGCTGAAACAGGAGGATGGCAGGTTCTCAGCCAGCCTCAGCTACTTAGGCTCTCTGCAACTTAGTGAGACACTATTTAAAAAATAAGGAATAAAAAATAGGGTTGGGGGTGTAGCTCAGGGGTAGAATGCCCCTGATTTAATCCCTAGTACCTCAAAAAATATGTTTTTAATAGGTCTTACATATTGATGTAGTTGTCATTTACTTATCTTCTTGCTCTATAGGAACACATTACAATATATTTATTGTATTCGAAATATTTGAGTAATCTCAGGTTTTTACTGGAATGAATAATGTTACAGCCAACATTCATACACATGTTTTCTGATGTATCCATGAAGACTTTTTTAGGAAGCACATCAAGAAACAGAATTGCTCAACTTGAGGTATATGCCTGTGCTTTACCAGGAAATGTCAAGTTCTTTTCCAAAGTGGTTTCACTAATTTAATCCTTATTACTTTTCTAATTAAAAAGACTCTTAACTGGTATTTTTGCCTTCAGTTTTCCTCCCAATAAGTCTATCCTGCCCACTTGCAATATTCTCGTTTTCCTAAAGTGCTGCTTTTATTTTTTATTTTTTTATTATTTTTAAATATATTTTTATTGGTTCACTGTAGTTAACCATCTCAATGGAATACAAGACTTGTGAGGATATATAAGCACACTTCATCCAATTAGCCTCTATCAAATCCCCATCCCATCCCCTTCCCCTCCCTCGATCCCATGCTTGATTTAGTGATTGACTTTGATACATTTGTTTAAGTACATCATGTGCTTTAAAGAGATTCCATCTTCCCCCCCTCATCCCCTCTGATAGGTCACCTTAATTGCTCCTCCATAGGGCCCTTTCTTCAACTAGATTTCCTATTACCCATTTCTTCCTAGTTTTTGCATATTAGAGAAAGCCAGGGCCAGCAAGGCCAGGATCAGAGCCTGCCATGCAGTGAGGCCATTGCTGGAGCCAGTGAGGCCAGGATAGGAGCGTGCCTTAATGCAAGGCCGGTGCTGGGGCCTCCAAGGCTGGAATCAGAGCCTGCCATGAGGCAAGGCCGGTGCTGGAGTCAGCGAGGCCGGGATCAGAGTCTGCCTTGAAGCAAGGCCAGTGCTGGGGCCACTGAGTCTGGGATAGGAGCCTGCCGAGTGGTGAGACCGGTGCCGGGGCCTTTAAAGAGTGGGATCAGAGCCTACAATGCAGCATCCACAGAGAAATATCACAGAGAACAAAGTGCTGCTTTTTAGCATATGCTTTCCTTCCAACTGAAAGCCAATTTTACTCAAGAACCTACTACAGCAATTTATTGTCTACATAGCAAACCCAAACTCTTGACATTGTTTCAAAGTTTATCATATTCACAACTTCTTGAAACTTCTGTGCTAAATAGACTTGTCCTCATGCCACCTCTCCCCCCTTTATGTTATTTTTTTGCCTATGAGATTTTGCTGCTAATGGTCCCCTGCCTAGCATTCATCACTTTCTTATTTTTTTTCCTTACTTGAGATGGAACCCAGAGGCATTCTACCTCTGAGTTATACCCGAAGCCCTGTTTTTTATTCTTCATTTTGAAACAGGGTCTCATTGAGTTGCAAAGGACCTCACCAAGTAGCTGAGGCTGTTCACAAATCACAATCCTCCTGTCTCAGCCACCCAAATGCTGTGATTACAAGGGTGTGCCTCCACGCCCGGCCATCACTTTCTTCTCTACACCAAAATATTACTCAATCTTCAAAGTCCCATTCATGTTTTCCTTTTCTGTGATATCTTCCTTGGTATCTCATGTATATTTATAAGTCTTCCAGCCCTGAGTATGTTATTAAGTCATCCATTAAAACACAACTTGGGAGTTCATATATGAATTTATTATGTATGTAAGAAGAAAAAATGAGGGCTATAAGGAAGGAGCTTGCTTTCAGAATGATATGTTTATCGATTACACATTTGCTGCAAGCAAAGACTGGAAAAAGTTTGTGATGGGTGCTCAGAGATTGAATCAAGATTTCCTGGTGGCTGGGACCTGTTTATTAATAATATCCTGTACACTGTATGATTGTGTGAAACTGAGATAGCATAAAAGAACCAGCATAGAAAGCCCTCCACATTCTCATCACAACCTTCCTCTCAGCAGGGACTGACTGAATTGTTTGCTGTGGTCTAACTGGTCTCCTTCCAATCTTACAAACATTTTGTTCCTGCACTTTTTTTTTCAAGACTGCTTGAACATCTTGCTCTATATGAGTGACTTTGACAACTCATTGTGTTGAAGCTAAGCCCTCTTCTTCCTCAAAGAACTACCTGTGAAACCTTCCCAGACCATCTTGGCTTTCTGTGATACTCTTCTCTTACTGAATTTTTAGTGCTTAGACTGGCTTGGTGGTACATACCTAGTACTTGGGAGGATGAGACAGAAGGATCAAAGGTTCAAGATCAGTGTGTGCTAATTTAGCAAGATCCTGCTTCAAAAAAAAACATAAAATAGAGCTGGGAGTATAGTTCAGAGTTAGAACTCCCCACTCCCAGTTCAATCCTTAGTATTAAACACACATAAAAGAAGAAATTTTGGTGTTTAATATATTTTGCCTTATATAGTTAGCTCACTTTTTATGTGTAAATATCAGAGTCAGGAACTTTGACTTAAACTCAGTCTAAGTCAGTAACTTGAACATTGGTATTATTTAAAGACTTGCTCTTGATTGCCAGATGCCAAATACTGCTTAAGTAATTCTGATTTTGGTTTCTATTTTGGTTTTATAGATGGCAGGTACATTTAGCATTCGAAGATGATTATGTTTCTTGCACTGGATTTATCCACATCAGCGAGATTTATGCTTGAATTCATGATGGTTATTTTTACTTTGCTTTGTTTTTCCCCTGGTCCATCAGTATTAAATACAGAATGAAACGGAGGACTTGTGTCATGAACAATGTATGAATGTTGCCAGACTTTTGTGTATACCCACAATAGGAATACCTGGCCTCTGTGATATTGCAATATGATATAGGTCTTAGTTTTTACCAAACTTTACACTGTTTGAACATTTTCTATTGGTTTATATGTGTGTATGTGTATGTGTGAGTGTGTGTGTGTGTGTGTGTGTGTGTGTACATGTGCCTGTGAGTATGTGTACATATGCACACATGTTAGATCTTAGAAGACCTGCTTTCAATGCAAGGTAGTTTGACCTAGAATTATTGAAAAATTGCATCATAATTTTCAAACCTCAGTATTTTTATGCATAATTTTCTTTTAAACCTAGTCTCATTTAAATGCTAATGGCTGTTTTCATGCGGCCAGTGTCTTGTTCCCCTCTATATACCCTCAGAGCGGATCTGAGTGTGGAGATTGCATTCACTTCAAAGGAAACTTCATGCTTGGATCTTCTCCACAGGGGTGCTCAGACTAAGACAAGAAATGATCCCTATAGCCTTTTTTATCACTGCACTTGTGAGAAAAGCAAAATAAAAATAGATTTCCAAATGCATTTAACATTTTAAGTAATTGAATCAGTAATATATACTTGAGCATTCATGCACTATTGCTAGTCCATAATCACAAAGGCTTTTTTAAACACTGAGACATTAAAGGTATGTTGGTATGGTAGAATATTCTAGTACACCTATTATTTAAAAAAACCCAGTATTTTATATTATTATTCTCATGTACATGTCTTGGGAATAGTCTCATGCTGTGGGAGTAATTGACTACCAAAAGATAGGCATACTTTACATGCAAAAATATTTTTAAAAAATGACAAAATATACCACTTTAATGTGGTATTAAACGTCCAATATGATGTTTTTTCAGTAGTATGTAAATTGCAATTAATCTGTTTTCATCTGTTGTCTTGGATCTTAAAATTCTTTTGCTTTTTCTGTTTTAATTGGAGCCTTATAACATGCATAATTCAGAGCTCATCAGTTTTGAAATAGGAAATGATTCTCTAAATTTCCCCAATTTTTTATTTTTAAAAATAAAAGGCATTTTTATTTACTTTTAATATTCATAATTGTTCATAACTGAGAACTTTTTCCTCCAATGTTGATTTTTCTTAAGAAGACCTAGATAAGTTGGGCATCGTGGTGCAGTGCATATATGTAATTCTAGTACTTGGAAAGCTGAGACAGGATTGCAGGTTTATGGCCAGCCTCAGGAACTTTGTGAGATTCTGTTTCAAAACAAAACAAAACAAAACAGGCTGGGGATGTATCTTGGAGATGAATGCTCCTGGGTTCAATACCGAGTACCAAAAAAAAAAAAAAAAAAAAAAGTCTTAGATAATTTTCACACACATATGTGAAATGAAGAGGAATTATTTGAAATTAAATTAATTTTATTCTCTCCCTTTTCTACTTGAGTGAATCCAGGGTTAGATAAATAAGAAACTTAAGAGAGCTGAAGAAGGACAAAGCTAGGATTCCAACCCTGATTTTATTCCTTTTAACCCCAAGCTCTTTTGGCTGTTCACTGTTGCCTGTTAAAGGCATCTATATTATTCAAAGAAGAAGTTTTGAATCTGGATTTATAGTCTAATAGCAACACTACGTGTGACTGACTCTACCTGTGTTTTAGGTGAAATGGTGTGTTTTATAATAAAAAGCTTATGAATAATACAGATACCATTCATAGTCAACAGTGGGCAGCCAAAAGTTTATAATAAAACAGCTTATTAATGAATAAATAAAACCTAATGCAGAGTTTTATCTACTGATGTTAAATCTATCTATAACAAAACTAAAGATCATAATAACCACATTAGACATTTAGATATTAATACCAAAGGGTTATTATTACAAGTATTTTTCTCTTTCCCAGAATAATTTGGTTTAAAATATTCTTATAAAATAATCAATAAGCTCATGTTATATAACAAAATTATCATTTGATTCATCCTAAGAGTGATTATTATTTTCTTTTGGACACTCATAGATGCACTTCTTTTGGGCACTCAAGGTTAAGATAAGAATGGCTTCTATGATGCCTTATGAATAATCTCTATTTTTATATCTACATATTTTACTCCTTTATTTGCACCTGACTTTATGTACTAAACCTAAAACTAGAACTATTTCTTCTTTCTTTTTTTCAAGGGCTTGACACTACATGAGTTGAATTAAATAATTCATGGGTGACTCTTTTGTCTTTGTACATAAATGGTGAAGAAATTTCAACCAAGTATCCACAGAATAGTTCATTCATCCACTCATTCTTTATTCAACAAATTTCAATAGACACCTACCACGTGCCAGTTAATATTCTAGGAGTTAGGAAAAACTTATTGGACTGAAGAAGCAAAAGATATGTGCTAACAGAGTTGTGGCTTTTGAAATTTGGTCTCCAGAATCTTGGGGGGTCCCATACACTTTCAAAAATAATTTTGTAATAAATTAAGACATTAATTTCCCTTTTTGCCATGTTGTTATTTCAATGATGATGCAAATGAAATGATGAGTAAGGGGAAGAGGAGGGAGTGGGGTGGGTTCTGGAGGGAAATATGCCAAGTGTTGTATACATGTATAGTCCTATCATTCTATACCTCATTATGATGTATATTTACAATGTACCAATAGACATATATTATAAAAATAAAATAGTTAATATTCTAATTAAATGAATTAACAATTAAAAATGATGGTAAAATGGCTGTTGCCTTAACATGAGTCAAGTCAGTGGTATTAAACTGTATTAATAATTATCATCTTTCATCCATTTTGCTTAAGAATGTCTTATATATAGCAAAAAATAACTTTATTACCCTTGATACTTTTGAATACAAATGTTTTGATGGTTTGTGTAAAAGAGTAAATCCGTTCTAAACCCTGAAGTAGAACTATTTTCAAATATATTGATTGAGTTGTGAGCTGAAATAGTCACTTTTGCTTTCTGCACCTTTTTTACTTGAAAAAATTTCTAGCAGAAAAATACAGTTGTTTAGGTATAGGTATTTGGCTAATTTTTCAAGAAAATGAAAAATGTAGACCTGTGATTTTTGAGAAAAATAAATGTTGTTTGTTGCCAATGATAACTATAAGTTTTAAAACAAAAATTTGAATTTTGGAAACTTATATTTGTGAATGCTTAAAGAGTTTTCTTAAAGGTCAGTGATATATTAACACAAACATTTTTGATATTGTGTAATAAACTGTCAATATTTGGAATATTTGTATGACTCAGTAAGCCAATATTTTTCAAATGATGACTTAGGATGTTATACATTCATTACTGGTAGAATAGCTCTTTAAAATTCAAGATGGATCAACTTATTTTAATGTAAATAGTATAAAATGTTATTTGATATTATTTTTTTATTTCATACCACCAAACTTTAAGAAACTACCACTTGTTGTGTTTAGATACACTATCAAGAAAGAATATAAAAATTTAATAGAAAAGGCTATTGAAATGCTCTGTCCTTGCCCAACTACATATTTTTGTAAGTCTACATTCTCTTTCTATACATGCTACCAAAACAACACATATCTTGAGAGAATGAGTGCACAAGCAGATGAAAAAAATTCATCCATCTTAAGTTAGCATCAAATAGACATATAAACATATGAACAATACTACTTTTTTCACTAAACTTGTGTGTGTGTGTGTGTGTGTGTGTGTGTGTGTGTGTGTGTGGTACTGGGAATGGAATCCAGGAACGTGGTACCTCCAAGCTACATCTACAGCCCTATTTTTTTTTTTTTTTGGTCTCATTCTTTTTGAAACAGGGTCTCACTGAGTTGCAAAGGGCCTCACTAAGCTAAGTAGCTGAGGCTGTCTGGGAACCATGATCCTCCTGTCTCTACCTCCCGAATGCTGGGATTACAAGCATGCACCAACACACCCAGCCTTTCACTAAACTTCTAATTCTCAAATTTCTTGCTAACCTATAATGAATTAGAAAAGATACATGGAAAAAGAAACTTTTATACAGCATTGTTGGAAAGGTAAATAGATAAATTAGTATAGCTGCCACAGAAAAATGTGGTTCATATATGCATTGGAGTTTTATTCAGCCAAAAAGAAGAGGAAAATTATATCATTCACAGGAAATTGGATGAATCTGAAGAACATCATGTTAAGCAAAATAAATAAGACTCAGATTAAAAAAAAGTACTGCATGTTTCTTTCACATGTGGAAGCTAGAAGAAAAAAACAAGGAGGGTAAAAAGGACATTGTAGAATCTGAAGAAAGACTATTATGAACAAACAGGTAGGAGACCTAGGGAAAAGGTAGGGAAAGGTGAGGAGAGCTATTGCAGAGTAAAATTGATTAAATTATATTATACATATGTACCAATATGCCACAATGAAACCCACTATTATGGACAATTTTTATGTACCAATAACATAATAAATAAATATATTTGAGAGAAAAAATGTGCTTTGAACAAATTTTCATACTCTGAACCAGCAGTGATAACACCATACAAAACCTGCAGACCATTTCAACCTTTTTCTCAATAGCAATATAATATTAAATGAAGACTTCCAGGAAGATGGTGACAGAGAAAAGCAGCATTTATAAGTCCTGCTAACACTGGATCTCTATTGCCACAAAATCAGTGCTTTTCATAGCCAGAAAACACTATCAGCAGAGAAATAAAAAATGTAAACACAAGGGACAGAGAAAAAGAAGACTAGAAGAACAACCAGAGACCAGAAAAGAAACTAGCCTGCATTGCAGAACCGGACCAACACCATCATGCCTCACAGCACCAGGCTCCAGAGAGGAAAGGTAAACAAGGAGCTGAAGTGAGCAGCTGCGGATCATTTGGGTGTAAATCACCAGTTCTTTCAGCGCAAAGAACATCTAAAACTCCCAGTGGCCAAGCTCATTATGCCTTCCAGGGACTCAGAACGGAGCTCAAAACCAGAAAAGAACTGCACCAGCCTCATGGCCAAGGGTATGGCAGCTGTGCCATATTGCCAGGAGCAGAGGCAAGTTCACCATAACTGTAAGTGAAATTGTGGCCCCTACAAGGAGAAATTCCAGCACTGCACCCCCAGGGACTGGTACAGCTTTGAAAATCTCCCTGGGTCTGAGATTTTGCAGTCCAACCCAGTGAAGGAGTAGTGGTGGCAAAGATACCAGACCCTAGTTGTAGCTCCCTGTGGGAAAATGCCCAGCCTGGCAACCCCATGGTCTTGCACACCCTGAATTAACTCCCTGGTTCTGAGACTTTGCAATAAAACCCAGTAAAGGAGTAGTGGTGGCTGAGATTACAAAAAACTCGATATCCAGAGCACCCTAAGTGAAGTCGTGGTGACCTGGGGAAGAACCCAGAGAGGGCACAAACTTCTGAAATCATGGGAAAGAAGAACAACATTAGAGCAATGAACACCCACAACCCATAATATCAGAACCTGAAAACACAGAAATTCAGAGATCTCCAGAAGATCAAATCAGGAATATAACTGTAGAAATAATACAAGACCTTCGAAAAGAATTTAGAGAGAATCTAAAGGAAATAAAGGATGCAATCATTGAAGTAATGGCATCATTTCAAACTATAAATAATCGATTAGACCACATGGAGAATAGAATCTTGCTTCTAGAAGATGATTACTCCAAAAACGAATGCATAATTTATAACTTAGAAAAAAATCAGACAGAAGGAATTGGACATTTAAAAACTATGGGCCCATTTTAAGAGAGCTAACAAGAAAAATCGGAATAGAGGAGGGAAAAGAAGGTGAAACCAAAGGGATGAATAATCTCTTCAAAGAAATAATAGCAGAACATTTTCCAAACATAGAGCAAGAGGTCGATACACAGGTGCAGGAAACTTATAGAACTCCCTTTAGACAGGATCGGAGAAAAGGTTCCCCATGCCACATAATTGTTAAAATGACCAATGCAGATAACAAGCAGAGAATTTTAAAGGCAACAAAAACAAAAGGCCAAGTGACATGCAGAGGTAAACCAATTAGAATCACTCCAGACTTCCCAAACCAAGTCATGAAAGCCAGAAGGGCTTGGAGTAACATATTCCAAACTCTGAAAGAAAACAACTTCCAGCCAAAAGTTTCCTACCCAGCACAACTACCTATTAAATTAGATGGGAAAATAAGAAGCTTCCATGACAAACAGAAACTGAAGGACTTTATGTCTTCCAAACCAGAGCTAGAGAAAATACTCAGAGATTAACTACAAAGAAGAAATAGGTAATACACACCAGAACCAGAGAAACAAGATTTTCCATCCAGCAGACAACTAAGCAAAGAAGAACAAACAGTATTTCATACAGAAATAAAATCTTAACATGTTAGGAATTAAAAGTTATCTCTCAATAATCACACTGAATGTAAATGGCCTCAATTCCTCAATAAAAATACATAAAATGGCAAAATGGATTAAAAACCAGAATCCATCCATCTGCTGCTTACAAGAAACACACTTTACAAGTAAAGAGAGTAACAAACTCAAGGTAAAGGGCTGGAGCAAGGTAATTCATGTTAAGTAACCATCCTAACAAATGTGAAGCAGTATTTCACTATAGTTTTTATTTGTATTTCCTTAATAATTAGTTACATTATGATAATGATGAGTGATATTCATGTGTTTATTGGTCATATAAAAATCTTTGGAAATTTATTATCTATTTTAGTCTTTTACCTCCTTTCTTTCTTTCTTTCTTTCTTTCTTTCTTTCTTTCTTTCTTTCTTTTTGGTGGTACTGAGTTCCTGGAAGCCCTTCTACCTCTGGGCTACACTTTCAGACCCATTTTATACTTTTTATTTGGAAACAGGGTCTCTTAAGCCAGTGAGGCTGGCTCCAAACCAGCGTGATCCTCCTGTCTTCGCCTCCCTAGCGCAGGGATTACAAGTGTGCGCCACCACGCCTGGCAGTCTTTTACCTATTTCTAAATTGTATTGTTTACTTTTATTGTTGATAATTTTTAGGATTTATATTTGGAATATTAATATACGTTCAGATATAGCATTTAGAATACATGAACCTTTTTAGGAATATAAAAATTGTGTATTAATAAAAAGCTACATTTCAAGAAAAAAAGATGATAAACTCATGGATTGGGAAGGTCATCTTCTTAAAGCTGGATTATTGTCTAGATATTAAGTTTTATTTTGAGTTATGTATTTACTGCTTTTTAAGAACACTACAAGCATTCTAAGAAACTACCCAACTAACAAACAACTAGTTAAGGAAGAACATGAATGGTTCAATTATGAGAATATGTCTTGAATTATGGATTAGAATTTATCTGATTTGGTCCACCCGAGTTTCAATGAGAAAGAGAGAAAGAGAGAAAGAAAAAGAGAAGTGTTAAACACGTCAGATGGTAGTACATGTATGCTATTAACTCTGCTGTTAGTGAGTATCATATTCATGTTGCATGATTTCATATCAGAAAACCAAAATCATCTGTCACAATATCAATACCAAGACTTGGATTAAACTATACTTATAATTTTCCTTATATTTTCTTTGTGTACTTGCATTTTAAATAGTTGTCCACGTGCTGATATGATAGAATTTCTACCTAGTTTTTAATTTGTACTTATGTTATAGATAACTTAAATAATCATTGAAAATTATCTGAAATCATCTGTACTTCAAAAGTGTTTCACTCTTTCTTCACCTGTAAGGGTCACTGCACAAAACTCTCAATAAATTATTTTTGCATTCCTTTATTATAAAAAATTAATGTAATTCAGGGATACATTAGTAATTCTGAGACCATTCCTAGGTTATGCCACACAAAATATAAAAAATCCCCACAACAGATGAGCTTAAAGTGTACCCAGATATTTATTTGCCTTTATCATGTTTACTCACAAGTGTATGGTGGATTTTTCCAGAGTCTCCATAAAATGTATCAAAAGAGATTAACTTTAGAAGCACACAGGAGAAGCCAGAATTTAAATTTAATTCTGGCTATTAAGTTAGGCATTAAAGAGATTAGCCAAAGTGTAAAATAATAACACTCTTCTCCCTAAATTTCTTTCATTTTAGAAAGTAGTTTCTTCCATAAAGACATTATTTATGTGAACATGTAATGAGTTTATGACTGATATTTTTAATGAATTAACAAATAAGTATTTTAAGAATCTCTGTTTTACTTGCTAATATAATAAATATCTGCTATGGTTTGAGTGTATCCTCCAGAAATTCCTCTTTAGGAACCTTACTTCCTTGATGCATCAGTGTTAGGAGACCTTGTGGAAGATGTTCAGGTCATGGGGCAGAGCATCTTCAATAAATTAATGTCTTTCTCCAGAGAATGGACTAGCTATCACACTCACCTCCCTTTTCTCTCTTGTTCATATGTCTTCTCTTCTTCCAACTGACTTCTACCATGTTCTAAAGCAGCACAGGTCCCTTACTAGGTATAGCTACCTGATCTTGGACTTCTCAGCCTCTGGAACCATTAGCCTAAATAAACTTCTGTTCTTTATAAATTACTACCTCTCCAGAATTCTGTTATAGCAACAGAAAATGAAGTGAGACAGTTTCAACAGACACCATTCACAAACAAAAGCTTTTTAGGATGCTCACCATAATTTTTGTTTTTATTTTTTGTGGTACTGGGGATGGAACCCAGGGGCATTCTATTTCCCAGCTATACCATAGCCTTATTTTGTATTCTTTATTTTGAAAAAGGGTCTCAATGAGTTGTGGAGGGCATCACTAAGTAGCTGAGGCTGTTCACAAACTTCAATCCTCCTGGCTCAGCCTCCTAAATGCTGGGATAACAAGCATGCACCACCATGCCCAGATACTCACTATGTTTTTAGAACATGAAGGAATTCATAGACCAAACATGGTAAGAACTACAGCTTTAATTTATCCCCTCTTACTTTTGTGTTCTAACTAGAACTACACTGAAATTCATAAGACATGAAATACTAGCATGTCTTACACTATATTGAGCAGCTGGGAATTTATACATAACTAAGAGGGAACAGGAAGCACAGAAGGTTGTCAAGGTGACAGGCTCAGGAGACAAACAAGAGGCAGATTCTTGGTTAAGAGGAAGCAGGTGAGCAGGTGTTCAGTACTGAATGGGTCAATGGATAAAATTTGTGAAATCTCTGAAATGGTCTACTCAGACTTTCATATGATGGCATAAAAGGACTTCAACGACATCAGGGGAGGTTAAAAAAAAGATGAGTCAAGAAGGCCTGCCTTTTAGCTTGGCAAGTCACTACAATTTACGTGGCCTTCTTAGTGCTCTTTGGGGAAGGACTGTGGTCAGTTCTGCCAGGAGTCCCAGAAAATGAAGGGCAGACTTTCTCTCTCTCTCTCTCTCTCTCTCTCTCTCTCTCTCTCTCTCTCTCTCTCTCTCTCTCTTCCTCCCTCCCTCCCTCCTTCCCTCCTTCTCTCTCTCCCTCTTTTTCTCTCTCTTACACACACACACACACACACACACACACACACACACACACACACACACAAAATGAAAAATGCTCCGATATATACAAATCACTTCCCAGAAGCTCCTGGGAAAAAGATTGCATTCAATAGATAATCTGCACTTCAATATTTGATGAACAATACAATGTCTAGTTCTTTTTTCTTTTTTTTTTCTTTTTGGCATTCTTGCCACTGCAGTGAGATGGAGCCATATAATAAGCATTTGTAAAACTGCAAAACTTTCTAGGCCTTTGCTTATGCCTCATGGGAATATAAATCTTGGTAATAACTCAACAAGAAATGCATTTTTAAAGGAAATTGTGCTATGTGGAGGGTTGGATAGTAAAACCTGTGAAATATGTGTAAATCTAATATTACTTGAAAGATTTTTATTTCATGAAACTAGGTGGCAACATCTTCATTTCATGCATTGCTTTTGCCCTCCCTTTTTTTCTCAGAAAAAGAGGCATTTTCATTTATAAAGCTTTTGGAATACTTAGACTCATGTTTACTGTTCTTAATGTAACTGGCAAACTGCTTCTTCAGAAATTTTTATAGGAATTCTGCCCCTTGAGGTATCTGGTCAGTAAACTTTGGTCTCTGTTGTCATATTTTGTATAATTGTCCTGCACAGATACTTAAGTATATACATGTCTTCCACATCAATGAATAGTATATCTGAGCCCATGGTATTTGCAAAGCTCACCCATTTTTCACTGTTCTTTACTCTGATTATAATTCAGTTAAGTTTTATATCCTGAAAGAAATGCATCACTATGGCCACGTTTTTTCTCTTGTTCTGAGTGAGGAATACAGAAATTACTTTATTTCAGCAGAAGACACTGCTGGTAAAAAGAAAGCATGAAAATCTTCAAAGAACTCTTTTTAATTTTGTTTATTTTTTGCAATACTGGGGATAGAACCCACTGTACCTCCGAGCTACACCCCCAGGTTTATTTATTTATTTATTTATTTATTTTTGAAACAGGGTCTCACTGAGTTGCGAAGGGTCTTGGTGATTAGCTGAGGCTGTCCTGATCCACGATACTCTGATCTGCGCCTCCTGTATGCTGGGATTACAATAGTGAGCCACCAGGCCTGGGTCAAAGATATCTTTTAAGGGTGGAAATTATACCCTAAGTTCCCAAAGGCTTACAAACCCTTCATTATATTCCCTCTGGCAATTCCTCACCCTTGCCTTCCATCTTTTCTCAGGGCCATCCCATAACTATAATGGCTCATCCTCAATTTCATCACATCTAGTAGAAGGAGAATCCCACTGAGATCCAAACTCCCTTTCCACCATAACACAGTTCTTTCAAATTGATGTGGTGAGCCCCTGATATTAAAGAAAGTTCCAAATTGATTTTTAAGTCAATAAAATACAAATGACATGAATTATAAAGCAGTGTTTAGGATTTCTGTGTCATTCTACATATTTGTATCCACACAAGCAAGGTATTGCAGGAAAAGGTGAATGAAATGCTTCTCATCTATACCCACTCCAAACTATTGGAATTTTTTTCTGTGCAGTACATAATATAACAGTTTTTAAAATTCCAGTTTTGATTTACAATGTACTCAAAGGAAAATTCAAACAATTATGTGAAAGTAATTTGGAAAATGAGATATTTTTAAAATGTTTGAGATTGAATTATAATTGCCCATTCAATAAAATTGTGTTTTGTTTGCTGCTTGTATATTTTTATACTTTGGTTTCATCAGCTTGACTTAGCTGGATAGACATGATGGCTGTTGTCTTGATACTATATTCTTTTCTAATTATTTGAGAACTGAAAAATGTGTTCACTTAGACAAATGCTTCAATTGGTCCTATGATTGTTGTGTTCTATTGTTAAATTTGTGTTCTTTAGTGATCATTTATTTATTTTGTACTTTTATTGGTCCATTATTGTCTCACATCATAATGCAGTTCATGGTGATGGTGCTATTCGTGCACACAGAACTTGTTGGACTTTCTACCAGCTCCCTCCTCTCCATATAGGGTATTGAGATTGGCATTGGTATTCTCACATACATACATACTGTCAATGGATGTGATAGCTTCATTGATTCTTTCTTCCCCTTTTCCCCTAGACGGTTTCCCCTGTTTTTTTTTGTTTGTTTGTTTGTTTGTTTGCTTTTTGCAGTACTGTTTTAATTGGAGTTTTTCTCTCCATTATCTGAAGTCCCTCTGTAATTCTGCTTATTGTCTAGCTTCTGCATATGGAAAAAAAAAACGACAACAACACAGCACTTCACTTTCTGTGATGGTCTAATCTCAATATTTTCCAGGTCCTTACATCTTCTTGCAAATGACATAATTTTGTTCTTCTTTACTTCTGTGTAGAATTCTACTGTGTGTATATTCCATAATCCATTCACTTATTGGTGGATACCTAGATAGGTTTGACAATTTGGTTATTGTGAATTGTGCATCTATAAACATGGATGTGCATATATTATTATAATATTCTGATTTCAGTCCCTTTGGAAAGATATCCAGGAGTGGTATAGCTGGGTCATATGGTGGATGGATTCCCATTTCTCTGAAAAATCACCACATTGATCTTCATAGTAACTGCACTAATTTGTAGTTCTACCAACAATACAGAGAGTTTTTATTTCCCTACATCCTTATCACCATTTACTGTTGTTTGACTTCTTGATGATTGCCACTCTGATTGGGGTTAGACATTTTCTACTCTACATTTTGTCCATCAAGTATGTGGATCAACTTTTATTTTTATTAAAAAATAAAATTATATTGTATTCATCAGTATGGTAAGTAATTCATCAAGAATGGCAAAAATCCCTAAAGAGATGATAAATGTTTGAGGAGAAAGATATGTTTAACATAATTTAACATTGGGTGTATATATTAAGAAGTGAACACACATTTTAAAATGTGGAATATTAACAGAATGTAACATTATACAATATAAACATGTATAGAAATGGTAGAGTTCTTCATCAATATGTACAAATTTAATGATTTTATGTATCAGTTAAAAATGAAATAAAAATCTGCCACAAAACAGTTAATTCATTTCAAAGTTGCAACTAGTTTTTTGAGAGGCAAAGGCATTGGAGATTTAACCCAAGGTCATTCTACAGCTGAGCTACCTCCTCTACCACCACCACCACAACCACCACCACCACCACCACCATCATCATCATCATCATCATCATCATCATCTCCTCCTCCTCCTCTTTCTCCTCCTCCTCCTCCTCCTCCTCCTCCTCCTCCTCCTCCTCTTTCTTCTCCTCCTCCTTCTTCTTCTTCTTCTTCTTCTTCTTCTTCTTCTTCTTCTTCTTCTTCTTCTTCTTCTTCTTCTTCTTCTTCATCACTGGGGATAGAATCCAGTGGCATTTCTACCTCCAAGCTACATGCCCAGCCCTATTTTTTTAATTTGTTATTTTGAAACAGGGTTTCACTGAGTTGCAAAGGGCCTCACTAAGTATCTGAGGCTATCTGCAAACCCGGATCCTCCTGTCTCATCCTCCCAAATGCTGGGACTACAAGCATGTGACACCATGCCCAGCTCCTCTGCCCTTTTCATTTCTACTCTGAGGCAAGGTGTAAGTTGCCCAGACTGGAATTCTTCTTCGGCAGATTCCTGACTAGCTGGGATACAGGTATGATCACCATGCCCAGATAAAGATGTAGCATCAAATTAATTTAAAAGCTTAAAAAGTATCGCACTATGGAGAGCACTATTGTATGCTGATGAACTTACATAGAACAATACAACAATATGCTAACATAATGGACACTTGATAATATAGGCATGTGTATGAGTGTGTATGTGTGTGTGTAGTTAAGTACGAATAGATGTGTATAATCTTGAAGTTTTAACTCATTATGTTTCAAAAAATTTTAATCAAGGATTGAAACCTTTATGTTAATGTTCCAAGTGAATGAAAACTATGCTTCTTCAGCTAAGCATGGTGGCACATTCCTGTAATCTCAGTGCTTGGAAGGCTGAGACAAGAGGATTGAAGGCCTCAGCAACTTATTAACACCCTCAGAAATTGAGTGAGACACTATTTCAAAATGAAGCATACCTCTGCATTCAATCTCCACTACCAACAAAAGAATAAAATAGAAAGAAAGAAAGAAAGAAAGAAAGAAAAAAGAAGAATGAAAGAAGGAAGGAAGGAAGGAAGGAAGGAAGGAAGGAAGGAAGGAAGGAAGACCAAACAACAACAAAATAAAATTATACTTCTTCCTGTAAATTACATTTTTCGGAGGTCCTTGGTCTTAGACTTGCAGTGTCAAATGTCCTTTTTAGAAACATTTTGTCCTTTCCATATTTTGGGATATGGCTGGGATAGAAAACCTCCCTTATTAAATGGATGGGACAATCCACTTTGAATGCCAAGTGACATTTATGAAGTGCAGACAGGAATTTATGTAAGGGAAAAGAGAAGAACACTGGTGTCAGACATCTTCATGCAAAGCCTGTCTTCATTCTTGATCTTTGTGAATTTGAACAAATTATTTAACCACTCTATTTCTCCATTTTAACATACATAAAATTGATTTATTAATAGAAAATATTTCTTATAGTTGTGGTAAAAATTAAATGAGATAAAATATTTAAAGTGTTTATATAGAAAGCTGGGTGTGGGAGTGCATACTTGTAATCCCAGTATTTAGGAGGTTGAGTCAGGAGGATTGCAGGTTTAAAGCCAGCCTCAACAACTTAGCGAGGCCCTCGGCAACTTAGTGAAACCCTGTTTCCAAATAAAAAATAAAATCAGGCTGGGAGTTTAGCTCAGAGGTAAAAAGCCTCTGGGTTTCAATCTCAAGTGCCACAAAAAAATAAAACTTAGGCAAAAAGAAAAAAGTAATGTGGCTAGAAGATATTGTGATTGTTATGGTCAAGTGCATATTTCTAGCAACAGCTCAGAGAAGAAAAAAGAATACTCTGAAGTTGGCCCCTGGGAAGGGAGGAGAAGAAATATTTTTACCTCACTGTCTTGGTCTTTCCTGAGAAGAGCAGGACCCATGTGTGCTTCTGTGTTTTTTTTTTTTTTTTTTTTTTTTTTTTTTTTTTTTATTGGTGCATTGTAGTCATACATTTTAAATGGGGTACAAGATGGTAGAGGCATACATGAACACATCACGTCATTTATCCCTTCCCCAATTCCCACCCCATTCCCTCCCCCTCACTCCTTCTCATGTTTGGCTTAGTGACTGGCTTTGATATGTTTGTGAATGTACATCATGTACATTAGGGAATATTAGGGAATTTTCCTCTTAGAGTTAGAGCAGTTTTTTTTTCTAATTGCTTTTTTTTTCTTTTTCTTTTTTCTTTTTTTTTTGGCAGTACTTGGGATGGGACCCAGGGGTGTTCTACCTCCAAGCTACAACGCAGCCCCATTTTTTGTTATTTATTTATTTATTTATTTATTTATTTATTTATTTATTTATTTTTCCATTTGACTATTTTATTTTTTGGTTCTGGAGACTGAATCCAGGAGTGCTCTACCACTGAAATGCATCCTCAGATCATTTTTTTCTTTTATTTTTTGCTGAAACGTGTTTCTTTTTAAATTTTTAATATTATACCAATTTATCCAAAATTAACAATGATAATCTCACATAGCAGATTCATTTGTCTGATATCAAACTTTTGATATCACTTAGAGATAACATTTCAATATTTCTTTTTTGTTTTCTATCTTACCAGAAGATTTTTTTAAGGTGAAACTATCATACTTTTTTTTCAGAAAAAATCTATCCTAACATGAAATATGAACTCGAAATACTCAAAACAATTTCAAAAAGAACACAGCTAGAAGATGTACATTTTCTGATTTCAAACCTTTTAAAGCTACAATAATCGAGACAGTGTAGTACTGCTTTAAAGGTAGATATATAAATCAGTGGAGTAAAAGAAAAAGCCTAGAAACAAATTCTTCCATGTATGGTCAAGTTGTTTTTGACAAGGTTTCCAAGAACATTTGGTGAAATAAATAATAATCTTTTCACTAAATATTGTTGAAAAATAATAAGTACATGAAAAGAATAAAATTGAACCTTACCTAACACCATATACAAATATTAATTCAAAATAGATAAAAGACCTAAATGTAAATCTTAAGACTATAAGCCTTTAAAAGAAAACCTGGCTCATGAAACTTCACAACAATGAAATTGGCAGTGAATTCTTTTATATGATTCCAAAGGCACAGG
The DNA here is from genome assembly GCF_963383645.1 of Muscardinus avellanarius. NCBI lineage: Eukaryota > Metazoa > Chordata > Mammalia > Rodentia > Gliridae > Muscardinus > Muscardinus avellanarius. The sequence goes on along the minus strand of NC_137786.1, from coordinate 88,552,392 downwards.
CAACAAAAGAATAAACAAACTTTATAAAAAAATAAGAAAATATTGTACATCCAAAGACAATGTAAACAGAGTTAAAAGTTACTGATAGAATGGTATAAAATATTTCCAAATGCTATATCTGAAGGTATATTAATATTCCAAATGTAAATCCTAAAAATTAGCAACAATAAAAGCAAACAATACAATTTGGAAATAGGTAAAAGACTAAAATAGATAATGAATCTCCAAAGATTTTTTTATTCTTTATTTTACTTTTTTTTTTTTAATACAAATTTTTTATTGAACATAAATGGTATACATTTAAACTATACTTGTTGCCCTCTCCCCCTCGCCCCAGTTTTCCCTTCCCCCTCCCACCAATGATTATCCAGAGTAACCATGCCATATTCATAATTTTACACATATTCGATGTAGACCCTCATTAATCAAGTTCACCCCTCCTCCTCTCCTTTCTTTCCATTCAAACTTTGCTGGTATTTTCCCTCCATTATCTGGAGTCCCACTGGTATCCTCTATGTTCCCTAGTTTGGGCATATTAGAGGAAACATATGTATCTTCTCCTTCTATGCTTGGCTGATCTCACTTAACATTATGCTCTCCAGGACTTTCCATTTTCTTGCAAATGATATGATTTTGTTCTTCTTTATGGCTGAATAGAAATCCATTGTGTGTATTTCCCAAAGTTTTGCAATCCATTCATCTGTTGATGGAGAACTGGGTTGGTTCCATATTTTGGCTATTACAAATTGTACTGCTATGAACATAGGTATGCATATGTTGCTATAGTTCTCTGAATTCAACCCCTTTGGAAAAATACCCAGGAGTGGTAGAGCTGGATCATATGGTGGATCTATTCCCAGCTTTCTTAGGAATCTCCACACAGTTCTCCATAGTGGTTGAACTAATTTGCACTCCCACCAACAGAGTAAAAGAGTTCCTCTTTCCCCACATCCTCAGCAGCATTTGTTGTTGTTTGATTTCTTTATGCTTGCCACTCTGACTGGGGTTACATGGAATCTCAGTGTAGTTTTGATTTGCATCTCCCTGATGGCCAATGATGTAGAATATATTTTCATGTATCTATTGGCCCTTTTTATCTCTTCTTTTGTGAAGTGTCTATTCAGTTCATTTGCCCATTTCTTGATTGGGTTGTTTGTTTTGCGAGTGTAGTCTTTTGAGCTCTTTGTATATTCTGGATATTAGCCCCCTATCAGAGTGGTGGCTGGTAAAGATCCTTTCCCATTCTGTAGGCTTCCTCTTTAGATTATTGATGGTTTCCTCTGATGAGAAGAAAATTTTTAGTTTGATGCTATCCCACTTGTTAATACTTGCTTTAATTTCCTGAGCTTTGGAGTTTTTGTTGAGAAAGTTACTTCCTGTGCCAATATGTTGTAGTGTTGAGCCTGTGCTCTCCTCTAATAACTTCACAGTCTCAGGTCTAATTTCTAAGTCTTTGATCCATCTTGAGTTGATTCCTGTGCATGGTGAGATATAGGGGTTTAGTTCCATCTTTATACAAATGGATAGCCAGTTCTCCCAGCACCATTGTTGAAAAGGTTGTCTTTTCTCCAGTGTATGAGTTTGGCCCTTTGACAAAGACTAATTGACAAAAGATGTTTGAATTTGTTTCTGTATCTTCTATGCTAATCAACTGGTCAGTATATCTGTTATTGTGCCAGTACCATGCTGTTTTTACTACTATTGCTCTATAGTATAATTTGAAGTCTGGGATTGTGATGCCTTCTGCATGTTTCTTATTGCTGAGGATTGCTTTGGCCATTCTGGATCATTTATTTCTCCATATAAAGTTCATGATTGATTTTTCTAGGTCCATGAAGAATTTCGCTGGTATTTTAATAGGAATTGCATTGAATCTATAGATCACGTTTGGCAGAATGGCCAAAAATATAGTGAAATACTACTTCACATTTGTTAGGATGGCTACTTAACATGAATTACCTTGCTCCAGCCCTTTACCTTGAGTTTGTTACTCTCTTTACTTGTAAAGTGTGTTTCTTGTAAGCAGCAGATGGATGGATTCTGGTTTTTAATCTATTTTGCCACTTTATGCCTTTTAATGGGGAGCTGAGGCCATTTACATTCAGTGTGATTATTGAGAGATAACTTTTAATTCCTAACAAGTTAAAATTCAATTTCTGTATGAAATACTGTGTATTCTTCTTTGCTTAGTTGTCTGCTGGATGGAAAATCTTGTTTCTCTGGTTCTGGTGTATATTACTTATTTCTTCTTTGTAGTTAATCTCTTTGAGTATTTTCTCTAGCTCTGGTTTTAAAGACATAAAGTCCTTCAGTTTCTGTTTGTCATGGAAGCTTCTTATTTTCCCATTTAATTTAATAGGTAGTTGTGCTGGGTAGGAAATTTTTGGCTGCAAGTTGTTTTCTTTCAGAGTTTGGAATATGTTACTCCAAGCCCTTCTGGCTTTCATGACTTGGTTTGGGAAGTCTGGAGTGATTCTAATTGGTTTACCTCTGCATGTCACTTGGCCTTTTGTTTTTGTTGCCTTTAAAATTCTCTGCTTGTTATCTGCATTGGTCATTTTAACAATTATGTGGCATGGGGAACCTTTTCTCCGATCCTGTCTAAAGGGAGTTCTATAAGTTTCCTGCACCTGTGTATCGACCGCTTGCTCTATGTTTGGATAATTTTCTGCTATTATTTCTTTGAAGAGATTATTCATCCCTTTGGTTTCACCTTTTCCCTCCTCTATTCCGATTTTTCTTGTTAGCTCTCTTAAAATGGGCCCATATTTTTTAAATGTCCAATTCCTTCTGTCTGATTTTTTTCTAAGTTATAAATTATGCATTTGTTTTTGGAGTAATCATCTTCTAGAAGCAAGATTCTATTCTCCATGTGGTCTACTTGATTGGTTATAGTTTGAATTGATACATTTACTTCAATAATTGCATCTCTAATTTCTTTTAGATTCTCTCTAAATTCTTTTCGAAGGTCCTGTATTATTTCTACAGTTAAATTCCTGATTTGATCTTCTAGAGATCTCTGAGTTTCTGTTTTATCAGGTTCTGATATTATGGGATTGTGAGTGTTCATTGCTCTAATGTTGTTCTTCTTTCCCATGATTTCAGAAGTTTGTGCCCTCTCTGGGTTCTTCCCTGAGGCATTATGACTTCACTTAGGGTGCTCTGGATCTCAAGTTTTTTGTAATCTCAGCTACCACTACTCCTTTACTGGGTTGTATCATAAAGTCTCAGACCCAGGGAGTTAATTGAGGCTGCACGAGACCATGGGGATGCCGGGCTGTGCATTTTCCCATGGGGAACTGCAACTAGGGTCTGGTATCTCTGCCAGCGCTACTCCTTCACTGGGTTGGACTGCAAAATCTCAGACCCAGGGAGATTATCAAAGATGTGCAAGTCCCTGGGGGTGCAGTGTTGGGATTTCTCCTTGTAGGGGCTATAATTTCACTAATGGTTATTGTGTGAGCTGATCTGGAGCTGTTGAGGGCATGGAGAACTTGTCACTGCTGCTGGCAATATGGTGCTGCTGTCACACCCTCAGCCATGAGGCTGGTGTATTTCTTTTCGATTTTGAGGTCCGTTCTGAGTCCTTGGAAGGCATGATGAAATTGGCAACTGGGAGTTTTAGATGTTCTTTGTGCTGAAAGAACTGCTGAATTCAACCCGAATGATTTGCAGCTGCTCACTTCAGCTCCTTGTTTACCTTTCTTCTCTGGAGCCTGGTGCTGTGAGGGATGATGGTGCCAGTGTGGCTCTGTCGCTGCAATGTGGGCTGGTTTCTTTTCTGGTCTCTGGTTGTTCTTCTAGTATTCTTTTTCTCTGTCCCTTGTGTTTACATTTTTAATTTCTCTGCTGATAGTGTTTTCTGGCTATAAAAAGTGCTGATTTTGTGGCAATAGAGATTGAGTGTTAGCAGGACTCTTAAACGCTGCTTTTCTTGGTTACCATCTTCCCGGAAGTCCCTGGTGTGCTTCTGAATGCTGCTGGTGTTTGTGCAAATAATCCAAGAATCTAAAGTGATGGTACCCTCTTATGGTCCTAACACCAAAGCTGAGTCAGCTATATTGTAAGTCGTGTCCTCCAACCTCACATATACCTCTCTAGAATTTTTTTCTCTGGAATTTTTTCCCAGTCTTCAGTAATGACAAGGTTAAATATGCCAGCCTTTTTTCTGGTATGCAATGCAACATAAGGGTCAAACTTTTTGTTCATATAGGTTAAGTGTTTCAGAAAAGCAGTGATTCTTCCTATGCAGTGCAAGAATTAGTTTTGCAATGGAATGATAATGCTGCCTGTAAGTCTCAGGACTATACATCTGAGAAATTTTTAATGGACATGGCAGGAATATCATTCTGGATGCCAGAACTGGAATTTGCTTTAGAGAGCTTCAGCTTTTGTGATTTAGGTGTATAGCAAAGTTATTTACTGAGAGTAAGGCTGACAGGTGTGAGTTAGGTGCCTTGAGATGCATTTTCAAGCAGTTGCTGTGGCAAGTACAATAGGGAATCAATTAGAGTTAAATAAAAGAATTGCTGAGTAGCATTTGGGGCTCAGCTAAGGAATCCAATCCCAATCCAATGCAATTAAAAAGAAAGATGGAGAGAAGGGAGGTACAGAGACAGAGAGAGGGGGATGGAGGTAGAGGTGTGTGGGGAGAGAGAGATATAGAGAGAGATAGAGAGAGATAGAGAGAGTGTGTCTTTTTTTTTGCTAGTAAAGTGAAGACCAGTTTAAGGCCTAAAAGGAAGAAACCATTGTCAGCAGTAATCAAGAACAATATTCAAAGGCATAATAACCAAGTATGGTTTCTAGCTGAGACCAGGCATAAGGAGCTTACATACTGGTCATGCATCTAAGTATTTTTCAAATAGAATAATCTAAAGCAAACTGGCAAAGTCCATTGAGCAAACAATTAAGTTACTTAATGGCCTGTGCCTTTGTTTAATTGGCTAATTTCTGAAGATATAATACTGTAGGTTATGGACAATTTTGAGGGGATAATAGATATAACGAAACCAGTAGCAAGAACATGAAAAAAATTAAATACAATTAACTGAATGAGATGTAAGAGTAATAATTAATAGTCATTTAATTTAAAGGTGGGATAAGTTTTATACCTTATTGTTCCTATTTATTGTGTCTTGCATTTTGTCAGTTTCAGAAATAGTACCTTGCACTGTGAATATACTGGGAATAAATAGACATAAAAAAACAGAAAACAGTAGCCTACTTTACAGTTTCTATGTGATTTCACTTATTAATCAGGTAGCAGGGGCTTCTGAATGTTTCTAGGTTACAGAGCTCACTGTATAAAAAGATTTTGGAAACCACCCTGGCCTCAGTGTTAATTAATTGCACCAGAATTTTTAGGATAAGCCAGTTAAAATGAAACCATTTTGGCAAAGAGCAACATAGTATGAAGATGAATTGCTTGTACATTTTCCAACTCTGATGCAGAGCAAATCTCATTGGGGGATGGGAGAAGAACCCAGAGCTTGGGAATTGTTGGGGAAAATAAAAAATATTAAAGAAAAAATTTACTTCATATTTTTCTTAAGGATTGGAAAATATTAAGGTTCTTTTGTGATTCTTTTCTAACATGAGGATGTCAACAAGCATATCCTTTAGTACACATTATTAGATTATTCACGTGAATATACTTTGCCATCTTAAAATTCATTATTTACTAAAAACGATTGTGTGTGTGTGTGTGTGTGTGTGTGTGTGTGTGTGGTACTGGAGATTGAACTTGGAGTCACTGTACTTATGAACTACATCTTCAGCCCTATTTTTTACTATTTGTTTTGAAACAGGGTCTCACTAGGTTGCTAAATCTCATGTTACTCTCAAGGAACCTGCTATACTCCTGCCTCAGTTTCCTAAATACTGGGAATTTACAGGTGTGTACCACTACCATGCCCAGCTAGTAAAAATTCTTACTTTTAATAAAGATAAAGAATCTGAGTTTTCATGAAAGCTTACTATTTTCTGCATAAAAATAATTTTAATTGAAAATTAGGATTAATACCATTTTTTGTAATTTATTCCATTGCACTGTATGCAGAGGTCTACATTTGGAGAGTAACTTGACTAAAAGCTGATTGATTTTTCTTTTCAACAATGGAATTATTATTTTTTTTAATTTGGGGGGGTACTAGGGATTTAACCCATCAGCATTCTACCACTGGGCTACACCCCTGGCCCCATTTTTTATTCTTTATTTTGAAACAGGGTCTCACTAAGTTGTGGAGAGCCTCACTAAGTAGCCAAGGATGGCCACAACCTGCGATCCTCCTCTCTCGACCTCCCAAGTACTGGGATTACAAGTGCTTGCCACCACTCCCGTATTCTGAATTATTCTTATTTTAAGACTGTCAAATGTACATTAATAACCAGGAAAGGTGGTAATCCTGTACTTGGGGAGTTTAAAAAAGAAGATCACAGATTTGAGGCCAGTATGCAGTAACTTAGTAAGACTCTTTAAAAATAAAAAATAGAAAGGGTTGGTGAGACACTCTTGGGTTCAATCCCCAATATCACAAAACAAAAATGTACATTACTTCCCCTCCAACATTTTATTAGTGTCTTAAAATGTGAAAAAATGGAAGGAAAAAGTGTGTAGTAAATACCCATATACCTATTTCTAGATTCTATAATTAGCATATTGCTATTTTTGTTTTGTTATATATCTTATACATATATAAAATATAGAAGTCTATACTTTTGTAAATATAAACATCCCTACCCATCTATTCATCTGTCCTATGGACTTATTTTTGATGCTGTGCTAGCTTTTTTGTTTTGTTTTGTTTCTGTGACTAAATACCAGAGACGAACAGTATAAAGGAGGAAAGTTCATTGTGGTTCATGATTTCAGAGGTGTCAGTACATAATTGCATGGCTTCATTGCTATTGGCTTGTGTTGAGGCTGAATATCATGGTATGAAGCTCATGGTGGAACAAAGCTGTTCACCATATAGTGGCAAGAAGCAGAGAGAAAAGGAGAGAGAGAGTGAGAGCGAAAGCGAGAGCAAACAAGAGAAAGGAAGAGGAAGAAAAAAAGAAAGAAAGAAAAAGAAAGAAAGAAAGAAAGAAAGAAAGAAAGAAAGAAGAAGGAAGGAAGGAAGGAAGGAAGGAAGGAAGAAGGAAAGAAAAGAGACTGGGGGCATAATATTCTCTTCAAATACATGGCACAGTGACCTACCGATCCCAACGGAGTTCCAGCTATTATAGTTTGCATTGCCTCCCATCACTCCATTGAATTATGAACCCATCCATGGATCAACCTTTTGATGAAGTCAGAATTCTCATGATCCAGTCACTTCATGAAAGGCTTACCTCTGATCATTCCTGCATCAAGCTCTTAGCACTTGAGCCTTTAGGGGACATTACAGATCTAAACCATAACAGATGTTATGTGTCATTTAGTAAGATTATAATTATTAGTATGTACATGCATTTTGGCACCAACTGGAAGGATTATAAAACTATTTTTTGGACATTCCTTACACAGGATGGCATTTGTTTCCTATTGTTGCTGGGAAAAAAAAAAAAACACCACAAGCTGAGTGAGTTAAAACAACATAATTTTTATATGAATTTTTATCTTATGGTTCTGGAGGTCAGGAATCTGAACTAGGTCTTACAGGCTGAAACTAAGGTTTCACCAGAGCTATGTTCCTTCTGGAGGATTTAAATGAGAATTGGTTCTCTTGCTTTTTCTAGCTTCTAATTGACCTATCATCCCTGGGCGCATGCTCCCTTCCTCCATCACTTTAACCTTTGCTTCCATTATTATGTTTCTCTCTAATTCTGATCCTCTTGCTTTCTTGTTATAAAGCACCTTGTGATACACTGGGCCCACCTTGATGTATAATGAAAGATAATCTTGACATTTCAATATCCTTAACTGAATTACATCTACGAAGTCTCTTTTGCTTGTAAGGTAACATAATCAATGATTTTAAGAATTAGAAAAGGGACACCTTTGAGAATCCACTTCAGCTTATTGTAGGATACTGTGGTTTTGCTGTGTGCTTTGCTATTAGTATACCTCAGTGCCAGGAGAAAATATGCAGAGTTTAATTTTTTGTCTGTTTAATCCATTCTGTGAAACAAATAAAAGCCATTGATTAATGGCTTTTACCATATGAGACAAAAAAGCATTAGTAATCTGCTGGATTTTATGATCTCAAAGATGCATTGTTATTTTATGTATCAATAAATAAGAAAAAATAAATCCCAAACTTATTCTCTACCTACAGTAAGATGAACTACAACTTTATACATGTTAGAAAATAAAATATATCTTAAATAGATGAAATATTTAATAGCATAGCTTCAGTTTACTACATACACAGCACAGAGATGCCCCAATATTTTCCATCAGTGGAATGACTATTATAAAGTTCTTATTTGCTATGGTTTTACTGTGTCTCCTTCAAAATCCAGGCATTGAAAATTTAATCGTCAATGCCACAGTGTTGGGAGGTAAGGCCTCTTGGAAGTATTTAGGTCATGACTGCAGAACCCTGAAGACGGGATGAGTGACACTTTAAAAAGGGCTGGTGAAAGGAGATTCACTCTCCTCTGCTCTTCTGCCACGTGAGAAGGCAGACCTCATCCTCCTTTGTCCTTCACTTTCTATTCTGTGAGGACGAGGCAAGAGGCCCACACTAGTCACCAGCACCTCAACTTCCCAGCTTCCAGAGCTGTAAGAAAAAAAAAAATCTCTGTTCTTTATAAACTACCCAGTCTGTGGTATCATATTACAACAGCAAAAACAGACTAAGATACTACTTTGATGTCATAAAATGTCTCTTAAAGTGCAGCATCAAAAGAAGTGCCCCAAGTGACAGATTGCTTACGTGGCTACATGTAAATTCACTTCTGATTTAAGTTATTTTTAGCAATTTCATTTATTATCATCTTCTGGACACTAAAAGTACAAGTACTAGTTCTGTGAAGACCATGTCTTTTGAGCATGGATTTATTATTTTGTACAGAAGTAGATACCAAACAGGTGCCAAAGTACTTGAGTTTACCCTTTTGACTGGAATTTTCAGGTCCCTAAGTTGGCAGTTTTTTAAACAGCCAGGCTGGATAGAAATGGATGGAAACACGATTTTTCTTAAAAAAAAAAAAAAAGTATAGAGGCTGCATCTTGATGGTCCTTATCTGCATCTCACCTTTATTGTCTCAGAAGCAATCTTCAGTACACAGCACAAGCCCTTGTGTTTTCATTATTTTCTGCCAACAGTCTCTCGCTATTTCCTGGGAGATGCTTCTAATGTTAATAAAGAGATGAAATCTATTTTCTTCCAGCTGTGTTTTTCAGATATTTCAATATTCAATTAAATAGGGACAAAAGTTGCAGACCACCTTAAAGGAACACTAAAAATACTCTGATCACCCCCCGCCCTGTCACTATTTCTGCACTTGAATTGGGAAATAAAGCCTATGTGGTTTAGTTAGGCTGAGAAACATTAATATTTCTGAAATCCAGAAGTACCTGGAATGACAACAATAAAAATGGATTTTCGATTCCCACAGCTCTACAGTGTGGAAAGCTCCCCCCACACTTAAGAATATCTTTCCAGCTGGGTATGGTGACTCACACCTGTAGTTGGGAATTTGAGACAGGAGGATAACAGGTTCAAGGCCAACCTCAACAACTTAACAAGGCACTTCAACAACCTAGGGAGACCTTGTTTCAAAATAAATACATAAAAATGATTGGAATTATAGATCATAGGTAGAATGCCCCTGGGTTCAATCCCCAGTAACAAGCCAAATTGAACCAATTTCTGAAAATTCTTCTTAGTGATTATATATATATATATATATATATATATATATATGTCATTTTTTGTGTCTATCACATGAATAACATGACTTGAGATGCTGATTTTATGACTAAGGACTTGTTGGGATCAGAAAATGCAGTTTTATTTCTTAGCTCAATCAGAAAGGTGAATCAGGGACTTTGTAAGTTAATGAAATTGTAGAATTAATCTAGTCACAAGTCCTTAATTTTACCTATTAAATAACCTTATCAGAACTGGCACTGTAGATCAATTTTTTTTTCAGTTTGGGGGTAAATTCTCACTTATTTATCAGTCTATTTCTTCTAGGAGTTGGATATACAAAGCCAAACTAATTTGTAGCTCTAAATTAAAGCCACTGATTAGAAGCATCATCTGAGGCAGGTTTTGTTTATTTTGTATTTCTGAAGGAAAATGCTGCAGGAATTTTGATAGGTGAGAACTGTATGTAGCACAGTTGAAAGCATGTGCTGTTTGGGACTAATATACAACAAATAACATTTGTAAAATGTGATTTGCTTTTCCCTCTCAAAATTTATTTGGACAGGAGACTAAAAAACTACTTAATTTGTGGAAGTTTTTTTTTTTCAAATGTAAATATATTTTCAAAGACCTGTGCTTTGTTGAAGAAATACCCAGATTCCAAGTAAAAGGAATGTGAGCAGCTGAAGTCCTTCTTGGATAAGCCTTTGTACTTTCTATTTTGTAGTACAAGTTTCTAGGAATAGCCTTTTACATTATACGATTATAATGCAAACAAATTAGGAAGTTTTAGATTAAAAGGCTTTTTGTTATTGTGGAGGTGGGGGTACTGGAGATGGAACCCAAGGGCATTCTACCACCAGGATATACGCCCAGCCCTTTTTATTTTATTTCAAAACAAAGTCTCATTAAATTGCTGAGGCTGGCCTTAGTGAACTTGTAATCCTCCTGTCTCAGTCTACCAAGTACTAAGATCATAGGCATGCACTATTAAACCTGGCTTACCTGTCTTCTTTTTAAGAACTTTGTGACACATTTGTTATATTTGTAGCCTCTCTGCAATTAACATGACTGTATTATTTACATTTGAATAATAATCTTAAATCACATTCAGTTTATGAACTGTCCTGCAACCACCAGAGGTAGAAAGCATGACATTTCCAAACTCCTAGAAAGCAGTTCTAATGCCTGTTTTCTTTCCAAAGTACAAAAAGGATACTTGATAGTAAATGTATAAATGTGTTGGGGAGACCTGGGTGTAGTGGTGCACACTTGTAATCCCAGTACTTGGGAGGCTGAGAAAGGAGGATCACAGGTTCATGGCCAGCCTCAGCTACGTACTGAGGTCTTCCACTTAGTGAGAGCCTGTTTCAAAGTAAAGAATAAAAAAATAGGGCTGGGGGTGGAGCTCAAAGGTAGAATGCCTCTGGGTCCCATCCCTAGTACTGCAAAAAAATAAAAAAAAGTGTTGGGGAAATTCTGGTCCTACGATAATTTATATTAACATTCCCAAACATTGCTATTTTAATCTAAAGAATACTTGGTATTTGATAGAGACAAATGTTTCAGAATATTAGGACTGAGAACAGCTCTTCTATAGCACCGGATGATTTGAGCATGAAAAAGTTTAGGAATGAACCTAATAGGTGTTGTTTAATTTTTCTATCAGTGTTCATTTTTAAAATAGTTGCCATACTTATCCATACATCAAAATGATATAAAGTGATAAACACTGAGAAATCTCATTTCTGTATCTTTTCTCATTAGCCCTCTTTCACTTTCTTCTTTTGGTAAGCATTTGTTTTTGGTTTCTTACTTGTATTTCTTTATGTAAATACAAACACAGACAGATATATACATATAAATGTATGTATGTAACCTCAGTTTCCCCTTCCCATTTACAAGAGAAGGCTACTATATTTGTTGTTGGCACCATACTTTTTAAAATTTAATGTTGCATCTTGGAACAATCCCTATATTATTATACTGACTGAATGGCCTTGCTTTTACTTTTATGCCCTTTCCTTCATAACTAAGTTTCTTGAAGATTAAGTTTTCACTTCATGGCTCCAGCTTTTCTTTCTATGGCTTGATGGATGGCTGACCCCATCACACATCAATTCTATCAGTTCACCAGTAGACCTCTAGTTTTCAAATGGTTGTATACTCTCTTTTTCATTCTACTTAATATGTCCTATGAAATTTGACTCTTTAATCACTATTTCTTGAAATTATGGTCTCTTTTAGTGTTTTCATTATACTCTTTTTGCAGTATGCTTTATTTTTTTTCTAGGAAGAACTCATTGTATTACTCTTCAATTTTATTAATGTCTTCAGTTTGTGCATCATTTACAATGAGACATGTGCTTTAAAAAGCATTTTTAAACATAAATAGACCAAGGAACAGTTAAGCAATTGGTTCCTAAAACATGCACATTGAATTTATTCAAGTGTGTATAATAAAAGGAAATAAGCTTTAAGCCTCTCTACCCCTCATCTTATCCTTCTGCGTTGTCCCCATGAATCATGTTCTAGCATTTCACTGCTACCTGTATGTCGGGGATTCCTAAATCTATGTCTACAGTCCCCACCCCTGGCTTCCAAGATCAAGATATGCATGCCGAAGCGGCCTTATGGTGGGTGGTCAGAGATACCTCTCACACTGCTCAGAATTAACTCTCCCTCTGTATACCTCCTGTGTTCCTTGCAAGTCATGGCCACCCAGCCAGCTGCTCCAGCCAGGAGCACAGGAGTGAGCCCTGGCGCCTTGGGCTCTGCTCATCATATGTACTTTCTCTTCTGCCATTGCCTTCATCATTTCACCTCCTTAACATTCCCACATCACTAGCACTGCAGACCTTCTTTCCAGGTGTATCTTAATAATTTCTTAACTAGTCTATTGCATCTGATGCCATTTTTGCCCCAATATCTCATTCCATTGTTAGAATGGTCACTATTTTTTAAACCTTATTTGTGCATTGTAATTATACATCATAGTGATGTTCAGAGTGACAGAAACGTACATGCACGCAGCAGTCGTGGTATGTTTCCTACTGGGTCCCACCGTGCTCTCCCACACATAGATAATAGTAACATTGAAATAGGTAACTTTATGTATGATCAAAGGATTATCTGAGTTGTTTTCATTATCAGGTCTCCCTTTCACCTCTCCACCTCCCTCTCCAAATCCTTGTCCATTATGCTAAGGATGACCTTATTACTGTGCTTACCTTTCTTTAGTGCTTCCTCATAACTTTTATTTTATGTTTTTATTTATTTATTTATTTATTTATTTATTTATTTATTTATTTATTTATTTATTTTGTGGGTCTGGGGGATGGAACCCAGGGGCATTCGACCTCTGAGCTACACCCCCTGCCCTATTTTTTATTCTTTATTTTGAAACAGGGTCTCACTAAGTTGCAGAGGGCCTCACTAAGTAGTAGCTGAGGCTGTCCACAAACTGCAATCCTCCGGTCTCAGCCTCCCGAATGCTGGGATTACAAGTGTGAGCCACCATACCCGGCCCTCATACCTTTTAGAACAAAGTCCTCATTTCTTGGGTTGGCCTCTTAGGCTATTCATACTCTGATGCCTCCTGTGTCTTGCTTCATTGCAAATTAGCCCAAAACAGAGCTGGACTTGGATCATGGACTTTGGAGTTGGCCAAATCTGGCTTGAATTGTTGCTTTGCTGCTTATTCTCTTGGTTACAATGGACAACTCAGCTAACCTGAGATAATCTTTTCATCTGTAATGTTAAAAATAATATTTCTCTCTCAGGGTGGTGGGGAGGAAAAAGTAACTCTTATAAAGCAAGTATTACAATCCTGTGTCAGTTGCATGGTAAATCCCAATAATCATGTACATGGAGAGAATCCATGGCAACCTCATGTTGGGTCCTCTCACATTCTTTCTGGGATAATAATGCTGATCCAGACATCTGGAATCAAAAGAGGGCATGTGTGACTCATCCTGCTTACAACACTCTACTCCCTCTGTCACTTTCTACCCACTCACTTTTACTTCTCTGATCACTTTGATCAAACTACCTAATGTCTTTGCATCTTGATTTACCAATTCATGAAACAGGACCTGTACTGTTGCCCACCTCACAGGGGAATGGTAAAGAATCATTGTGAAAATAAACACAGACTGCTGGCCATTACCAGTTCCTTTGTTTTCTTCCACCTTAATATTTTATTTTATTTTGGGGGCGGTACCGGGGATGGAACCCAGTGGCACTGTACCTCTGAGCTACACCCCCAGCCCTATTTTTTAGTCTTTTTAAATTTTTGAAACAAGATCTCACTGAGTTGTGAAGGGCCTTGCTAAGTAGGTGAGGCTGTTCATGAACCACCACCTTCTACTTTCTGCCTCCTGAATGCTGGGATTACAAGCGTGCACCATCACGTCTGGCTCCCACTTAATATTTTAAGATGAAGAATATTAATATTCTATTATTACTGCTAAGCAGTTTTGAAATTTTGTGTTCCTTTCAAATGCAAAGTTGTTTCTGGCAAGGACTCTGCTGATAGTGATTGTGCTTTCAAGGAATATAAATCTAGTGAGAAAAGAAACATAGAAATAATCAGTCCTGGAAGGCACACAAAGTGCTAGGTTAGAGGGAAGACATGGAGGATGGAGAATGGAGGAAAGCACTGCTAGGGATAACAACGTGCCTGGCACATGCTAGGCGTTCAGTAAACACTTTAAAAAAATATTGATAAATTGTTGATTACGGCAATGCATGTCAAAAGAATTTGACATATAAAAATATATGCAGTGATTTAAGTAAGTCCACTAAATTTTCATAATATTAAGATACACTAATATTGATCTGTGTTACTTTATTTCATAGTAAGGCTTACAAGGGATATGTTTAAAGATACCTTAAGCTATTTTTCTTCTCCTTTTGTAGAATTCAAAAAATCTATCCAACAAAACCTTTGAGTTTGTGATAGATAAATGCTGACAAGTTAAGCAATCAGGCATTCTTTTCCTATCAGCCCCTACAGAATTTATTTAGTCCTGGAATTAGTTTTAAAAAATCATTAATTCTGTAATTTGTTGGAGCAGGACTTTTATTATCTTAAGTGAATTGCACTTATTTTCCCCCTCACCATATCCTTTATATGTGTCCACTTTTCATGTTACTAGGTCCAGAAAGCAAAAGGCATTCGACAGCAAAGGTTCTCAGACTATCTTTTAAGATCTCATGAAAACCAAATAAACTGGAACACAAAAGAAGTGTAGATATAAATGCTGAAAAGCAATCTGAATTTCTCTTTAAATTCTCTTTTATTTTTGTTTGTAGCTCAGTACAGATAGAAAAAGGATGGTTTTCTTGCCACTGCCTTATTGTTATTTCACATTTCCCGACATTGAGAAGCATAATCTATATGTTGATAATTTATCTTTGAAGTATAAATCATTCAGTATTTTCAGGGTAGAAGTCTTATGGTTTGGAGGCACCAGAAAGTCACATCAGTATTCCATCTTTATAAAGCATGACTGAGGTTTATTATTCCATTGACCTATGAAGCTACTTCTTAGAATTAATGTAGTGTACTGCATGTGTTATATACTAGGCTTGACATGTATAATATTATGAAAAATTACTCAGTTAGTTGGATCATTTAGCAGATTTAGCACTAATGATAATCATTTTAGTAAATATTTGTTAAAAATGACCAACTATTTCTTTAAATGTGTTAAATATGCGCACAATTTGTATCTACTGGTATCCATAAGAAAGATTAAAGCAGCTGTATTTCTGCAACAAATTATTTCATTCACTTTTACTACATCTTCAATTTCTGATATACATCAAGTGATCTCTATCTTCCTTAATCTTTAAGATTCCATTAAATATCTTGACCCAGAACTAAAACCAAATATGATAGCTAGCACTGCATTATATTTAATACTGGAATATGGTTCAGAAACAGACTCTTGCCTTGACATCTAAATGGTGATGGCCTCCTTTCTAAGGCTTAACATAAAAAATCATGCTATTTATCCGAATTGAGGGTTGTAATACTATGTAGGAAGTAGCACTCTCCTTATGTTTTTAAAATTAGCTTTAATGAATTGTATTTATATTGTTTAGAATTCTTCAGAGTTAGAAGTAAAACAGAATTATGATTTTTCTCCTAGTACACAATTAAAAAAGGAGGAAGAACTCAAATCTCCATGTTTCCAGTTCTAAAATGCTGATGGTAGATAAGTATATGTAACACTCAAAAGCTGGACACGAGAGCAAGAGTGGTAATTTGGCATTTAAGTGACATCTGAAATTGATGGTAATTTCTTTTTTTATAGTACTTTTATTGGTACATTATAGTTTCACATAATCATGTAGTTATGCTGATTGTGACATACACAGCACCTGGTGGACTTTCCCCCGCTCCCTCCCAAAGTGACAGTAATTTTAAGTCTGTGTGTATGTGTGTGTGTGTTTTAGGAAGGTATTTTTAAACCCATCAGAGCTTGCCTCCTCTTTGTATTCCCATGGACCTAGATTTTAAACAAAGAAAAAGACCTTATTAGATGTTGCTATGCCTGAATATTGGGGTCCTAAAATCATACGTTGGTGTTTGGTCCTCTATGTGAAAATATTAATAGGTGAGGCCTTTGTAAGCTAATTAGTTCTCCTAAAACGTGCTAGAGGAAACTCACTTGCCCCTCCTGCTCCTTCTTCCATGTGAGAACATGGAGTTATCCCTCCCACCCCCGGAAGACATAGCAACAGGGCATCGTCTATGAAGCAAAGAAGGAGCCGTCACCAGACACTGAACCTGTTGGTGCCTTGATCTTGGGTTTCTAGCCTCCAGAATTGTCAAAAATAACTTTCTATAATTTATAAATTACCCAGCCTAAGGTGTTTTGATATAGCAGTCTGAACAGACTAAGCAAGTCATCAAGTCTTGAGTCAAATCTTTAATCATCTCATAATTTATGGTAGAATCATTTTATTTTGAACTTATAATAATTATCTTTTAACCAATAGTCTAGAAATGTCCTTTAATTGAATGGCATTTGGCAGAATTTTAGCTTTTTCCTCACTACAATACACTACGTGGGATGGAGAGGGCTGTCAACTCTTTAGTGGTATGACCATGTCTTCCTTTTCTTTTGGAAGTTAAAATTTTTCATAGTTTCAACCAAATTCTCTGAGGCTATGCACATCATGGACATTCAACATATGATTTGAATGTAGCTGATATGAATGCAAATGATAAAAATTCTAGAATTCATTGCTCATATTAGAGGCCTATCAATTCTTGCTATAAAGATAGGAAGTTTTGAGATATCCTTTTCTTTTGCGGTATTGGGGATGGGATCCAGGGGCATTCTACCTCTGAGTGACAACCCCAGCCCTAATTTTTTATTCTTTATTTTTGAAACAGGGTCTCATTGAGTTGCAAAGGGCCTCGCTAAATAGCTGAAGCTGTCCAGGAACCACAATCCCCCAGTCTCCGCCTCCCGAATGCTGAAATTACAAGCATGCTTCACCACGCTTGGCTGAGATATCCTTTTCAAAATTAAATTTTTTCAAAATTTTGAAGAAATTTTTGCAAGACTTCCCTTGGGGTCACTAAAACTTTTGTTGCATGTTAAGTAGCAGAAACATTATATACTTGTTTTAGGGGTGTCTTTTCCTTATTCAGTTGTACTTGGAAGCCTGGATGGATGTAATTAATGAAGTCTTAATAGTAAACTGGAGGCCATCAGTCTAACTCAGTTTCTCAACCCTAGGCCTATTGATATTTGGAGTCAAATAATTCTTTGCTGGAGGGAGGTATGTCCTCATGTATTTTTAGATATTTTTAGCAGCATCACTGATCTTTACTGACTAGGTGTCAATTATATTATCCCAATTGTGACAACTAAAACCATCTCTAGGCATTGCAAACATATTCCCTGGGGCAAACATCACACTTGTTTAAGAACTACTATTCTAATAGATTGGTTTGACAACCATCTAGATTTGAATGGCTTTTTTTTTTTTTTGCCAAAGTATAGGTGACCTCTTCATGGGTCTATATTTCTTAACCCAGGCATGTGAGATAATTCTGGTCATACATATATTCATTGGTCTTCATGGAGTCCCCCTAAAAGGTATGAAAACCTAGCATCACAATGAAAATATGCTGGGCTTATATGGCACAGTTCTGGAATATCTTTCTAGGTTGACACAAGAGTCAGGACTATAAGCAAACCGAATTGCACAATGACTGGTACATAGATAATGCTAAGTAAATTACAGAGACTTTGTTGCTGCAATTTAATTGATTAAAATTATAAAATTTCACATTTTCTTCATTCCTAAAATCTTAAGTATCACTAAACATATGCTTGAGAATTTTTTGGAAAAGCAATCGTCTCTCTAGTCATATGTCCTTGGGCCTAGATAAGAGCTAGCTTACCTCCTAACTTACTTAATGAAGTTGTTTTTCCTTTACCTGCTGACAGTAAGAAAATGGTAGAAATTACATTATGAAACCAGTCAGTAGAGTTTGTCTTCTAAAGCAATAAATGTTTTCTTAAAAATTCTTTGGAATTAAGAGTTGAACTCTTGGGGAACATTATCTAATTTCATACACTATGTAACATGGCATTGGAACTACTGTCAATAACTCAGAAGCAGTCAACGGCTCAGAATCTGTCCCTACAATTTTGAATTGGTTGAACCTGGTGTGTAGTTGGGGCCCAATAAAAATCTGCTGATGAGTGAATGAATAAATAAATATAATGCAGTTTTCTGTCCAAGACATTTGATTTAAAACTGAAGGAATATTTAAACAGCTTAATGTGTGAAACTTTTATCATTCCTTTCCATGCCAGAGCACTTAACTGAGGCTCAGGTGTGAGGGCCCGGTGAAAAAGTGGGCTTTCTTGGGTTTCATTCCTTTTTGCTTCCATTTACTTCACAACACATTATTAGTCATAGTTGGCGTGACTGTTCTAGTTTATTTCTCTGTACAGGTAAATGCGGCTGACTGAGTAATGGTGGCAATTTTTCTAAAGGAATAATGAAAGCATAAAATAAGTCCACTCCCCTCTTGGTCATATTCAATGTATGAGAGGATTGGGACGAGGCTTCACAAGAAAAAAATCAGTCTCAAATGGAAAGAAAGTATGAACATCGTTTTTCTTTATGAAAGCATATTTTATGAAACACCTCAAGGCATTCTAGAATTCACTGAAAATTTCATCCTAGATATTTTTAAATGAATTAATACCCTCACATCTTATTTTTTGAGATATGACAAGTGCCAAATTTCATGTTTCTATATGTATGTGTGTTTATATTCTGTTTATTCCTCCAATTTCTCTCCAAATAACTAGTTTTTCTCTTTAAGCCCTTGCAACCAAAAAAAAAGAGCAGATGTTAAAAAATGTGACTCTTGCCTAATAACTACCCTACAAGTTAGTCATAAGGATTAAATTAAGTTGTTTTGTTTTTGAAAAAGCAAATAACTCAAGGTCTAGCACATAATAGGAGTTTAATAGGTATTAATAGCTTATAAATTTTAGTACTGCCAACTCACTGTTATTGTGCCTACTCAAAGGCTTGGTGTCTTTTGCAGACAGAATATTAAAAATAAATCCAAGGCATTTTCTTGAAGCTTGACTCTGTTTACATGGGCAGGGAGAGAACACAGTTTTAGAAACATGTGTTTTTGTTTATTTGTTTGATTTTTGCTATCCACCCTGACTTAAAGTGTTATTCTGCCATAATCTTAACTTTCATGTACTTCAGCTAGAATATGGAAACATGAAAGCAAAAAGGATTCCACTAAGCTACACACAGTGACCCATACTGTCAGTCATGCTCATGCATGACTTAGGAGGCTGAGAGAGAAGGACACAGCCAGCAAGTTCACAGCCAGCCTCAGCAACTTAGTAACCTTTGCCAACTTAGTGAGGCCCTATTTCAAAATTAAAAAAATAAAAAAGCAGGCTAGGGCTGTAGCTCAGAGGTGGAATGCCCCTGGGTCTAATCCCTAGTAACACACACACACACACACACACACACACACACACACACTAAATAAATAAGGAAGAATTCTATTCTTAATAAAATCCATTTCTATATCATTATGTTGAGTATTAAAAGAAAAATCAGCAACAAAATATTAGGAATCAGTAGGATACTCAGCATGATTCCATGTGCTAGAAGTTCTGGGTTATTTGTGATCAATCCATCGCTCAGGTGTGAATGTGCCATCAATGGACTTGATGGAATACATTACAGTGTTCATGCAGACAGAGGTGGCTTGTATATTTTAGATGGTTGTGGAGGGTATTAACAACAGGAACCATTTACTTGAGTAAATTTTCTCTAATTTCGGGTAAGTTTATGGTAAAATGAATTTTTTTTGATCCTGGCATGATGGCACAAGTTTGTAATCTCAGCATTTGGGAGGCTGAGACAGAAGGGTCACATTTCCCAGACAGCCTCAGCTACTACTTAGGGATGCCCTTTGCAACACAGTGAGACACTGTTTCAAAATAAAGAATAAAAAATAGTGCTGCGGGTAAAGCTCAGAGGTTGAATGCCCCTGAGTTCAATCCCCAGTAAAACACACACACACACACACACACACAATTTGTGTATAGTTTTCCACACACCCCTTTTTTTCAGTTGTTAGTAGTAATTTCCTTTATCCCCACTTTGAAGCATACAAGACAAGTTAGAGCCAATGACAAGATATGTTTGATTTTTTCTTTTCTGAGCCCCCTTTTTTTGGTGATACTGGGGTTCCTAGACACCCTTCTGCCTCTGGGCTATACTCCCAGACCTATTTTATACTTTTTTATTTGGAAACAGGGTCTCTTAAACCAGCTTGGCTGGCTTCGAACCTGAGCAATCCTCCTGTCTCCGCCTCCCAAGCGTGGGGATTACAAGCGTGTGCCACCACGCCCGGCATACTGAGCCCTTTTTATTTATTTATTTTTTAAAATGTGAAACAAGATCTTCCCAAGTTGTTGAGGGTCTCACAAAATGGCTCATCCTGGCCTCGATCTCGTGATCTTTTTGTCTCAGCCTCCTAAATACTGGTATCATAGGCATGCGCCACCATGCCCAGCTAAATACCACTGATTTGACATGTAAAGAAAAAATTCATTTTTTTAATGTAAGGAGATTATTATTCATACAGTCAGCAAGAAGGAAATATAACTGAAGGTGGTAGCTGCCAGATCCTTGTTTCACACAATAAAGGAGAACATGGAAACCAAAGGAGCAACATGACTTTAGTGCAATGCAGTGATGTATCATTGCTGGGCAGATGACTCCAGACTTCAGCTGGTTGGCTTTGTAGTCTGTTCTATACCCTAAAAGGCACAGGGCAAAAATCTCCACACATTGTCAAACCCAGAAGGAGATGTGAGAAACCCTTATGACAGCCACCTGGGAGAAGCAGAGAGGCAAGCTGGGGATGACCTCAGGTGGCACCTCACCAGCCTCCTATCTGCTCTGTTCTGAGAGGAGTGCAATTCATCGTGCCTACACCCATGTGGGCTGTGGTTCCAGCCTTTGACTGTGTGACTTGTGTGGATATGTGCAAAGTTACCCAGCAGCATGGCAGAGGCAATATACTACATTTAATAATTCTTCTTTTGCTTCAAATATTTCCCTACTACTTATTAGTATGTTTAATTAGTATCCTTTCCTTTTATAAGTCCAAAGTTGAATGATATTCTTGGTCTGCAACATGGTCATGGGATGTACATTTTACCATTTTCAAAACTCAGATGAAAAAATGACCTAGCTGGACACTGAGTTGTGTGAGTGTGCTTCCAGCTACTCAAGAGGCTGAGGCAGGAGGATCACATGAGCCCAGGAGCTTCCACAGCAACTGGGCACTAGAAAAAGACCCCATTCTCAACAAAGAAAACAAAATCCAATCCTTCAGTTTTTTTAAACCAGGTTGCTCATAACTGATTATAAAACCCTTGTTCATTAATTTGATTTAATGTGATTCTTTTTCTTGTAGTCTCAAGCCAAAGTAAGAGGAGTTTGAGGTTGTCCAGAAAAGGAGAGAAGATTTTCTCAACTTTGTGCCCTACGAGTCAGTGAGGAGCCCCTTACCAACGAAGCCTCTGTGGCCAGTGTTGAGATTTTTGCCCATCTGCTGACACATGGGCTCCATGAGGAGTTTGTCAACCTTGGCCGGGTTTCAGTTTTTGTGGGGTGGAGGTAAAAGGGTACTCAGCCATTCTTCAGAATCTTCAGAGCCCTGGCAGATATACTTGGTACAGTCTCTGCCACATTCCTAAACCCAACCTTACCTGCTGCCCTCTTTCATCATTTTTCTCTCCGTTCATGAGTCAGTCAAAACAGCCTCTCCTGAATGGGGTTTTAGCTGTACCATTTTCTCCGTTTTATTAGTGGGTGTGAAAGAATCATAAGGTAAAATCCATAATCATTTTATGTTTTGCTCCTCGTGCTGTTAAACATGTTGAATCATCAGTAGCCTGTGTGGTACAGGAGTGGTGCACTTAGCGAGTCAGCCTCGTTATAAAAGTCACTGAGGTTTGTCCCACAATTGTTAAATAAATGAGCATCTCTAGAGCTCAAAAGATGTCATTTTGAGTCAGTTTAGAGGTGTGCCAATGATACATAGAGGTGTTATTTTCAGTCTATTGTTTTTACTTCCAGATTTTTCCATTCATCTCTAATTACTTGAGAAGAAAATGTTGTTCATGACCTCCAAAAGCAAGACTTCACCTTATTTATTGCTATTTACTGATTATTGTGTCTGTTTAGTAACAGGATAGTTAATTATATTCATGCTGAGAGTGGGGTCAGGTCAGTGTAATTATGGGATAAGAGCTGGGATTGGGGTAATGGATAACTTGATAATGAGTCTTATTAGGTTTATGCAGAGATGCAGGTAGAACACCTGAATTAAAATATAAAATGCATTTCAACTTGTAGGGTGATGGCCAAATACCAACACTGAGAAGATAAGACCTGAGCCAATGGCAGTATGCTGTGAGTGTAGTGAGTCCTAGGAACAAAGCTCTGCCTCATGTCATTACCTATCTTTTCAGCTCTGGCTCAATAGAATTCTCTGAGGACTATGTGCAGCTTCAAATAACCAATTCCTGTACCAATACTGGCTTAGTCTGTCAATATTAGAATATTCCTGCCTTCTGTAAATGGGTGCAGGGTTGAACTTTGTGTCGCAACTATAAACTGGTGGTACTTGCAATGAGCCCCTTGGTGTCTGCTGGACCACCACACACAGCCTTCCTCCCAGCCCATCTGATGACCTGGTGCTCAGCCCATTGGAAATTTTGTTTGTTTCCTAGGTACCCACTACTCGCTTATTCCAATCATGAATTTCTTGATTATCTTAAAACTCTTGCTTTCTGCATCTATGGTTATTGATCCAGAGCTTTTTCTCAACTAGAATTGCTACCTGAGACCTAGAAATGTCTGTCCCCATAATACCTGCTCTAAGCCTGTTAGGTGTTAGTGCTGATCCCATTGCACCCAGAGCTCACCGTGACACTGTGGCAATCATGGTTCAGAGCATTGGTTACCCTTTGGGTCATAGGCCCTGCCTGGTTTTCCCTGTAGGCCTCTTCTTTCCTTAGTACATATGACCTCTAAGCCCACATGAACTATGTCCCATGATTCATTAGGCTGCCTACCACTCTACCTATCTTATTTGCCCTAGATACACACACTTCAAGTGGCCTTTCTAGCAAACCTAAACCCAGAAACCATACTGAGATTAACAACATATTCTAATTTTGGCAAAGTAAGGGTTTGATTTGTTTTTTTAGCTTTTTATTTATTTATTTATTTATTTATTTATTTATTTATTTGCTTGTGGTTTATGAAAAAGCCTATGATGGACACTTTTGCCTTACATGTTATTTCAGGGGAAGATTTCAAAATATGGTCCATGTGGAGATACTTCATTGTTTCCTTGCCATGAAGAAGGGTGAAGAAAGCTCAAAACAAGGTCAAAACTCCGATTGTCTGCTTCTTCCTATGATCCTTTCAGGACACTAACAGTTAAGTTCTTAGAATCATCTCTAGGACACAGCCCCAGACTTAAGTCACTCTCAGATGACCCCAGTGCTCTCAGTGAATGTCAACCTGTTGATTACCTAGAGATTTTATAGACACAAATTTATTTTAGTGAAAACCCTGGGATTTCCACTCACAAGTATGGCCAGTACAGATGTTTTCCTTGTTCGGGTGAAGTCGCTCCCAGTGAATGAAGCATCTCAGCTCATGAATCTGTCTTGTTGCTTGCCCTGAAGAGCTGGAGAGGAAAGGGCTGCCTATAGACGGTGTTCCACATGTGGGGTTCTAAACACACGTGGCTTTTCTTCAGGTTGCCAAACTCATTGTGTCCACATGTGTAATAGAATGGATTTGCTAAAAAGAGATCATGAGCAGTGTTTTATGATTAAAAGGGAATAAAATATTGATCTTCTGAGATAAGAAGGAAATTTAAGCTGAGCCCTTATGATGAAAAAAGGAAAGATGAATTACAAATTAAAAAAAAAAAACTACTTGTCCTAAATCCTCTATTTTTGCAGTGATTTTCCCAGTAGAGGATGTCTCCCTGGGGTACTGGGAGGTTTTAGTCATATATGTGATAGTTATTGTGAAAAATGACACTAAAGCCTTTGCCATTGTGACAGTTTCCTGTCCTCTTAAACTCTCTGCAAGACTTGTTACTGGTCACAGCTGTCCTCTAACCTTTGGCAAAGGGGTGAAAATTCCTTTCCATGTGGAGTAAAGGGCTCAAAGTTGGAACATGGGTTTGAATAACATAGGACACAAATTGGTATCAAAGATCTTTATGGAGAAAAGACTATTAAAAAACTAGAAGATGCATTGACAAGCAGAAATTTTAGTTTTTTGAAAAAATGGGTATTTTAAGTTACTTTGTTAGATTGAGAGCTTCTTGAAGACATCCAATTGTGTGTTGAAAGTAGGCACTCAACAAATGTTTGACTCTATTTAACTTAATTATTTTCAGAGTCTTTTTTTGTAATCTTTTTGGACTGGGAATTGAACCCAGGGCATTGTACTTGCAAGCAAGCACTTTGCCACTGAGCTACATCCCAGCCCTAACTGTGTTTTTAAAAAGTAGTAAGTGGCATTTCTTAACACCAGGATTGGTACTAGGATTATAATAGAATAGGTGACTTTTACATTTCTTCACTAATTTTCTCTTTGGGAAGTACCAGAGTGAGAGGAAAATGAGAAATTTTAAAAAGAGGAGGAGTTCAGTGACCATTCAGACTGATTCTCTTATTTTGGAGATTATGGTGGTGTCATTTATTTAGTATTTTCCATACCTGATATTGTGCTGAGTATTGAACATTGAATGTCTCAATGCTTTTTATCAGTGCCATAAATAAGTATTAGCCAGTATTATAGAAAAAGAAATTGGTGTATAGAGACAGGCTGCACAGCTAGTAAGTGATGTAGCCTGAATTAGCCCAAGCGGTTTGACTTGAGAGCTAGCATGCATCCTCATTTTGCTGCTTTGGCTATCACTGTAGTCTCACAGAGGTCAACAGATACATATAAAACGGTCACAGGATGAGTCTCAAACTTCATCTCATGATTCCAATCCCATGTATTTTTTCTCCTGAAGTATATTTGAACGAGTAAAAAGCCTCTCAAATAGCACATGATTCTAATCTAAATTTAAGATATATCTGGTGAACTGGTGTGATATATGCTAGGAGGCTGTCAATAGCAAGTAGAAAATCCTCAATCAACTGATTTTCATTATAAGTAAAATTTATTGTTCTCAAAATAAGTAGCCACAATATCGGGTGGTGTTGCAATGCTATCTAAGTATACGGACAGCCTTATGATTATTGTGCCAAGCCTTTATTAGTAAGCAAGTATACTAAAAGAACATATAAGGCTTGAGGAAGTCCCAACTCCTTACCCTTTTAGCATCTCAGACTATCATCTTCTTTGAAAGGATTCTAAAGGCAATTGCCAGCATTTTGGGGGCCACATCTACCATCCTTATAGCTAGTTGCAGGCAACTTGAGCTCTAGATTCCATAGCTAGAAATTATATTATTTAAAAATTTAGCCTGGTCAAACTCTCAAAGAATACAGTTTCTAGCCTACGAGATTTATTTTAACACAAAACCAAGTATTCATTCATTCATTCATTCAAAGGATTGAACCCAGGGGCATTCCTACACTAAACTATACACTCAGCCCTTTCTCTATTTTATTTTAAAACAGGGACTTCCTAAGTTACTACATACAGGCCTCAAACCTGCGATTCTCCAGTTTCACACATGTTGTTGCAAATGAAAGATTTCATATTTTTGTGGCTGAATAGTATTGTATTGTGTGTATATATACCATACTTTATTTTTTTCATTAATGGATATTTAGTGTGATTTCATATTCCA
This sequence comes from Muscardinus avellanarius, assembly GCF_963383645.1. Classification (NCBI taxonomy): domain Eukaryota; kingdom Metazoa; phylum Chordata; class Mammalia; order Rodentia; family Gliridae; genus Muscardinus; species Muscardinus avellanarius. Next base: position 88,526,157 of record NC_137786.1, on the reverse strand, counting down.
GCCACTATGAACAGGTATACAAAGACCATGGGAGTACAGGTGTTTCTTTGACATACTGATTTCAATTCCTTTAAGCATGTACCCAATAGTGAGATTCTTGAAGACCCTTCATACTGTTTTTCATAATGAATATACTAATTTACATTCCCACCAATAGTGTGTGAGCATTTCATTTCCTCTGCATCATTGTCAGTATTTAAAAATTTTTTGTCTCTTTGATAACAGCCATCCTAACGAGGGTAAGATTTTTATTGTATTTCCCTGATGAACAGTGATACTGGGCATTTTTGATATGCCTGTTAGTCATTTGTATGTTTTCTTTTGAGAAATGTCTCTTCATATCTTTAGCCCACTTTAAAATTGGATTATTTGCTTCTTTTATATGGAGTTGTTTGAATTAATTATATATTCTAGATATTAATTTCTTGTCAGATTTATAGTTTGAAAATATTGTCTTCTATTCTGTAGATTGTCTCATTTACTATGTAGGAGTGTTTTAGTTTGATGTCATCTTATTTGTGAATTTTTTCCCTTTTTGCCATTGAATTTGGAATGGTAACCAAAATATCTTTGCCAGGCCTATATTTTTTCATTTAAATGTTCATCTAGTAATTTCATAGTTTTGGAAGTTACCCTTGATTCTTTGATCCATTTTGAATTGGTATTTGTAACTGGTGAGGGAGAAGGGTCTAGTGTCATTTGTCTGCATGTGGATATCCAGTATTCTCAGCACTACCTATTGAAGAGAATGACCTTTCTCTATTGTGTGTTCTTGACTCCTTGTTTAAAAATATCAGATGGCTTTAAATATGCGTGGTAATTTCTGGGCTTCCCATTCTGTTCCACTGGCCTGTGTTCCTGTGTTCATGGCAATGCCATACTGTTTTAATTACTATTGTTTTGTAACTCAGGGTTACTTTTGATATTCAGAGTCTTTTGCAGTTCCATATGAAATTTTTTCACTTCTAATTCTGTGGAGAATTAAATTGGTTCTTAACAAGAATCGCATTAAATTTTTATATTGATTTGGGTAAAAATCCAAGATCTTGACAATGAACTAAATGTCTTCTTTTGACCTTGACAGCTAACAGATGCCCTGTTTCAAAGTTGACATTTCAGCCAGATGTAGTGGTGCATATTTGTATTCCCAGTACTTAGGAGGCTGAGACAAGAGGATTGCGGGTTCTCGGCCAGCCTCAGCTACTTAGTGAGACTCTCTTCAACTTACTGAGACCCTGCTTCAAAATAAAGAATAAAAAAGAGGGCTGCTGGTGTAGCTTAGAGTTAGAATGTCTCTAGGCTCAAGCCCCAGTAAAGTAAAATTTAAAAAGTAAATAAAATAAAATAAAATAAAAGCTGACATTTCCCTCCTTTATCCTTCCCCTTTCCTTCACCTTCTATTATCAAATAACAGGTTCTTAACTATTTACTGATGGGAGGAGCCCTGGCATCTGTGAATTTGAATAAGAACTGATTCAAAGAAGATTTAAAAATGAACTGTGTCCTTTCTGATAAACAGGGACCCTGGCCTGAAGATCTAAATAGGAGCCTACTCAAGGAAGACTTAAACATGAATTGTATCCCTTCTGATAAATATACCAGGTAGCCTTGCATCTATGGATCTGCATAAGAACTGACTCAACGAAGACTCAAATATGAATTATGCCCCTCCTGTTAAACTTACCAGCATCAGCTGAATAAGAACAGACTCAAAGAAGATTTAGAAATGAATTACATTGCTTCTGATAAGACAACAGCATAATCCTGAAGAACATACTCTTTTAAGGAATTTTAACCCTTTGTTCTGGGAATCTAGAGCTTGTTCTTTAGTGCTTAAGTTTACTGTTTTTTTTTTTTTTTGATTTGTTGGCAAATCATTACATTTTTTATTTACCCCAGAGATTTGTCCCAATTACTGGAGTTGCCTTTTGGGGGAGGTACTGGGATTCAGTAACAGTATGGACATTTTTGCAACATGAATCTTTCCAATCCATGGGATATATTCCATTTATTAGTATCTCCTTTGATTTCTTACATCAGTGTCCATTTACTTTCTTGGCAATTGTGCCTAGGTTTTGTGGGTTTTTTATTGTTTGTAGTTACTGTAAGTGGGGTTTCTCTCTTGATTTATTTTTCAGATGGCTTGCTTTTATTGTACAAAAATGTTACTGATTTTTGAGTGTTGATTTTTCTATACTGATACTTAACTGGATTTATTACTTTCATCAGGTTTTTGTGGACTCTTCATGGTTTTCCATATAAAAATTATGTCATCTTGCAACAACAAGGAAGTTTGTCTTCTTCCTTTCTGATTTGGATACTCTTTATTTCTTTCTCTTATTTGATTGCTCTAGCCAGGACTTCCAAACCTAAGTTGAGCAACAGTTGTGAAAGTCAACATCCTGTCTTGTTCTGGATCTTAGAGGGAAAGCTATTAAGTGGTGGTTGAGCTGATAGATCCTTAGACTCTATTTATGCAAGAGTAGAAAGTGTCTGTAAAATTATTTTATCAGAGTGACATAACTTGACTACCTTTAATTTTATCAGTGAGAGCCCAATTTTAACCTTCATCGTACTAGTCTACAGGCTGCTAATTTTATCACTGAAAGCTCTTTTCTGACATTTAGTATGCTAATCAGCAAAATACAGCCAGGATACAGGTACCAGAAGTGCTTATCAGGATTTTGAGCAGGATTCAGGTACCAGAAGTGCTTATCAGGGTTCCTTTGGCATATTGACTTCTTGATGAGAATGCCAGCAGACTCCTGTGCTCTTGATCAGCCTGCTCACTGATCATCCCTGGATGACTAGAATAACAAACCTCTGATTAGATACTTATAGTCCCTGAGGTAGAGTTCAGCCCAAACAATACACACACACACACACACACACACACACACACACACACACACACACACAATATCAGTTTCTGTATAATTTTTTTTTTTTTTTTTTTTTTGCGGTACTGGGAATAGAACCCAGGGGCATTCTACCTCTGAGCTACACCCTCAGCTCTATTTTTTAATTCTTTATTTTGAAACAGGGTTTCACTGAATTGCAAAAGGCCTCATTAAGTAGCTGAGGTTGTCTGCTAACCATGCTCCTCCTGTCTCAGCTGCCCAAATGCTGGGATTACAATCATGCACCACCACACTGGGTTTATTTATTGATGTATTTTAAAGTAAATTATAGTCATCATCACAGGTGGCTTCCACTTTAGAAGAACAGAAACCAGCTCCCCTGGTTCGTGTTCTGTTAGCTAATTCTGATTTTCACTAGCACCTCTAGTGGTAGCAAGATGATGCTGTCCAAGTTCTAGGCACACACAGACTCTTCCTATCATCTCAAAGGATATGGGTAATGGCGTCCTTTCTTTTGCTCCTCTTTTTAGCAGCAAGGAAACTTCAACCAGAAGCCACTCACTAGATTGCTTCTCACTTGATTGGTCAGAATCATATCACACATTCATTTTAAGTCAATCACTATGAAGGAAAAATAGGATTTTGTTCATATTAGCAGACTAATTAAGATTTAATCATAAGTCATATGAGGAGGAATGGATACCTGAAAAAAACTGGGGCTTGGTGACTATTAACAAAGAATGAAGAGGTAACTAGAAAGGCAACTGATATAGTCTGTTACATGTGGAATAATTATTTTCCCTTAAAAAAATTGACTTCATATTTAGGGGGCAATGTTCTTCTTTCTTTTGCCCTTCATCCCATAGTTATTGCTAGTCCCTACTGTCTTTGTTCCTTTCTGGTTGATTTGTCTTTGCTACTGTTGCATTCATGTTCACCGGGAGTCTTCACTTAATTCCCCAACATCTTCAGTTGTGGGAAGGAAGTTAGAGCTTTAATGAGGATTTTTAGCTTTAACAGTTAACCTAGAGTCACTGCGGCTCCCTGATGCATTCTTATCTCAGCACATGCTGTTTGTCAAGTTAAATCTGAGGTGAATTCTTCAGGGAATATTTCTGATTTGAGTACATAGGGGATAGAAGAAAAAGACTTGCTTGCGCATCATAGACACTGAAATCTTCCCTTAAGAATACCGTTGCCGAGGCATCTGCTTTCCAGTCAAAATCTTACTCAAATGCAATGCTCAACATAGTTCTAAAAAATGATCAAGTTCAAGCAATCACTTCCAACTTTCCCTCCACCCCAGCTAGTTTTAAGATTGAAGAAATTGCAAAGGCTTGTATCAGATGATAAGGGCATATTCACTAAATATTTACTTCTCCAATGTCTTTAGAAGGGAAAAAATGTGGAGACTGCACAAGTCAAGAATTGGTTGTCTTCATATGATAGAAAATGAACTAAACTTCGTAGTGATTATAGAATTGGTCTTTAAAAGCTAAGGTTTATTAATATGAAAAAGCAGCAGGTTGAAATGGCAAGGGTCCAAGATTATTCAAAAGATGAAGTCAGGAAAATAAAAACAGATTTAGTTGGTTTTTAAACTTCCATTTTGTATGAGTTTAATTAAGAGTTATTGACTAGAAACATAAATAACATTTAAAAACATTTAAATTATACTGTAAATTGCATCCTAACATTTATACCTCACAGAAATATTTTTCAACCACATTAGGTGGTGATGTTCCATCACACATTTACTTCCTCTTGCTGTTAGTGGGGTTATTCTTCACGCTTTGCCCACATCCTCTTTTACTAACACATACAAAGCAGACATAAATATATAAACTGGACCCTTTTACATGATGTCTAAGTTCATGAATGGTGTCTCTCTGATCCTAAATCTTCCTAGTTTGAAAAGTTTTTATTTTTGTGTGTGTGGTGCTGGGGATTGAACCCAGGGACATTCTAACTCTGAGCCATACATACCCCTAGCCCCTTTTCTTTTCTTTTCTTTTCTTTACTTTTCTTTTCTTTTCTTTTCTTTTCTTTTCTTTTCTTTCTTTCCTTTCCTTTCCTTTTCTTTTCTTTTTTGGTGGTACTGGGTTTCTTGGAAGCCCTTCTACCTCCGGGCTACACTCCCAGACCTATTTTATTTTTTGGAAACAGGGTCTCTTAAACCAGCATGGCTGGCATCGAACCTGCTCAATCCTCCTGTCTCTGCCTCCAAGCACGAGGATTACAAGCGTGCGCCACCACGCCCGGCTCCCCAGCCTTTTTTCTTATTCTTTATTTTGAAACAGGGTCTCACTGAGTTGCAAAGGGCCTCACTAAGTACCTGAAACTGTCTGTGAACTGTGATCTTTCTGTTTCAGCCTCCCAAATGCTGGGATTACAAGTGTGTGTCACCATGCTCGGCTCTATACTTTCTTTCTTTCTTTCTTTACATTTATTTATTTACATACATACATTTATTTATTTATTTATTTATTTATTTATTTATTTATTTATTCATTGCCAGGCTGGGGATGGACACAGGGGAATTTGACCTCTGAGCTACTATTTTCTGAAAGAACTATTCCTCTGTGATCCTTTGCATCTTTTAAATAACCTCTCCATATTTTTCACACTGTAGGATATACAAGTGTTTCTGTTATTGTATTCATCATGGTCTGTTTCAAATTATAATTGGTTATGAATCTCTTTTTCATTAATATGTCACCATCTAATGCAATGCTTTATAGATAGTGTGATTATTGCCTTAGACTGAATTTTAGAGTTTACTCTCCATTTTATTAGTTTATTTAATATAGGAGTCAATAGAATGAGGTCTTTTACTTTCCATCATAAGTCCAAGTTTCAGATAAAAGCCCAGTGGAGAATAAAATTTATAACTTAATATCTTAAACCCAACCATGACATTTTAATGTGTATAATTGCAAGAACATTTTTTTTACAATAATCAATTTTTTCCTCTTCCTCTTGGTGGTTTTTGCACCTGCTAAACTAACTTTGTTACCTAGCCCTCGTTCACTCATACTTTATAGATTCTATCATGCTCTACTTTTAATATACCTGTTTCAGGGTTGTGGTAAAGAACTTTGGCTTTTCCTTTCCAGAGTCATTTTTCTTTCATTAGTAACAGAAGCTTGTTTTCCTTTGAAGGATGGTTAGCATCAGCAGTAGGCACATGACCCTGTTCTGATGACTCATATTCCAGCTCCACTGTCACAGTGATTGGCAAGAGACTCAGTTTGGTCTGATGAAACTCTAACAAACATGCTGATATTATTTTGATGATTGGAATAGTAAAGTGCTCTCTTTGGTGGAATTGCTAAAGTGATGAAATTGAAACCTGAAAGTGTGAATGACTCTCGTTAGCACCCCAGGAAGAGCTGGCCTGAATGAAACCATCCAAAAGGAAAGAAGCTCAAAAGGCATAGAGACCAAGTACTGCATTCGCGCCCTTGAATCCAGGTTTTGGTTTATAGAAGCCAATAGATTTCCATTTTTATTAAGCCATTTTGAGCTGAATTTTCTTCTCATGTAGCCATGTATATATTCTTATATATACAAAAATAGGCTTTCTTATTAAGGCTACTTCTCTTAGCATCCTTTTCTTTAATTGTATAAAATTCTATCCTCCCTTCACCAAACCCAAGCCTTCAAAGGAAAATGGTTAAAAAAAAGGACAATGGCAATATCCTTGTACTATTTGGCTTTTATGAAAGTTATATAAATGTCATATACTTGAAATAATGTCTGTAGTACTAAACCATGTTAGTGTTAACTGTTGTCATTTCCAGTACTTAAAAATGATTTTGTTATAATTGTCAGTGCATATTAATTGTATAAAGCAATGGGTTTTGTTGTGAAATTTGCATACATGTACATTCATCTCCGTTATTGTCGCCATTATTTTCATATTACTCATTGCAGTGATCACAAATTATTATGAATTTTTTGTTACTGGGGATTAGACCCAGGAGCATTCTATCTTTGAGTTATACCCCCGGTTCTTTTTTGGTTTTTATTTTGAAACAGAGTCTTCCTAAATTAAAGGGGATACCCTCAATCCTGTGAGCTTCCTGTTTCAACACTGGGATTATAGGCTTGTACCACTGTGTCTTACAATTCACAAAATTTGAGACTTAACAGCCATTGAAACCTCAATTTCTACAAACACTTATTTATGAATTGACTTTTGGTTCAGAATTATGACCTTTGTGTATGTCCTATGTTGCTATTTGACTGAACAAATTTCTATGTGTTGGATAGTGCATTCATTAAAACAAAGTTTAATATAAAGATTATGTTTACTGAATTCATTCTTGGGTGATGCAAAACCCCCAATTCACAGAATGTAATTTGTGATTGTCACTAGCCCACAATATTTGGACTGTATATATTTAAATTCCTTTAAGATAATTGGAAAAAACATGTCTTTAACTTTTCGAACAAAAGAAAGGCAAAGAAGAAGAAGAAGAAGAAGAAGAAGAAGAAGAAGAAGAAGAAGAAGAAGAAGAACAACAACAACAACAACAACAACAACTACTACTACTACTACTACTACTACTACTACTACTACAAGATATCTATTAATGGGATGCACAGTAAGCCTCCATATTTCTAATATAAGAAATTAGTAATTGTTTCTTCAGACATTTCAACATAATCCTCTATTCAGCATAACATTGTTCAGACTTGGAACTATTACCCAAGTTCTGGTTTTTACTCTGACATTGACAAACTGGGTAATTTAGAATAAACCATGGAACATCTGTTGACTATAGTTTCTTCATCTGTAAAATATAGAGTTTATACTCTACATTTTTTGTGTGTGTTGGGGTGGTACTAGGGATGGAACTTAGAAGCCTTCTAAATGTAGGCTACATCCTCAAATCTATTTTATTTCTTATTTGGAAATAGGGTCTCGCTAAGTTGCTGAGGCTGGCTTTGAACCTGTGATGCTCCTGTTTCAGCCTCCCAAGTACTGGGATTTCAAGTGTGCACATGCCTAGCCTACACTCTACATTTAATGTATATTCCAACTTGAAAATCCTCTGAATTCCTTTCAAAGGAGATTTCTCATGAACACACTGAACACATTTTAGAATCATTGTTATCCACAAAGCCAAGGAGCTATAAGAACACTAAAATTCTTCCTGTACATATTAAGATGATAATCAGTACCTAAGATTCAGCTGGAAGAAAAAAGAGGCATAGCATGTGTAATGTAAATGGACTTAGATCAGTTTAAAGTAAAAGTTTAAAGATAGCAAGTTTAGTTCATTTTAGTTTGATGTAAGCGAATTAATCTTGAAGCTAAGACCCACACTGGAGAAATGGTGCTGAACTGTATAATCATCCAAAATAGTAATCTGGTTGAGTGGTTGGTGAATAGGAGTAAGATTGGTGAAATTATCATTTTTCTCCAAAGGAAAATAAGGAGAGGCACATTTAGTGGTGGATTTATTAGGAATCACACATTTGTCCAGAAATGAAAAAGTCTTTGAGACAAAGGAGGATTTTTCTTGGATCTTCCCCTGAAGTACCTCCAGACTATATATATATATATATATAAGTTGGCAGCCATCCCAAATCTGAGCTCTTTTCCCAAAATTAGCTCTTGGACAAACACACAAAAAAGATTTATTTCTTTTGGTTCTGTGTTAATTAAATTCAATCAAAGTGAAATTGATTCCTTCTGAAGAGTGATAGGACTACCGCATATAAGAAGTGTTGTAACAATTAGCGTACACCTAACAATTCAAAGCACTTACTCAACTACTGGGTCATCTATAGCTTATGTAGATGGCTATATATAGATCTCCATATATTTTGGTGTCTCTAGGTGTGTATTGTTATAGACTAAATTGCATTCCACTCAAATTCATATGTTGGATCCCTAACCCGTAATGTGACTATAGGAAGATAGGGCCCTTAGGGAGGCAATTAATGTTAAATGAGGCCATAGAGGTGGGGCCCTAATCAAACAGGACTGGTGTCATTATAAGAAGAGAAAAACACCCAAGAGTTTTTGTTATCTCCCTGCACACAGAGACAAGGACACATGAAGACACAGTAAGAAAGTGGCCATCTGCAGATCAGAAAGAGAACCTTCACTAAAAACTAACCTTGAGGGTACCTTGGCCTGGACTTCCAGTCTCCAGAACTGTGTGAAAACAATTATCTATTATTTAAGCCACTCCATCTTTTGTATCTTGTCATGACAGCCCCAGGAGAACAACACATTCATGTCAATATCTACCTATACCTGTTGCTTTACTTCATTCAGTGCTACTAAAGACAGAGTATCACAGACTGGAAATTTAAAAAAAAACACAGAAATTTATTCCTCACAGATCAGGATTTGGGAAGTCCAAGGTCAAAGTGTTGGCATCTGGTGTGCAATGTGCTGCTGCATCCTCACAGAGCAAAAGGAGGAAGAGCACAAAGGAGACAAACTTAGTTTTTCTCCCATGGTAGGAGAGCTGGAATGATAACTCACTCCTTTAAAAAAAAATACTATGGCCGGGCCTGGTGGCGCACGCTTGTAATCCCCGCGCTTGGGAGGCAGAGACAGGAGGATTGCGCAGGTTCAAAGCCAGCCATGCGCGCTGGCTTAGGAGACCCTGTTTCCAAATAAAAATGTAAAAATAGGTCTGGGAGTATAGCCCGAAGGTAGAAGGGCTTCCAGGAACTCCAGTACCACCAAAAAAAAAAAAAAAATACTTTGTACTGGTGCACTGTAATTACACACTATATTGAGGTTCATAGTGGTATCACTAAGCATAAAGGTGCATAAAATTTGGTTTGTTTCACTCCAGATCCCACCCCACTACCCACTTATTTTGGCACATATTAGTGAGATTGGTAGCAGTACTTTCATAGGTGGACTTACTCTTTCCTATGTTCTCTTTTCTTACCCCTCTTATCCAACCCCTTTCTTCTATCTTATTGATCCCCCATCTACCTAAAGTCCCTTTAATTTTCTATTTTATCTCAAGCTTCCAAGTATGAGAGAAAACATAAGACCTTTAACCTTCTGAGACTGGCTGAACTCACATAGCATAATATTCTGTAATTCCATTCATTTTTTCTGCAAATGACATAATTTTGTTCTTTTCAATGGCTGAGTAAAATTCCATTGTATGTACATACAACATTTTCTTTATTCATCTGTTGAAAATCACGTAGGTTGGTTCTATACTTTGGCTATTGTGAACTATACATCTAAAACTATGGATCACTGCAACCCCTTTTAAAAGTGGCATTAATCCTTTATGAGGGAAAAGCACGCATGATCTAAATACTTGATATTGGGCCCCACTTTCCAAGACTGTTGTACTCGGGAGGAGTTTCCAGTATATAGATGGAGGGAAAGCGCATCCAGGCCACAGCATCTGTCTATATCTATTTACATTTTCTTATACAGCTTCAAACAACTCATTTTCTTTTCCCATTCTCTCTACAGTTTTCTTATATTGAGTTACCAGTGAGAAGATAACTGTGCACTGATTTTTAATTCCAAAATAAGAAACATAGTTCCCAAAAGATTGCCCTATAATTCAAATTGCTGCATCTATGGTGGATGAGTCTCTATCTAATATTAATATAACCATTCAAGAAGATTTTCAAAACTTTCCATCTAGGATCACTTTCTTGGGTGGCTTTTCAGAAACTTCAAAAGAAAGAAAAATGGGATATGGCTTTTAAACATGGCAGTGTCTTTGCAGAATGTCTTTCTTCCTATATCCCCTGATTTAGGAAGGAAAATAACTCTTCTTGGACTATGGAATGGCTAGGTCCTATTTTTTTTCATTTTTATATAATTTTTTGGTTTTTTAATTGCTACATTTGTAATCATACATCTTAATGGAGTACAAGATGATAGAGGTATACATGCACACATTACTCATTTAGAATTAGATTTTCTGTATGCCAACCATAAATCCATTGAAAAAGAAATCCAGAAAACAATTCCTGCAGGATATCACACACAAAATATGTAGGAATAAACCTAACCAAAAAGGTAAAAGACTTCTACAAAGAAATCGATAAAACATTAGAAAGAAAGAACTCAGAGAAGACCTTAAAAAAAGATCTTCATCCAGGCATGGTGGCACACGCTTTTAATCCCTGCGCTTGGGAGGCTGAGACAGGAGGATCATGCATGTTTGAACCCAGCCTCAACTGGCTTAAGAGTCCTTGTTTCCAAATAAAATATAAAATAGTTCTGGGAGTGTAGCCCAAAGGTAGAAGGTTCCTGGTTCCATCCCCAGTACAACCACCAAAAAAAAAAAAAAAAAAAAAATCTTCATGTTCTTGGATAAGCAGAATAAATTAAATATAATCAAAATGACTATTCTTTCAAAAGCGATTTAAAGATTCAATGCAATACCCATTAAATTACCAAGGTCATTCCTCACAGACGTAGGAAAATCAGTCCTTAAATTAATTTGGAGAAACAAAAAACCCAGAATAGCCAAAGTAGTTCTCAGCAACAAAACCCATGTAGGAGGAATCACACCACCTGGCTTCAAACTATACTACAAAGTTATAGTAATATAAACAGCGTGGTATTGGCATAAAAGCAGACACATGAACCAATGGAGTAGAACTGAAGACTCAGAAACAAATCTACACACTTATGGCTAATTGATTTTTGACAAAGGGGCCAAAAATATACACGGGAGAAAAGATAGCCTCTTCAAAAAATGTTGTTGGCAAAACTGTTACCCCTATGCAGAAAAACATAAATAAACTCCACTTTCTCACCCTGCATGAGAGTCATTTCAAGGCGGATCAAAGACTTGTAAATCAGACCAGAGACCTTGAAACTCCTTGAAAAGGGTATAGGTGCAATACTTCAATACATATGCACAGGTAAAAACCGCAACAAGACTCCTAAAGTACAGGAAAATAAAAGGTGGATCAATGAGTGGGGTTGTATTAAACTGAAGAGCTTCTGTACAGAAAAGGAAACTATTAAAAAACTCAACTTAGAGCCAACAGAATGGGAGAAAAATTTTGCCGCCTACCCCTTCGATAGAGGACTAATATCTAGAATATACAGAGAACTCAAAAAACTCAGCGCTAAAAAAAACAAATAACCCAATAAAAAATGGCCAAGTGAACTAAATAGACATTTCAACAAAAGAAGAAATTCAAATGGCCAACAGATGTATAAAAATTGTTCAACATCATTAGCTATCAAAGAGATGCCAATCAAAACTACGAGATTTCACCTAACTCCAACGAGAATGGCAATCAATTAAAACCCAAACAACAAATGCTAGTGAGGATGTGGAGAAGAAGTGAGAACTCTAATATATTGTTGGTGGGATTGCAGATTAGTGTGACCACTTTGGAAAATGAATCAATCTTTAACTATCTTTATTTTCTGTTACTTAAATACATGTTTCACCTCCCCAAAGAAAATTTCTGAGTCCAGGTATATAGTTTCTTTTTTTTTTTTTTTTTAATTTGGTGGTACTGGGGTTCCTGGAAGCCCTTCTACCTCTGGGCTACACTCCCAGACCTATTTTATACTTTTTTATTTTTGGAAACAGGGTCTCTTAAGCCAGTGGGGCTGACTTCGAACCTGTGCAATCCTCCTGTCTCTGCCTCCCAAGCGCGGGGATTACAAGCGTGTGCCACCACACCCGGCCAGGTATATAGTTTCTATTTCTATAACATAGCCCGATATTGTAGAAAGTTAGTGGTAATTTTTTTTTTTTGATATGGAGCAAAATCATTAGGTTTCTTATCCTGGCATTACTTATTCTAGGGCCCCCACAGAACTATCTTCAATCAAGAGGTAGAGTAGTGCCCTGTGCTAGAAAAGTGCTTTCAAGATCTGGTCACGCATACATATCATCTGCATTGTCATCTGCTTTCTGATTTTATACCTGTTTTACTGCAGCTTATTCTAAACACAGAAGCAAGGGTTATCCACTAAAAATACCCACAAAGAGTGGAGCACAGTGGTGCATTGCTTGTAATCCCAGGACTTGGGAGGCTGAGATAGAAGGATCATGTGTTCATGTCCAGCTTCAGCAACTTAGCAAGGTCCTCCACAGCTTAGTGAGATCCTGTTTTAAAATAAAAAAATAAAACTAGGACTATGGGTATAGCTTAGAGGTAGAATACCCCTGTGATCAGTTCTCAGTACCCCCACCAAAAAAATCTGCAATGGCTTTCCATGTCATTCACAGTAAATTCTGAGACTCAGGGATTCTTCAGTTATACTGGAGTGTCCTACATTCTCCACTCAATATATAATAGGTTTCATTTAATTGTTTGTAGTTGAACATGTCTTTCTAGCAGGCATGTTACATCTTATTGTGCCCATAGAGAGCACTTTATAGTATCTTAATAGATGGTGACACCCCACTTTGAGTTTATTATACCACCAATCTTTAATCTCTCAAAATTTAAGCATTTCATTCCAGCTACTAAGTAATTTGATTCTTTTTTAGTTGCTGGCAAAGCCACCAACCTCTTATCTGGCGCCCTATTTTTATTGTTGAATCAACCAATCAATCTTAATTATATTTAGCTGTCTGACCCCCTTCTGAGATTTTATAACACAAGGTTCGAATTTAGGGATGTAATCCAGACCGTAAGAAATTAAAAATAGCATATCTGGGAAATTATAAGTTAAGTGTATCAATCCATTTGGTATAAAAGTAAAGAAAATAGGGAGTGAATAGCTCATGGTGAGTGTACACACACACACACACACACACACACACACACACACACACACCCCACAGCACTATGGGAGTGAATAGCACTGTAGAAAGGAAAATAGCAGGACTGATTTTCACTCATTTAAGTTAATTTCAATTTGAACTTGAATAGGAATTGGCATTTAAAAAGCTAAAATTATCTGCGAGGAAGTGCATGCCCCCCCCCATCGTGATAGTGAATTGTAGTTTGAGCAAGACATTTTGATTATAACAATATAGAAAGAAATTGTGTTATAAGAAGGTTTGCCTAAATTTACTAGGAGCACAATTTCTTATCTAGGTTCACAGTAAATGTTTAAAGAAATAAGCTGCACTGGAGATGGCTCAAATCTCTAATATGTTGTTTTTAATTACTAGCATTATCAGCACATATTTCTTACTGATTACACAAATATCATTACCATAGCTAAGAATCTGAAATGTTTGAATGCCATTATTGAGATAAAAAGAAGCATAAATAAAATGTTATAAAATGCAAAGAATTGACCCCTGATGAGTTTTCGTTATTCCCAATCACAACTATTCTACTTTGTGCTGAAACAACAAAGTAAAAATGAATAAGAACTCTTTTATTAATGATGAATGAAGTGACACTATATACAGAATCTGTAAAGGTCTGATAAACACAATCACAATACCACAAACATTCTAAGGTGTCTAAGCTATCCTGGAGACATTTATTATCTTTATTATCTTGCCTCTTTAAAATCCTTTTTTTGGGGGGGACCAGCTCTTCTTTTTTTTTAATTCTTTGTTTTACTTTTCATTTCTTTTATTCTTTTCATTTTTTTTTAGCTTTGAAGAACATCTCTCTACTACTTCCACTGTAGTTACCACCACATGGCCTGTATTGGTGCTTCTTATAAGTGGCATTCCTTTCTGTCTCCCTCCTCTGATGAATCGAAGCGAATACCTCAATTGCCCATTTTGAAGAAGTTTCAGACTAAGGCTGGGATGAACCTCACTAATATGTATGGAAAGAAGTTAGTAGCAAGGTGAGATCTGAAGAGAAACACACCAAGACCTGTGAACATGTATGTTTGCATCACTTTGAACCTCACTATAATGTACAATTACAAAGTGCCAATGAAAGTATTTAAAAAGCTGGAAGTGGTGGTTCATGCTTGTAATCCTTGTACTTAGCAGGCCGACACTGGAGGATCACAGTTTCAGGGTTAGCCTCAGCAAGTTAGTGAGATCCTACTTCAAAATAAAAAAATAAAAATGGCTGGGGTGTAGCTCAGAAATAGAATGTCTTAGGATTCAATTCCTCATACTGGAAAAAAAAGGGAAAAGGAAAAAGAGAATAGAGAAGAGAAATTCTGCTTTCTCTTGATGAATCTGGAATATATGAATCCAGGCCTAACTGCCACTATTCAAACAGCATGGGAAGGTCTGCTTGCTTCTGACGTCAATGAAGAAGCAAAGGGGAAAGACTGAGACATTGACAATAGATGAGTCCCTGCTTCCAGTTAGTCTTGCCCTTTTCTTTGTTGTTGTTATGAGTTAATGATGTCTCCATTTCTTCCTAAGTTAGTTCAAGTTGGGTTTCTCTGTTTGAAATATGAGTATATATATATATATATATATATATATATATATATATCCTGAATTCCTCTTTAGAAATTGTTCATGCATTTGTACAAGTTCCCCCCAATGGAGAAAAATGATTAAAGCAAGTTTAGTTTCTTCACTTACTTAAATTTCCAACAAGAATTTAGATATTTAAGCAAAAGTGACTTTAATAAATCTGTGTGGAGTGGGTGTCATGGTGCATGCCTGTAATTCCGGTACTCAGGAGGCTGAGACAGAATGATGTCAGGCTTGGGGCCAGTGCATGGTAATTAGTGAAGTCTTGTTTAAAATAAAAAATAAAATATGACTGAAAGTGTAGTTCAGAGGCAGAACATCCCTGGGTTCAATATTCAGTACCATTAAAAAATTTGCTGTGACAAAGAAATTCCATATAGTAAGTGTGATAACAAATATTATTTTTCTCTCACAAAATAAACTTTCAGTCATTAGTCAATGTTTTACTTACCCAAATTCCAAAAATAACAAAAAATTTAGATGATAATTCTGTTTTTTGTAATAGAATTTGATCCCTCTTCCCACAGAATAATTGATGGAAAGTTCTATCCTTATTTCCTGTGCTGAGGCCTGAAATTATTCCTCCCAGTTGATATAAATGAAAGTCTCATAAATAAAATCAGCAGCAGGTCTTGACCTCTCATTTACAGACTTATAATAGCTCTTCAAGTGCGTGCATTGTCTTGCATGAGAGAAAAGATTGTGCATATTTTATTTGTGTAGCAGTAGGCCCTAACACTGTAGCTTAGAAATAGTGTTAAATCAATGAGTGAATCAGTGCAAGACTGTCAGATCCTAGACAACTTTTCTCTTTTTAAAATAAGTAATTCTTTTTCATCCTATTGCTTCTAATTGCATTTGTAAATCTTTAAGATACAGTTACTGTGTAGTTTAAAAATGTACAAATAAAGATTTTGCTGATTTCTAAGCTGCTTTCTTTCTTTTTTCTATAAACAAACAACAAAAGGAAAGTAAAAAAGAGAAAAGCAATGCTCTACAGTATATTTTTATTTATAGTTTCTCCATGAGCTAGAAAATGACAGCACATCATAGAATTGATGAATTGATAAGGGCTGGTGCCAGATGTTGACCATGACAGGTGCATAATAAAAACACTCGTTGTAGTTTTCCCTCAGAATTCTAAATATATTTGGATATAAGGGAAACATCTGCTTGATACTTCTTTTATTGACGGGCTCCTATAGCTTGTTGAACTGTGATTTGGAAAAAATTGAGGACATTATTTTCCTGACTTTGTCAGTGCTTCCTCTACATGTTCTTCACAAGCAAATTGCAAAATTCTAGCACATGCTCTTAGGCCATTTTGCTTAGTAAATGGCTGCAGTGTTTCCTCCATTTCTGCTCATCTGAATTTTAATTTAGAGGAAAGTCAAAATTGTTAATAAGATAGAACAACTCTATTACAGAAACTCTGAGGACACAAAAATAGTGCTGCTACCAGAATCACCACAGGGTTACCATTCTTCTTCCAACCCTCTGGCTGGTGGCAACCAGGACTTGATAGCCTGTGCCACCATTTTTGGTAGCTAAGTTAAAGGTGGGTATCAAAGTTGTACAAAAAGTACCGCCTTATACTTGAATCAATGGTTTCTCTATTAAGACAATACTGTGATGGAGCTTAGAAGGACAAAAGGTTTTTCTTTCAATTTATTCAGCTGTAAATTCACTAAGAAGACCAGACAGAAGAAAGTTAGACATGGCTTCTAATGGTATATGAGCTCAGTTTGTCTAATGAAATGAATGGATAAATGGAGATAACTTTTAGAATTCATAGTGGATGGACCAGTGCAAAAGAACCAGTCTCCGATCCCTTTTGGATGGCAGTACCATGGCAGGTGTGGATTAAGTCTAAAGCTGGAGAAAGGGACAGGGGAAGAGGTGAGAGAAAATGTATTTTCTAAAATAGCAGAAGGAAGCCTGGGGCTTCTCTCACAGTTTCAAGACAATCTATGTCTCTATGATATCCAAAGTGCAATGGTATACTCCCTTTCTTCAGTTCCATTAGATTGTTACATGTGGTCAAGTAAATCTTGTGTAAAACAAATTTTATTCTGTGTTTTGGAATGGGTATTGAGGGTTATGGGAGGTACATATTATTTGTTTCAGGTTATTAGTTGTTAACTGTGAGTCATATGGAAATTAGGAGAAAAGAGCCTATAACCATGGTAGTAAGACTATGAGTTATGAAACAATGTGAACAGGTCTCCTTCTTTAGCTTTTAATCTTTCCTTTTCCTGTTGAGATTCAGGGACCCTTGAGCTAATATTTAGGGTTAAACTAACATTTACCAGTTATCAATCCTTTAATAAAGCATTTGAAACTTGAAGGTGTTGAGCTACTTATGGTGAATTTTTCATATATTTAGCAAATCAGCAGAAATAATTATTAAAAGTACATTAAAAACAACTTTTTGAGGTTTTAAAGTGCCATTTAAGTGGGGTTGCTCATGCCTGTAATCCCAGTACTTGGGAGGCTGAGACAGGAGTATTGCAGGTTCTAGTCCAGACTCAGCAACTTAGTGAGACTCTCAAAAACAGTAAAATCCTGTTTCAAAATAAAAAATGAAAGCGATCCCAGTAAAACACACACACACACACACACACACACACACACACACACACACACTACTGTTCACTTTTATATCTTTAGCTGTAGATAACCTTGTATACTTCCCTCTTTCCTTTGATGCTTTCTACTAAAATTGCTCTCAGGAAAGTGAAATTAGTCATAATACTAAAGTGTTATTTCTCAGAAAGAATTGATCTTTTTATTTCACTTCTGATTGTGGAACCAAATATATTATTGCCCCTTTGAGGACTGTCAATCTTGAAGAAGTGGAAGAGGTGGTGCTATGTAGGAGAATTTTATAGATTGGTTGAAATTATGCAAGCACAATTTAGGAGACTCAAGAACTCATAACATTTGTACAATTCTATTTTTTGAAGGGAGTTGAAAAAGTGACTGGGCTTTAAGACTTGCAACTGGCCAGCTTTGGCATTACTTCCTGTGTCTCTCCTCTCCTAGGGTTGTTGCTGTGGGTAGGATATATCATTGCTTTGAACTTCAATAGCATCTTCTATAAAATGACAGTTAATGATACCTCCATCACCTGGAAGTGACCATTGATAGAAATTTATGCAGTGTGAATAGCTAGAGCTATAGAGTAATGAAATAACACAGGCAGAAAACAACATGGTAAGAGGGACAAAAGGCAGAATCTATGGTAGTAGCAAGCTTTTATAGTGTTTTACATGTATACTCTTTTTTAATCTTCAGAATAAGTCAACAATGGCTTCCATTTTATAAAGAACTGAAATAAATGTGACTTAGCGACTTGCTTGAGGCAATTCCGGTAAAAATTGGTGGAGCCTGTGAAGTCTGTGAGTGGAGCCTGTGAAGTCTGTGAGTGTTCTCTAGAGCCCACTCAGCCCTCAGCCAGGCCACATTGCCTGGTGATGACAAGAGACATGGGCATGGGGTGAAGAAGCTAGAGAACTTTGAGGTTTGTAAGTATTTGATTTTGTAGTGTGTGTGTGTGTGTGTGTGTGTGTGTGTGTTATGTTACTGGGGTTGTGTAAAAGTATACCTCTAAGCTACCTTTAGCTTATTTATTTATTTATTTATTTATTTACTTATTTATTTTGCAGTACTGAGGAGCTAAATCCAGGGGCATTCTACTTCCGAACTACATCCCCAATCCTATTATTTTTAACTCTTTATTTTGAATCAGAGTCTCACTAAGTTGCAGAAGCCCCACTAAATAACTTAGGTTAGTTCCTAACCTGTAATTCTCCTGTCTTAGCCTCCCAAGTACTGGGATTACAAGTGTGTGCTACCACACCAAGTTATTTTTATTTTTTATTTTTTTTGAAACAGGATCTCACTAAATTGTGGAGAAACCCACTAATTTGTTGAGGCTGGCTGTGAAATTGTGATTCTCTGACTTGGCCTCCTAGTACTGAGATTATAAGTGTGTACCACCGTGCCTGGCTTGATTTTGTATTTTTGTGATGCTTGGGAACATAGGTTCACAAACTGTCATTAATATGTTCGGCCTTATTTACAGGTTTTTCCTCCATATTAGACAGAATTTTTACTTTAATGATTGACTTTCAGTTTAATAAACAAACTAACTAAAGTATAGCTCATTTGAAGTCAAGAGTGTCCCAGGCATTGTAGTCTGTGTGTTAGCCTTGAAGAACATAGAATTAGGAATGAGAAACAAATGCATAGGTATTTTAATGATTTTTGTTTGTTTGTTTGTTTTTGGTGGTACTGGGGTTCCTGGAAGCCCTTCTACCTCCGACTACACTCCCACGGGCTACACTCCCAGACCTATTTTTGTACTTTTTTATTTGGAAACAGGGTCTCTTAAGCCAGCGCGGCTGGCTTCAAACCTGCGCGATCCTCCTGTCTCTGCCTCCCAAGCGCGGGGATTACAAGCGTGCGCCACCACGCCCAGCTATTTATTTATTTTCTATTTGGAAACAGGGTCTCTTATGCCAGCGCGGCTGGCTTCGAACCAGCGTGATCCTCCTGTCTCTGCCTCCTAAGTGCAGGGATTACAAGCGTGGGTCACCACGCCTGGCTAATATATATATATATATATATATATATATATATATATATATATATAATTTAACTGGGGATTGAATCCAGGGGCATTATACCTCTAAGTTATACCCTAAGTGGATTTTTTATTTTTTATTTTTGTTTTAAACTGGGTCTCACTAAATAGCTGAGGCTGGCCTTGAACCTTTTAGTTCTCCTGTGTCAGCTTCCTAGGTACTGGAATTACAGGCTATGACACTGCAGCTGGCTAAAAATGGGTGATTTGAATATTAACAAGATAAGATGTAAAATACAGGTGAGTGGGAAGAGGATTTGTGCAGGACTTTAAAGGAAGAGGCTTCAGAGCCACCCTGAGAAATGGGGTGCTTCCTAGACAAGGTAATGGATAGTTAGGCTTGGTTTGTATTTAAGAACCAGCCAGACCAAGGAAGACAGAGATGCTGTTCCTAACAGATGGAACAGCAAAAGCAACAGCATGAAGACAGGAAACAAGTGGGGGTGTGGAGGCATAAAATTCACAGAACTGCAAGCATTTGCATGTTGTCAGATGTCTATCAACATGGGGCAGAAATGTGACCAGAGCATGCAAGGTGTCAGTGCCTGGGCTGCTATGTGATCTCTAAATAGTCTGATTGATTGGCTGTCACTGTTTAGATTAAAAGAATTACAGAAGGGTTAAGATACACTGAAATGGTCAAATCTCCAACCAGCTCCACAATAGAGAAGAAGGGGACATGCTTCATCTCCTGGATACCTTTTATTAACCACCATCTTTTATGGATGCTTTTAGTCACTCATTTCTCTCTCGCTCTCGCTCTCGCTCTCCTCTCTTTCTTCCTCTCTGCCTTTTGTTTCTATAGCCCAATGGTGAGATCCAATTTTACAAACTCGATGTAATAACTTACAATAGTTTCTGCCCTTTCTTCTATTCTTTACTAGTTCTTCATCTGTATATTTACTGTGATTTACTCAAACTTCCCTTTTATATTTATATCTGAGTAAGCCTCATTCTCTGATTAACCCTAGAGATCTGGCTCATGTAAATTTAAAGGTTCTGGGCTTTCAAGATATTCCAAGATATTCCAAGATATTTCAAGATTTTTCCCAGAAGTGCAATAAGAATCCCCAAATACCACATCTGAAAATTGTCTGTATTGTTCTCAGTAAACCTAGGGAAATCTTTCAGCCAAAACTTCTTTAGAGAGAAGTGTGAGGAGAAAAGAGAGATAATCTGTTCTTCACAAATAAAAAATATGGGTTCCCTGGAGTGGAGAGAGTGAAGTGGACTGATTTCTACTTAGAGCTTATAGTTAGCTTTATAATTGTCTTTCTTAATGACACAAGGGGCACGAGAGTAAACTCATCCTCTTTCCACAATTCAATTCTGCCTGGCAGTCTGGTGATTCTCAAGGGAAATAATGGCTACAAAACTAGCTGTGTACTTTATCAAACATAGGGTTTTGTGAAGAGTCTGGGACTTTCTCACTCCTGCACCCCTCTTGAAAGTCAATGTCAAAGTGAATAGCAGTTCCTGATAGAAATGTGTCATATTAGCCGGGCGTGGTGCACATGCTTGTAATCCCCGTGCTTGGGAGGTAGAGACAGGAGGATCGCGCAGGTTCGAAGCCAGCTGCTTGCTCTGGCTTAAGAGACCCTGTTTCCAAATAAAAATATTAAAATAGGTCTGGGAGTGTATCCCGGAGGTAGAAGAGCTTCCAGGAACCCCAGTACCACACACACACACACACACACACACACACACACACACACACACACAAAGAAATGTGTCATATTTCTCACGTATTTCTGGGTAAATAAAAAGCTGAGAACAACCATAGGCATCATGCAGTGGTAAGCACCAATAGTAACCAACCATGATGATACACAATTAGCTGCCATCTTTCTCCTGGTATTAGCTGCATTTTGTTGTTGATAAGGAAATAATGACTTTTAGAATGATTTTTCCTAATTCTGTGAAGTTTATCACTGATATTTTGATGGGGATGACATTGACTTTGTGCACTGCTTTTTGTAATATGGCTGTTTTAACAATACTAATTTTTCCTATTCATGAACACTGATGGTCCATCTAACTTCTAGTGTCTTTTTAAATTTATTTTTTAGGTATTTTGTAATTTTCTTTGTATAGGTCTTTCATCACTTTGGTTAGACTTTTTCTAGATATTTTATTCTTTTGGTTAATGTGAATGGAGTTGTTTTCCTTATTTCTTTCTCAGTGCATTCATTATTGGTGTATAGAAAAGCTTTTGACTTTCATATGTTGATTTTGCATTTTCTTACTTTGCTGAATTTGTTTATCAGTCTGGAAGTCTTCTGGTGGAACCTTTAGGGTCTTTTAAGTATAGTATTTGAAAACAGAGAAATTTTTCTTTCCTATTTGTACACCCCTTTATTTTTTTCTCTTGCCTAATTGCTCTCACACAATTTTCAATAGGCAGGTTATGGAATAAGCTTAGGTGTTCATCAACAGATGAATGAATAAAGAAGACATCATGTTTATATGTATGCAGTGAAATTTTACTCAGTTATAAAGAAGAATAACATTAAGTCATTTGTAGAAAACTGGATTGACCTGGAGAGCATCACATTAAGCAAAGTGATTGAGACTCAGAAAGACAATGTTGTATATTTTTCCTTCTATGGGAGACTTCTTCCACCAAAGAGGAGGGTAAAGGAAGGTACTGGGGTATGAAATTGATCAAATTATGTTAAATGCAATACCAATGTGCCACAATAAAACTCATCATCTGTATAACTAATATGCACCAGTTAAAAATAGTGACTCAAAATATACCATAATTCGCAGGCTGTTTCCTCACTTTTATTATTTTTTGGAGGGCAAGATCTGTATCTTATTTATCTTTTATCCTCACTGCCTTGAACAAAA
Organism: Muscardinus avellanarius; assembly: GCF_963383645.1. NCBI lineage: Eukaryota > Metazoa > Chordata > Mammalia > Rodentia > Gliridae > Muscardinus > Muscardinus avellanarius. The sequence continues at coordinate 88,503,451 of NC_137786.1, read as the reverse complement.
CCTGGCACAGAGCAGTTGCCCAACAGAAGTACTCCAAGATGAGTGAGAAGTGAGCTTGGGCAAGTACTTAACAAAAAGGTAAGGAATTTATAAGCTCCTCTTTATTCAAAACTTTGTGTTTTCCTACAGAAATGCTTGAATTGAGTCTTTTGCATATTAAGTATTTGGCTTATTTGGTAATTATTATTCTGTCACCTCACACTTAGAAAACCTAGTAATATGAATAAAACTAATTTGAGGGCTCTGTGCAACCATTGATTTTCAAATACTTTTCTTCCCTATAACAAATAATACTCTTTAGGGCATGTTTTTTCCCATGGATTTTAAAAATTTATCTTGATGAACTAAACAACAATAATTTGACAGTGAAGACATTTAAATCATGTACTTTAGTGCAATTCCCAGAGCTAGAAAAGCCCAGGCCCTTGTGATTGAAGCAATGGATTGAATCTCTGCTGCCAGATGGCAGTTGAAATATAATGGGCTTACAACCGTCAGCCACAGCTAGAGGTTTGCAGGCAAAGGGTAAGCCTTTCAGCAACGGAAAGCAGGAAGCTGGGTGGTTACTTGAAATTCTCACATTGTTCCTAGTGGCTCATAACAAGCAAGGAGAAAATTTTACCCATACAAATAATGTTTAAGATAGTACTTGAAATGGAGTTTTATAAACACACTTCTTGCATCTGGGTACTATTGATATTTTCTGTGTATGCTGTGTTTGATTTTTAAACACACACATCTGAAATCAGAACCAGCATTATATTTCTCAGTCCATGATATTTGCATGATTTTGCACTGGTAGTTCTCAGGGGAGGAAGGAACCAAAAAACACAATAATCAGTGAAAAATGGCTTTCTTTGTCTCCAGCATAGGATTTCACAATTTTTACTAATGATTAATGTGATTTGTGTGTGTGTGTGTTTGTGTGTGTGTGTGTGTGTCCTGTTGTATGTCACAATTGGTTTGAGGGAAAACACTTTGAATTTCCTGCTCTGTGTCAGAATAGCATCGAAATAATATAATACTTGATAAGATGAAGCTGTTCTCCATGTTTCTGTAAGTTCTGTTAGGGAATGCATCTGGATGCATTCAACCATGTTCAATGTTTTTAAATGCCAAATGAAAGCTTCAGAAGAGCCCCTTGAGGAAGGAGAGATGACATTTACTATGCTCTGCTAATATCAACTCAGGAAGAATATATCTGGCAACACATTTATCCTGATAAACATGATGATAGGGAAAATTTTAGTTTAAGCATTGGCCACATGCATTTATTGCTATATCCGTATACAGGCTGTCAGGTTGCATAAAGGAGGCCATAACAGAAGACAGTTGCTGGAAGTAGGTTATGTAATAAGATCAAGCCAATGAAAGTCTGGCATCCAGCTGTAATTTTACTAACAGAGTGAGGAGTCTGCTTATTCACCCAAGACAAGGGTATATATATTTTTCTTTTTGGTCACTCTTCATGAAATTACATTGTTATCTCCTTCAGCTGTTCAATGAGCCACCATAAAGATGAATAAAATATATTAAAATGTGAGGAAAAGAAAAAGGGCCTCAGGCTATAGAATTAATGGCTAAAGAATTCAAGATTTTTATGCAGGTAAATTTCCTAAATAGAAAAGGACCACAGATTCTTGGGCCATTCAGAAATAAATATGCTGTTTTAAGTTTATGATGTTCACAAAACCCTACCATTTTGTAAGTCTTGTTCTTGCAAATATAGGATACTAGTGTTTAGAACAGCCTGAAAAAATCATTCAAATGAGAGCAATATCAAAAACCAGTGAAGCAGGGATTGCTTAAGTAAAAGTTAGTAGGATTTCAATCGCTTTAGTATCACAATTTGATGCTATTAAGCATAATATATAAGTGCCTGCCAGCATAGCTACCATTTAGAATCTATCAGTATTTCCATTATAAATCCCATTTTTCAGGGGTTAATAACTTGGTCATAAAAATTCACTGCAGTCTGAAATCAATTCTTGAAAAGAAATCTTTTTCCTTAGTCCCAACAGAAGAGTTTGTTCATGTCCTTGAGACTAAGATGGTCAGAAACCAGAAAAGAGAATATATGGTTGCAGTTCTCTAGAGAAATATAACAACTGGGTTCTTATACAATTTATTATGGAGAACTGGCTCATATGATAATAGAGACTAAGTCCTATGATTTACAATCTGCAAGCTGGAGGCCATGAAAATTGGTGATGTAGTTTCAGTCTAAAGCTAAAGCCTGAGAAACAGAGTGACCAATGGTGAAAGTTGTAGTTTGAATCTGAGAGCCTGGGAACCAGAAGCACTAATGTCCAAGGGTAAGAGAAGGCAAATGCTCTGGCTCAGGCAGAGAGAAAAATCTGCCCTTCCTCCACTTTTTTGTCCTATTTGGGCCCCAGTAGACTGGATGGTAGACTGATCTTCTTTACTCAGTCACTTACTTTAGAGTAATCTCCCCCACAAACACTTTCAGAGACACAACCAGAAATAATGTTTTGCCAGTTTTCTGGGCATCCTTTAGCCCAATCAAGTTGGTATATGAAACTAACCATGACTGTATCTTTTATTTATAAAAACTTATCACCAGTCTTTGATGTGGTCAGAGATGGCAGTGTGTATGGACATTTGTTTCTTGGAGTGCTTTATCTTCTACTGCTTTCCTTTTTCTCTTTCCCCTCCTTATTCCCTTCCCTCCCCACCTCTTTCTTCTTTTTTTTTCTATATCATGGTCCTGAACTGAAGTTGCTCCTTCTAACATGATCACCATTTGAACTTTACTCAGGAGAAAAAGCAAAAAAAAAATGTTTTATTTTTTTTACATTTATATTAATATATTATATTTATTTATATTATATTTATTATATTATATATAATTAATAATTATATTAATTATATTTATATTATATTTATTATATTATATATATAATTTATTATATATAATATAATAAATATGATATAATTTATTATATTATATATAATTATATTAATTATATTTATATTATATTTATTATATTATATATATAATTAATAATTATATTAATTATATTTATATTAAAAGTCAGAACTATACATACATCATGTAGAAAATAAGCTCTAAGTCCCTTTTTGTACTGGATATTTGAGATATTTTCAGCAGTTCAATGTTATATATAGAAACATTATAAAGTTTTTCAATACTTTTAAAAGCTCTTACTTTGTGGCTGAGATGAAGAAATTGATTTATCTGTCCATAACCTTTTTGACTGACCAAAAAAATATTTACTGACTTCCTTCACTTATCAAATGCATAATAACTATGAAGGGGTATCATATCAGTGTAATAGCTCTAGTAAGGAATTAAGCAATTCTAAATTTTCCTACCTCAGATCTTTAGATCGGGCTACTTTCTTTTAGGCCCTGGCTTTCTGTGCATATTCCAAAAGGTAAAGGCTCATCTACTTCAGGACCAAACTATTTTGCTATAGTTAAGCAATACTGAAAGTTCCTTTTTTATTTTCTTGGGGTAAAGACTGACCAAACAACTCTTTATCATAGACCACTGAACTATTTAAAATATTTGGGGCTCCTTTTCATTCATGCTTAAAGGCATTTAATAAATAGAAATTCACTAGGCTTCTTTCCCCAGTACCGTGGATTGAACCCAGAGGTGTTCTGCTACTTATCTACACCCCCAGACACTTTAATTTTTTATTTTACTTTATTTAAAAATGGGTTCTTACTAAGTTACCTAGACTGGCCTCAGATTTGTCATCCTCTTGCCTCAAACTCCCAGGAAGATTAGACTACAGGTATGTGCAACTGTTCCTAGAAAAATTAAATAAACCATTGTTTTAACTATGAAAAGTCAGAGAAAATTAATTTCAAACATTTTGGACAATTATAGCAAATTAGTAAAAGTATTAGAAATTGCTGGCACAAATTGATATCTAGAAGCATAAGTAGTTTCAGTTCTATCTCAAGCTTTCCATTGCTGTGCATGATGTTTTGACCTGTATATTCTTGTCTTTTTTTCCTATTAGTGCTTGTCTCTGACCTAAAGATTTCTATTTCTGCACATCTAATGCTGCTATGTCTCCTATTGGTCCTCTAGACTTTTCCTGGCAAGCCTCCTCCTTCTAGACATTGAGGAATCTTGCTGCCCCCTACTGGTAACCAAAGACTGTAGGCTGGGAGGGGGTCCCCTACAACCTTAGATGTTTTATGTTAATGCTAACATTTGAGAATTACTTCTTATGAGAGCTTTTACAATTGTTTTTAAGACAAATAAATATTATGTAGATATTTTTGTTCCTTTACAATGAGTGATTTCTTATGGGTTTGAACATAGTTCTTTCTCTCCTTGAAAACATGCATATTGGATTAGCATATTGCTTCCTTGAAACAGGTTTTACATTTTAATTATATATTAATCTAATTGAGCTGTCATAGCAAAATACTGTAAGCCTGGATGGATTTAACAGCAGAAATGCATTTTCTCATAGTTTGGGAGGCCGGAAGTCCCTGCTAAATTTTCAGCAGGCTGGTTTCTGATGAGGTTGCAGATGGCAACCTTCTTACTGTGCTTCCCTTGGTGGAGAAGGATAGCTCAATGTCTCTTCCAGTTATAAGGGAATTGTTCCTATTGTTTTTGGACTTCACCCTTAAGATCTCATTTAATTTTGGTCACCCCCTCACAGGCTCCATCTCCTAAATGTAGTCACATTGGATATTAGGATTTCAATATGTGATTTTTGTGTGTGTGTGTGGTACTGGGGTTCCTGGAAGGCCTTCTACCTTCAGGCTACACTCCCAGACCTATTTTATTTTTTGGAAACAGGATCTCTTAAGCCAGTGCAGCTGGCTTCGAACCTGCGCGATCCTCCTGTTTCCGTCTCCCAAGCGTGGGGATTACAAGCTTGCGCCACCACGCCCAGCCTCAATATGTGAATTTTGAGTGGGTAGAATATTTCACTTACAACAAATGGTGACATGTGGTTATTTAAAATCAAACAGATCTTTAATGAATTAATTTTATTATAATTTTATATTATAATGATATTTTATTTTATATAATAATATTTTATATAATTTTATATAATATCTTATTTTATAATATTTTATACATTATAATAATATAATATAATAATGTTTATTTTAAAATAATATTATTTTATAATATTTTATAATAATATAATTTTATTAATAAAATTAATTTTATTAAATTAATGGCTTTGGGGTTGATAAATAGACTGATAAGGTCTGGTCCATGCCACAATTTAGAAAATGTAATATAGAAAGTGAATCTAAGCCAGGTGTGGTAGCACATGCCTGTAATCCCAGAATATAAGAGGCTGAGACAGGAGGATGGCAGGTTCAAGAATAGTCTCAGCAAATAGTGAGGCTCTCAGTAACCTAGCAAAACTCTGTTTCAAAATAAAAAGAAAATAGGGCTTGGGTTTAGCTAAGAAGTAGAATGTTCTTGGGTTAAATACACAATATCAACATACACATACATACATACATACATACACGCACACACATACACACACACACACACACACACACACACACACACACACATGCACGCACACACACGAAAGAAAAGAAAAAAGAAAAAACAAAGAGCATACTTGTAATTCCAGCACTTGGGAAGCTAAGACAGAAGAATCACAGGTTCATGAGCAGCTTTGGCAACTTAGTGGGGTTGTCTGCAACTTAGTGAGACCCTGATTCAAAATAAAAATATAAAATAGGGCTGGGGGTGTATCTCAGAGGTAGAATGTCCCTGGGTTCCATCCTCAGTATTAAAGAAAAAGAGAAAAAAAAAAAAAGAAACATTGAAAGAAAACAAATCTAAAGTCAAAACTAAACAAGAAAGCAACAATGAAAAGAAAACACGAGAATGCAAATATCAAATTGTCATATCATCTATAATTACAAAAGAAGTTATAAGTGAGGCCTGGAACATTTGGAGAAAGCTCCTAAAAAGAAATTATATATAGCTTCCTACTGAAGAACAACTAAAGTTTTATTAACTTCAGGGGGTACAAGGAATATTTTACCACTAGAAAGACTTTAGCTCAAGAATGAATATAAAATATATATTCCCACTTAAGGAGCCTGGCCTGATCATCAGAGAAGATGTGTAAAGGCTTTTTGCAATCAAGTGTTTATTGTTTAATATTCCCTGAATATCTATAGAATGCTGGTTCAGAATACACACATGATCTTTGTTCTTGATAAGTTTGTAATCAAAGACGATAAATGCTCAAGTCTGAGAGCTCAGTGCTTTCAGAATTTGCTGTTTAAATCACTTGATATTTTTCCCACCAGGCTACCACTCCTCAGTAAAGCAGTGGGTTATGTGTCCTGGGCTGAAGCACTCCACAAAGAGTCATTGATGTTGGGCTCAAAACAAAACAAAACGGAACTCTTACTCCCTTGTTCCTTTCTTTGGCTGATGCACTGGAGGGTCCAGAATGATTTCAGAGCATCCAGTGGACCACCGGCTGTTCCAGGGGGAAGGGTTAGAAACACCAATCGCTTTAAAAACCTTCACCGCTTCTCTGCAAGTTCCACTCAGTAGTTCACTTATTTATTCCTCAACCCCCGGGGAAAAGAGACGTGGATTCATAGCACCAGGTTATGAATGTTAAACACACAGCTCTACCTGGCAGCAATGCCTGTGGGCAGAGCCCATCCCACCAAGGGTGCTGGCGTGTTTCTACTTATACCACCTCTGATCATATAGATGTTCAGGTCTGATGAGCAGTAACAGAAAGTGTTGCTGCTATAGAAATAAGCCTGTAATTTAAACTGGTTTCTATACCACTATCAGACTAAAGTATTTTTTTAAAGTCATTGTGATGTAAATCATATCTCCTTCTGCAGGGTCTGGACTGGGGGATAAATTATGTGGTTGCAGAAATTTGTCTTGACTTTGTCTTTTGTTTTGAGATCATTTTCTTCCCTTGTGGATGGTCTTCTGAGCCCAGGCTACTCAGCTGCACTCCCCCAGAGCTTTCACCCCTGCTCTGTCACATTAATCAAAAGAAAGTAGTATTTGTTATCAGTCCTCTAAAACCTGGTATGAATTTAAGCCTGTGTGTTATCTTTCTTTGGGGGATTTATATATTTGGATTTATCTATAATTCTGGCATAAATGCCTTTGTTTCTTGTGAAAGAAGCTTTAGACATGAGCATAGCAAACAGAATTGTTTTTGAAGTCAGGGAAACTTTCCATTGCTATTGAAATCACACAGAAAAGCCAGCTGTCAACTTTATCGGCAAGATTAGTATTCTAATTACAAAAGTATCTCAAAGTATCTCAGAGTTAGGAATTTATGTAAAAATTCAAGGTCAGAATTCAACTCTAGGTCATATTACTAAAGTATTTTGGAAATGGAGAAAATCAGACTAAGGATGATTGGGTGTCTCTTATATGCCAAGCAATGTCCCAGGCACCCTCTCATTTGCTTCAACTAATTTTGAAGTTGTAGGCAATTCTGGAAATTCTTCACTTCATTGTGCTATCAAGGAAACAAAGGTCAAGTTTCACAAAAGTCCAGTAGCTGGCAAGTGATGGAGCCTTGTCTCAACAAATTTAAGGTCTATTATGTTAGTGCCATGAAGAGAAGATTTGTCAAAGCACATGGCATATGAACATATGATTTCCTTTGCTCTGTTAAAAAATTGCTTTGAATATTTTAAACTACAATCCTTTAACCCAGGGGTAGTATGTAACTGCACCACATCATCTTGCTGGGCTTTAGTATACAAAATGAAAATGAATTGTCCTTTAACTCATTTCTGTGGTCAAAACTACCAATAGAAGTGAGTGGTAAGGTCATTGCAGAAAGTTACAGGATTATTTATACCTAGGTGGCCTATGCTATTCTCCAACTAACCAGTGGGGATTAGTATTTTTGCACTAGTTGAAAGTAGCCAGCCAGAGACAAGCCACACAAACATATATATGGAGTAATCAAATATCCTAAAACAAAAACTGAGATGCCCATCGGAATCACCTCTTAGAAATAAGGGATTCCCTTTTAAACTCAGACCACGTGGTTAGCTGAGTAAGGGTTCACAAGGCTCATTGTGAACTTCTTCTAAATTTTAGGATTTTTCTGCAGGTTCACTTGGAAATGTGTGCTTTAACTCTTTAGAACACGAATCTATACATGGTTTCATGTTATTGAGCAATAAAAGGAAAATAAAGCAATATATATATAAAACCATTACTTTTTAACTAGTTTATAGAGCAAAAACTGACTTAGTGACTTACTTGCCAAGCTCATTTTTCGTAGGAAATACCCAGACCATTTGGAATTCTCAGAGTAAAAACATCTAAATACAATAATGAAGGGAGTCAAAACTAATTTTGTTTGGGTCAACAAATACACCTTTTCCCCTTTCTGGGTGGAATGCTTGCGTAGCATGTGTGAGACTCTTAGTTTAATCCCATATTAAATAAATGTGATTAATAACAATAAACCACTTAACATAAAACATTTTCTTTATATGTATATTTTAGAGTTCAATATTGTCTTGTTTTTCTCTGTTCTGGGATTAAACCAGGATTTCTTGCATGCTAGGCAAAAACTCTGCTGCTATGCTATAACTCCAGCCCTTGATTATTTTTTTAATCAGATAGAAATATTCATCTAAAATGATTTAAAAAACCCTGCTAGCTCTAAATTAATCAGTATAATGCCGAGATCATAGTCTGGCTGTTTTGCCTAATTTCCCTCCAGTTATCTCCTCTTAAAAAATCTCTTCTGCTTATAATTTTTATAATCAGAGATTGGATAGGAAAATGAAAGAACACAGACATTTACTTAGAGCTTACGCTCTCCTTGCACTCCATAATGAGAGGGGAACAAATTGAAACAGGTAGAATGGGTGGGACTTAGGTTCTCTAAGATTTCTGCCTTAGTCCATTTGAGTAGCTCTAACAAACTAACACAGGCTGGGATGATGCTTCACAGAAACTTATTTCTCACTGTTCTGGAGGCCAGAAGTCCAAGATCTGGCCACCCACAAATTCAGTGTCTTTTGAGAGCAGGCTTTCTGTTTCATAGATGGCACCTTCTTGGTGTATCTTTACATGGTTGAAGGAGTAAGGGATCTCTCTGGGTTACTTTTAAATTAATACTAATCTTCTCTACTCTTAATGGCCCCATTTCCTAATACCTACCACCTGGAGAGTTAGTATTTCACCATAAAATTTTGGGGGAGAGATAAATATTCAGAATAGCAGGTTCATTTATATGCCCTATTCTCTTCTCAGTTTGCAATAAATAAATCTAGGTCCTCAAAATGCAGACAGATCTGTGCCATTATTAAAGTGGGTGCTATTAAAATATATTTTAAAATGTTATACCACATATTTCTGCCATCTTTAAAAGATAGGTTTTGACTGGTTTGGAAGTGCCCAGAACACTGTATGAGAGTTTTTAAGAGTCTGTGGAAAGTAATGTTTATAACAGCTTGAAACTGAAAAGAAAAGAGACTTGGGGAGAAGCATATTCCATAATTTCCAGGATACCATGGACACATACTGCGTGTGATTCTTTGACGGCGTTTCTTACTGCCGCAGTCCTCCGGGAAGGAAAACAATCTATTCTTCACAAACAAAAAGACAGAGAAAGCGGTGTAAAAAAATGCACTTTGAAAATTAGTTGATGTGTTCATACAGCAGGTTAATGCCTTTCTGCTAATAACTTGGATATAGAAGGAGTTTTCCCCATCCCCACCCCTCAAAATGTAAAAGCAAAATTAAAAACCAAAAGTAAATGAACAGAAAAAATAATTTTCTAATAGTTTTTAAATGTTGAAACTATTTTATATGAGATTTTTAGTAATGTATATAGATATATAGGTATGCATATCTATATACATATACCATATACATACATAGTTTGTATGTATTAGCATAATAGAAGAAAATCAACATTACCTAGGCAGTGTGAATTCACACTAAAATTTGGGTGCAGGAGGAGCACCATTATAATCCCCATGGCCAGTAGAGGACAGTAAACTGAAGTGAGCTGGTGGTAGGCTGTTTAAAAAGGCTGGCTTCAAACTCTTGTGCTGTGATGCCGTTCATATGGGTTGGAGAGCTAAGATCCAACAGAGATAAAACAGTTATCACCAGGATCAAAAGAGATTGGGGCAGGAAAAACTTGGATAGCTGTGATGATAAAGTCAAGGATAAGAATTCTTGTCTCCAGGGCAGTTATCTGGTCATAAAACATGTCATTAAGACTGATCAGAATTCAATAATTTCTGGAAAATTTCCTGTAAAATGATTCTTGCAACTGTGGGTCATGGTTCTTTTCTTACATGGACTACTGAGAAGTCTCATTATGAATTAAAAGAGAAATGTAAAAACATGGGAGAAACAAACAAATTTTCTTTAAGTATATGGGTGAAAAACAGGACATAGTTCTGTGTGTGTGTGTGTGTGTGTGTGTGTGTGTGTGTGTGTGTGTGTGAGAGAGAGAGAGAGAGAGAGAGAGAGAGAGAGAGAGAGAGAGAGAGACTGGACCCAGAGGCATTCTACCTCTGAGCTATATACCCCCAGCTTTATTTATTTATTTATTTATTTATTTATTTATTTATTTAGAAACAGGGTCTCATTAGGCTGCTGAGTATCACCATATTGCTAAGGTTGTCCTTGAACTTGGAATCCTCCTGTCTCAGTCTCCCAAGTACTGCATGGATAACAGGCATGCACCATCGTGCTCAGTGGGGGCATAGTTTTTTGTTTTCTATAAACAAAAACAAATATATAAATAAATAGACATTTTTTGTCAGTTTCTAACAAAGTTGAATATTCTCCAAACATTTAATCAATTAATTTTAGCGGGCCAAGAAAAGCAGTGGAGAGATCGCAACCACAAGAATTTTCTTCTTGGGAAGTGCTGTGATTGAGTAGCGAGAACAGCACATGCAGAATAGTGGGAACCTGGGAAGGAGAGTTTAAAGGAGGGAGTGCGAAAGGAGTTCTGTGAAACTGCTCGCCCCCAGGATTTAACAGAGTTACCAATGAGTGGCACTCACCTGCCTCATTTGAATTCTGTCCCAGTGGTCGACACAGGTTATCCCAGGACTTGGGATAGAAGAGCAAGCCACATAAAAGATTCAAGAAGCCCTCTGTGCCTAGAGAATGTTTTATGATGTTAACCTGCTAGGTCAATGGCAAAGAAATTTGAGGTCTAGCTTTCATTGAGATACAGTAGTGTTTGGCTGAGGAGGTTCTATAAAGGGTTTATGTAGGTGCCTGCCTTTACTGGAGACGTGCTCAGAGTGGCTAGTCCTAGGGCTACTGGTTGAGTGGCATTTCTTTTATAGAGAAAACAAGCATTGCCTTGAGTAGATGTTTATTTTATCCTGTGTGGTACCTTCCCTCTGGGCTTTGACAGCCACCCAGCCTTCTGTAGGGAGAGTCTAGTCTGGTTACTTTCCTGCTGTCTTTGATTAATGCACAGGACCATTCATCCCATTCATGAGCATGTTAGTGACTTTTGCAAGGGCTCTCAACTGAGGAAGTCAGCAGATGGCTGGGAAATCCCCACCTGCTGTTTAGAGTCAGTATGTAGCTTGTTAAAATGGTTCATCCAGGAATCTCATGTGGATAAGAGTAGCTACCATGCAAATTTACACACAATGAACATTTCTCTTTTTGCTCTAGGTTCAAGTATCAAATGGCTTAAGTAAAATGAAATATAGTTGCTGTTTTAAGTTCCCATTTTTAGGTTAAAAAAACTGTAATTAAATATAGTAGTTAGTTGGAAAACCCAGAATTAAATGACTAAACATAGCAGTCAGTCCATCTATCAGGCATTGCATAGGAGAGGGAGGGAGGGAGGGAGGGAGGGAGGGAGGGAGGGAGGGAGGGAGAGAGAGAGAGAGAGAGAGAGAGAGAGAGAGAGAGAGAGAGAGAGAGAGAGAAAGATCCTGATCCTTTTCTTTGGCATATCATTGATTTATCATCTTAGTGACCCTAGGTTTTCCAATTAATTGCTCTACTTAATTGCAATTTTCTTTAAGCTGTAAAATGGGGATTTAAAACAGCAAGCCAGAATTCTTTACTGGGTTATTATAAGGATCTAAGGTGACCATATAAATGAAAGAATTTATAAAACACAATACAGGTATGGACAAATTATTATGGCCAGTAAGTGGTATGTGAAAACCATATGCAATGTTCCTAAAATAGGCCTTTTGTACTCTAAAAGATCCAAGATGGATAAAAGGTGTGATCCTTGCCCTCAAAATGTGTATGGTTCAGTTAACAGTGAGCAACATAAAATGGTACTAATCTAGACCCCAGAGGCTGTTACAAAGTAAGTGACTTCAGAGGTTAGAGGAGAATCAGAGGCAGGAAGGAATGTGCAGATGAGTTGTTTTAGGGGAATTGTTGCCACTGATTTTACTTGGAAAAAGAGAAGTGGTAGAGGTGAGAGGACTGAAATTAAAAGAAGCTAAAAATGTAAGTTCTTAATTTATGCCTTTTCCTAAAATGTCCTCTTCCTACTGTGTTCAGTTCCCTTAATTGAACCCCCTTTCCTAGGCATTCTTCTCTCATCCCCTAGATGAAGCTGTTTCTTCCCTCCCTTCATAGTTTCTAGCCTGGAACAATATACATTCATCTTACCAAAAATATCTTATGGTATCAACTCAATAGAGTGATCGTTTTTAAGTGAGGCAGATCTAGGTTCTAGTCTCATTTTCACTGGAACCTGGCTCTCGCACAATGGACAAATCACTTCTACTCACTGAACCTGAGTTCCCTTAGCTGTCAACTGCAAGTGGTAAAAACAACATAGGTTATTATGAGTATCAAATAAGGAATGGTGTCTAAATAAGTCCTGCATTGAGTGAACATTTCAGAGATAACACCCACTATTAGTTTTTCTGAATCTGTTATTGTCTAGATGGTGTGGCGCTCTCATTATGTTCTATAGATTCTAGCACTTAGCACAGGGTCCAGGTCACTGATAAGTGTTTGGACCAACATGAGCTTTCAGGGTGGAGAGGCAATTTAGGAAATGAAAGCAGCAAAGATATAGAAATAATTTATGTGAAAGAAGAGTGGTGAGGGAGAGAATGAGGGTAGGAGTGGGGAGGAAGAGGAAATAAAAAACTTCTTTGATTTGATCAGATAAAAGATTTGTAGAAAGGAATTAACTTGTGCTGACTGGGTTGGTCAGCACAACTACAGGCAGAGGAGGACCTGGCCCTGGAGTTTGGGTCTGATGTGGTAGTTTTTAGCGGAGTGACATGACAAAAAATTTTGTGATCTTTTGTGGTTCAACAAGAAAATTATTTATTTATTTATTTATTTACTTACTTATTTATTTATTTATTTATTTATTTATTTATTTATTTATTTGGTGTTACTGGGGGTTCCTGGAAACCCTTCTATTTCTGGGCTACACTCCCAGACCTATTTTATACTTTTTATTTGGAAACAGGGTCTCTTAATCCGGCATGACTGGCTTCGAACCTGTGCGATCCTCCTGTCTCTGCTTCCCAAGCCCGGGGATTACAGATAGATGAATCCCTTTGAATGTTGATGACTTTAATTTGCCTTCTTATTTGATTACAAGTGGAAGAGATCAATATTTTTGTCTCCACTCAAGTTTTTTAAAAAAGGAAACATTTGTTGCTATACTAGGTATGGCTGTGTGGCTAGGAATTCTTAAGTCAGTGAAGACACTCCATTCTGAAGAAGTTGAGGGGTGTCTTCAGTATAATGATTAAAAACTTTATGGTAGCCATAAATCTTTGAGGAATGAATGCACCACCATTAGAGCCATATGCCACTCTCATTCTTTGCAAGAAACTTCCATGAGAGTCACTAGGAGTTCAGTGGAATGATGAAGGGAAGCATATGGCCCTAGATCTGAACTAAATTAATAACAGTATGAAAACACAGTCAAATAGTGATAATCTCCCTTGTTATCCAGCTTTTTTTCTTTTTTAGACAACCTCACAGTATATAGTTCAGCAGCAAAAAGACACTTGCTAATAGGGAGCCATGTGGCACATCTTTTGAAAGAAGCTGAAGAGGCAGTGATTTGGGGCTTCCATGCTCAGGACCGCCACAGAGTCATTTAGAGATCAAAACAGAGCCTCAACCTGACTGCGCCCGAGGCTCTCCAGCTGCCTCTGCCCCCACTGTTGCCATAGCCACCCATCTCCTAGCAACGATGAGCAGCACTTTCATGTCTGTAAAGTGACAAAGCATGGAAGAAAAAAAATAAGTGTGATCACAATAGGCTAATAATCCAGAAGGTTATCTCATGGTTAAAGTTCACAGTGAAGATCTATACAAATATTTGGTTTCATAATCAGGTCTTTCTGTGATGAGTTTTGATAAGAAAATACTTTGTCTCAAAGTGATGCAGCCTGATAGCCTGACAGGAAATATAAGACTAGAGATATCATTATAGAAAAATAATAAAGTTAACTTTATTTTAAATCATGTGGAAAATACAGTGATCATTTTGGATAACATGATCATTGTCCTGGGGAGGATGGACTGGGGGTGGAAAAACCCAGCCTTAAAGCTGGAAAGGACTATTTTATCCTAATGGACTCAGACCCAAACAACCCATTAGCAGCCTTTGCAATGAGCAATGAGTCTCAATTGAGGTCACTAATCAGAAGCAATAAAGAAGCTGAAATAAAGATAAAAGGAAAAGACTATAGGCATGCTCATCCTTGAGGCTAAGTGAAAAACAAACTATGTAGCAATTCTTAGGGGATCTTTAGCTATTTCTTTTTAAATGTTTGCATCATATTTTGAATTAACTTTAAATATTCGGCCAAGAGAGATCTGTTGAGGTGCCAGTCTCATTGTTTAAAAATGCCATAGTCCTGAATCCTGATAAACCTGGCTTTTCTACTGATCCATGCATGTAAAGTAGGAACCCAGATGAATTTAGATATTCACAGAGATTTTGGTAATGAGGATATCAATGACAGCTTTCCTTTTAAAATGGTACTTTGTGTATTATTTACTGTTTTCATCAGCTATAGTCCAACATTCTTATTTCTTTTGGAATAAGAATTTCTTTTGGAAATAAGACTGTATGCATGTCATGGCTTGAACATTGCTCTCCTGATTTCTATAACAGTGTCTGTGCATTTGGTAAATGTCAGTGAAAAGATACACACAGTGGGAAGCAAATTCAGGAATCTTACGGAGCATTTTCACTGGAGGGGAAGTAGAGCATCCAAACAATGTTGTCTCCAAAATGAAATAAATAATCCCCACATTTAGGCAGGCCATTCTAATGTGTTTACACATTACATGCAGAGTTGGCTTTGGCTGTGCTGTTTTGTTAAAGAGAAATCCTCCTAAAATTAAATAATCAAAGAGGATAGGTGAGTACTGATTTTGTGAAATAAACAGTGATTGAGGGAAGAAGAAAAACCAGCAGGACCCAGCGTGAAGCAAATTAATTCATGTTGGAGATTTACTCTCCTGAAGAAATTAAATTGCCCACTTCCTAATCAGTACAGTCCTTGGCACGTTGCTTCTTTCTCTTTCTTCCTAAATTTGTTTTATGGAAAAGCCCTTAATTTTTCACTCCATTATTTTTTCAACAAGACTTTGAAGCTCCATTTCTTTTTGTGGTTTTGTTAATTCTGTACTGAATTTGTTTATCATTTATTTGTTTTGGAAATTAAAATCATTTTTAATCATTACATTTGTCTATTTCATTTTTTCTGCTTCAGAGGAGAATATAATAAGTCTTCATTATTATGTCTCTTCTGCAAAATACTGACTCAATGGCTTAAAGGATAAGCATATTTTCATTATATTAATTTGGAATAAGTGAAGAAAAGCTGAATCTTAGTGCTCATTCTGGATGTACACTTGATCAAAGTAAATATAGTTACAAGGTTCTTTTTCCTATTCTCATCCTGTCCCAAAAAGGAAAAGGAAAAAAGAAAAGCACAAACTGTTGTTCCTCCAGTTAATTCGGCACACAGAGAAAGATGTCAACACACATTAAAACTGAAACCACATTTGAGAAGACATGCAGAACTTCGCAAATGCCATTGCTGTTTGCAGAGCTTTGAGCTGGAGGGGGTATCATATGTTTTTCAATCTGTTTTTTTTTTTTAACTCTTCTGCTGTCTTAAAATAAACCGTTTAATTCTTGTTCTTGGCCTTCGAACGTGAGTTTTGCCATCAGTCTGTTGCTATTCATTTGCTAAAATATTCCCAGTGTCTCTTCTTTCCTACAATCACTGTTGGGCACCACTTTAGCCTAATTGTGTCTTTTGGAAGGCCAAGAAGCAAAGAAGGCAGCTCTGTGGCATAAGCACTGGAAAATAATCAAAGCCTGTCATATTTTACTAGACCCCTTTCTCCCTGACAGGCACTCAGCCGGTGGGAGAATTTCTTTAGCACCACTTAGACCACCGTTAGTATCAAATGGTGAGATTGGATTTCCAAGGATAAGTAAGGTATTGGGACCTGACCATGACCAAATGTTGAAGCCACCAT
The DNA here is from genome assembly GCF_963383645.1 of Muscardinus avellanarius. Taxonomy (NCBI): domain Eukaryota; kingdom Metazoa; phylum Chordata; class Mammalia; order Rodentia; family Gliridae; genus Muscardinus; species Muscardinus avellanarius. Next base: position 88,486,941 of record NC_137786.1, on the reverse strand, counting down.
TACCATTTGCTCTGTAAATTATATATGTGAAAGCAACCTTTGTGAGGATTAACATGTCTAAACCATCCCCTCTGTCTTATGCTTATGGATTTGACTGGTTTACAGAAGGGGGAAAGTGTGATATTAATAACTTTGGGGCATTAATTATCTCTTCTTGTGACCATCAGAAGACATAAGGGCTACCCTAAATATCTAAACGGCTTAGTTATGTCAAATACAGAAACTACTAAATTCATGGAAAACACTCTTTTTAGCTTTTGGTGCAAATCGAGTCTGTTGTTGCTACTGTGGTTTGAAGATGTCTTTATATTGTAAAAGGTCATTCTTCTCGTGGGATGGTTGTTAAGAGGCATCCCTTGGAGAGTGAGACATTGATAAAATAAAAGATTTAAAACAAAAAAGATATGACAAGACAGTGGTCTGTGGAATATCGGAATTTTTCTTAAATTCACATTAAAAATAGAGCTTGTAATAAGATAGACTAATGATTTCAAGATAAGGGTTAGAAACTTTCTAGGGCTGGATATAAAGCTGTTGAAATAATTATGTGTGGCATTTATAGCATGTGCTCATAATGAACCCATACTCAGATATTTGGTAGGACAGGACAGAATGAACCTCAACACCTAATTTTGTTAAAGATAGTAGCTATAACAAACTTTCAAATTTCAGTTCTTAACAAAATAGAAATTCATTTCCCCTTTGTGTAGTAGTCCAGCATATGTTTTTCAGGTAGGCAAGAGTCTTTCCTTCATGAGGCTCAGAGCTCCTGGATCCTTCCTTCTCATAGCTCTGCTATCAGTAAGGACTTCTGATGTTTTAATTTAGCCAGTGAAAAGACACAGAAGGTCACAGTGAAGGTGTCCCCAGTTCTTGTTCCCATTGTCCCAGCAGTAACTCAATGTTATGCAAAGGGAAACTTTAGTGACTATCCACTTTGAAAATATGTTTGTGGATGCTGAATAGGACAGAAAAGAAAAGGCTTGAGAAAATTAGCTAATTCTAGAAAACTAAATCACATTCTTTCCAGAAGAGATGAGAGAGATAACTAATTTTAAGATTAGTGTATGGCCATATGATGTACACCCAGGGAAGGAGTCTTTAAATCTCACATGGAAAAGAACTCTTTGTTATACATATGTGAAGGACAAAGTCAGGGACCATACAGGATAGTTATATAGGCAGAGAGAATAAATTAGCCTGGAAGAAAATAAAAGGAGCCATATCCTGTGAAAGGTTAGGGATTCCAGGAAAATTTACAGCAGTATCAATATAAAGTTCTGTAAAGACAAAACTGACTAGCTGGGTCAAGCATTGCCTAGAAGGTTGGTTTTAGAGTCAGGTGTTAAAAGAATGAATACATTTACAAGATATATATATATATATATATATTTTTTTTTTTAATCTTTTTAGGATAATGAAGAAAGGAAAAACATTTGTGTTCAGATGATGTCTGTACTGGAGCCCTTGATGGAGCTTCCCTCATAATTTCACTAAATGTCAGTATAGACCAAGAAGAAGGTGAAACAACCTACTGAAAATTAAGATTGTCAGGAAACCTAATGTCAAAATCTGGGATATATTTTTGCCATATGTGTAAACATAGAGCTGGACTGAGAAAAAATAACCTATCTTGGCCTCTAGTCACTAGAAAATTGTTCAGGTGCCCCCTCTAGTGTGACTCTGAGGCTTAGTCCTGCTTCATCTTTCCCCAGACAGAAACAGAGGAACTTAAAGTACACACTGTATCCTGCTGGATAGAGACTAGCGGAGCATAGAAAAAAAAATCTGGCAGCAATGCAAGCTGGATGCTGGTTTGTAATTTTTTCATAAACTTTATTAAATTAGAAAAGCAGCCAGGGAAGCTAGTAGAAAATCCTCATTTGGTACAAGAGAACTGCATTATAGGAATACCTGTGAGGTACTGAGACTATAGGAATATTCATCCAAATGGATTCAATTAAGATTCTTAATGGCCTCATGTCAATTCTAGCTCAGTTTTGAGGCCAAATGAGCTTTGATGCCAAATTGAAAACCACATCTTTATATGTGCATTTAGAATTTTATCATTGGGACAAGGGCTTGAACCATGTAAAGAACCTGTCTTCCCAAAGTGAGACACCTTTTAACCTTTCCCCACAGGCCAGCCGTGAAGATCTTTTGGGTTTGTGTCATTTAGTGTGAGATCCTGGTTTGGTATGGCCTGCATCTTAATTCAATGAGGGCCCTTAATAGAAAAATAATATGCATTGCAAATAGAATATTAGATCCATAAATGAGTATTTATTTAGAATGAAAAAAGAATGATAATAAAGTGAAACAAAAATCAACTAATGGATATCATAAATATCTTCTATTTATGTTATTAGCTTTTACTGGGTTACTTCCTTTTGGTATTTTAATTTTTCTATGCTTAATAATTCTGAAAAAAAGAGTAATAAGAAGTTAAGAAACACACAAGATGAATTCAAATGTATTTCAGAATTGGTGCTATATTATAATGGGCTATAAAATTGCATAAGCAAATGTCTCTTATATAACACACATTGCATAAATATATGTAGGATATTGATCATAGAAACACATGTATCTTTAGGGAGTTTTTTTGAATAGGTAGTATTTTGTGAACCTCTGGTCTTCAGCATGACAGTGCATCAAATATATAAGGATTTGATCCTGTATATTGGGTTATATAAAACACATGACATCACATTCATGAGTATTTGATTCTTTTGTAATTCTATTCCAGGTTTGTGCCTTTACAAACACAAGCATTCTGATAAGTTTTTTTCATTGTTTCATAAAAATGCATATTTATAATTATACATGTTGTATTATGAAGTAATTTATGCTTGGAGAAAACTTTGACCTTGATGAGTCATTTATGATAACTGATTCATTTTATTTTAATTCTACCTATCTGATGAGTAGAAGAATTTCCCATGGACTAGCTTCTGACCCTGGATCTTAAAACCTCATTTCTCTACTACCCATATACTTAACTCACAATGTAACCTTTAGCTCTGTACTTTCTTGTAGATGAGACATTATTCATTCTGTCCTGCACATGCAATATAAACATGCAGAAGTCACTGGGAGCCACACTAAGTCCATGTTAAATAATCCACATTTTAAAGTTTTTCCAGCTAGATCTCAAAAGGCTCACAATTACCTCAGAGCCACCAAACATAGGAAATACGACAGAGAGGGAGTTGGGAGTGAAAAAAAGCAAGAGTTCCACTTGATAACAGTTAAAATAATTTACTTTGCAGCTGGGCATGGTGATGCATGCCTATAACTCCAGTACTTGGGAGGTTGAAACAGGAGGATCACAGATTCTAGGACAGCATCAGTAAGTAGTAAGGCTCCCTCACCAACCTTGCAAGACCTTGTTTCAAAATAAAAATAAAATAGGGCTTAGAGTGTAGCTTGGAGGTGGAATGCCCCTAGATTCAATCCCCAGCACCAAAAAGGAAAAAAAAGAACTTACTGTGCAAAATTTCAAAGACAAAGACTCAATATAAATGTCTCATTAAAACTTCTCAGGGCCACAAAGTCTTACAAAAGTGAAGGTCCTGAAGATTAAGTTTCACAAAAATAGTTCTATCTTTCCCTTGTAGAATAAAACTTAGATTACTAGGCCCTTACAGGAGTAGTTCAATTTTACTATCTGGAACATCTAAAGTTTTTCAGGTCCTGAGAAATGTGAACTGTTGAAGTTGAACAAAACCTTTTAAAGCCAATCAAAGCTAAAAATGAGTTAAGCAGGCTTATCCAATGCTCAGTGCCTGACACTTCATAAGCTCTCCTTTGGGAAGCAGTAGAGAACAACAGGAAGCAGATTAGAATATTAAGGAAGTGGGTGGCAGATGTAGAACCCTGGCCCTACCACTTTGTTGTTGTATAACTTTGGGCCTCAATTTCCTCATTTATAATATAAAGTGATAGAACTACTGACATCTTAGGGTTGTTGTGAGAATTATACACACACACACACACACACACACACACACACATATATATATATATATTATATATACATATTATAATATGTGATTTATTTTTCAACATTTGATGAAGATGGTCTTTTAATGAAAGTGAAATTGTGGGTTATAATGATAAAGGCTGTGTTACGGTGGATAGCAATGTCTTATTACCAAAATTCTCACACACTGCCAAGTTTATGCCTGCTATCAGAGGCTACCTATGATGGCAGAGTTAGTGCATGGATAGGAAATTATGCAGCTGCCATCGACAAAATTAGAATAATTTCCTTGCCTTAGGTTTTGATCAAGTTTGAACTGCAAATGAATACAGTGTTTGGTTGCATCACTGAGCCCTGCTCCATTTGAACACTTGCTGGAAAAGTGGCAGAAATGGGCCTTTGGCTCTCAATGCAGACAGAGCATTTGAGCAAAAAAGTGGAGAAGGGAAATAACTGAAAATACAAGCAGATTTGACCAAAACAAACCGATCGTATCTTACATATGACATAAAACTAAAAAAATGAACCCCCAAATCATATATGACAAATATTTCTACAAAATATTAAATCATGGTGTTCTCTTAATAAAACAACATATTCTTTGTAAAGAATGTATTTTTAATTTTTAATTTTATGACTTTTTAGATGGTTTTGCTCCATTGCAAAGAATGATATCGAACTCTTGGGCTCAAACATTTCTTCCACTTTAGCCTTCCAAGTAAGTGAAACCTGCAGCTACTCTTAAAGAGGTTATCTATCACCTATCTATTTATTATCTATCTATTTATTGATTGATCACCTATCTATCAACATGTTATAGTTTAAGTTTAGAATGTCCTCCTCCAAAGCTCATGTGTTAAAAGCATGGCCTCCAGTGTATGGCTGGAGAACATGGGTTGCTAGTGGTGTGGCTTGGGAAATATATATATATATATATATATATATATATATATAATTATATAATATATTATATAAATATATATATATGTATATATATATATATATATATATATATATATATATATATATATATATATTCTTGGTCCCCTTCTCTTTCTTTCTCTTTTTATGTCAGGTCACCATGACTGAAAGTGGCTTACCTCTGCCACTGGCCCTTCCACTGTGGGTTCTGCCTCTGAGCTGTTCAACCATGGGCTGATCTCTAAAACTGTGAGCCAAATAAATCTCTCCTCCTCTAAATTGCACTTATCAGCTATTTTGGTCATAGCTCTGGAAAAATCTGACTAAAATACATCTATTATCTATCTATCTATCTATCTATCTATCATCTATTGATCGAAATGTTCTCATATCATGCTCACTTCAGCAGTAATATACTAGAATTATTCTAGTAATATGCTATATTACTAGAATATCCTAGTTTAATATACTAGAAAATACAAAGAAGATTAGCATGGCCCCTGTGCAAGGATGACACACAAATTCATGAAGTGTTACATATTTTTGAGACCAAAAATGGGCAGGGTTAGCAGTGCTAATATCCAACAAAACAGACTTTAAGCTAAAATACATCAGAAGAGACAAAACAGAGCACTTCCTTTTATTAAAAGGAACAATCCACCAAGAAAATGTAATGATAGTAAATGTTTATTCCCCAAATATGGGTGCAACCACATTTTTAAAACAAACCCTCCTGGACATCAGATCTCAAATAGACCCAAATACAATAATTTTGGGAGACTTCAACACACCTCTAACACCACTGGATAGATCTTCCAGGTTAAAAAGATTAATAAAGACTCTTTAGAACTAAAGAAAACTCTAAACCAAATGGGCCTAATAGACATATACAGAATATTTCAACCAGGAACAACAGAATACACATTCTTCTCAGCAGCCCATGGAACCTCCTCCAAAATAGATGACATCCTGTGACACAAAGCAAGCACCATCAAATTCAAAAGATGTAATATAATTCCTTGCATCTTTTCAGAGCATAATGGAATGAAAGTAGAAATCAACAAAAGAAACCCAAAATAAACTATTTAAAATCATGGCGATTGAATGATACACTATTGAATGATGAATGAGTAAGATCGGAAATTACGGGAAAAATAAAGAAATCTATGGAAATAAATGAAAATAGAGAAACAACATACCAAAATCTATGGGACACTTTGAAGGCAGTGTTGAGAGGAAAGTTTATAGCATTATGTGCCCACATAAGAAGGACAGAGAATTGCCAAGTAAACAACCCAATTACACAACTCCAAGACCTAGAAAGACTGCAACAGTCTGATCCCAAAGCAAGCAGAAGGCAGGAAATTATTAAGATCTGAAAAAAATAAATGAAATAGAGAATAAAAATCAATTCAAAGAATCAACAAAACAAAATCTGGTTCTTTGAAAAGATTAATAAGATTGACAAACCCATGGCCAACCCTAACCAAAAGAGAGAATCAACTCCAGTTATTAAAATCAGAAAAAAGGAGACATTACCACCAGACAGTGGGGAAATTCAAAGGATTATCAGAAACTATTTTGAAAATTTATACTCTAATAGACTGGAAAACATGGAGGATATCAATAGGTTTCTAACAACCAATAGCAAGCAAAGAAATAGAACCAGCAATAAAAATTTTGCCATCAAATAAAAGCCCAGGCCTTGATGGATTTCCAGCTGAATTCTACAAAATCTTCAGTGAAGAGCTAATACCAATACTTCACAACTTGTTCTGGGAAACTGAAAGAGATGAAATTCTCCCAAATTCCTTATAAGAGGTCAGTATCACATTAATTCCCAAACAAAATAAAGACAACTTCAAGAAAGGAAAATTACAGACCAATATCCTTAATGAACAAAGATGAAAAATTATAAAAAAAAAAATACTAGCTATATGCATTCAAAACCAAATCAAGAGAATTGTACAGCATGACCAAGTTGGTTTAATCCCAGAAAAGCAAGGCTGGTTAAACATAAGTAAATCAATACATGTTATTCACCACATAAATAGAACTGAGAACAAAGAACACATGATTGTATCAATAGATGCTGAAAAAGCATTCGACAAAATCCAACAGCCATTTATGTTAAAAACACTGCAGAAAATTGGAAAGAAATAATATATTTCATTAAGCCAATATACAATAAACCCAAAGCCAACATCATATTGAATGGGAAAAAATGCAAGAATTTCCTCTAAAATCAGGAACAAGACAAGGATGCCCACCATCACCAATCCTTTTCAACATAGTCCTTGAGACTCTTGCCACAGCTATAAAACAAGAGAAGGAAATCATAGGAATTGATATGCAAAGAGAAGAATTAAGAATATCCTTATTTACAGATGACATGAACCTTTATCTAGAAGACCCAAAGAACTCAGCCAAAAGACTTCTGGAACTGATTAACCAATTCAGCAAAGTTGCAGGATACAAAATCAACCTAAAGAAATAAGTTGCTTTTCTTTATGCCAACAATGAATCCACAATGAAAGAAATAAAGAAAACAATTCCATCCACTATAACCTCAAAACCAGTAAAATACCTAGTAATAAACCTAACCAAAGATGTAAAAGTCCCTTACAAAGAAGACTATTAAAAATTAAAGAAAGAAATTGAAGAAGACCTTGGAAGATGGAAAGATCTCCTGTGCTCATGGATAGGCAGAATAAATATCAACATGGCCATTCTGCCAAAAGTGATCTATAGATTCAATGCAATTCCCATTAAAATACCAATGACATCCTTCATAAACATAGAAAAATCAAATATGAATTTTATATGGAGAAAGAAAAGATCCAGAATTGCCAAAGAAATTCTCAGCAATAAGAGCCATGCAGGAGGCATCACAATCCCAGACTTCCAATTATACTATAGAGCAATATTAGTAAAACAACATGGTATTGACACAACAGGCATACTGACTAGTGGAACATAACAGAAGATACAAAAACAAATCCACACACCTATAGTTAATTGATCTTTGACAAAGGGGCTAAACTAATACTCTGAAGAAAAGACAGCCTTTTCAACAATGGTGCTGGGAGAACTGGCTATCCATTTGTAGAAAGATGGAACTAAATCCTTATGTCTCACCATGTACAGGAATCATCTCAAGATGGATCAAAGACTTAGAAATCAGATCAGAGACTGTGAAGTTATTAGAGGAGGGTGTAGACTCAACACTTCAACAGATAGGCACAGGCAGAAACTTTCTCACAAGACCTCCAAAGCTCAGAAAATTCAAGCAAGAATTAACAAGTAGGATGGCATCAAACTAAAAAGCTTCTTCTCATCAAAGGAAAACATCAAGAACCTAAAGAGGAAGCCTACAGAATGGGAGAAGATCTTTACCAGCCACCATTCTGATAGAGGGCTAATATCCAGAATATACAAATAGCTCAAAAGACTCTACACTAGCAAAACAAAAAACCCAGTCAAGAAATGGGCAAATGAACTGAATAGACATCTTACGAAAGAAGAGACACAAATAAATGGCCATTATATACATGAAAAGATGTTCTACATCATTAGCCATCAGGGAGATGCAAATCAAACCCAAACATCTAACCCCAATCAGAGTGGCAAGCATAAAGAAATCAAATAACAACAAATGCTGGCAAGGATATGGGGAAAGAGGAAGTCTTTTACAACTGTTGGTGGGAGTGAAAACTCATTCAGCCACTATGGAGATCAGTTGGAGATTCCTTAGAAAACTGGGAATAGATCCACCATATGATCCAGCTCTACCATTCCAAAAGGGTTGAAATCATAAAACTACAGTAAAATATGCATACCTATGTTTATAGCAGCACAATTCATAATAGCCAAAATATGGAACCAGTCTAGCCTCCATCAGCAGATGAATGGATTGCAAAATTTTGGAAAATATACACAATGGAATTCTATTCAGCTATAAAGAAGAACAAAATCATGCCATTTTCAAGAAGATTGAAAGATCTGGAGAACATTATGTTAAGTGAGATAAGCCAAGCACAAAAAAAGAAGTGACATATGTTTTCTCTAATATGCCCAAACTAGAGAACATTGGGCATACCAGAGGGACTCCAGGTAATGGAGGGGAAATCTCAGCAAAGCTAGAATGGAAGGATAGGAGAGGAAGAAGGATGAGATTGATTAATGGAGGAGTTACATCTGAATATGTGTAAAAAATGAATATTGCATGGTTAAACTGGACTCTAAATGGGAAGGGGGGAGAGCACCAAGCACAGTTTAAATGTATACCCTTTTCAATATAAAAGCAAAAAAATGGTCTTATATCACACAAAAATTCTTCGTATATCTAGAAGAAAGCATGACATTAGAACCTGCAGTGTATAATGTTAACAGATGCCAGTATTTGAGCTAAGTTCACACTTTGGGATTTTTACTGCAGTTTATCTGTAACTATGAGCTATGATTAGAGTGTATCCTTAAAGTATATTGCCTCAAGGAGGGGTGCTAGGTACACAACTACTGCTTTCCTTCCCATCTCTGTCCTCATCCACATTTTACTTCATAGCATGACAGTTGTAGAAGCAGACCTAAACAGTGACAGTATTAATGCCAGATCCTTTCTTCTTGATTCTTTAAAAAAATTGTTATAATTATTGTGAATCAAGTCTGTTTAAATTTCTTGTTCTTTCTGTTATCCAAAGAGCTGTATCCATAGTAGGATCATGAGACATAGGCAATTTCAAAAGATTTTACAGATGTCCATGTACAGCTATTCAGAGATCAGAGAAAGCAGTCTCTTCCTCTTTAGACCTTGTAACTATTTCCCAGGCTTTAAATTGTAAAATAACTATACAAATACTCAGTGAAAAATTTGAAAATATTACAACTTAGTGAAACCCTGTTTCAAACATTAAAAGGACTAAAAACTCGGGTAGGGTGTGTAGCTTGGAGGTAGAATAATCCTGGGATCCATCCCCAGTACTACAAATTTTTTTTTAAATATATTTTGATTTTAAAAACGTCTTACATTTGCCAGGCATGGTGGCACATGCTTGTAATCCCCATGCTTGGGAGGCAGACACAGGATGATTGCGCAGGTTCGAAGCTGGCCTCGCTGGCTTAAGAGACCCTGTTTCCAAACAAAAATATAAAAAATAGGTGTCTGGGAGTGTAGCCCAGAGGTAGAAGGGTTTCCAGAAACTGCAGTATCACCAAAAAAAAAAAAGTCTTGCATTTATTTTTTGCATAAAATTCTATTACCAAAGAGACATTAATCAAATTATGGCGAGATACAGAAAAATCAGAAACTACCTATAAACATTTATGTATAGTTAATCCACAGAAAGTTAAAATTTAGTTGCATGCTATTATAAAATTATGAATTTAAAACTAAATTTATAAATTATGAAATAGTTATAAATTATTTTACATATAATTATACAATTAAATTATTTTAAAAGTTAGTAACTTATACATTATGGAACTGATGAATTAAAATTTTGGAAAAAGTGGTCCTAGAAACTTAACCTATTCCCTTTTACCAAGATGGCGCTAAATCGAAGAAGAGAGACCCTGCCCCTGCCAAAGCCAAAGCCAAGGCAAAGGCTTTTAAGGACAAGAACATAGTGTTGAAAGATGTCCACAGCCACAAAAAGAGGAAGATCCACATGTCACCCACTCTATAGTGGCCCAGAACACTCTGGCTCCAGAGGCAGCACCCCCAAGAGCACCCCCAAGAGAAACAAGCTTGACCAGTATGCCGTCATTAAGTTCCTCCTGACCACTGAGTCAGCCATGAAGAAGAGAGAAGACAACAACATACTTGTGTTTATTGAGGATGTCAAGGCCAACAAGCACCATCCTTCCCAGGAAGATCAAACAGGCTGTGAAGAAACTATATGACAATGACATTGCCAAGGTCAACACCCTGATCAGGCCTCATGGAGAAAGGAAGGTGTGTGTTCCATGGCTCCCCATTGTGATACTTTGGATGTTGCCAACAAAATTGGGATCTTCTAAACAGAGTCTAGCAGGCTAATTACAAATATATGATTTTTCACTATGAAAAGAAAGAAAGAATGAAAGAAAAAATGAAAGAAAGAAGAAATAAATAAGTAAAGAAAGAAAGAAAGATGCTTAACCTACTCTTTTTGCAGATGGAAATACCATGCTTAGAGTTATTTGGCCACTATATAAATTAACTGAATATTCAATTCTGTAAACTTTAAGAGCAATCTGTTTTAAGTTCTGCTCTCCTTATTGCAGTTATTGAGGAAATGCACTAGCTTTGTTCAGTGGCAAAGTTAAGTGGGGAATGTGTAAGCACAGCAGCAGAAAGGAGTGAATCAAGGTTTTCTCTCTTCCCCTGGGAGCTTCTCTACTACCTTTACAACTCATAGAGTAGTGACAGACTCTTCCCTTCAGGGGGAGTCACAAGCTCCATCTCTGTTCTTTTCCACCTCTCCACTGAGATTCCCCCATCTCACGCCCTCCTCCAACTCTAAGAGATGTGGATTCAGTTGGAGGGGGGAGAAAATCAGTTAAATGCTATCTTCTGCAGGTCCCCCTTTTGTTTATGCTGTTTTTTTCTCTTTCTCTCTTCTTTCCCAGTAGGAGTAGTCCGAAAATGTAGCACCGCCCTGGCTTGGGGGCCTGCCTTTCTTCAGCAGTGGGAGCAGTGAAACCAAGAAAACATAGCTTGCAGCCAACTGTGTGCAGGAAGGGACAAAAAGAAGCCTTGAACTAGCAGGGTGTGGTGGTGCATGCTTGTAATCCCAGCATTTGGGAGGTTGAGACAGGAAGATCACAGTTCATGGACAGCCTCAGTTACTTAGGCTCTTTGCAACTCAGACCCTGTTACAAAACAAAGAATAAGAAATAGGGCTGGAGGTATCACTCGGAAGTAGAATGCCCCTGGCTTCCATCCCCAGTATTTAAAAAAAAAAAAAAAAAGTCTTAAACTTTAATTGGACTTATGGAGATGGAAGATAACTCAGAGGTTTGGGGCAGCAGTCTTAGGGGGCAATTAAGAATTCATTTACCTTCTATGGCTTTTTATGCCCAGGTGTGTGGGGCATCTAAGGCTAGCAGGATTTGTGACTGGGGATTGTAGCAATAAGTATTTTCCCGAGACACTGCTAACGCAGGGCAGTCCAGCAGTCCCCTTTCTTGGTTGATGGCCACTTTAGTGACCAATATTCTCAGAATATTTTTTCTAAGTGAGATAAGTCAGACAGAAAGTCAAAGGGCCTATATTTTCTCTCATATGTGGAAGCTTGAGGAGAAAAGGGACCTTGTGAAAATAGAAGTTGTTTATGTTGTTTCTCTCTCTCTCTCTTCTTTCCCGGGAGGAGTAGTCAGACAATGTAGCTCTGCACTGGCTTGGGGCCTGCCTTTCCTCAGCAGGGGGAGCAGTGAAACCAAGAGGAGGATCAGAAAGGGATGAGACTGAAAGGGTAGATTGAAGGAAGGAAACAGACCAAATGATACCATAGCCATATAGGAATATATCGCTATAAATTTTACAGTTATGTATAATTTTAGCATGCCAACCAAAAAATTTTAAAAACCTTTTCTTTTTCAAAGATCACTGAGACCAACCTTTAGGAAAGAATCTGGTAACTTAAGAATGGTCAATTATAACTGAGAAGGCTATTTCCTGTTCCGTGATTTGTTTTTGTTTTTGTAGTAACTCATGGTGTAAAACCCTGCATTATAATGAAATACACATGGAATACAAAAAAATAACAAGTTTTAAAAGTTCAGGCATCTTTGACTGTAGTCTAGGAGAAATTCCAAAGGCTTCCTGGCACTTCCCAAAGGCTCCTCCAGCCTGGATAAGGCTCCTGTCATGGATGGGTGGGACGCCCAGCTGCTCTTGCCCCATAGAAAGTGAATCAATTTGTTGCTTAGTGACCATGACCAGCATCTGATCAGTTTTCTAAATGCTGTATAAAGTGTGAAGAGCAAAGGAAAATTGACCTCCAACCTTTATTAGCCATTTCCATGCTGGGTGCAAACAATTTTATTGAATAAAAATCTCACCACTTACTTGCTGCTTAGGGGTTTGTGATAAAAACACCTCATAGCAAACTAGAAACAAATGCTTTTTTTTCTTCCCTGGGGTTATTTGGTACAAACCTAAAGAGTTATTGCCATATTGTAGAAACTACTTGTAGTTCTGAAAACACTGTGATCTTATTCTTTGGGTTATCACAAAATTCCTGGTCGTTCTAGATACCTCGTCTGTATTATAGCTTATTTTTCTCTCTATAGATCAATGTTTAAAAAATAATCTGCAAAAATTAAATGTAATCTGTTTTCTCTCATGCGGAAGCTAAGGAGTACTGGGGATATCAGAGACTTCAGATAATGGAGGAGAAAATTCCGTGGAGCCAGGGAGATGGACAAGGGGAAGAGGTGAAGGGAGGGGAGGGGAGGACCAATGAAGGAATCATTCCCTTGGAACTATGTTTGAATATTAATGTCAATATCAATACTCTGTATGAGAAAGGGGAAGGGTAAGGAACCAAAGGGAAGCTCATAAGGTGCTGTATACATGTATACCATTATCACTATGAATACATTATAATGAGAGACTATAATGCACAATTAAATTATAAAAATAGAGTAATCTGCAATATCATTAAAATAAGAAGAACTTGCTGGTATTGATGGCACGTGCCTATAATCCCAGGACTTGGGAGGCAGAGACAGGAGGACAGCAAGTTCATGACCAGCCTTAACAATGTAACGAGACCATGTCTCAAAATAAAAATAAAATAATTAGAAAGGGCTGGGATGTAACATACTGTTAGAGCATCCCTGGGGTCAGTTTTCAGTACTGCACTAAGCATGCACACACATGAAATGAAAAATGACTTTATTTAGAATATTGTATAAACTGTTGCAATCTGTCTACAATCATAACACAACTTTCTGGCACACTGTGAGGGTGGCATGGCCACAACATCTGCTACTTCTTTGATTGCCAGGGTGGATTCAACCTTTTCTTTTTCTTTTTATTTGGGTGATTCTTCCTAAGTTTACCCAGTCCCAATTTACTTCCAAGTTTTTGTACCATGATGATCATTGAAAACAAAATGAACTGCCCCTGTATAATGTGTCCTTGGACATAAACCTTTGTGTGACATAAAGAACATATTTCCAGATACAGAAAATTCCTTTATTGGATGACTTTAAAGCAGCCATATCCCTTCTCTACAGTGCTTTGGCAAGCTTGGGTGAGGCGGCTCATTAGCTTTGTATCCTCTTGCAGATGCTTGTCAATCAATTCCAGGCATCACCAACTCCGAGGCAGGGCTGCCTGCCAGCCACAGCAGAGTCCCACTTACCCTTGGTGCAGGGCAGTGGGCACTGCAATAAATGGTGGTGGACTAACAGCAAATATATGGCATGGTAGAAGTGAGTGGGCACTTATATATAGTCTGGCCTTGGTAGAGAAGGATGGTTTGGGAAAATGACAGTCCTAAGAGAACTTCTAAGTGAGTCTTAAAGAAATTTCAATTTTGTTTTATTCAGTAAGCAATTCAGTTACTAAATTTTTTTCAGATACTTCCTATATATTAGTATATTCGGAGGCATTATTTATGAAAATTTAGGCTTCATTCTGAACACAGAATCATTCTGAACACAGAATCCAGTTTTTTTATAACTGTTTGTCCTGGATTAAAATGTATAGCCCATCTCCCAAACACCCATGGTTTTAAATTTGGAATTAAACTTTAAGGATTAATATTCTAGCTATGCACTCACTCTCCTTTAGTCTTGATTTGCTTTTCCAGCTGCCATAAGGATAGTCATGACTCACAACTTCACATTCTCATTACTTGCAAGAAACTGGAGATTAATTCAGCGAGTTGGGGGAGAGGTCTTTTAAAATTATGATGGTGACAGGTCAGGGAGAAAAACCAAGTGATGAAGTGTATATTTAATACTGTTGGAAAGACTTGGAAGTCACTAGGGAAGGTTTGAAGCATCAGCTTTGCCTCTAGGTAGGTATGGAATGTGCCTTGAGTACGGGTGAAGTAATTGTTCTGTAGATCAGAGCATTGCTCCCTGCACTGTAGCATTCAGCTTATTATACTTCAATAAGCTGAAATTGTAAAAAAAAAAAAATCATATAAAGAAACTGAGTACTCGGCACCTGAAATTAGGTGATTGTTTTGGTTTGAAGGGTGGATTACACAAAAAAAAGAAGAATTAGCATGGTTCACAGTTCACACCTGCTGGCTGCAACATCCTCCAATTGCTTGAGCTTGCTTCTAGCCTAGTCTAAATCTCCCTGCACTTTCATGAATTCTGGTCTTCCTATCTATTTGGAAGAAAGCAGCTCATGATGCACACCTCAGCATAGCAAGGATATACTAATAATAGCTTTCACTTAGACTTCTGTTTTGCAGCAGGTTTACGGGGATTACATGCATGCACCATCATGCCCGGCGGGACAAACACATTTTAAATCACCAGGCAAGTTACTGGTTTATATAATGTATGGAGAAATGGAAGTTTCTTTGAGAATTTGGCAAGATGCTCAGTATAGCTACTGTTGGTCTCTGTCTGAATTTAACTGATTGGGAGAAGAGGCGTCATTCCAGTGTCATGGGGGACCTGATAGTTGAGTAAAAATGGCCTAAAATAAGAATGGGGAAAAGGAGGAATTGTAATAAACCAGACCTGCATATTTCAAACTGTCCATGATAAAGATTAATTAATGAAAATTCCAATTGGTTGTGAATTTCTACTTTTGTAAAATACAATAAAAATGAATTACTAAAACAATAAAATTGAAAACCCCAAAACATAGAAATGTGGTACATATTTTTTATGCTTCAATCCGACAGACTTTGATTACTTTGCCATATAGCTAAAAGCTTATGCTCAAATTTGTAACTCTCTTGTTGTGGACCAGTAACAGTTAATACACTGATAACACTGTGTGAATAAAGTTTAGAAAAAGAGCATAATGTTAATATTTAAAGTATTAAAAATATTTGCAAATAAGATAAAATATACCTTGGGTAAAATTCGACCAGCAGCCTCAAGTTGTGAACTCCTTGTTAGATAAAGACTAGGGAATTTTCGTTTTGTATATTTTATAATTTTATCAGTTCTTCCTGTATAATGTAAGCATGGTATAAGACTTTCAGTGTTTAACTTCTCTTATAACCTGGATTCAACTCTTTATGCCATTCCAGACAACTCTGAATTTTAAATAATTCAGTTAATTTCTCATGTAAGTGTTTTCATCTCATAAAAACCTGAAAGTACAGTGATATAATTTTCTAACTTATTGACATTTATTTATTTATGAACTCATATTTCTGTAGGAAATCACTGTAAGTAGAATCATCTTCTCTGCTGAAATTCTATAGGGTGAATAGAACTGTATCATATCATTACTGGGTGATTTTAGGTCATTGTTTTGAACATAATCCAGCAATGTCCTCAGGGTTTGTTATGTGGGGCTATAAGGTATCTTTCCAGAAAATGATTTCAAACTTCCCCTTTTATGTCAAATAAAGATTTTGGATTTTTGTTGTGGAGGCAATAATTTGAAAAAAATTAAGCAGGAATATGGAAAATCAAATTTACATTTTAGAAAAATAATATTCTGAAAGCCATTTGGAGTACAGGCTTTGAAAGAATGAAGAAAAGGGAGAGGTGATGTGAAAATTAAAATGTTAAGATACTTTGGTCATATGGCATTGCAAAAATAACAAAAAAGAATAGAAAATACTCACTCAATAAACTTCTGCCACCATTTAGTAATAGTGAAATTATTTTATTTGAAGAATCAACTTGGGAAATTTACTGTGCCACATTACTTTCTTCTTTGTGGATCTGCTGTATTAGTGAGTTTTATTCTAGCACATGTTTTCTTGATGATAGTTCTTATCCTTTAACTTCTAATACATGACTTTATTAAGCATTTCTTATAAGGTTGTTTTAATGCTGATGAATGCTTTTATTTATTTTTTCTTGTTTTGGAAAGATTTCACTTCTCATTCATGTCTAAATGATAGTTTTTGTTGAGTGTAGTATCCTATGTTGGTAAATTTTTTTTCTCTTTAAAGACTTCGAATATATAATTTTATTCTGTTCTAGTGGCCTGGAAGGTTTTTGCCAAGAAGTATACTGTTAGTCAAATGAGAATGGCTTTATATTTGACTTGAGGAATTTCCTTTGCACTATGACGGATATATTGAGCTTTCTGGAAATTAATATCTATATCTTTCTTAAGATTTATAAGTTTTTCAATAATTATTTCATTTAGTGGGGTTTCTTTTAATAATTTTTCTGTTTTCTTACTCTGAACTACAATTCAAGTTTGTTCTGATAGGTTTCTCTCTCTCTCTCTCTCTCTCTCTCTCTCTCTCTCTCTCTCTCTCTCTCATCTAATTAGGTTATTTTAAAAAGCCTGTCTTCATGTTCTGAAATTCTTTTGCTTGATCTAGTTTACTCCTGAGGCTCTCGATTTTATCTTTTATTTTATTTATTAAGATATTTAGCTCCAATATTTCAATTTGGTTCTTTTTAGTGATCTCTATATCTTTGATAAATTTCTCATCATATCATAAATTATCTTCTTAATTTTATTAAATTTCTTGTCTGTGTTCTCTTGTATCTCACAGCTTCTTTAAAATGATATTTTGGCTGGGCATGATGGCATATATCTGTAATATCAGTACTTGTGAAGTTGAGACAGTAGGATTTCAGATTCACAGCCAGTCTCAGCAACTTATCAAGGCCCTCAACAACTTAGTAAAATCCTCTTTCAAAATAAAACAATAAATAGGGCTGAGGGTATAGCTCGAAGGTAGAGTGCTCCAGGATTTAATCCTGGGTACCACAATAAAGCTATATTTTATTTTATTTTATTTTTTTAATTTTTATTGGTGCATTGTAATCATACATCACATTGGAATATAAGACTTGAGAGGATATACAAGGACACATCATCCAATTAGCCCTCATCCAGCCCCCATCCCATTCCCTCCCCCTCCCTTGATCCCATGCTTGTTTGATTAACTTTTTTTTTTTTTTTTTTTTTTTTTTTGCAGATCTGGGGATGGAACTCAGGGGCATTTGACCTCTGAGCTACACCCCCTGCCTTAATTTTTATTCTTTATTTTGAAACCGGGTCTCACTGAGTTGCAGAGGGCCTCACTAAGTAGCTGAGGCTTTCCGCGTTCGCGATCCTCCAGGTCTCAGCCTCCCGAATGCTGGGATTACAAGCATGCGCCACCACGCCCAGCTTGTTTGATTAACTTTGATACATATGTTTATGTACCTCCTGCTTTTTAAAGAGGCTCCATCTTCCCCTATTCCATACCCTCTGATTGGTCACCTTAATTGCTTCACAATAGGGCCCTTTCTATAGCTCGACCACTTCTTGTTGCCCGTTTCCTCCTAGTTATTGCTGATTCGGGGAAGCATCTGGTTTTAATTTTCTGCGATATTTCTCTGTGCATGCCGCGTTGCAAATACCGATCCCACTCGTGACAGCCCCAGTTGTGGCCTGGCTACCCGGTGGACTGATCAGACCTCGCTGGCTCAAGCAGCAGCCTTGCCGAATGGGAGGCCCCGGTTCTGGCCTCGCTGGCCCCGACACTGGCCTAACCCCTCAGCTGGCTCTGATCCCGGCCTCGGAGGCCCCAGCACTGGCCTTGCCTCATGGCAGGCTCCAATGTTAGCCGATGGCCCTGGCATCGGCTTAACCCCTAGGCAGGCTCCGATCCAGGCCTCGGAGACCTCAGTAGCGGCCTTGCCTCACGGAAGGCTCCGATGCTGGCCAGTGGCCCCAGCACCAGCCTAACCCCTCAGTAGGCTCTGATCCTGGCCTCGGAGGTCCCAGCATCGGCCTTGCCTCGCGGCAGGCTCCAATCCCGGCCTTGCTTGCCCCAGCACCAGCCTAACCCCTCGGCAGGCTCCAATCCCGGCTGGGAGGCCTCAATAATGGCCTTGCCTCATGGAAGGCTCCGATGCAGGCTGTTGGCCCCAGCACTGGTCTAACCCCTTGGCAGGCTCTGATCCCAGCCTCGGAGGCCCCAGCACCGGCCTTGCCTCACAGCAGGCTCCGATCCCGGCCTCGTTGGCCCCGGCACCGGCGTAACCCCTCGGCAGGCTCTGATCCTGGCCTCGGAGGCCCCAGAACCGGCCTTGCCTTGCGGCAGGCTCCGATCCCGGCCTTGGAGGCCTCAATAATGGCCTTGCCTCACGGAAGGCTCCGATGGTGGCCGTTGGCCCCAGTACCGGCCTAACCCATCAACAGGCTCCAATCCCGGCCTTGGAGGCCCCAGCACCGGCCTTGCCTCATGGCAGGCTCCGATCCTGGCCTTGCTGGCCCTGGCACCGGCCTAACCCCTTGGCAGGCTCTGATCCCGGCCTCGGAGGCCTCAATAATGGCCTTGCCTCACGGAAGGCTCCAATGCCGGCCATTGGCCCCGGCACTGGCCTAACACCTTGGCAGGCTCTGATCCCGGCCTCAGAGGCCTCAATAATGGCCTTGCCTCACGGCAGGCTCCGATCCCAGCTTTGCTGTGTCTGTCGCTAGCCTCACCTCTTGGCAGGCTCTAATCTGAGCAACCTCTTCACCCAACTATTTGTCCCACGTTCTCGAGGGTGCATGGTGGTAGGTAGCATTCTGCCTCTGGGGTCATTACTTCAAAAGTTCCAGGTGTAATGTATCAGATCTCTGCCTCCACTGAGTACTGGCCACTGCCATTGCCACTGCCTCCACCATTTCAAATCTTTCCCAAGCTCTCTTTTCACTCTGAATGTTGTCCAATCTTCCTAAGCATGCACAATGGTGGCCTTCAACCTTTGGTGTAATTTCTCCAAAAAATAAATAAATAAATAAATAAGATTGGTAGGCTCCAATTTCTGCTTCTCCTGAATACAATTCTCCACCACCAACATGGAGACCGCTTTCAGCACCGCCTTTCTCCTTGGTCTCCACTAAAGTCTCTCTCCTTACAGGTGATGTCCAAGATTCTTAACAATGTAAAGAAGAAGCAGTCCTCCTTAGTGGGGAATTTTTCCAATAATTCCAGTTCATTTGGCTAAGTTTTGTCTGCATCTCCAGTATCCTGGCATCCACCACCTCCTTGACCCCTCTCTGATATTTTCCTTTTTTCTTTTTCTTTTCCTTTTTTACAGGGTCCTTCCGTGTGGAGAGGGGGGTCACCTAGGGGTGCCCTTCCAGCGCCTGCCCACCCGCCCAGGGTCGGCCTGGGGCCGAACCACGGGGTCCTTCCGGGTGGAGAGGGGGGTTGCCTAGGGGTGCCCCGCCGGTGCCTGCCTACCTGCCCAGGGTCGGGGGCCCGGGGTCCTTCCAGGTGGAGAGGGGGGTCGCCTAGGGGAGCCCCGCCAGCGCCTGCCCACCCGCCCAAGGTCGGGTGGGGGGGCGGGCCTAAAGCTATATTTTAAATTTTTTGTTAGATAATTAATTGATTTTCCTTCTTTGGGCCTATTGCTAGAGAAGTATTCTTTAGAGATGTCACCTTATTTTTCATGCTTTTTGTGTTTCTATATTGATATGATGTATATTTGGCAGATCATTTTTGGCCTATACTTATTTTTGAGGTAGATTTCATCTTGGTAATGTGTTCTCGGGTGTTGGCTGGATAGGTTGGATTGCCTTTGGTTAAGGTAGAAACTTTAGTGAAGCATCAGTGTAGCTTCTTCATCTGTAATCAGTGTTAGTGATGTCTTCAAGTGTCTTGGTGGCCTCGGATGTAGAGATTGTGCTGTTATCTGTAATGCGGCTTTCATAGGAGGAACAGGTATGCTATGATTCAATATATGGGGCACCTGGCTGCTGCTGAAGGAGGACCTGTTCATTTCTGTGGGTTACATAGGCTTAGGGCTGCTCTGGTGTACTTGTACAGATGAAGCTTGTCTGTTATGGCAGAAGTGTGATGCTCATAAGTTTCCAAGGGGATGTGTGAATGAGGCCCAGGTGAGAGCTTCCCAGTGTGCCTTGTTAGAGGGTAAGGTGGTGTCAGCCTCTGTGAGCTGCACAAAGGCTTAGACATACCAGTGGATCTAGACAGGGAACATTTTAATACCCTAGTGGTGTGTGGATGACTTGATGAGGCCTCTTTGGACCCAACTGCTAATGAGAATTTACCCAGCTGGGACTGAGGCTGGCTGAATGGTACACTATCCATCTGCTTCTCAAGGCCACAGTGGCCTGAGTTTTTGAGAAGAGGCTGTCTAGCTCCTTCCTGGATATTGAGCAATAGGATGGTAGATGCAGTGTGCTTACTCTCCTTCTTTATGAGATCAATGTATATCATCATGTTCTGCAATGTCTCTGCCATAGCTATACTGTGCTCCAGTGCTCCATCTCAAATACTCTACCAAAATAGCTACTGTGATTTCTTTGTTTCTGTCCTATACTGTGGAGAGGAGTATGCCAGATACCTTTAGTCAGGTGTCTTGATCATATTACTGCTATATTAAACACATTTTTATAAAGCATAGAAAGAGTATGGGGTGGCACCAGGAGTAAAGACTTATCTTGTATTATGGTAAACAAGAAAAAAATTTATAAGATGTCACTAAAGTGCTAACAATGAAGGTAATAGGAGGGAATAGATTTGGTTACTCAGAAACTATTAAGTAGGCAGATCAATCTAATTCAGTTTTCATGTGAAAAATGTGTTGAATTTGAGGTAACTGTTGGGCATTGATGTCCTAGGGTGCAGTAAGATACATAGATCTATAGCTCAGCAGGAAAACTGACTTGCAAAGTCATCCAAAAATCATTAGCTTCTGGATGGTACTTGTAGCCATAAGTTTGGATGAGATCACTCATGAGTAAATGTTAGATTATTTAAAACAGAGATCTAAAGATGCAATGAAGAGGAATAAATAATCATGTCCAGGAAGGCAGTATGGTGTAGTAGAGATAGTCTCACCAACACCTGGTTTTGTCCCTATTAGTTTTGGAGAATTACTTCTCAGTCTCATTTTCTTATCTATATATGATATAAATAATGTAAGATCTTAGTATAACTAAAATGGTCATGACAATGATTAGAGGTATTCCAACATTCTTACTAGAGCACCTAAGATATATTGCTATCATTGGCATCTTACCATACTCGTTACTACTAATCAAGATTGTTAGAAGCAGGTGTCAGAACAGAGAAAATTGCTTCTAAGTGAAGCAGAAGTGCTGTTCAGAAAAGACTTATAGGGATAGGGCTAGACTTATAGCTCAGTGGTAGAGTGCTCGCCTAATATATGCAAGGGCCTGGGTTCCATCCCCAGCACCATAAAACAACAGGCAATAGCAACAAGAAATAAACTGAAAATACTTTTGGTTTTGGTGTCTGGATATTAAAGTATCTACTTTGGACATTTAGAAAGCTTCTTTTGTTTTGCTAATTTCTATTTCTCAATTAATGTAGCACAGTTAAAATTATTATTAATGTATTATTATAGTAAGTTTGTCTACATATTTCACATGGAGGTCATTAGACTGGAGTGTAAAATATTAACCAAAAAGGGTGAAAGTATGCTACAACTTGTGTTGGAAAATACAGGAAAATATAATTTCTACATTGAGTAAAACAGAATATAAGGTGGAAATTGTTGGACTTCTTTTTTCTTGGCAATTCAAAGAGATTCCCCTCATATCCACCAGCATTTCTTTTCTCCTCTAGTTACCATATCAGTGAATAGATATTGATCCATAATCCTCCTGGGCATACAAACAAGAAAACTAGAGTTGTTATTTGGATAATAGAGAAAAAGATGATTCTGAAAATATTGGGAATATTTCTGAACAAGGCCATGGTATTGCTTTTGGTTATGACCCTTACAAACTTTGTCAATTTATAGCTGAACATATAAGCCACAATTCAATTTTGAGTCAACAGTGTTATCCTTCTCTTCCCTCACCTTTTAAGCAGTCTATGACTTTGTGAGCTTGCCACTCCATGTCTCTAAGAAGAAACTAGGAAAAATTGCAGTTATTCCTGTCATAGGAAGGCAAAGACTAGTGGATATAGTATTATGTAATTCACTGAAATGAAAAAGCTCCAGGACAAATTACCAGGCTTATCAATCAAAAGAAATACATCCAACTTGATTCACAGGGTTTAGGACATTTCCTTGAAGAAGATACCAGCTTTACATTGAAGCCTGATAAAGTCACTTTTTACAAACCAGCAGCTGTGCTAACCTGAAAGCTAAAATACAAGCAAAATTTGAACAAGGTCAGCATGTTCTTGGATACAAGGATATTTCTTCAGAGGGCAAGCTATTACATTTAATTTGGAGCCTGGTGTGGTGGCATATGCCAGTAATCCTGGTATTGGAAGGCTAAAACAAGAGGATTGCAGGTTTAAAGCCAGCATGAGGTAACTTAATAAGACCCTGTTTCAAAATAAAAAATAAAATAGGGCCTGACATGTTGGCACATGCCTATAATCCTAGTATTAGAAAGGCTGAGACTAGAGGATTGCAGGTTTAAGGGTAGTCCCAGCAAGTAGTATGACTCTCATCAACCTAACAAGACCCTATTTCAAAACAAAAATAAAATAGAGGTGGTGGCCTAGCTCCAAGGTAGAATGCTCAGGGCCACATAAATAAATAAATAAATAAATAAATAAATAAATAAATAAATAAATAAATAATAGGGATGGAGGTATAGCTCAGGAGTAGATTGCCCCTGAGTTCAACCCCTTGTACCACCCAAACACAAAAATTAATTTGCAAGTGGGCAGAATTTTTCTGAATATTTTAACACTCTAGTGTTTTTACTTGTGAGTAGATTAAATCATATAAACTTTCTCATTACTAAAAAATATCTGAAAACTTTGCTGAAGGCTCCTAGAATAAACCACAAAGTTTGTTAGAAAATAACTTCAGGAAGATTAATTGAATTGGGGTTACTCTGCCTTAAGCATGAAAATTTAATGAGAAATTTATTAGCTGTCTGTTTATATCTTCATTACTTTTATAAGATAAAACAATATATGCTTGTATAAAAAATTCATGTTACACAAATACATATACAAAGTGAAGGATCTGCCATCTACCAATGACCTCCAAAACCAGCTAGTTAACTGTGTATATTGTTCCATACTTCTTTCTAATGCACTTATAAAAATATTAATGGTGTTTCTAATTAATAATCATTTAATGATTTTTAATTGAATTCTTCTCAGGTTGATTGGTAAAGAGAGGAAGGAAATAGGAGAGGTGTCACTTTCAATATGGGCTGGAGAAAACAGTAAAAGGATTTGGTGAATATTCCTCACTATGACCACTGGCAATACTGAGTTGCACTGAGGAAGAAAAGTTGTATATTTTTATTTTATTTTTTGTGACTGCATATTTCTGTTTATTAATTTATATAAATTTATTTTTATTTTTATGTGGATTATATTGAAAGTGGCATACATTCAGACTTTGCTTGGTGCCCTCTACCACCCCCTACTTCTCCTTTCCCCCCTCCCAACAATGAGTGTCCATATTAACCATGTTACATTCATACTTTTACACAAATTAGAATGTAGCTCCTCCATTAATCAACCTCAGCATTCTTCGTCTCCTACCCTTCCATTTCAGCTTTGCTGAGGTTTCCCTTCCATTATCTGGAGTCCCTCTGGTATTCCTAATAGTCCCGGCTATACTACTCCTGGGTATCTTTCCAAAGGGGTTGAAATCAAAGAACTTCAGTAACATATGCATACCCATGTTCATAGCAGCACAATTTATAATAACCAAAATATGGAACCAACCTAGATCTCCATCAACAGATGAATGGATCGCAAAATTATGGGAAATACACACAATGGAATTCTACTCAGCTATAAAGAAGAACAAAATCAAGTCATTCGCAAGAAGATGGAAAGACCTGGAGAACATTATGTTAAATTAGATCAGCAAAGCACAGAAAGAGAAGGGACATATGTTTTCTCTAATATGCCCAAACTAGGGACTATTAAATGTATCAATAAAATAATGGAGAATGAGCAGGGTGTGGTGGCACATGCTTGTAATCCCCGCACTTGGGAGGCAGAGACAGGAGGATCACGCAGGTTTGAAGCCAGCCGCACTGGCTTAAGAGACCTTGTTTCCAAATAAGAAAAAGTATAAAATAGGTCTGGGAGTGTAGCCTAGAGGTTGAAGGACTTCCAGGAACCCCAGTACCACACACACACACACACACACACACACACACACACACACACACACAATGCAGATTGTAGCCAAGCATGGTGGTGCATGCATGTAATCACAGCATTCGGGAGGCTGCAACAGGAGGATCTGTCTTCACGGTCAACCTTGGCTACTTAGTAAGGCCCTTTGCAACTCAGTGAGACCCTGTTTCAAAATAAAGAATAAAAGTCAGGGCCGTGTGTGGTGGCACACACTTGTAATCCCAGTATTGGGAGGCTGAGACAGGAGGATCATGCAGGTTAGAAGGAAGCCTCAGCTACTTGGTGAGGGAGGCTCTCAGCAACGTCGTGAGACCCTGTTTCCAAATAAAAATTATAAAATAAGACTGGAAGTGTAGCCCGGAGGTAGAAAGCCCATGGGGATCCATCCCCAGTACCGTAAAAAATAAAAAATAAAGTAATGGAGAATGTATATTCCTTTCTTTATTTTCTATATTTTCAGTCTTAAGCATGAAGGGGAAAGTGGAGTTCACACCAACCAGTAGATCCCAAGTCACATCTTGGCTTCTGTGGCACACATTGGTTCGGCCAACCCCCCACAATTCTTTTTTTTTTTTTTGGTGGTACTGGGGTTCCTAGAAACCCTTCTACCTCCGGGCTACATACCCAGATCTATTTTTTATATTTTTTTATTTGGAAACAGGGTTTCCTAAGCCAGTGAAGATGGCTTCGAACCTGCGCGGATCCTCCTGTCTCCGCATCCCAAGTGCAGGGATTACAAGCGTGCGCTACCACGCCCGGCCAACCCCACACAATTCTCACTGTCCATCTTCATCATCCTTCTCTTAGAAGCTAGTACCCTAGATTTTTCTGTTTTCTAGAGATGGTAAAAAAGATATATTTTAAAATCTGATAAAAGGTTAGATGCAGGGGAACAAACTTCTTTTCTTTGTCTTCCTTCCTTCAACACATGATATGGAAACTCATGTTGGCATCTTGAGACCATAACATGCTTGAGATAAGATGTTTGACTGAGGTAAACACATTTTAGATAAAAAAGACAGGAAGAGCATGGCCCCTGATGGCATTCCTGAGCAGCATTAACAATGCCAGAACCACATAACTTTAGAAGTTTTTGGTGGAAGAAAAATAACCCTGATTTGTTTATGCTTCTGTCAATTGAAATTTTGGCTACTGGTAGCTGAAAGCATTCCTGAAAGAATGTCAAAGCCACTTCTGTTATCTGCCTGGACAATACTGGTAGATAGAATCCAACGTCAATATCTTCAGGGATCAGAACAAGGCTTCCTCTAGGACACACACACATAAGAGAAAAAAAGTCTTAGAAATACCCAAGTGAATATATATGCTTTTAAAAAAAACATATATATTCAGAGATGTGAGCACCATGGTTTGTATAGAGAACCTAAAGAGCATTTGCACTATGGCCAAAAAAGGGCTATGGTGGACTTTGTGCTCCAAATTACATTTTGAACAAAAGCAACATGGAATAAACAAGACAAGCACCATGAAGACAAGCAGGCTCCCACATTTGCTTGTATCAGGAGTTGTTACAGCACCATGGTTAGAAGGCAGGCTGTGAGTGGATTGCTTGGGTTTTCACCCTGTCACTTTCCAGCTGGGAGTTCTTGAGAAAGCTCACCCCTCTGTTCCCATTTTCTCACATGTGAGATGGGCAGAATAAAATAGTGCCCATTTCGTAAGATTTTCACAGGATTAAGTGAAGCAATATATTAAAATATCTTACAAAAATGCTTAATCCTTTGTAAGAGGTGGGTCTGCATAGGAGGCCATAGTTGCTTCGCATGGTGCCTGTTGCATAAAATAATTCCCACTGATGTGAGCAGTTCCTTTACTTCATTTATTCCTTCCCCCAATTTCTTGGAGTATTTTTGGAAAATCTTTGAAAAATATGCCAAGCATATTTTATTGGAGTGTTCATTTTGCTTCTTTCAACTAAGCTCAATGACATTTATGCGTTACTGCTTTGACCCTGCTTTCATATAGCCCAGTTTTATTTTTTAGAAAAACCAAATACTTAGTAGGGAACTCTGGATAATTTTCTGCTTACAACAATTCAGCCTGAACCAGCTTTAGTATTGCCTGAAGGGCTTGTCCACAGGTGCTGTATAACTAGGGCAGCCATAAAAACCTATGGTCCAAACCGCTGCCTCTAATATGGAAGCAATGTGCAGGTAAACAAACACCTGGGCAAGAAAAATAAAATAAACCAGGTCAGCTGGTCCCTAAATGACTCCATTTTTTTTACATATTATTGTTTCTGGGATTGTTTTGGAGCTCTACCCACCTATACTTTTACAGACCTTTCCATTATTTTCCTGCTTTTGAATAAGAGACCTGTTTTTGCTAGTTTAAGGGAGTCTCAGAACAGGGGAACACATGGTGGAGGCACAAGTGGAACTTCCTTTTTCTACTATATTGCAGGAAATGTCCTTAAAAGCAAAGCAGCTTGAACACACACACACACACACACACACACACACACACACACACACACACACACACGGTTACTTAGTACACTTTTCAAATGTTTTGGCTTAGCTCCACATTTGTGAAGTCCTCTTTAACCTAACCCTATTTGCATCTTACTTATTCTATGTACAAATTCCTAACTCCAGCTAAATTCTTTGGTTTCTTTTACTGGTTTTTGTAAGTAAATACCTCCTGTCATATAAAACGGTAGTCTCATAAACTTACATGTATATAAAATGTACAGAAATAATACATGTAACTATTAGTATGGAACAGAGTTGTTGATTTTTAACTATTGTGGTTTGAAGTATTAACTGTATTTGCAACACTATACATTTAAATATACTATTACTAATTCTGCTAGATAAGATTTATACTTTAAATACTCCAGGAATTTTGTTAAATTCACTGTATACTTATCATAACTCTAGGAATTACACTACATTATTAATTTTATTTTATAAATAAGGAAATGGACACTGCAAGAGGTCAAGCAACTTGGCTTAAGTAATACTAAGTGACAGAATAAGGATTCCAACCTGTGTCTGTTTGACCAGCATTGGCACTCAAGTACAGATTTGCAAGGGAAAATTCCTTAGAAAACCAAAATCATTCCTTTTGCTTCCAAACATTTTCATAGACGAGTCTAAACTACGTAATATAAGTTTTTCCCTTGAGAAACAGAAAATATTTAAATTATTTCAACTTTTTCTTTATGACTTTGTGTTATCATTGTGAAAATCAATATTGTGCCCTGATTTAGATTTAGAAAATAAGAGGTAAAGGAAATGAAAATATACCACTGTCAGGAAATAATCTACAACATTCTTCCTTGCAAATTTCTTTGATATTGATTTTTTAACAATTTAGTTTCTTTTTTTCTTACAAAAAAGAGAAGAATAAATGATGTTGTTGGACCCTTGGTTGATTCTTTGTCTTGGCCACTGTGAATAGTGCTAAAATAAACCTATGAGTGCAGATGTATCTTCCATAGCTCAAAATTTAATATAATCCTATGTTAAATTTTATAAAACATTTTCTCTATTGAGATGATTCTTTTTTAAATTTATTTGTTTAATATTATAGCAAGTTATCCAAAATTAACAATGATAATCTCACATAACAGATTCATTTGTCTGATATCAAACTTTTGATCACTTGGAGATAACATTTCAATATTTCTTTCTTTTTTTTTTCTTACCAAATGATTTTTTCTTTTCTTTTTTTAAAGTGAAACTATCATACATTGAGATGATTCTAAATGATGATGATTATTAAATCTATTAAGTTGTTTAGTTAGAATAGTAAGTTTTCTAATTCAAACCATCCTTGCATATATAGAATAAACCTAATGTAATCACAGTTTTTTTAAAACTTCAGTTTGCTAATTTTCACATATTCCTACTTATTAATGAGATACCTATTATTTCATATTATATGAGATACTTAGTATTTCATACCTCTTGCTCCTTGTGCCATCTTTGTCTTGGTTTTTTATTAATCACTGATTTATATCCATATATTTGCTCTGAATCAATATTATATATAGTAAGATTAGATTTACAACTTCATCTTTTAATAACCAAATAACATTTCAAAAACTATCATTAGAGAGTTTCCTTCTAATGATAGATGATGTGCTTAAACATATTGAAGTCAACCACTAAGCTAAGCATGGGAAGGAGGGATGGGGAGGGAATGGGCTGGGAATCGGGTAGGGGCTAACTGGCTGATGTGTGCATGTATGTCTACACAATTTTTTACCCTATTATGATGTATGAATACAATGCAACAATGAAAAATTAAAAAAAAAAACTATCATTAGAATTAAAATGCTATAAGGTTTGATTACTCTCTATGACTTGGGAAATAACAGAATTTTATGAGTTATGCATTTTAAAAACACTTTGTTCTAAGTGTAAACGATAGAATGGCAATGGAAATAGATTGCTTAGTAAGCTACTGCAACTTAACTAAGGCAATAGTAATGGAGATGAAGAAAGGATGAAGATGTAGGTGTTTTGGCCACAGTTAATCTTCACAATCTTTAATTTCTAGTGGAATTTAGACAGACCCCATAGTGAGTTGCCACTTTGATTTTGTGTTGCACATGATTTGCTAATGTTCATGCAATAGAGCTACAACAGTTTTTATCTCATTTAAATGTTTTTAAAATTTTAGGGAATATTATAGTGAAGCTCTTTTATAGTTCCTGGATTATATCATGTACTCCATAAATTAAAAGAGGCAATTTTAATTAATAATTTATTTATTTGCTTATTTATTTATTTACTTGTTGTACTGGTGATTAAACTCAGGAGTATTCTACCTCTGAGCTACACCCCTAGCCTTTTGAAAAATTTTTTATTTTGAAGCAGGGGCTTTCTAGATTAATGAGAGTCTCACTATTTTCTGAGGCTGTTCTCTTAACATGTGATCCTCCGGTCTCAGCTTCCCAACTACTGGGATTATAATTGTATACCACCATACCTGGCAGGTCTACCTCCAGGCTACTACCTCCTGTCTACACTCCCAGACCTATTTTTATATTTTTATTTGGAAACAGGGTCTCTTAAGCCAGTGAGCCTGGCTTCGAACCTGTGTGATCCTCCTGTTTCCGCCTCCCAAGCGTGGGGATTACAAGCGTGCGCCACCATGCCCGGCCAGGGAATTCTTAAATTATTATAAAACAATTCATATCCTGTATGTACTTTAGCCAAGGCTAAGTAAAATGGGAACTGAAGACAGAAATCAGAAAATTTGGATTTTTTTTTTTTTTTTGGTGATACTGGGGATGGAACCCTTCTACCTCCAGGCCATAGTCCCAGACCTATTTTTTATATTTTATTTGGAAACAGGGTCTCTTAAGCCAGAGAGGCTGGCTTCGAACCTGCACGATCCTCCTGTCTCCGCCTCCCAAGTGTGGGGATTACAAGCATGAGCCACCATGCCTGACAGAAAATTTGGATTTTAATCTAGATATGCTAATGAAAAGTAGATTAATTATAGGAAATTTTAGCTTCAGTTTTTTTTTTCTTTTTTCTTCTTTTGTGGTACTGGGGATTGAACCCAGAGATATTGTACCTCTGAACTACAGCACCAGCCATATTTTATTTTTTATTTTGACTTACCGAGATTTAGGGTCTTCCTAAATTACCTTGTAATGGCCTTGAATCTGTGACACTCTTTTCTCTGTCTCCCAAGTACTGGGGTTAATGGCTCCCAGCCATTGGGTTCAGTTTTTCAGTTTGTAAAATGAAGGGCTTGTACTTTCAGCAGTGCAGGTATGACTGGTGAGTCATAATTGTTGCCTAAGTAGTACATCCATATGTGGGTAAAAGCATTGGTAAATCCCCTCTTTCTCAATTTCTGTGACCTGGTCTTTTTCTAGTTCTCCCTCTAACAGATTATCTGTATATAACTGAGTATCTGTATATAACTGAGTAGCTAGTAGTAACTTTGACTTGTTTAGTTAATTATGTTTCTTCTCTATATACACCGAAACTTGTCAGGTGCACTTTATCTTGTCTGCACTAGTGAACTGGGTTAATCCATTATGTACCTGAGTTTTCCCTACAACCCTGTGAAAACCACATGTGTGAAATTAGACTAATTACCCTGTGGATGAAATCCTGCAGCTGTGGTCCAGAAAGACAACAACTTCTAGACCACAGCTGATGCTGTGTTGATGCTGGCAGGGCTTGACTCCCCTTGGCTCCCTTGTGGTATAAATACCACCACCAACAGCAAACCCAAATCAGTGGCCTTTGTTCCTTGGCTCCTGCCACCTTTTCCTGTTCTTTGGTATTTACGCACCCTGAAAAAGAATTGGTAGAATTTATTATTGGAAAGGGTGAGTTATTCTGGGAAAATTATTTTTTTAAGTCTCGCCCAACCTGAATTCTCTTCCAAAGTCATTTGAAAGGAGCTCCCTCTAGAATTAATATAAAATTATCAACTTGATGTTAATTGCAGAAAGTATCCTTTTTCTTCATAAAAATATAATGCTTATTTAAGAGCAGAAATAAAATTATATTTGCCATTATAAAAGATATATCTGAGATTTGAAGAACTGAGATTAGTGGATAGAACTAGTGTCAGTGTAAGAATGATTACTTGGAATACATCTATTAAAGATAAATGGTTCTTTAAAAAATTAAGCATTCAATATTGTAAGGATGAGAAGACAAGGTTAGGATGAAAGCCTGATTGAGCTTTTAAGTACATCCTTTATCATTCTTTTTAATAAAGTTGGTGGTGTTCTCATAGGGTACCAGGAACAAACAGTTTAAAAATTAGGTCTGAAAGCCAGGTGTTAACATAACAAATGCTTTAAGGTTGAGTCAAGAGTGTCAGTTATATCTCTTCTAGTCTTAAACACCTCACCAAACCTGCTGGTGGAGCCTGGACCACTTCATCAACAGACTGCTGCTCTCACAAATGATCCTAGCAAATCACACCCTGCTTATCCTCAGAGGGTGTGAGGGAGGTCTAGGAGGGTGTGCAAGCTGTTTGCTCCCCATGTAAGGAATGGCATGAGAAGATCCACTATGGAAGTTAGCAGGTTTGAGGTAAGCTGGGTCAAGAGCATGCCATACATATCCAAAATGTTCTCTTACACCAGAACAAAACATGCCAGATACTTGGAGGGTGGGAAGCACTGATCAACAAAATAGATTACTAGGTATTTTTGGCAGGCAGGAGAATATTAAACTTTCTAGACTCCTTAGCACTTAACAACTGATATCAATTTTTGGCACTGATGGTGATTTAGTGTAAGGCATGGAAGACCAGCAATTCATTTCTCACGAACCACTACAAAGCTTTAACTGGTTATAACTTTATCTTTACATTTACCATAACTTAGGGCAGAAATGGCATTTTCATTCTCATTTTCTTCAGTATCAACCATCTAAATAATAATCCCTCTAGGAAAGGAAAAAGTACAGTTCTTAAAAATTATAAGGTTATGAAATTTCATTCGATGAATATAGGATAATCTGATATCAGATATATGTATTAAATAGTATTAAAGCATGGGAATTATAGGTCATACACTTACTGTTGTGTATTCAGAAGCCATACTTTTATTATAATTACCATTAAATTTGATACTATTATGCAATGACATATCAAACATTATATGATGTAGAGTAGATATTTTCACTACTAACTTTTAAATTTTTTTCTGTCTCCCAATAGGCCATAATTCTTGGAGGGAAGGAGAAGACTGTATTTTACTTCATTGCAAGGTCTAGCAATAAACAGATGCTCAATAAATGTCATTTGGATAAAGTTTTGCTAGACATTTAAAAATATATACTTTTATTGGTACATTGTTATTACACATCATAATTAAATTCAGAGTGATAGGACCATACATACACACAGCACTTGTGTGTTTGCTAGATACTTTAAAAATAACTTGACATGAATACTTACCATGTGTTAGACTGTTCAAACCTTATCTCATTTGCTCTAATTGCCACTGTAAAATACATATATCATGTTAGTTCTAACTTGGTGAAAAAAGAGATGGAGGCATAAGGGCGTAAGTAATGTGCTTTGTGTCACTGTTAATGAGATATGACCAGGATTTGAAGCCAGATCTTCATAGTTTCATTGTTAGAACTGTGATTTCTAGTTAAAATGAGCACTTTAAAATATATTTTGTGGGCAGGCATGGTGGCGCATGTTTCTAATCCCAGTGCTTGGGAGACAGAGACAGGAGGATCGCACAGGTTTGAAGCCAGCCTCAGCTAGTGAGACTCTCAGCAACTTACTGAGACCCTGTTTCCAAATAAAATATAAAATAGGTCTGAGTATAGCCCGATGGTAGAAAATCCCCTGGGTTCCATCCTCAGTACTACACAGACACACAGACACACGAACACACACACACACACACACACGTGTGTGTGTGTATATATATATATATAGAAATATATATGTGTGTATACACACACACACACACACACACACACACACATATATATTGATAAAGTGTTTTTTTTATTTTGATGGTACTGGGGATGGAGCCCTTCTACCACTGGGGTATACTCCCAGACCTATTTTATATTTTTTATTTGGAAACAGGGTCTCTTAAGCCATCGAGGCTGGCTTTGAACCTACACGGTCCTCCTGTCTTTGCTTCCCAAGTTCAGGGATTACAAGCGTGTGCCACCACGCCTGGCTTAAAGTGTGTTTTATTATTAAAAAGGAACTGGATAATATTATTCTTCATATAAATAGAAATATAGAGATGACATGAAGTTTGAATTAGTAACTCTTGGTAACTTGGTTGTTTTAAAATCCTATGATCTCAGACAGTGAAGGTCTTTAGTTACTTTGTTAAAATTATTATTCTCTATCTATAAAACAGGTCTGGGCAAAAGAACCTGATAACTCTAAGTATGACTCTGGCAAGATGGGATTGAGTCAGAGTTCAATAACCTTCTCAAAGAACGCTGGGGAATCGTCTTGCCAGCTAGAGTCAGTGGGGTGAGTCATTCAGAGGGAAGAAAAAAAAAAACACCCACTATATTTTATTATGGGGAAATTTGTCATCTTCATTTTAAATGAAAGATTAAAAAGGTGAAATGGGAACATTTTAAATTTGAATTTCTGCATGTTTCAGGCTTATGGGTTTCAGAGAATTCTCTCAGGTAGACAAAGGAGGCAAGGCATAGTAGAGAGATACGGCCTTTATTTTTGTTTTTGTTGCTATTGTTGTTTGCCTCAGAAGCACACTGTGGGGACAAGGATCTAAGCCAAGTGGTTTCTTCAACATCATCCCAGGAAACAGCAGCCAGGCAATGGGCAAGTCAAGAAGGAAAGCAAAGGAAGTCAATGGCAAGTTTGCATCAAGTGACTACTCTGGTTGAACTGGTGCTTTCCTACTGGGGTCTCTGGCTGGTGAAGCAGAAAGTGTACCTCAGAGTTAAGGATGCTGAGATGCTCTGTCTACCCATTTCTGATTGGTCATTAGTTGATGGCTACTTCTAAAACCAGTAACTGGCATTTCTTCTTGCTCTGAATGGGCCAAAGAGGTGCTTTGAGTGAGTTGCCTGGGAGGAGGGGGGTTTTTGAAGAAATCCTGGGGAAATATAGCACTAGCTACAGGTAGCATGGCAAAAATAATAATGCCCAATCACAGCTACTGCTCTGTAAAACTAAAAAAAAATTCAAATGCATTACCTGACCTTAGTTTGATTTATACAATCATTTGGTGAAAGAAGAAGGACAGATACTATTATTATTTTATGGATGAGGAAATAAAAACAAAGAGGTTAAGTGTGTTGCTCATGGTTACATACATTGTAAATAATGTGTCACGAGCAACAGGTCATCATTTAGCCAAAGAAAGATGACTTTTTCCCCTTTTTAATAGACTGAATATACTTTGGTGACTTGCAGCACTTAGCTACTTCACTGAAACCCTGTGGGGACTCATAAAATTAAATTTTGGAGCTTGGGCAATGTTTTCTGTCTTCATGTTGGAAAGTAACAAAGATAAATGAGAAATTAAAAAGTAGTTTTGTTGGTTTGCTTGAATGTAAAGGAAATAGAGAAATATAAGAAGAAAACAGAAGAGAAAAAAAGGGTGCTGAGGCACATGTTATTAACAGAAATAAAATCTTTTGATTCAACCTTCTCCCTTTTATGTAATAACTTCAGTTTGTATACTAGTCAATCAACCCACTGACAACTGAAATTTACTAAATTATTTAGCCTGCTGACTAGAACACCAAACCCTCTATAACAGCCCTCACATCTAGTCCTAAACACAGTACAATTATATTTATTTGTATAAATATAGGCATAGATATTAAAGTCTTGAATGAGTATCTGTTTTCAAGTAGCATGTACCATATATTGTGAATATTTATGAAGTTCCTATAATTATTTATTTTGGAAATTCTATGCAATACTAATTACATAAATCCATCTGTAACATGAGTGACACTTTGAGGGTATCAATGTGCCTTTCCTTTTTCCTAGAAGGGAACTCCAACTAGTCCACTTGAAGCATCTCTCTCTCTCTCTCTGGAAGATTAAGTTATTCAGGTGATATTCAGTTTTTGGCAAGCAAAATAGGATCATACAGAAAAATTAATATCCTTACAAGCCAGACTATTGTCTTGATGAAGAATTTTGTAACTTCCTTTGGTTACCTCTGTTTCCATATTAACAACAGAATTTCTTGTACTGTGATATTAATATGCTACTATATTAACAACCAAAATGGAGGCCTCAAGTTTTGCCAAATATGGGCCACACATGAAGCCTGGAAGGAGGCTATAATGTAAGGGATGCATCCTTAATTTCTCATGATTAAGAGATAGATAAAAATGAAAGCTGCTCCTTTCTGTTATGGAATGAGAGGAATCAGAACTAGGAGCAAAGAAGAAATATTTACATATCTTCACAGATTATCATTTATTTCTGTTTGGCCTACAAAGGAATAGGTATATTAGTAAGGATACTATAGGTATAGAAAAGGACTGTTTTTTTTTTCCCCATTATCTAACACTTCCTTACACTTCCTTATCTCATGTTCCCAACCTTAGGATTTAATTTAATTTGGAAAATGCCTCAGTTTACCAACAGGTACCTTTAGAATCTTAGAACAGTGTCATTTTGAAATAAATTTGATGGTATTATCACTTTCCCAGTTCTGATGGTTAACTTTCCCAGCTTGTCCTTGCTTTCTTGTGTTACAGAGAAGATTCTAGTATAGGAGCTTTCCAGAGGGGTTTAGTGCAGCAAAAAAAATATGACTATAGGAAGAGCTGCCAATTGGGCAGCCTGAAGTCAGTGTGAGTAGGAGTCTGAGGCAGGTCTCAAAAGGGTCCCTGGGAGAAGCTAAGTGAGGTCAGGTTAGCCCAGAACCATCAATAGGAACATCAACTGAACCAAGAGAACTAAGCTCAAGTTGAAAAATTTCTGGGCTTCTGCATCGGAGAACAACAGTGTTTAGTGAAATAGGCAGAAGCTTCCCTTAACAAGAAAAGGATGCAAAGATAGTGTGAGGACTACCCCATCATGGTTCCCCAACACCATAATACTCATAACAAGCTTCCCATAACTCTCCAGTAGACACTCATTTACCCACTTATGGAGTAAAGAAGAGAGAAGATAAAATTATCCAAGAAAAATCGCTTTTTTGGTCCTTTTATAAAGGGACTGTTTAAATTATTGGATTTCATTAGGTTTTATTTATTTATTTATTTATTTATTTATTTATTTATTTATTTTGTGGTACTGGGATGGAACCAAGGGGATTTCTACCTCTGGGCTACACTCCCAGATCTATTTTATATTTTATTTGGAAACAGGGTCTCACTAAGTTGCTGAGAGCCTCACTCAGTAGCTGAGGCTGGCTTTGAATCTGTGCAATCCTCCTGTCTCGGCCTCCCAAGCACTGGGATTACAAGTGTGCGCCACCACACCTGGCTTCATTATGTTTTAAACAGTTGTCTATTTAGTTCACATTTTTCCTACTGAGTTAGGGGAATGGGGATGGGGAATTCCAAGGAAGATCCCATCACCTAAGGACAAAATGATGACATTACTCTTACATACCTACTTCTAAAACACAGTATATTTCACACTTAACCTGTCAGCTCTCTTAACCTTTAAGATGGGGACCTCAAAATGACCTTTACCAAATCCTCTTCATTCTATTTCTGTGATATTTCCAAATATCTTTGTCATGTTCCTTTTGCTGTCACTTCAGCATAGAGGTCTGAAACTTCACTTGGATTAATTTGTGTTATCAATTCATGATTTCCCATTCCAGTGTATCGATAGATTTTTGACATGTGAAATTTTACCAAAGAACAACTACATAGTGCCCTTTCCCTGCTCTAAAATCTTCCCCGAATAACAAATCCATGTTTCTTACACTAGGGCTTGAAATTTCCTTGGACAACACCTCAGTTCACATTTAGGTCTCTTTAGGATCTCTGGAACAGTGTGCATTTCCCCCATCTTTGTGTCTTTATACCACTTCAACTTCTTGGAAGGTTCTTCTTTTCCATGTCTGCACCCCCTTATACTTGACAAATTCAAGTTTTTAAACTCCTTCAGAAAGTCTTTCCTGACACTTTCAGGAGAAAATCATTTTTATTATCTCCTCTCAGGCTTGTTTGCATGGTCGGTGTCAGAACAGTCTTATCCCCCTCACTCTCTCTGAGACTGTGTCCTTTCCAGTTACTTCTTAAGACAGACATTCAAAATATTTTGATTTTTAGAATGATTATAGAATATATATATATATTTTTTTAACTGTAACACTTTATAGTAATGTTAAACAGCTTTGTATTGCTTACTCTACATGGTCACTGGGTGATTTTTAAGAGCTACAATTGGATAAAAATAATTTCTTATGCCAAGTAGCACATCTATAAATATAGCTGCTGATAAGTTAAACAGAAATGTGTGAAAAGTCATTGTAAACCATCAAAGTTGGAGCCTGTCCCAAAGTCTATAAATATCTGAAGAGAATTCTTAAAGACTGAGGGATGGTTTTAATGGGACAAACTGTTCCATTTACATTATATAAATACCGTTTTAAAAATACAAAAATTCATAGTTTGCTACTCACTGGAATTTGGCAGTTTATTTTCAAATCACTGGAAAAGAAACAAAAACTTACATAACAAGAATAAGTTTTAATATTTTGTTCCTTTGTGGCTTTTTCTAATAATTTTTTCCTCTGAATCATAATGGGTAATATTATTCTAATGATAAGTGAATATTCAACAAAATTAATATCCTATTATTTCAGATTGAAGATCCAGTAATAGATTTAACATATTGAAATAATTCAATTTTATTTATATTCAAAATGTGGGCTTGAAATGTGGACATTCTCATTGATTTTTTTTTTTTTGCTTCCAAGTACACTGTATATTTTGCATCAAAATAGTGCTTTCTTTTTAAGTTCTTGATTTTGTGAAGCAGGAAAATTTGTATGAAAATAAAATAGAAATTATAAACATCCATATACACTGTGAAAAACAGAGTCAACAAACAATAAATATCACAGACATAATTTGTGTGAGAGAAACCTTTAGAATATGGTACCTATATTTAAGATAAGTCTTTCTATTATATTACCCACCTCCTATTCCTACTTCAAATAACATTTGAAAAATAAAATTTGAGACTGGGTGGGGTGGCACATGCTTGTAATCCCAGCATTTGGGAGGCTGAGACAGGAGGATCGCAGTTTGTGGACAGCCTCAGCTATTTAGTGAGGCCCTCCACAACTCAGTGACCCTGTTTCAAAATAAAGTGAACACAGTAAAGGAAATATCTATATTACAAATGGAATTAACTTTTGTCATTAGGGACAGCACAGAGTGAACCAATTTTAATTGGTGCTCAAGATGCGCCAGCTCAAGAGTGATATTATACTTGAGCAGACTAAACAACAGGAAAACGGTCTGTCCTCAAAAATGTGTGTGCATGAGTGTTTTTAAAGACCAGCTGGGAAGCTGAGGTGTCATGAAGTTTACTTAACATCACCCAGCAGATGCTTCCCCTGACCTTCTTGCTCCAGTGAAAGGAGAGATAGGCAGGAGTACACCCTCCTGAGGTCCCCACCTTCCTCTTCTCTTTGACATACCTTGATTGATATCTCATTTCCCTCCATTTGCTTTATATGCACAAGGTGACTGTTTCGGGGCTATATGAGTGGGCATGTTTATTTGGTAGAATTGATGAGCCTTGACCCCATAAAAACTGTATTATATTGATACAAAACAATCATTTTCAAATCCAGTAATTTTACAGCCAATTAAAGGACTCTTTGGAGAAATGATTATTCCTCTTATCAAGATAAGAAAAATTCAGTGCGTTCATGTCCTGATTATTCTTTTACGTTTCCATCTTTTGAGAATGGTACACCAGCCACAGATACATTTGCAAAGCAAATATTATAGACTTGTACTCTATAGTATTTTTATTACATAATTATATATCTTTCCTCTTCCCTGATGTAGCATTTTGATAATTAGTTGATTGCTTTCTGAAATTTAGATTCTAATTCACTCTTTAAATCTAGCTAGGAGGAAATTTAAGTTAAAATGACAAACATTGTATCTAATACACTAATTAAATTGTCTTTTTAAAAAGATGGCTTGCATGTGCACCTAACATGTTTCATTGGAACTGTTGCAATGGCATGTAATTTTAATGTAAAATAGCCCTCTTTGCTGGGAATTGAGCCTGCTGCTGGATCTTTAAATTTTCAGTGTCTGTTG
The DNA here is from genome assembly GCF_963383645.1 of Muscardinus avellanarius. Lineage (NCBI taxonomy): Eukaryota > Metazoa > Chordata > Mammalia > Rodentia > Gliridae > Muscardinus > Muscardinus avellanarius. Next base: position 88,447,087 of record NC_137786.1, on the reverse strand, counting down.
TCATAGCAACCAGAATTGACTCTGGTACCCACTGTGTTCAACATAAATTAATTTAAAGACATAGCATTTGAAACAGTTTAGTCAATTTTAAGTATGTGTCTGGCCAGACCTCAGATTTCAACACTGTTTTATATTTAAAATGCCATTAAATATGTCTGTTTTTTTCTAGTTAGACTTATTTGTAAAGAATTTAGTGCCTTATATTTAAGAAAAAATTTGGGAAACTGATCTCTGAATTGCTTTTGAGGTGTAAGCTTTTAATAATGTAAAGGGATTTTCCTTAAAAAAAAAACACTGTAATGTTACTGTTTATCTTGCCATAATACCCTGATATTATCTGAATATATAGGCTTATGTTACCTAAATAAATCTTTATTTTGCATGTTTTAGTCAAAGACCCCTCAAGCCCTCTACTATGATAATCTTCTTAGAAGAAAGAAGCTAGCTATCTTCTGCCACATTTTATGCCTAATCTGCCCCTATTATTTTGAGGAGTTATGGATTTTTTTCATGAAATGATTCAAACCAGTTTTAAACTATTTTTTTCTATAACCTTTGGGGATTTGGTTTCCCAGATCGACACAGTTAAGAGATAAAAAGGAAATAATATATATTTAGCTATTTTTAGTGAGATTCAAACTCATTTTGCTTTCCTTTTATGACCTAACCATTTTTTCAGTATACATTTTCTTTTTTATATTCTATTATTAACTATATGAATGTAGACTACACATTATGATAGATGTCAAAGCTTAAAGAAGATGGTAGTGATTTTGCAATAATATATACTGTTTTTATAATAAGAAAAATACTTCTAATATTTTCTAATAGTTATAATTTAGCCAATAAAATATATGATATCTTATTTCTGAGGAATAACTTTGTTTTTCATAGTGCTATTAAGCTTTATATCTTGCACTTTTGATCACAGGAAATATGGTTACCACATAGAAAATAAAAGACGTATTTTTAAAAGTCTTCTTTTCAGAAAAAAGTGTAATTTTCTCTGAAATGATTTCATTTCCTCTGAACCATCTAATGTCAACTTGAAGTCATTTGAAGCATAATCCTTTACTTTTGGATTTAAAATGATAGGCTAGCTCATAGGATTTCAGGAGCATTGCCTTCACATTTCTTCTGAAATTAGAAAGAACCCTGTGCATTAAATATTTAAAACTCTAGTTATACACGTAAAAGTAAGCTGCTACATCAGCCTAAGGTTTATATGCATGAGTTGCTTCTAGGAGGATGGAAACAAGATCAGGACATTTAAAGAGAGACAGGAGTCTGTTGCCATGCTGTGTGACTCACAGATGCCCCGGAAAGTGTTATTAATAAAATAGCAAAGATGACGCATCTTTGTCACTGCTCCTGAGGGAATTTGCTTTGTGATATATACATATGTATATATAATCAAAATGAAAAATTCAAAACTTGTTCTAGGTAAAGCCCATGAATACCACCTACTTTATGCCAAGTTTTTGTTGATAAGAAGTAAATTTAAAAATTTATCACTAGATTAATTTAATAACATGTTTATAAAAAAGAGTGAGAATTAGTTCAATAGTAAACACCTACCTGAGAATTAAAAACAATCACAACTTGGTGTAATAATTTGATCCATAATTCAAGGCTTGAAATGAGTGGCATCTAATACAATTTATAATGTGGGGCCCAGAAGTACAGGCTGGTTATAAGGACATGACTCCACTCATCCTACAAAGACACAGATGTGCACTTAGTTATATAAGCATTACTAAGCAAAACAAAACACACCTTTACACATCTAAGCTTGCATGGGTGAATGTGTGCCAATTTGCTTAGAACCTTAGATGAAAAACAAGTCTGTAAAACAAAGCTGGCATTGTTCTCCTTATGATAATTCTATGTTCTCTCTTCTCTCTCACCACTGACATCTCCCCTGCAACCACAGATACCCTGCAACATGCTTGGTATAGTCAGCAGGTGAGATGAATACCCTCAGTATTTCTCTTGAGAAGGAGTCCAAAGAAGAACATCCCAGGGTGGAGGAGATGAGGCCTCCAGCCTGCCTTTGGTTCCCAGTACCAGCCTATCTGACAGTGTAGACCCTGCCAGTAGATTTAAATGATGTACCTCTCCAGCTGGAAGAAGTCCAGAAGGCCTTAGAAGTGCTAGAGCCACACATTCCAGGGCCCATCCCAGAACAACGGGATGGGTGGCTTGGATATTCCTGGTGGTGCTACAGCATGCCGGCCATGATATTCAGGAATGGACAGAGCAGGTCCTCCAGCTGTAGCAGTGGCAGGAAGACTTAGGGCAATGTCTAGTAGCCACTGAACAAGATTTGCATGGCCCTATTGAGTCTGCTATAATTTCTTATTCCAGTAGTCTATTAGGTCCCTCCAACATGTCTGACCCCTGATAAGGCAAAAGGTGGAGATAGAAGAGCCTTTGGCTTCTGCCTATGGAGTCACATGATTTGGTAAAGAAATGCAAGCAAATGATAGGGAAAATTGTCCCCGCATAGCATTTGTGCCTCTGGGATAATTGGGACAATAATACTGAACTGAATCTGATTGAAATGACCCAATTTGTTAGTATAATTAACATGCCCTCCTTGGAGCAGCAGCTGCAGAACACAGCTATGTCCAATGGACAAGCTTGAAATTATACATTAACAGTCTCAGAGTCAGCGAGTTGCCAGAGACTGAGTAAGTAGACTACCTATTTAGATTTGGTGCTGGACATACCATCCAGGAGATGTCTATGTGGAAGATGACATTTAAAGCCTCGTACTCTAGCCCTGGTGAAGAATTGTTAGTAGCCTGTATGAAGCATCTGATCCCAGTGGTTGGCTGCCCTCCTGGCCCAATATGTTGGTCAAGTAGTGCACGTAGTGATGGCCATCTAGGCCAATCTGGGAGATGTGGACGTGCACAGGCAGGGCTGCCTCACCCAAGTGTGAGCCATAGTAGGAGAAAGGGCTCTCAGCAAGATTGGGCCCCCAATTTGCAGAAGAATAAGTCAGGAGACAAAGGGCCTATAAATGTTAGCCACAGGAAGATGTGGTTTGATCTATTAATAGATAGATGAGAATAGAAGAAGATAGAATGCCAGCCCAATGAAGTACTTTGGGGCTCTGGTGGCAGCTTCATCTGAGCCAAAGGTACACCCCTTTGCCTCCAAAAAACCAACAGAAGGAAATAAAGAATAGCCTGAGCGATGCATGTGGCTGACTTCGTCCTAGACTAGGGACTGAGCCAAGGTATCCAGTTAGCAGAGGCACTGGATGGTCTGAGGCCACCTGTGGAATTGACTATTTACTGGTTTTCTCTCAATGTATAGATCATCTGGTACTAGTTTACACGGGAGCAGACAGCACCCTCCTCTTTGGCAACCTGGAAAAATTCACCAGACCTAAGGCAACCATGAGGTGTTATTGGTTCCCACTCATTATGCTTTGATGAGCCTCAGTGATTTGGAGAATCAAACATCTGCCTCCTAATCCATATGATGTGTATTTGTCTCAGATAGCTGAGTACATCCTGGAGGTGGATGTATTGCAGGGATTGACTATGCAGATAACTATAAGAGAATTCTGGTTATGGGTGCATGTGGTAAAGACCATCACTAGAGGACATCCTGATTTGCTCCCTTACAATTCCTCTTACAACAAGCTACACTGATTGTGATTGTATGGCAGTATAAGTGACCAGGGGGGCATGAGGAAATTGGACAAATGGTACCAAAGCTAGAAGAGACAAGTGTAATATGCTCAACTGATAGCCCATTTAGCTCTCTCATATGACCACTACAAAAACCTGATAGTTTCTGGTGCATGACAGTACACTTCCGGGAGCTAAATAAAGTGACATACTTGTCTGCAGCAGTATCAAACATTTCAGTAAGGATAGATCATCTGCCACATGAACTGGAACAGTTCCATTATGTTGTAGACTTGGCAAATCCCTTTATCTCCATTGACATTACTTCCAAAAGCCAAGAACAATTTGCTTTCACCTGGGAAGGGCAGCAATGGACTTTTTGGTAGTTTTTCAGGGATATCAGCATAGTTGTACCTTGTGTCATAGTCTGGTGGCATAGGATTTATCCTCCTGGCAAAAGCCTGAGGCTGTATGGTTGTCCCGTTATATCAATGATATTATGCTAATATCTGATTTCTTGCAGAGTTTGAAGCAGCTGCATGTATCCTCCACAACACTCTCCAGTAATGGGAATGGGCTGTCAACAAGGACAAGGTCCAGGGATCTGGGTAATATGCCAAATTGTTGGGAGTAGTCTGGTCAGGTAAGATAAAGGTGATACCCAAAACACTGATAGACATGGTACAAACGTATCCTGGACCAATACCAGGCACACAGTTACAGATGTACTTGGATTTTTTTTTTGGCTTTTAGCAAACATTTATATTGCACTTATCTATGCTTATGCACCCTTTGTACTGTCTTGTCTGTAAGGGGACAACTTGAGTTTGGACACCTGAAATGGAAACTGCATTTACTGCCAGAAAGAGGGCAGTAGAGGTACACACACAATCTCTGAGGATAATAGATTCTGCTTTTCCTTTCCTGCTAACAGTCCAAGTGGAAGATACAGGCTTTGGATGGGGTTATGGCAGAAACAAGGTGCCAGAAATACCCTGACTTGGTTTTGGTAATGGCTATAAAAAGGGGCAGAGGCCCACTACACTCATTGAAAAACAGTTAGTGGCTATATATGCTGCTCTCTTGGCTTGAGTGATACTGGGTCAGTGAGGTGCAGACCACCTACCCTATTGAAGGCTGTCTTATGGACTTATGACCACAGAAAGGGGTATCAAACTTGCCCACTTTGACCAAGTGGGGCACATATTTAGAGCAACAACCATGGTTTCCTAGTAGACTTGTGTCAAAACCAATACATACTCCACTGGGGCCAGTACATTTTTGAGTGGCAACTCCATTAGAAACCACAGAAAATTGGGTAAGGACTAATTGGGTGATGTATGCATGTATGCCTCTACCACCTTGTGCTCCAATATGATGTACAACTACAGTGCACCAATAAAAAATTAAAAAAAAGAAACCACAGAAGTGGGGGATACTCCAAGTCCCTTTGAGAAAGGGGAAACCCCAATACATACAATAATATGATACACTGATGGCTTCTGTCACAGGAAGCCACCCAAATGGGTGGCTGTGGCTTTATATCGCACTGTGGAAACTTTTTGGTATGAAACCAGTGCCAGATGATCTAGTCAATGAACTCCAGTGGTCTGGTTTGTTCTCATGAAGGAGACTGGGCCATTGCATATCTATACAGACAGCTGGGCATTCTACCAGAGGCTATCCTTATGGCTGCTGCAATCGTTGACCAGACACCACTCATTGTGGGGCAAGGACATGTGGGAATACCTGTGGAAACAGAGCCTCCCAGAAGGGGCTACTATACATCATGTTCTGAGGCATAGGCCTTCACAGGACCCTGGTAATGATGCTTCCAATACATTAGCTGAAGTTTGGGCTTTCTAGCTATCCCCTGGGTCCTTGTAAATAGCCCCATGGTTACATAAGAAGCCAGGACATGTAGGCGCCTGCATCATGTGTTTGTAGCCAGCGGTGGGGATTTCCTCTTACCTGTTGTACTCACATGTGAAACACTGGACAAGCAATATCCTTGGTGTTCAGAACACTTCCCAGAGCAACATAGGGTTCCTATAATGCTGGGACAGGTTTTCTGAGGTACTCAAGCTTTATAGGAATAGCAAGTTGACTATATTGGATCACTGCCAACAGGATTCCAATACATCCTAACAGTTTCAAATATGGCTACAGGCTTTGGTTTTGCTTATCCTGTGATACAAGCCAATCAGGAACATAGTGTAGTTTAGTGTAGTTGCCCTTAAACAACTATCAATGGGCTATTGTTGGCCCTTGGTAGTGGCAAGTGATAGAAGTACCATTGTTCTTAGGCCAACCATACCTAAAAACAATGGCATACAGTGCCAGGTGTGTGTTCTCTACCAGCCCCAATCAGCTGGAATGATCAAATGCTTTAACAGACTTGTAAAAGAGAAGCTGAAGGCCTTGCTCACCACTCACCAAGAAAGTGATGGTGGGCATAAGTGCCTATGGCAGTGCAGCTTTTTTTCTTTTTTCTTTTATTTTGTGAAACTGAGGATTGAACCCAGGGGCATTCTATGTCAAAGATACACCTCCAGCCTTATTTTTTATTCTTTTCTTTGAAACAGAGTCTCACTGAGTTGCAAAGAACCTTAGAAAATAGTAGCTGAGGCTGGCTGCAAATCACAATTCTTCTGTCTTAGCTTCCCAGATGCTGGGGTTACAAGCATGTGCCACCACACTCTGTGGCAGTGCAACTTTAAAATGAGTAACCTCCCCACACTGAGAAGGCCCCCTCAGAGGGGGTAACAGCAGAAATGCAATATACTTTGAAAGTAGCAGGGAGCTTTGAGGAACCCTGGTTGTGACCAGAGGTGAGAGAAGGAGCCCTCTTACTCTTTGCACCTAAACCCTTTGCCCTGGAATGTCGAGATATCTAGGAGTGGTCCTGTCATGTGCAGGCTTCTCAGGATGCATGGGATTCACTCCTGGAGCCATGCGGTCTAATACAGAAGGCCCAGTTACAACTGGACCCTTGGATAGCTTCCTGGTACACGTCATACTTCCCCTATAGGTGGATAGCACAATTTTGAAAGGTACAAATGCCATAAGACTATGGTTTACTCCCTTGAATTCTGTGGAGGATGTTCCTAACCCTGACTCCTACCTAGGGTGCTTTGGTGTTACTACACCAAAATTACGCTAAAATGACCATCATTCCAGCCACTGTCCTCTCACAAGATGAGCATGTCTTCTGCGTCCTCTTGGAAGGTAAGGACTTACCTATTATAACAGCTTGTCTCTCTTTCCTATCATACTGTCCAGTCTAATGACATGTAACTGCCTGCTTTCCTGGGCACACACCTTTGAGAGACTGCACAATACCTCCTACCGCAGGGTTTGCACTGAGCTACCAGTGGAAGCAGTTGAAGTTTTCCTATGATGAATCACTCCAACTCTGCAAACAATTGGACTACCTTACTAACCAGGAACTACAGCAGCCCAGAATGGGATGAGCAACATTACTTATTAGAGGATTTGCTGCATTGAGACCTTAATATCCACCCCCACTCCTTGCTGGGATATACTCTAGAAAATGGGTGGGGCTGGTTAATAGGGGAACATGTAAAGCTTGCAAGCATAGCACCTTTTTGTATAAAACTTGTCTGTAGCCAGTCAAGTCCTTGAATAGTTGCCAAAGAACTATGTCAAAGTGTCACTCACTGGATACCAACTGGTGGTAGGATGAACAGAAACTAACAAGAATCAAGCCCACTTATTTCCTCCCAAATGATTATCTCTGGAATTGTGGACATTATGGTTGGCCATACCTTCCTGCTCATTGGACAGAAAGGTGTAGCTGGGGAAGCCATACATACAGGAATAAACACTCCCAATTCTTACCTATAACTTAATAATTGGGACCTTATATACCACCGTTGGCACCACGCGCACCAGGCTGCATGGTGGTTCTTCCTGTTAGCTTTGTTCATTCCATGGGTCAGTACTATAGATAAAGAGCTACAGATAAAAGCCTTAGCCTAACACATTGCAGAAGCTTTCAACACAATCCATTGGGCTCTTTCCCTTTTAATGGGAAAACCACCAAGTTGTTAGAAGGTGGTTTTGCAGAATAGATCAGTATTAGATATGCTCATTGCTGCCTAAGGTGGAATGTGTTCTCTTCTTCATATAGAATGCTGTTTATAACTTTCAGACCACCAGCATCAGGTACAGCAAGCCTTAGTGAAAATTGATGCAGTGGTGCAGGCTGTTTTGGCCTTATGAAATGATCCACTCACAACCTGGTGGAACTCACTAGGTAGAGATGGGTATTGACTATCCTCACCAGTGTGACTGGAGGACTAATAGTCACCTGTTGCAACCTCCATTGCTGTTATGGTCTTTGGGCCCAATACATTGATCTCTGGGCCAAGTTAAACAGCACTGCCATCCTGTTGGGGTTGGACCATGGGGCCTAAAGGAAGTACAGGCCAGGGGTAAAGACTCCTCACTCATCTTGCACAGCCACAGATGAGCACTTAGTTATATAAGCATAATGGAGAAAATACAAGAAACCTGTGTACATCTGTGCTGGCAGAGACATGCACCATTTTGCCCAGAACCCTATACAAAGAACAGGTCCCTAGACAAAATTCATTGTGGTTCTTCTGAAAGCATCTCTTTATGCTTTCTTCTTTTGAGGAATCTCACTGTGAAAACTCTCCTGCAATCACAGCTGGCCCCTGACATAAAATAATTCAGAGGAGATAACAGTTGAAGTTGGAGAGAATATACTATAAAAATTTGAGTTGAGATACTATTTAATTCAAAATTTTCTCACTTCTTTTTTTTTAAATAAACTTTTATTGGTGCATTGTATTCATACATCTTAATGGGATAAAAAACTTGTGGAGATATACATGCACACATCACCTAATCAGCCCCTACCCAATCCCTAAGCACCCCTCCCCCTCCCTCTTTCCCATGCTTGGTTTCCTGATTAACTTTGATATTTTTTCCATATATGATCAAGTTATTTTTGACAAGGTTTCCAAAAACATTTGGTAAAGGAAATAATAATCTTTTCACTAAATATTGTTGAAAAATAATAACTACATGAAAAAGAATACATTTGGGCCCTTACCTAACACCATATACAAATATTAATTCAAAATAGATAAAAAATCTAAATGTAAATCTTAAGACTATAAACTTTTAGAAGAAAACCAGGGTCATAAAACTTCACAACATTGAAATTGGCAGTGATTTCTTGGATATGATTCCAAAGGCACAGGCTACAAAAGAATAAACAAACAAACTTCATAAAAAAATAGAAAAATATTGTACATCCAAAGACAATGTAAACTGAATTAAAAGTTACTGATAGAATGGAATGGGATAAAATATTTCCAAATGTTATATCTGAAGATATATTAATATTCCAAATATAATTCCTAAAAATTAATAACAATAAAAGTAGACAACACAATTTAGAAGTAGGTAAAAACTAAAATAGATAATGAATCCCCAAAGATTTTTATGTGACTAATAAACACATGAATATCACTCATCATTATCATAATATAACTAATCATTAAGGAAATACAAATAAAAACTATAGTGAAATTCTACTTCACATTTGTTACAATGGCTACTTAATATGAATTACCTTGCTCCAGCCCTTTGCCTTGAGTTTGTTACTTTCTTTACTTGTAAAGTGTGTTTCTTGTAAGCAACAGATGGATGGATTCTGGTTTTTAATCCATTTTGCCACTTTATGCCTTTTTTTTTTTGTGGTACTGGGGTTCCTGGAAGCCCTTCTACCTCTGGGCTACACTCCCAGACCTATTTTTACATTTTTATTTGGAAACAGGGTCTCCTAAGCCAGCGTGTGCAGCTGGCTTCAAGCCTGCGTGATCCTCCTGTCTCTGCCTCCCAAGTGCAGGGATTACAAGCATGCGCCACCACGCCTGGCCACTTTATGTCTTTTTAATGGGGAGCTGAGACCATTTACATTCAGTGTGATTATTGAGAGATAACTTTTAAATTCTAACATGTTGAGATTTTATTTCTATTTGAAATATGGTTTATTCATCTTTGCCTAGTTGTCTGCTGGATGGAAAATCTTGTTTCTCTGGTTCTGGTGTGTATTACCTATTTCTTCTTTGTAGTTAATCTCTTTGAGTATTTTCTCAAGCTCTGGTTTTGAAGACATAAAGTCCTTCAGTTTCTGTTTGTCATGGAAGCTTCTTATTTCCCCATCTAATTTAATAGATAGTTGTGCTGCTCACTTCAGCTTCTTGTTTACCTTTCCTCTCTGGAGCCTGGTGCTGTGAGGCACAATGGCGCTGGTGCACCTCCGCAACATGGAGTGGTTTCTTTTCTGGTCTCTGGTTGTTCTTCTAGTCTTCTTTTTCTCTTTCCCTTGTGTTTACATTTTTTATTTCTTTGCTGACAAAGAATAAATAAAAAAATAATGACAAAGAATAAATAAAGAAATATTTGGAGAAGCTTACATTTGATTTGGTAACAGATTCACAGAGAGTTGGAGAAAAGAGGAGTCACTTTCATAAGTCAATACCATGAGGTTCATGACCATAGCAGCATCCTTCCTTAATATGAGAATCTCATAATAATCATCTCTGTCTGAAATGCCAGGAGCTTCAGAACTCACTTATCAATATAATACTGAAATGGATTTATACCTTATAGCTCTGTACGTACGGCACAATCATACGTAAAACAAAATATCGAGTAATAATAATGTTTTGAAAAATATATTAATTCTCTCTCTCTCTCTCTCTCTCTCTCTCTCTCTCTCTCTCTCTCTGAGAGAAGCATTTTTGGAAAAAAAATAAAGGCCAAGCATGGTGGTACATGCCTGTAATCCCTGTACTTGGGAGGCTGAGACAGGAGAATCATAGGTTTAAGAACAGCCTGAGAAAGTAGTAAGATTCTCATCAACCTAGCAAGACCCTATGTCCAAACCCCCAGTACATGGATACAAACTAACTAACTAACTAAATAAATAAATAAATAAAAGATATCTGTCAACTTCTGCCTTGACAAATAAGAATATAAAGCAATAGTCAATTTTTTTAAAAGGGGTTTTTCCAGATTTTCTGAATTCCTTTTGCTCTTAATAACTCAGTAGTAACCTTGTGGAACACTGCTCATGGCATGGGTCTGTGGAATGGGAAGACTTTTCCTCCTTCTGCAATGATGAAGCCACAGATGGTTTTTTTTTTTTTTTTTTTTTTTTTGGTGGTACTGGGGTTCCTGGAAACCCTTCTTCCTCCAGGTTACACTCCCAGACCTATTTTTATTTTTATTTTTATTTGGAAACAGGGTCTCATAAGGCAGCATTGCTGGCTTCGAACCAGCGCGATCCTCCTGTCTCTGACTCCCAAGCACGGGGATTACAAGCATGCGCCACCACACCCAGCCAGATGGTTCTAATTAAAAGAGAGGGGAGATTAAACCACAGAAGTAAAAATATACTCTCCTGGCCTGGAAGTTTGCTAGTAATTGCAAGGAAATCAAGAAGGATTTTCTTCCTTCAATCTAAAGTCCATAGGTATATGAAATGAATTAGAGAGCACTTGTGGGATTAGGAGTAAGGACTGAAGGAAACAATGGAGATTGGGGAGAAGGTGCCAATTTATTCAGTACTTGGAACCCTGAGAACTGGTCACCTCTCTTGTACCTGCAAGCCAGGCCACAGAAATGAGACTATTCCATATTCAAGAAGTAGGCTGTGAAGTTCAGGATCCCAGTGTGGTATTAATGCAAGTAGAACCGACAAGTCTGTTTTAGCAGCAGAATTTTGGATTAAAACAATAGATGCAGAAGCTTGAAGATGTGGCAGAGAGCTACCTGGTATTTGGTAGAAGTGGGAGTTAAGGCTAGGCTGAGCCAGCCTCTTTCTGCACATGACAAGCCTGAGTTTCACTACATGCAAGGTACCTTGAGGGCAAGAAGGGGTGGCTGCATTATGGAGGGCCATCATCACAGAGATCACAGCACCCTGTACCCAAGGGTCTTCATCTTTTCCTGCTGCCACAGGATGAACCAACTGTTCCTAGATCTCTAGATATCTCCTGCAGAAAAAGACTGATTCCACTGCTACCTATGGAATCATCTTGATCTTCAGAATAGACTCAGTTTAAAACTGAATTTAAACACACACACACACACACACACACACACACACAACACATATGCACACACATGCACACACATACATGATAGGTTAGGTCACATTATGCTGTCTCAAATTATTTATGGGAGGCCCTGTTCACCATCCTTTTCATCATGCTTCTCTTTGGGCTTTAGCTCAGCTAATTTCTCTTGGTTGTCTCTAAATTAACTAATCTTTCTGTTATATCCATTTCACAACAAATTCTAAGGAAATTTAAATTTGGATGTTTTTAGTTTCAGGAATTTTATTTATTAAAAAGATTTTCATATATATCCTGAAATTACTTATTATCTTTATCAATTTTTCTTTCAAATTCTCCTACATATTTATTATGATTATTTTGGAGTTGACTATTAATCCTAAAATCTGGTTTATATTTGTCTATTAACTATTCTTTTCTCTTGACTATAGATCATACTGTGTCCTCATATGTTTATATGTCTGTTTTTTTTATTGTGTATTGAGAATTTTATTGATGGGCTACAGGGACTCTGGATTCAGTTGCCTTCCTCTGAAGAGTCTTTTCTTCTCATGATGTACTTTAGTTATTGGTGAGTCACCTAGTCATGGTGTTTAGTCTTTAATCTTAAAATATGGTTCTTCTGGGATTTTAATGAAAATTTCTATGTATTTACCCAGACAGACTAATTTGACAGAAGCCCATTTTCCAATTCTTGGCTTTCCTACAGTGTGCATTCACTAAATTCTCTGAATTGTCTTTTCCAAGCTCCCTTGAATCTCATCCCACAAATTTGAAGTTTAGAATTTAGCCAAGAAGATTTGAGTGGTGTTATATATAGATTTTATGTTTTTACTTCTGTAGTTCTCTCCTTTTTACAATTTATTACCCTCAATATTCAGCCACATAGGCAGCCCCAAGTTCCCTTTTCTGATTTCTCAAGATAAGAATATTTTGCTTGATTTCTATCCAACCTGGGCTGTAAGACTGGAGAGTACCATAGGGGAAAAGCATATATTTGTGAAATTTTAATAATCTGGCTCCCTGCTTTCAATATTGGATGGCTTTTTGTTTTTGTTGTGATTTGATTTGCATTGTGTTATGTTGTATTGTTTCTGTACTGGAGACTGAACCCAGGGACATTTTACCTCAGAGCTATACTCCCAGCACTCCATCCCCTTTTTAAAAAATTATTTTTACTGCTGCATTGTATTCATACATCATATTGGGGTAAAAATATTATGTGGACATACATGTACACATCTCCCATTTAGACCCTACCCATTTTTCACCCCATCCTTCCCCATTCCTCCTTTCCATTCTTAGCATAGTGGATAACTTCAATATGTTTAAGTACATTGCGTGTTTTAGAGAATTTCCTTCTTCCCATCTCTTATCCCCTCATTTAGGTTGTCTTGTTTGCTCCTCATTAGGATTTCCTTTTTCATCCAGAGTTCCTCCTATGCCTTATTTCTCCTTAGTTTTCACGAATTAGGGAAAGCATCAGATTTCTTATTTTTGTGACTGACTAATCTCACTTAGCATAATGTCCTCCAGTTCCATCTATTCCCCTAAAAATGATGTAATTGTGTTTTTTAATGGTTGAGTAAAATTCCATTGTGTACATATCCCAAAGTTTTGTAATCCATTCATCTGTTGATGGACATCTTGGCTGATTCCATAGTTTGGCTATGGTGAATTGTGCAGCTATGAACATAGATACACATGCATTAGTTTGGTAGTTTGGTTTCCTTTCTTTTGGGTAGATACACAGAAGTGGTATTGCTGGATCAAATGGTAGATTTGTTCCCATTCTTCTGAGGATTCTCCATACTGTTTTCCAAAGTGGTTGCACTAATTTGCAGTCCCACCAACAATGTTTTAGAGTTCCCACTTCTCTCCATCCTCGCCAGCATTTGTTGTTGTTTGTGTTTTGAATGATTGCCATTCTAGTTGGGATTAGATGAAATCTCAGGGTAGTTTTGATTTGCATCTCTATGATTGCCAATGATGTTGAGCATTTTTTTCATGCATTTATTGGCCATTTAAATTTCTTCTTTTGTGAAGTCTGTATTTAGTTACTTGCCTGTTTTTTTTATTGTATTATTTGTGTTGTTTTAGTGTTGCATTTCTTGAGTTCTCTGTATATTCTAGATATGCAGCTATGAATATTGCTGAATTTGTTGATCAGTTCTATAATTCTTTTGGTTGAGTTGTTGGGTCTTCTAATTATAGTATCATGTCATCTGCAAGTAGTGAAAGTTTAAGTTCTTCTTTTCCTATTTGTACTCCTTTGATTTCCTTTTCTTGCCTTATTGCTCTGGCTAGAGTCTCTAGTATTATAATGAAGAGAAGTGGTGAAAATGGACATCCTTGTCTTGTTCCTGTTTTTAAGGGCATTTCTCAAAGTTTTTCCCCATTTAATATGCTGTTGGCTGTAGGCTTATTGTAGATTGCCTTTATGATTTTGAGATATGTTCCTTCTATTCCAATTCTCTGCAGTGCTTTAATATAAATGGATGTTGGATTTTATCAAATGCCCTTTCAGCTTCTATTGAAATGATCATGTGATTTTTGTCTTTGATTCTGCTTATATGATGAATTATATGGATTGATTTTTCATATATTGAACCAACCTCGCATCCCTGAGATGAAGCCTACCTGGTCATGTTGTATGATTTTCTTTATGTGGTTTTTAATGTATGTTGGTAGTATTTTGTTTAATAGTTTTGCATCCAAGTTCATCAGAGATATAGGCCTGTAGTTTTCCTTCCTTGAACTGGCTTTATTCGGTTTTGGTATTAGTGTGATGTTGGCTTCATAGAATGCATTTGGGACAGTCCTGCTTTTTTCTATTTCATGAAATAATTTGAGGAGTATTGGGGTTAGCTCTTATATAAGGGTTTTATAGAATTCACTTGCAAAACCATCTGGTCCTGGACTTTTCTTTGATGGTAAGCTCTTTATTGCTGTTTCAATCACTTTGATTGCTATTGGTTGGTTTACATTTTCTGTATCTTCTTGACTCTGTTTAGGGCGGTTGTATTTATCCAGAAAGTTGTCAATTTCCTCCAGATTTTCCATTTTGTTGGAGTATAGTTTTACAAAGTAGTTTCTGATAATCCTCTGGATTTCTACACTGTTAGTAGTAATATCTCCTTTTTCATCTCTTATCTTCATAATTTGGGTTTATTCTCTCTCTTTTTCAGTTAGGTTGGCAAGTGGCTTATCTATCTTGTTAAATTTTTTGAGAAACCAGATTTTGGTTCTGTTGATTGTCTCTATTGTTTCTTTAATTCTCTACTTATTTAATTTTGCTCTGATTTCAATAATTTCCTGTCTTCTACTGGCTTTGGGGTTAGGTTATTCCTGTTTTTCAAGGGCTTTAAGGTGTGTCACTAGGTTATTTATTTGAAGATTTTCTGTTTTTCTTATGTGAGCACTCAGTATTATAAATTTTCCTCTTAATACTGCCTCCAAAGTGTTCCAGAGGTTTTGATATGTTGGATCTCTATTTTTGTTTGTTTCTAAAATTTCTTGATTTTACCCTCTGTGTCTTCTATGACCCATTCTTTACTCAGAAGTGTGGTGTTCAGTCTCCACATGTTTATGTGGTTTGTCTGGGTTTTCTTATAGTTGATATCTAATTTCATTACATTATGGTCTGAAAAGACACAGGGAACTATGTAACATTTTTTTAATATGCTAGTGCTCATTTTGTGTCCCAGTATGTGATCTATTTTGGACAAGGTTCTGTGAGCAGGTGAAAAAAATATAAACTGTGCTGTAGTTGGGTGAAATATTGTGTGTCCAACACATCCATTTGATTAATAGTGTTCTTTAGTATGATGCATCTTTACTGACCCTTTGTCTGGAAGATTGGTCTAGTGTTGTGAGAGGTGTGTTGAAGTCTCCCAGTATTATTTTATTGGAATTTATGTGTGACTTCATGTCACAAAGTGTTTTATGAAAGTAGCTGAAACTATGTTTGGGGCATACATGTTGATTATTGCTATTTCCTCTTGTTGGATTGTTCCTTTTACCAGTAAAATATGACCTTTTTCTCTTCTAGTAAGTTTGGGTTTTAAGTCTAACTTGTGTGATATCATCGTTGCTACCCCTGCTTGCCCTTGAGTTATGTTAGCATGGATTAAGTTGCTTCATCCCGTTACCTTAAGTTTGTTACTATCTTACTTGTAAGATGTGCTTCTTGAAAGCTGCAGATAGATAGATTCTGGTTTTTAATCCATTTTGGCACCTTATGTATTTTTATTGAGGAGTTGAGACCATTTACCTTTAGTGTGATTGTTGAGAGATGATTTTTAATTCCTAACATGTTAAGATTTTATTTCTGTTTTAAATACTGTTTATTTTTCTTTGCTTAGTTGTCTGCTAAATGGAAATTCTTGTTTCTCTGGTTCTGTCATGTATTACCTATTTCTTCTTTGTAGTTAACCTCTTTGAGCATTTTCTCTAGCGCTTGTTTTGAAGTTATAACTTCCTTCAGTTTCTGTATTTCATATAAGCTTCTTGTTTTCCCATCTAATTTGAAAGATAGTTTTGCTGGGTAGAAAATTTTTGGCTGGAAGTTGTTTTCTTTCAGAGTTTGGAATATGTTACTCCAGGCCCTTCTGGCTTTCATGACTTGGTTTGGGAAGTCTGGAGTGATTCTTATTCATTGGCCTCTGAAGGTCACTTGTCCTTTTGATTTTGTTGCCATTAAGATTTTCTCCTTGGCTTCTACATTGGTCATTTTGACTATTATGTGGTGTGGGGAACCTTTTCTCTGATCCTGTCTAAAGTGAATTCTATGAGTTTCCTGAATCTGTGTATCAACCTCTTGCTCTATGTTTGGAAAATTTTCTGCTATTACTTCTTTGAAAAGATTATTGATCCCTTTGGTTTTATATTCTTTTCCCTCCTGTATTCAGATTATTTTTTGGTTAGCTCTCTTAAAATGGGCCCATATTTCTTCAATGTTCAATTCCTGCTATTGAATTGTTTTTTTCTATGTTATCAACTATGCATTCGTTTTTGGAATGATCATCTTCTATGACAACTATGCAATCGTTTTTGGAATGATCATCTTCTATGAGTGAGATTCTATTTCCCATGTGATCTAATCAATTGTTTAATAATTTGAATTGATGACTTTACTTCAATGATGGCATTCTTATTTCTTTTAGACTCTCTCTAAATTCTTTTTGAAGGTCCTGTATTATTTCTACAGATGCATTCATGATTTGATCTTCTAGCAATCTCTGAATTTCTGTGTTATCAGGTTCTGATATTGTGGTAGCTCATTGCTCTATTGTTTTTCCTCTTTCCCATGATTTCTGAAGTTTGTGCATTCTCTGGGTTTTCATCTGGGTCACCACAACTTCACATATGCTCTGGAGTTTTGTGGTAATCTCAGCCACCACTACTCCTTTACTGGATTTTATCACAAAGTCTCAGACCAAGGGAGTTAGTTGAGGTTGTATGAGACCCTGGTGGCCCCAGGCTGGGCATTTTCCCACAGGGAGCTGAGACTAGGGTGTGCTATCTCTGCTAGCACTACTCCTTCCCTAGGTTGAAGTGCAATATCTCAGACCCAGGGAGTTTACTGAAGCTGTGGGAGTCCCTAGGGGTGCAGCACTGGGATTTATCCTGTAGGTGTTGCAATTTCACTTATGTTTTTGGTGCATGCTGGTCTGAAGCTCCCATGGGCATGGTGAACTTGCCACTGCTGCTCACAATATAGTTCTGCCACCATGCCCTCAGCTGCAATACTGGCACATTTCTTTTCTGGTTTTCTGCTCTGCTCTGAATCCCTGGAGGCCATGATGAACATGGATGCTGAAAGTTTTAGATGCTCTTTGCACTGAAAAAACTGCTGAATTACAACCAATTGATCTCCAGCTGCTCACTTCAGCTCCTTGCTTATCTTTTCCTCTCTGGAACCTGGTGCTGTGAGGTAAGATGGCATCGGTGCAGTCCTGCCACCACAAGGCAGGCAAGGCAGGCCAGGCAGGCCAGTTTCTTTTCTCCTCTCTGGTTGTTTTTCTAGTCTTTTTTTCTTTGTCCCTTTTATTTATAGTTTTTATTTCTCCATTGATAGTGTTTTCTGGCTATGTAAAGCGCTGATTTTGTGGCAACAGAGATTGAGTGTTAGCAGGACTCGTAAATGCTGCTTTTCTCGATCGCCATCTTCCCAGAAGTATTTTATGACCAGCCACCTGCTGGTCCTGGAGAAATCACCCATGGTGCAGTCATGGTCCTGGACCCCCTCCAGTCCTTCTTAAAATTATTTTGAAACAAGGTCTTGCTAAATTGCTGAGGGAATTGATAATTATTGAGGATAGTCTCAAAACTTCAATCCTCTTGTCTCAGCCTCTCAAGTTTACAGGTGTGTGTCATCACACACAGCGAATTTTCTTTAGGTTATATAAAATTTCCACTCAGGTTTCAAATTGTAATCTCAAGAGGGCTGGTATAATAGAAGCTACTGGGTCATTATTAAAAGAAAGAATGCCTAAAATGAAAATAATCTTCAGTATAGAGACCAAAAAATGGTAAAAGATAAGTTTCAAAGTAAGTAAATAAATAAAAATCTTAATCATGCATGACTTTAAAGGCCTTGATAAGAAGGTTGGCATTCATTCTAAGCATTATAAAAACATTAGAGCAATTTAAACAAATGAGTGGTTAATTTTATTTTAAGATATGATTAGTTCTATGTGAAAATATGGTAAATTATACCATACACGAAAATAAATGGAAAATGATACCATTAGCTCATACTCATTAATCATAATATATATTTGAGGTGATAAGAGGTGACTTAACAAAATTTATAGTGGAGAATAAAGTGATGGTTCACACAGGCAAAGATAATTACCAACTGATTCATTAGAAAGGAAAAGCTGTGGCTTTAAAAACTGAGGTTACTCTGATATCTGATGTACAGTCCCTCATTCCAGTTATTTGGTGTTTAGTACTGTTTTAGGTTCTAGAGCTGCAACAGTGAAATTACATGTTTTTTGAGATGCATTAGAAAAACTGATGAAATTGGTTCTATGTGAAAATATAGTAAATTATATCATACATGGAAATAGATGGTAAATGACTATTAGTTCATTAATCATAATACATATGTCTTTGGCGAAAAGATGCATAAGACAAGCTTATGTAGTTTTGAAATTTCATTTTGATATACACTGAATAAAATTAGACTTTCTCAGTGAGATACAGTAATTGAGCACCTATCATTTTTATATTACCAAGGATTATTTCTGACAGTAAAGACTATGTTGTGTTTTTTCTGGAAAAATAATGAGCAAGGATTGCAGTTTATCTGCTAATGTTTTAGTCTCACTGAGGAGACCATAAAATTGATTTAAACTAAGAATAATACTGCTGTCAATTCAGAATAGAAACCATGTGCCTGCTTAAAAAAATCTTTTTTTGTGGGTGTGTATATGTGCAACTCAAAAGCCAACAGTCAAGTAATAAAGCTACAAGGAATATTTACAGAGCCATTGCATGCAAATCTGTTCTCTTGGTTTGTCAGGCAGTCTTGCTTAACTTTCTTATTTCAGAGTTAGCTCTTGGCTCAATTCTGAATAAACAGTGCATATCCATGTGGGAGCAATGAGGAGGAACTGAAGCATCTGGTATGGCTTTAAAAATAACTTCCTACTTATATAACTGAGATTTCACCAAAGATCAATGAGATTTTTCACGTCTTAGACCTAAGGAAATAGTTCCTTTGGAAGCTGTTGATTCATGTAGCAATGTTATTTTGAAAGAAAAACATTCCTACCCCAGAAGCAGATGTTAACTGAGGATGGCTCTAGAGTCATAAGTCTAAGTTATTGAGATCCCAGTTTATGTTCTCAGCTTCATTTACAACCATTAAGAGCCTTTTACTTTTAATTACTTTCTTATTGATCTTGTACCACACATTTCTCTTAGTCTGGACAAAATGTCAACCTAAGTGAAGAGGGTAAGTTTGCATTCACAATAGAGCTGGCCTACTTAGGTACAACACAGAATTGCACCTACCCTGTTATTGTTTTAGGATAACAAGGTTAGCATGATGTTTGTATTCTTCTGAGATAAAAGCCACTTTATTGTTTTCGCAACTGAGCTGTGCTGCTTTTGAAATACAATATGTAGAACTGTCTTTATCTTCTAAACTCTGGGAAACTGTGGAACATATTCAAATGGACTTATTTGTGTCCAAAATTAAAAAAAAATTCATCTGGGTTCTCTTTTAAAATTTATTGGAGGATGTTTTTCTTCAAGAAGAAATTTGTATGTGGAAAGCACTTCCTAAAAAATTCTAAGTGTTAACATTTTGCAATAGAT
Organism: Muscardinus avellanarius; assembly: GCF_963383645.1. Classification (NCBI taxonomy): domain Eukaryota; kingdom Metazoa; phylum Chordata; class Mammalia; order Rodentia; family Gliridae; genus Muscardinus; species Muscardinus avellanarius. The sequence continues at coordinate 88,426,968 of NC_137786.1, read as the reverse complement.
GATCTGTCATCTCTGGTAAATAAGAACTTAAAAAATATTAGTTCTACAAGTAAATGTACAAATTTTATACAGTAATATTTGTAGGCAATGGATGGATTAAGAAAGAAATTCATTTTTAATCCCAATAATTACCTTCTATTTTCTAGACTACCTTTAGCTTTTTAAAATTAAGCATACTGAAATAAAATGCACATATTATAAAACTGAAAAAAAGTGAATACTTAGCTGGGCATGGTAGTACATGCTTGTATTCTCAGCATTTGGGAAGCTGAGACAGGAGATCTTGGTTCTCAGACAGCCTCAGCTACTTATGAGATCCTTTTCAATTCAGTGAGACCCTGTTTCAAAATAGAGAATAAAAAAAAATAGGGCTGGGGTTATCGCTCAGAGGTAGAATGCCCCTGGGTTCCATACCCAGTACCAAAAAAAAAGAGTGAATACTTAATATTCAGTTCATTTTTATTTGGAAACAGAGTCTATCTAGGTTCCTGAGAGAATCACTACAGTGGAAGCTGGTCTCAAACCTATGATCCTCCTGTTTCAGCCTTCTCAGTACTAGGAATGCAAGTGTGGGTCACCACACCTGACATATCCAGTTCTTGACAATTTAGAAGGCATTTCTATGCCTTCTCTCATTTTGTTCCCCTTTCCAATTCTCTATTTTCAGTGGCTATTAGAATCTTGAATAAAATTGACTCCATCTTGTGAAGAGATATAATTTTGCAGGTCTCTTTGCTTACTAGGAATTCCTAAGCCTTACTCAAATACACTCTTCCTCTTGCTTATCAAAACATTTCTGTTGTCATGCCTATCGTGTGCCAGACAAGCCCCTTGCTTATTGTACCCCTTTACTTACAAAAAATTTCCATTATCTGTTTATTCCAGCTCTAAGAACCCAACAAACTCCCCTTAATGTTCCCATAGCAATGGCTAACCACCTTTCTCCCCTGCCCTGTTGAATATCTACTTAAACAACACATACAAGCTTCTAGTCTTAAGAAGCCACAGGCTTCAATCTTGCACTAAAGATTGTTTCTGAGGTTTTATCCTAATAAAGCCTGTACTGTTGTAGAGCCATCTTCCTTCTCCTTCCTCTCTGGAACTTTCAAGGTAATACAAACTTGCTACTCCCATGAAATGAGTCTAAGGTTCAGGGGACACTGAAATATTGGAACTGATGTATATTCTAAAAGAAAAATTTATAGAGGTCCATCTGCACATCCCATCAAAATATATAAGAAAAAAAAAGGAGAGAGCACATATTTTAAAGGCTGTAGTGATAACTCAGTATATGTTAATGATGTACTAGTTTGTCATGTGGTCATTAGCAGTCGATTTAGCTGTTATGGTTGTTTTTATTTTTATTTTTTTTTTATATAACAATTTTTTTATTGAACATAAATAGTATACATTTACACTATATTTGGTGCCCTCCCCCCCCCGCCCACATTTCCCCCCCCCCACACACCAATGGTTGTCCAGGTTAACCATGTCTTATTCATAATTTTACACATGTTCAAGTGTAGACCCTTATTAATCGAGACCGGCCTTCCTCCTCTCCTATCTTACCATCCAAACTTAGCTAGTATTTCCCCTTCAATATCTGGAGTCCCTCTGGTATTCTTTGTGTTTCCTAGTTTGGGCATATTAGAGGAAACATATGTATCTTCTTCTTCTGTGCTTGGCTGATCTCACTTAACATAATGTTCTCCAGGGCTTTCCATCTTCTTTCAAATGATATAATTTTGTTCTTCTTTATGGCTGAATAGAATTCCATTGTGTGTATTTCCCATAGTTTTGCTATCCATTCATCTGTTGATGGTGATCTGGGTTGGTTCCATATTTTGGCTATTACAAATTGTGCTGCTATGAACATAGGTATGCATATGTTGCTGTAGTTCTCTGAATTCAACTCCTTTGGAAAGATACCCAGGAGTGGTATAGCTGGGTCATATGGTGGATCTATTCCCACCTTTCTTAGGAATCTCCACACAGATCTCCATAGTGGTTGAACTAGTTTGCATTCCCACCAACAGTGTAAAAGAGTTCCTCTTTCCCCACATCCTCGCCAGCATTTGTTGTTATTTGATTTCTTTATGCTTGCTACTCTGACTGGGGTTAGATGGAATCTCAGTGTAGTTTTGATTTGCATCTCCCTGATGGCCAGTGATGAAGAACATCTTTTCATGTATCTATTAGCCCTTTGTGTCTCTTCTTTTGTGAAGTGTCTATTTAGTTCATTTGCCCATTTCTTGATTGGGTTGTTTGTTTTGCTAGTGTAGAGTTTTTTGAGCTCTTTGTATACTCTGGATATTAGCCCCCTATCAGAATGGTGGCTGGTAAAGATCCTTTCCCATTCTGTAGGCTTCCTCTTTAGGTTATTGATAGTTTCCTTTGATGAGAAGAAACTTTTTAGTTTGATGTTATCCCACTTGTTTATTCTTGCTTTAATTTCCTGAGCTTTGGAGGTTTTGTTGAGAAAGTTACTGCCTGTGCCAATATGTTGTAGTGTTGAACCTATGCTTTCCTCTACTAGCTTCACAGTCTCAGGTCTAATTTCTAAGTCTTTGATCCATCTTGAGTTGATTCCTGTGTTTGGTGAGATATAGGGGTTTAGATTCATCTTTTTACAAATGGTTAGCCAGTTCTCCCAGCACCACTTGTTGAAAAGGCTGTCTTTTCTCCAGCGTATGTGTTTGGCCCCTTTGTCAAAGATTAATTGACTAAAGATGTGTGGGTTTGTTTCTGTATCTTCTATTCTAATCCACTGGTCAGTATATCTGTTTTTGTGCCAGTACCATGCTGTTTTTACTACTATTGCTCTATAGTATAGTTTGAAGTCTGGGATTGTAATGCCTCCTGCGTGTTTCTTGTTATTGAGAATTGCTTTGGCTATTCTAGGTCTTTTCTTTCTCCATATGAAATTCATGATTGATTTTTCTAGGTCTCTGAAGAATGTCACTGGTATTTTAATGGGAATTGCATTGAACCTATAGATCAGTTTTGGCAGAATGGCCATTTTGATGATATTTATTCTGCCTATCCATGAGCACGGGAGATCTTTCCATCTTCCAAGGTCTTCTTCAATTTCTTTCTTTAATGTTTTATAGTTTTTGTTGTAGAGGTCTTTTACATCTTGGGTTAGGTTTATTCCTAGGTATTTTATTGGTTTTGAGGTTATAGTGAATGGAATTGTTGTTTTTATTTCTTTCATTGTGGATTCGTTGTTGGCATAAAGAAAAGCCACTGATTTCTTTAGGTTGATTTTGTAACCTGCGACTTTGCTGAATTTGTCAATCAGGTCCAGAAGTCTTTTGGTTGAGTTCTTTGGGTCTTCCAGATAAAGGATCATGTCATCTGCGAATAAGGATAATTTTAATTCCTCTCTTCCTATGTGAATTCCTTTGATTTCCTTCTCTTGTCTGATTGCTGCAGCAAGAGTCTCAAGGACTATATTGAAAAGGAGTGGTGATAGTGGGCATCCTTGTGTTGTTCCTGACTGTAGCGGAAATTCTTGCAGTTTTTCCCCATTCAATATAATGTTGGCTTTGGGTTTGCAGTATATTGCCTTAATGATGTTGAAGTACTTTCCTTCTATCCCAATTTTTTGCAGTGTTTTTAACATAAATGGGTGTTGGATTTTGTCGAATGCTTTTTCAGCATCTATTGCTATGATGATGTGGTTTTTGTTCTTGGTTCTATTTATGTGGTGAATAACATGTATTGATTTGCGTATGTTGAACCAGCCTTGTTTTTCTGGGATGAAACCGACTTGGTCATGATGTATTATTTTCTTGATATAGTTTTGAATGCGTATAGCTAGTATTTTGTTTAGAATTTTTGCGTCTATGTTCATTAAGGATATTGGTCTGTAGTTTTCCTTTCTTGAGGTATCTTTATTTGGTTTGGGGATTAATGTGATACTGGCCTCATAGAAGGAATTTGGAAGAGTTCCATCTCTTTCAATTTCCCGGAACATGTTATGCAGTATTGGTATTATTTGTTCACTGAAGGTTTTGTAGAATTCAGCTGGGAACCCATCTGGGCCTGGGCTTTTCTTTGGTGGAAGAATTTTTATTGCCATTTCTATTTCTTTGGTTGTTATTGGTTGGTTTAGGCTTGCTATGTCCTCTTGGCTAAGTGTAGGAAGGTTAACTGTGCTTAGAAATCTATCAATTTCTTCCAGGTTTTCAAGTCTATTGGAGTATAAATTTTTAAAGTAGTTTCTAATAATATTTTGAATTTCTTCACTATCTGTGGTGATATCTCCTTTTTCATTTCTAATTTTGATAATTTGAGTTGATTCTCTTTTTCTTTTGGTTAGGTTGGCCAGGGGTTTATCAATTCTATTAATCTTTTCAAAGAACCAACTTTTTGTTTTATTGATTCTCTGAATTGTTTTTTTGTTCTCTATTTCATTTATTTCTGCTCTAATTTTGATGATTTCTTGCCTTCTGCTGGCTTTGGGAATAGACTGTTGCAGAATTTCTAGATCCTTGAGCTGTGTCATTAGGATCTTTACTTGGTGGTTCTCCGTCCTTTTTATGTGGGCACTCAATGCAATAAACTTTCCTCTTAGTACTGCCTTCATGGTGTCCCATAGGTTTTGGTAGGTTGTGTCTCTGTTTTCGTTTGTTTCCATAAATTTCTTTATTTCTTCCCTAATTTCTGCTCTTACCCATTCGTCATTCAATAGTGTATCATTCATTCTCCATGAATTTGAATACTTTCTTTCGAGTTTCCTGTTGTTGATTTCTACTTTTATTCCGTTGTGGTCTGAAAAGATGCAAGGAATTATATTACATTTTTTGAATTTGCTGGTATTTTCTTTGTGTCCCAGGATGTGATCAATTTTGGAGAAGGTTCCATGGGCTGCTGAGAAGAAAGTGTATTCTGTAGTTCCTGGTTGAAATACTCTGAAAATGTCTATTAGGTCCATTTGGTTTATGGTTTCCCTTAGTTCTAAAACGTCTTTACTCATCTTTTGCCTTGAAGATCGATCCAGTGGTGTGAGAGGCGTATTAAAGTCTCCCAGAATTATTGTATTTGGGTCTACTTGGGATCTTATGTCCAGAAGGGTTTGTTTTACAAATGTGGTTGCACCCATATTTGGGGCATAAATATTTACTATCATTATATCTTCTTGGTATAGTGTTCCTTTTAGTAAAAGGAGGTGCCCTGATTTGTCTCTTTTGATGTGTTTTAGTTTAAAGTCTGTTTTGTCGGATATTAGGGTTGCTACCCCTGCTCTTTTTTGGTCACTGGTGGCATGGTATATCTTTTTCCATCCTTTCACCTTCAGCCTGTGAATGTCTTTGGCTGTGAGGTGTGTTTCTTGCAGACAGCATATATTTGGATTATGTTTCCTAATCCACATTGCCAATCTATGTCTTTTGATTGGTGAGTTAAGTCCTTTGACATTAAGAGATATTATTGATATATGATTTTTGTTTTCTGCCATTTTGTGTTCTGTCTACTCTTGGGTGGTATGATCATTCTTCTTTACTTAAGTGGCCCACTTATTAACTTCCTCTCTTCTCTGATTCTGAAGTCTGCTTCTTTTTTCTTCCTTATGGTTTATTTCTTTAAGAATTTTCTCTAGTGTTGGCTTTGAATTCATGAATTTTTTGAGATTCTGTTTATCGTGAAAGACTTTGGATTCACCATTGATCTTGAATAGTAGTTTTGCTGGGTAGATGAGCCTTGGTTGGAAGTTATTTTCTTCCAGGGTCTGAATCACATCATACCAGTCTCTCCTAGCATTCATGACCTGGGTTGTATAGTCTGGGGTGATTCTTATTGTTTTGCCTCTATATGTCACCCGTCCTTTTGTTCTCGCTGCTTTTAAGATTCCTTCCTTGGCCTCTATATTGGTCATTTTGGTTATTATGTGGCGTGGAGTGGTCTTTCTTTGGTCCTGTCTCAGTGGAGTTCTGTATGCCTCCTGGACTTGAAGATCGAAGTCTCTTTCCAAATTTGGAAAATTCTCTGAGATTATTTCCTTGAAGATATTACAGATGCCCTTGGTCTGTACCTCTATCCCTTCCTCAATGCCTATTATCCGTAGATTAGGGCGCTTCATATTATCCCATAATTGCTGGATGTTTAGGTTTTGTTGCTGTAAAGATTTCTGTATATCGCTGACTGTGTTTTCGGTTTGGGATGTACTGTCTTCTAATATTGATATTCTGTTTTCCATTTCATCTAATCTTCCAGAGTTTCTTTCAATTGCTGTCTTCATTTCACTTATTGCCTCTTTCATTTCATTCCAGACCTCTTTCTGATTCTTTTTTAGTGTTTCTAATTCACCTTTAACCTCCTCTATACTTGTTTTGAATCCTTTCATCATATTGAACAACAAGATTCTGAACTCCCCTTCTTGCATTTCTAGTAGGTCAGTATTCGTGATTTCTGCTGTCTCTTCGTAATTCCTGGTTCTCATATTTGTAGCGTTCTCTGTCCTGTTTTTCTGGTTTCTACCCATCGTTCGTGAGTATTATGCTTAGTCAAATCTTAATATTAGGAGTTGGGGTATCGGCTAGTCAGCAGAGCCTTTCCAGTGTTGAGGGTGGGTGATGTGGGAGGAGCTGGGGTGATTAGTAAAGGAGTCAGATTAGGTAGAGGATATGTTTAGGTTGAGAAAGACTTTGAGTATCGTAAGGTGAAATCTTGCTAGGAATGAGAGAGAGTTAACTACTAGGACTCTTGTCGTTCGTGGAGTAATTATGAATGTAAGAGATACTTAGAGTATTAGACCAGGAGGTATATTATGTGGAAAAGTTTTGGGGGGGAAAAGTATGTAGGGTTAGTGTGGGAAGGTTTGTAAATAGGGGTGATGGAAGGAGCAGACAGACACAAAAAAAGAATAGAAAAAAAATTCACACAAGATACCAAGACTATTATGTAATCCTAGAAAAAGGGAGGAAGACCAATCAAAGGAGGAGAATGAAAATAAAGGAAGGAAAGAGGAAGAAAGAGGACAAAAGAACAAGAATAAAATAAAAGGAGCTAGCAGCTGTGTGAAATAAAAAAATAAGGCAAACTATCCAATATATATATATATAAAAAAACAACATGTGAAAGTAAGAGAAGTATGGGGTGAAAGAAAAAAAAATAACACAGCAATAACCATACCAAAACAAAAGCACTGTAAAAGCAATATAAAACAAAACATCCACATTAAAAGTAAAATAAACAGTCCTCCTTATTTACGCATATGGGGTCAGGCCTATATAATATGTGCGTATGTGATTGCTTTAGTAACTTTCAGAATACCATCCAATGTCTCTTAGTTTTCTTTGTACTCTATTTTTTTATCTTCTTAGGTCACTCTGGGTGTTTGGACACCTTCTCTCCTTTAGCTGCTTTAGGTTTATGTGTCCGGATGTCTGGTTTCACTGTTATTTGATTCTATACAATTCACAGGTTCTGCGAAATTCTAACCTGTGGTCAGTACCTCTGCACTCACCACCCTAGACTCCAGCCTGTGCTTCCCTACGACACGGGTGGAGCATGACCAAGGTATAATTAGAACCTCCCCCTGAGGTCCTGTGCAGATATTGTGGCCCGATGGATTTTCCTGTGTCTCTGGAAATTCCAGCTGGGTTAGCCGGTGTGGTCCCAAGATGTACCCTGGGCAAATGGGTGCTGGTTCCTGGGTGCCCACGCTTGCTGCCAGAGCTCTGCCTATTCCAAGGGTGCAGGCTGGGTGTGCTGCTTTTACTGGAACCAGGAGTGAGTGGATGCAGCTGTCTGTTGCTGCTGGTATGCTCTTCCAAGGTGTATTGAGCTGAGTTCTCGTTCTCGCTTAGAATTAAGCCTCTGGCTAGCAGGAGGGTGGGAACACCCAGCGGTGGGCCAGGAGTGCAGGATAGGTGCTCAAGGATCCAGTGCGTGGTGCCCAGTAAAGGCCTCTGCCTCCCGCGGGACGTAGAAACTGGGGGTGCCCCAAGGAGATTTCCAGTTTACACAGGGCTTTCGCAGCCTTGAAGGCAGTCTCTGGCAAGGTGGCGGGGGGGGGGGGGGAGCTAGACACCCAGGTAGGCTCCAATTTAGTGGAGAGAGTTGGACAGGCAATGACTGCTAGCAGGGAACCGGGGCGCCGACAAGGTGCGCAGAGGGGAGTGCTCGGGTCTGAGGCTTGGGCGTGCTGGGGGGTTGGAGTGCAGCGCACGCTAGGGTCCGCACTTCCCGTTGCCCGCAGGTACCTGTCTTTCTTGGTCCAGGATTCGTGGGAGTCTCTATGCTGTTGTGATCCAGTCGCTGGTGGGCACACAAAATTCTGACGTGGGAGCTGCTCGCTGTTTTCAGTCCCGGATTATCTTGCTGCGGGACTATCGGGGCTATCGGGCAGGCAGCTCCGCGGGCCCGCGAAAGCAGCCCGCGGCCGCCGATCAGCGTTTGCAGCTGGTCCGGTGTCCGGGTCTATGTTCTTCTTCTTCAAGTTCAGAGTTCCCCCGAGGTACCAGGATTTGTTTTGGTTCCTGGTATGTATTTTTTATTGTTGATTAAGACACAGCTTTCTAAGTATCTGAAGTTTTATTTGCTTCAGCTACTGAGGAGTACTGTGTCCCTCAGTCGCCATTTTGAAAAAAAAAAACTGTTATGGTTGTTTTTAATAACTCCTGTCTCTTTGGAGTTCTGGGAAAATAATTTGTGTATCCTAATTGGCCATCTTTCCCTTCTTTCTTGAGTTATGCAAATTTTTCTCATTTATATACCCCAAATAATAAAATTACTTTGCTAATAAAAACAGTACATGTGCTTAGGCTGAAAATTCTATCATTCTGTGTTACATGAAACATTATTGCTTTCTTAAATCAGAATCATTTTCATGAAAAATAAAAATGAGTTGGGCATGGTGGCACAAGCTTGTAATCCCAGCATTTGGGAGGCTGAGACTGGAGGATCGCAGTTTGCAGACAGCCTCAGCTACTTAGTGAGGCCCTCTGCAACTCAGTGAGACCCGGTATTCAAAAGAATAAAAAATAGGGCAGGAGGTGTAGCTCGGAGGTCGAATGCCCCTGGTTTCCATCCCCAGACTCCCCCACAAAAAATAAATAAAATAAAAATGAATTTCTGAAAAGTTTTAGGAAGGCATTATGAAATATGGGAAAAATAGACAAGGAGTTAAAGAAATAAATTTGAGAAAATACTGACTGGAATTATTTTGGTAAACTTCTTTTACTTTTCCAATAAACACCAACCAACACCAACTAATACTAATTTAGTTTAGGCTATTTTAATATACTCATTAAGTGTGCCCAGAATTCTGATGAAGGAATACAGACATAATTAAAGTTGGGATTCATGATGGTTTGTTTAAGCCAGACTCAAATTTAAATATTCTGCAAGTGACTGGCTGTGCAAAACACTGTTTGATTTGGCAGTTTCTCTATAATATTCTTAGAAGCTTGATAATTGAAAATGATAGGATATATCTGTTAACTATGACGCTAACATTTCATACAATATGAGATATTGTATGAAAATTACCTACTAGGAAATAACTAGTAACTACTAGCAATAACTATGTCATTAAATTGCATGTGAGCTGGGCACAGTAGTGTAGTCTCAGTACTTAGGAAGCTGAGACAGGAAAATCACAGGTTCAAGGCCAGCACATTGTAACTTAGTAAGACCCTGTTTTAAAATAAAATAGACACAGAAAATGAAAGGGCATATGTTTCTTCTCATATGTGAAAGCTAGGAAGTAATTAGAATATAAGAGGGACTTTATATAAAGGAGGACAAACCACAGTGGAGTTGTGAAGGGGTCTAGGAAAGGGTGTTGTGAGGGAGAATTAATGAAGCAAACACTTCCATCAGTGCTGTGTGCACATGTAAAATTATCAATACCAATCTCAGTATCATGTATGGAGAATGGGAAGGAATGGTGAGAAAGCCAGGGGGAAGCTCCCTAAGTGCTATGCGTATATATGTTCCTATTACTCTGAACTACATTATGATGTGAGACTACAATGCACCAATAAAATTATATGTAAATACTACTATGAATGCATATAAATTGTCATTTCAAATCTCTAGGACATGCAGGGTGAAGAAGAGGGGGGACACCTAGTGTGGAGGGCAACAAGTTGTGTGCATGGAATTTTTGACACTCTGTACCCCAATATGATGTAAAACTACAATGAATTCCAAAAAAGTATATGTAAAAATAAAATAGAGCTGGGGGTATAGCTCAGAGGTAGAATACCCCCACACATGCAATTGCATGTCAAACTGAAATTCTCTATGCTGACCCAATCCCAATTTTTGTAAGCCTTTGTCACTCAAAACAGATTGTCTTCTGGTTTCATCTTCTTCATGATTACCTAGTGCTTGCTCTCAAAACAGCCCTCTAAACCTTCCAAATCAATATTCTATAATTCTGATGTGTACAAGGCTCCTGGGGTTATTTTGAATCCATTTCTTCCACTCTGTGCCTTTATGGAAAGATAAATTGGAGAGGTAATGAATTCTTTGTATCTTACTGTTTCTATATTTTCTCTGTGGAAAATTTGCCATCTCAGCAAATACAGCTTTCAAAGTCAACCCAAATACAGCATATTCACACTTAGTAATTCCTTTCTGAATATTTCTTCTATCCTTCAATTTGTAACAGGGTGTTCTGGTTCAGTGCTGGGACTCTTCAATGCTTCTTGTGTGTTAGACTCCATCTACCTAGTCCTCATCCCAGAGACAACTTTTCCTTTGTGCTATAAGCAGGCAAAGACTTCTTAGCTGTCAAAAAATCCTTAGGGAAGCTGTTAAGCTCTCAAGAGAAATATTCCTTTATGGGAAGGAATGATCAGGATGGGCTGGATTCAGCAGTAAGCTCTAGCAGTGTTTGACTCTTCATATCAAGAACCTTAGCAGCATCTGCATGAAGGGTGGGGGGGGTAAAAGAAGGGAATAAAGGTATTCAAAGGAACTATATCTCTAGTCACTGGCCCTTTGCTCCAGTGCTAAAAAGAGACAAGGTGAGGAGCCTCCAGAGTGAGTAACAGTGAAGGGAAATGCTTTATGATAGCACATGTCAGACTTTCACTAGAATGGGAATCATCAGGAGAGCTTGTTACAGAAGAATCCTGAGGTTCTCATTCTATAAATTCAGAATTCAGCCAGAGAATTTAAATTTAAATTTTAATATCCTCCCAGTCATGTTGATGCTGAGATCTATGAACCACACTTTGAACAGTTTTGTTCTAAAGCAGTGACTCTCAAATTTTAGTGAGCATCAGAATTGACTTGAGCTTTTTTGTGTGTGTGGTATTGGGGTTCCTGGAAACCCTTCTACCTCCAGGCTATACTCCTAGACCTATTTTATACTTTTTATTTGGAAACAGGGTCCCTTAATCCAGCAGAGCTGGCTTCAAACTTGCGCAATCCTCCTGTCTCCACCTCCCAAGCACAGGGATTACAAGCGTGTGCCACCATGCCCGACTTACTTGGGCTTTTTAAAACACAGATTTCTGGACCTAGGGATTCAGACTTGGGAAGACTGGGCTAAGGACCAATGATCTACATTTTTTGAAAATTTACAGGTCATGTGATGTTGTGGGTCCCTGGGCCACACTTTGAGAACTACTGCAGGGAGGTACAATGTGGGCCATCACCACAGTGCAGGGAGTTTCTCAGTGGGGTTTGGAAGCACAGTCAGTCTAGAGACAGGCTGAGAGGGTGAGACACTCCAAGCAGTAGCAGCAATGTTAATGTTCTGGCAACCCAGGGATTACTGAAGACATCTGGAGACATTGCATCTTATTCAATAAAACTCAAATTTTATTTGAATCTCAGAGAACAGGATGACTTCACCTGCCTCTTAGTTTATAAAATTTAGAACAGTGAACTTGCAGTGTTTCAGACATGACTGATTATGTGTAAGGAAGTCTCCCTTTTGCGGATTCTCAGAACAGTGGAAGAAGATAAAAGGCTGAGTGAGACATTCCTGTCACCAGTGAGCACGAGTAAATGGGTGGGCTAGGGGACAAATCCTTACCTTACTTGGGCTCTTGGATTAAAGATGAGAATGGAAGCCATTTAACTGTATATTATAATGAGAATAGTTCTACTTGACACCCTGCTGAAGAACTTCATTTTCCATTTTGAAATGTGATACCTGCCCTTACTTTTTATCAAAACATGGAGACTAAAGTATTTTCAGCATCTCAGGAGTGTTACTCTTAGAAAACTTCAAAGCCAATCTCTTCTCTTAGAAGTAATCTATTCACATGCAATTCAATTTACTCTCAGAAATAAATGGCCCTGAGGGAACTCCGGGCCCAAATCTTTCACTGGAATAAAACTATTTTCTGGGGCAAGGATGGTCCAAAAGGGATGCTGGGAGTCAGCCCATCATGGAGATGCCTGCTCAGGATCACATGGTAAGAAACTCCATATGTCCTCCTGGCATTCTGAACGGTGGCCTTTTAGTTAAGATTCTCACCATCACACCTCCATTCTCTGTCCCTTGTATGATGATAATTCTAGATAACCTTCTGGAGAAGAATATTCTGAATTCCTTAAGGCAGAGTAAAGGTAATTAAAAACTGGATTTGAGCCTGATGGATTAAGATTGGATTCATAGATCTCATCCACTGGGAGTTTCCATCAAGTCAGGTTTTCTCTTTCAAACCCTTAGGCTATATATTTTGCTCTCGTGGGAAACTTTGGAGAGACAGTTAAATGGTTGAGCACAAATTGTTTCTACTTGCTGGATATACCTCAAGGAGTATTTTTGTCTTCTCAACTATGGGTAAGTTGGATCACTGCCTCATATATGAAGAATACACAACAGTATTTTATAGGCAAAAACATAATTATAATTAGATTCCATCTGTAAAATTTTTTCAGAATATAGGGGGATATGCCAACTGTAGTTCAAGTGTGTTTATTTGAAATCAGTGATTAAAAATCTTTCCAAAATTGGGGCCTCCTCTTGCTAAATTGAGATTTAAAATTTAGAAGCTAGAGAGCTAATATTCTGTTTCCAAAAGCATGTTCAGAAAATGATTGCTTGAATCAAATATATCACTACTAAAATGATGATAATCTTGCCTCTTGAGAATACTGAAATTGAAAAACATCACATTGGACCTCTTTTTAAGGATCTAAAATGAAGGAAACATATTTAGATAAATACAAAGAAGTAATCAATGAAAAGAATATGCAGTGATTTTGAATAAAAATGACATGATTTGCATTTATAATGCAGTTCACTTTAGTTTAACAACTGTTGAATGTGAGTTCTTGGTGATACAAAGATGAATAAAACTTTGTTCCTATTGTTAGTTAATCCAAACTAAGAGTTAAAGAGAGTTCATATAAAAAATAATTTGTAAGAGATAGAATGTGTCAATAAGTAATGCACAGAATTTGGAACATGGCAAATTTTGATTACAATCCTGGTTCTTGGTTTAATATTGTGATTTTAAGTAAGCCAGTTTACTCTTCCTAAAAAAAGTTTTTTATCATCTCTGGCACAAAGTAGGCATTCAATAAATGTAGACTAACAATAATAAAATATGTAGAAGGTACAGAAGTAATATGGCAAAGAGAATGACTGTGGGTAGGGAGAGGTTGAGCCAGGAAAGCTTCAAAGAGGAGGTTGATATAGGAATAAGAGTTTACCCAATAGTAAATATTTGTAAAAAGACTTGGAATGGAGAAAATAGTACTGTTAAAGGCATAGGGAGCCGGGTGTGGTGACACACACTTGTAATCCCAGCCTTCGTGAGGCTGAGACCAGAGGATCGAGGTTCGCGGACAGCCTCAGGTACTTAGTAAGACCCTATGCAACTTAGTGAGACCCTATTTCAAAATAAAGAATAAAAAAAGAGGGCAGGAGGTGTAGCTCAGAGGTCAAATGCCCCTGGGTTCCATCCCCACACCCGAAAAAAAAAAAAGGCATAGGGAATAGGAACTCTAAAAACTAATATTACTGCTTGTATTAGTCATGTTTCTGTTCTAATAGATATTACCTGAGAAGCCCAGTGTGGTGGCGCATGCTTGTAATCCCAGCATTCAGGAGGCTGAGACCAGAGGATTATGGTTCACGGACAGCCTCAGCTACTTAGTGAGGCCCTCTGTTATGTAGGAAGACCATGTTTCAAAATAAAGAATAAAATAGGGCAGGGGGTATAGCTCAGAGTTTGAATGCTTCATCCCCAGACCCGCAAAAAAAAAAAAAAAAAAAAAAGAAAAAAGAAAAAAGTTACCTGAGACAATCAAATCATAATGAGATAAAAAGTTTATTCTGGCACACAGTTTTTGAGATTTTTGATCCTATGATCATTATATCCTGTTGCTAGCCAGGAATGGTGGCATATGCTTATATTCCCAGTACTTGGAAGGCTGAGACAGGAGGATCACAAGTTCACGGCCAGCCTCAGCTACTTAGTGAGGCCCTCTGCAACTTAGTGAGACCCTGTTTCCAAATAAAGATGAAAATACTGGGGCTGGAGGGATAGCTCGGAAGTAGAATGCCCTTGGGTTCAATCTTCAGTTCTGGAAAAAAAAATTGGTGCCTTTGACAGCACATCATGAAGGAAGGACATGGTAGATCAGAACCACTCACCTCATGAGCAGGAAGTGAAAAAGGGAGAGAGAAAAAGACCAGACCAAAGTGTCACAGCTGCCTTTAACACACACCTCCAATGGCTCAAGAACCACTTACTAGGCCCTGCCTCTTAAAGTTTCCACCACCTCCCAAGTCTTAGCACATGAAACTTTGGGGAATATTCTGAATCTAAACCATAACACCTTTGCAGTCGTGTGTGTGTGTGTGTGTGTGTGTGTGTGTGTGTGTGTGTGTGTTACTAGAGATTGAACCCAGAGACATTCTACCTCTGAACTACACCCCCAGATCTTTCTGTTTTTTGTTTTGAAACAGGGTCTCACTAGCTGAGTCTCCCTAAATTGACGAGGCTGTCCTCAAACCTGTGGTCTTCCTGTCTCAGCTGCCCATGTACTAGGATTGTAGGCATGTACCACCACACCTAGCTTTATTACAGTCAGTTGGAGGAAAGTTACGCTAGGCTTTTTTCATAGGAGCCTACACTCTGATAGGAATTTTGGACTTGATTCTTCAGCTAGAGAATGGAGATATGCTTATTCTTTAAAATGAGTTTTCCATTTGTTTTGTTTTATTTTAGTTTCTATCCCCCAAAGTTTAAAAATAGAGACATTTCACTTTTTTTCCCCTTTTTTGGTGGTACTGGGGTTCCTGGAAACCCTTCTACCTCTGGGCTACACTCCCAGACCTATTTTTATACTTTATTATTTGGAAACAGGGTCTCTTAAGCCAGAATGACTGGCTTTGAACCTTTGAAATCCTCCTGTCTCCACCTCTCAAGCACAGGGATTACAAGAGTGAGCCACCACACCCAGGGAGACATTTCACTTAAGACCCCATATTTCTTGGTTAGTTTTAAAAATTGTTATAATGAACTAATTTTTTTAATGAAAACAATTGGTGAGAGCTGAGTAGTGGCTGCCCTTGGAGATGGGTATGTCCCTTCTTTAAGGCATTAAGAAAGCTCAGGGATTTAAATAAATCAAGGACAGTTCTACCTGCACTACACTTGAGGAGGAGGAGACCAGGAATTGAGAAGGAAGGATTGAATAAGGTACTTTCCAAAACTAGGTTAATGGAAAAATGGTTTATAATGTTACTCAGCTTGGGTAGGAAGATAGATGACATTAAAAACAAAAATAAAGAAACAAAAACAGCTGGGCTTAGTGATAAACTCCTTTAGCCTCAGTATTTGGGAGTCTGAGACTGAAGAATCACAGATCTAAGGAAAGCATAGATAATTTAGAGAGACCCTGTTTCAAAATTTAAAAAAAAATATGGGGCTGGAGTTGTAACTTAGAGATAGAAAGCAGCTGGCATCAATCCCCAGTACAAGAAAAAATAATAATGATGTTAAATATTACTTTAGAAAAGGAAATAGAAAATATGAATGACACTGGGAGTGGTGGCACATGCTTGTAATGTCAGCGCTTGGGAGGCTAAGACAGGAGGATTGCACAGCTTCAAAGCTAGCTTCAGCTACTTAGTGAGGCTCTCAGCAACTGAGTGAGACCCTGTTTCCAAATAAAGTATAAAATAGGTTTGGGAGAATATCCTGGAGGTAGAAAAGCCCCTGGGTTCTACCCCCAGTACCACCAAAAAAAAAAAAAAAGAAAAGAAAAGAAAAAGAAAATATGAACATCATAGAGAGACTTGGTGACTGTTATTGGCCAGAGATTAGCCTTTGCAGCGTAATTTTTTTCAAAGAAAATATCAAAGTCAATCACTAAGCCAAACATGAGAAGGAGGGAAAGGGGAGGGAATGGGGAGAGAATTGGGGAAGGGCTAAAAGAGTGATGTGTGCATGTATGCCTCTACCATTTGTACCCCACTAAAATGTGTGACTATGATGCACCAATAGAAAATTTAAAAAGATAACTCTAAAGTACAATAATAATAGTAAAAATAAACAAAATCAAGCTACAGTGCAAAGTAGTTAATCAAACCCAATCTCATTTTCTTTTAGAGATTAACCCTTGCAGAGTGATAAGTAAAATAAAAAATTAATGCGAGTAAAATAAAAAATAAGTGAGTACGGCGGAGTGTGAAAAACACGAGAGAGGTCCGGTACACATGGCATGTAAAGTTTTAATGGCACGGCTCTCCCGGGGATCAGGGCGAGGCACCGTGGGGCCCGCACACCTGTCCGAAGCTTGAGGACGCGGGCTCTCCTTTTCAAGGTATGCATCTCACGAGATGAGGGTTTACTCGTGGGAACGCCCAATTCTCTCGGAGGTTTCAGCCCCTCCCTTGCCCTGCAGAGGTCATGTGACACAAAGTCACATGAGTGCAGGACCCAACTTATCACAGAGTAAGCCTTATTTTTTTCCAAATATAACTCTAAAGAATAATGATAATAACAAAAATAAGTAAAAATTAAGCTACAGTACAAAGTAGATAATTAAACCCAATGTCACTTCCTCATTCTCAGAAGTGTAAATTCACTTTTTTTCTCTTACCCAGCTGTAGGAGATATAAATGGATTCTGTACTCAAAGTCAGCCACCTTAGCATACAATTGGGAGGCTATAAAGATTTCCAAGGCCTAAGAGACTTAACAATTGCTGAAGAAATGTCTACTATCCAAGAAGGAAGGAGAGAAGGAAGTAAAGCTCCAAGCACAGAAGTGGAAAGAAGATAGCCTGAGTGAGAAGGGAGTGTCCAGGGAGACTCTGTCATCTGAGGAATGTCCTTGTGGAGACTTGTTGAGAGGCTAAGGAAGGATGCCTATTTCTCATTTCTGAGAAGTGAGATTAGATAAAATAAAGGATGCAAAGTCCACCCAGACCCTACTTCACCACTCTTCCTTGCTTTTGGGTTCACTGGTGAGAAAGAAGGATAAATCTCCCTACTCCACCCTGGAATGTCAGAAATTTCCACCTTTTCTGGGCAGCAACTCAGCTGGCAAATTAAGTGGCACTTCTCTGACCATCTTTTCCCTCCCTAGAGGAGGACACACACAACTTCCACTCTGAGCTAAAGATAACATGACTGCCTTGCACACATATATCATTGGTTGCAGAGTACTGGGTGAAGTGAGATATGTATGTACAAGACTGGTGACAGTGGGGATCAGTTAGAAGGCTTCTGAAAAAATTACACAAAACAAAACAAAACAAGAGGCCCTGGAGGAAAGCTTCAGAGCACATGGAGAAAGGAAATGATCCCATGATATTTCTTCTCTCTAGTACTTTGCGTATTCCTCTTCTTCTACCTGAATGATACTGCCTTCATTCACTTATCCATTCAAAGTTTGTCCTGCCTCCATTGCAAAGACTTCTTCAAGAAAATTCCAATAGCTATTACTTTCTGCATTGGTTGTAGCTTGTAAATAAGTTAATTTTAGTAAAGTGATGTTAAAATTAACACCAGACTGGCTGCCTGCTCACCAGAAGTTAAGTTCCTTAATCCTCAGACACAGATGTCCTCTGACATCTACATCAATATGACATAGTTATTAGAACCAAAAACAGAGGCCACCTGTGTCAACATGAGTTAGTATTTTATTCCAGGAAACATTTCCCCAAGAAAGATAAGAAAGTAAACTAATACATAGTTGCAGTATTTGCCTTGGGTAATTTCTGCAAATCAGTTTATCTGAGATAACAGTCTGTTCACTTAGGCAATCAGCTCACTTATCAAATAGCAGTTTATTTATCTTAAACAATTGTGTCATTTATGATCACTCCATCTTAATCAATTTCCTGCTTTGAAGGTTCACTCTTAAAATACTTCAACCAGACCCCCAGTTCTACAGACACCACTCTTCTTTGACACTGCAAAACCATCATGGTAGTATTCTCCTGGACTTCTATGGGGAGGTCATCTGGTATTGTTTTTTTGTAGGAATACAACATCTTGCAGCTTGAATACAGCCTAGAGCATAGTATCACTTAATAAATATTTATTGAAAATGTAGTGAAAAGAGAAAATCAACATGACACAATGCTTTGATTGGTTGTGGGCAGATGGGGAAAAGTCAAGATGCTTCCAAAGTACTAAGTGTTAAGTTGTGCCATCACTTAAATAGATGGCAAAAACAGAAAAGTATATTTTCAGTGAGAACATAGCAAGAAATATGAGAACTTGAGATTTTTGAGATATACAAATAGAGATGTCCAATTTTATGCTCAGTAATGGCTTCAGATATAAAATTTATGGAGAGTTTTGGAACATGATTTTGTTGTTTGTTTTGTTTTTGTGGTGCTAGGGATTGCACCCTGGGGCATTCTGCCCCCAAGCTGCACCCAAACCCTATTTTATATTTTATTTTGAAACAGGGTCTCTCTAAGTTACAGAGGACATCACTAAATTGCTGAGACTGGTTGCAAACCTGTGCTATTTCTGTCTCAGCCTCCCAAATGCTGGGATTGTAGGCATGTGCCACCATTGCTGGCTGGTTATATATATATATATATATATATATATATATATATATATACACACATACATACACATATATATATACATATATATTACATATTATATATATATTATATATATAAAATATATTATAAGTATTATATCCAGGACTAATATCCAGAATATACAAAGAGCTCAAAAGACTCTACACTAGCAAAACAAACAATCCAAACAAGAAATGGGCAACTGAAATGAATAGACACTTTAAAAAAGAAGAGATACAAATGGCCAATAGACACATGAAAAGATGTTCTATATCATTAGCCATCAGGGAGATGCAAATCAAAATTACACTGAGATTCCATCCAATCCCAATCAGAGTGGCAAGCATAAATAAATCAAATAACAACAAATGCTTGTGAGGATGTGGGAAAGAGGAACTCTTTTACACTGCTGGTGGGAGTGCAAACTAGTTTAGCCACTATGGAGATCAGTGTGGAGATTTTTTAGAAAACTGGAAATGGATCCACCATACAATCTGGCTTTATGACTCCTGGGTATCTTTCCAAAGGGTTTGAAATCAGAGAACTATAGTAACATATGCATACTCATGTTCATAGCAGCACAATTCGTAATAGCCAAAATATGGAACCAACCTAGATCTCCATCAACAGATGAATGGATTGCAAAATTATGGGAAGTACACATAATGGAATTCTACTTAGCTATAAAGAATAACAAAATCATGTCATTAAGAAGAAGATGGAAAGACCTGGAGAACATTATGTTAAGTGAGCTCAGCCAAGTACAGAAAGAGAAGGGACTTATATTTTCTCTAATATGCTCAAACTAGGAAGTATTAGGGACTCCAGAAAATGGAAGAAAAACCTCAACAAAGCTAGAATGGAAGGATAGGAGAGGAGGCAGGTTGAGGTTGAGTAATGAAGGAGCTACATCCAAATCTATGTAAAAATATAAATATAGCATGGTTAACCTGAACACTCATTGTTGGGAGAGGGAAGGGGAAGTGGGGAGGCGGATACTAAGCATAGTCTCAATGTATGACATTTTTAATATGTTCCACATAAAAATAAAAAAATGAGCTACCAGCAATGCCACTTCTGGGTAGCTACCCAAAAGAATGGAAACTAAACCACCAAACTAATGCATGAGTATCTTCCATAGCTGCACAATTCACCATTGCCAAAGTATGGAACCAGCCAAGATGTCCATCAACAGATGAATGGATTAAAAAACTTTGGGATATGTACACAATGGAATTTTACTCAGCCATAAAGAAAAACACAATTATGTCATTTGCAGGGAAATGGATGGAACTGGAGAACATTAAGCTAAGTGAGATTAGTCACAAAGAGTAAGAAATTGATGCTCTCCCTAATATGTGAAAGCTAGGGAGAAATGAGTCTAGCAGGAACTCTGGATGAAGAATGAGATACTATAGATGAGCAAATAAGGTGACCAAACTGAGGAAATGGGAGGAGGAAGAGGGAAATTCTCTAATGTACATGATGTACTTTAACAAACATATCAATGTCAGTCACTAAGCCAAGCATGAGGAGAAAGGGGGAGGAAATGGGGCTAATTGGATGATGTGTACATGTATGCCTCCACCATCTTGTACCCCATTAGGATGGATGACTACAATGCACCAATAAAAAATTAAAAAATAAAAAAAATAAAGTAATAAGCTTAGGTCTTAAAAAAGTTGAATAAAGTGTGGATTTTATTTTTAAAATAACTTATTAACATGAACAAATGTGAAATAAACAAGTAGATATGAAATAAAATTGATTATAAATCTTAGAAATGGAAATATAGTCACTGAAATAAAATATGTCACTTACCTGTGCAGAAAACTATGTAAGTCCTTTAGTTATCTAGTGGAAGAAACTATCCCCAAAGTTAATTCTTTTAGACAACAGCAGTCTTCTCTTGATTTTGGTCAGTCTTGAGCAGTGTTCACATGGGTGCATTGTATTTTAAAAAACCTTTATTGGCACTTTACTATTTTAAGAGAGAATGTGATACTTTCATATATGTACATGACATTGTTTGGTCTGATTCCTTACCCATCTTTCCTCTTTCCTTCCCCCTTTCCTTCCTAACACTCTTCCATGACTCCTTCGTTTTCTCTATAAGGTATGGGGAAAAAAAAAAGACCTTTCAGGAAAATGCTCTTTTTCTTTTCATTTTCTTCCTTTTCTCCTTTTTTTTTTTTGTCTCTAGCTTTCACATTTGAGAGAAAACATGTCACCTCTGATTTTATGAGTCTAGCAGATCTAACTTAGCATGATGCTTTACAGTTCTACCCATTTTCTTGCAAATAATATAATTTCATTCATTAAGGCTAGGTAAAAATCATGGTGTAGGCCGGGCATGGTGGCGCATGCTTATAATCCCCGCGCTTGGGAGGCGGAGACAGGAGGATCACACAGGTTCAAAGCCAGTCGCGCTGGCTTAAGAGACCCTGTTTCGAAATAAAAAGTATAAAATAGGTCTGGGAGTGTAGCCTGGAGTTAGAAGGGCTTTCAGAAACCCCATTACTACCAAAAAAAAAAAAAAAAAAAAATCCCTGGCGTATAAATATCACATTTTCTTTATTTGTTTATCTTTTGGTAGATACCAAGGTTGCTTCCATAGCTTGGCTATTGTAAATTGTGCTGCTATAAACATGGTTATGCATGTGTTACTATTGTGTTCTGCTTTTAATTTTTTTGGAAAGATATGGAAAGCTGGTATAGTTAGGTCATATTGTGATTCCATTTCTAATATTTTGAGGAACCTCCTCCACAATATGATCTCCAAAGTGGTTGTAACTAATTTACAACACCAACAAAAGTACATAAATATTTCTTTTTACCTATATACTTCCAGTATCTATTATTATTCATATTATTATGCTTGCCCTTCTAACTGGAGTAAGATGAAATTCCAGTGTAGTTTTAATTTGCATTTTCCTATTGCCAAGTATGTAAAAACTTTTCAGTATATTTGTTAGCCATCTATCTTTTTTATTTATTTCAATTGTCCTTCATTAATTGAGTTATTTTTATTAACTGGGTTATTTTGATGTTAGATTTTTGAGTTCTTTATATATTCTGGATATTAGTCCTCTGTCAGAGTAGAAGTTTGTGAAGATCTTCTCCCATTCTCTAGTATCTCTTTTTATACTCTTGATTATTTCCTTTGTTTTGTGGAAGTCTTAATTTGATAGCATCCATTTATTAATTCTTAGATTTACTTCCTGAGTTTGAGGGGAACAAGGAAATTGTTTCCTGTGCCTATAATTTGGAGAGCTGGCTTTATCTTTTCTTTTAGTAATTGCCAAGCTTCTATGCTATTTTATGTTTTTTAATTTAGTTCACTGGTGGCCAAGCTGGGCTACATGATTCTTGAAGTCTCCACTCACATTCCTCAGAGTTTCACTGTTTAGTTTGATTTTCTCCATATCATGTCTCATCACTCAGTAGTTATGCTTCTTTAAGGCACAGTGGATGATTTTCTTGAGAGACTCTGAAAGCAACAGTGCCAGGACTCTTACAGGACTGTAATAAGCACAGTGTTGATTTTTCCACAGTCTGTTGGTTAGCTCAATCATGGGAATGACCCAGATTAATGGGGAGGGAATATAGACTCATCCTGTTCCTGGTATGAATGGTAAAGTCTCATTGCAGAGCTTATGTGAGGTGGGAATGTTATCTTTGTAAGGATGCACTACTATATAATAGAGTGAATAAACCTGTTAGGAAAAAAGTAATGAATTAGAAGATGTTATGAGGGATGGACTTAGTAGCATGAAAAAGATAAAATGAAAGAGCAGTTAAAAGAATAGATTGATAGGAAAAATAAAGTTGAGAGAATAATAAAAGGGCAATAGTGAGGTAGTTGCTGGAATTTTTCCAAACTTGAAGAAAATAGTGAGTCATAAGATCATAATGACTCTGAGAAACAAAATAAATAATAATGAATATATATCTAGAAATACCCATAAAATTACAAGATGTCAAAGTAAAATAATTTAAGGCCAGTGCATAGTTACCCTGCAATAAAATGAGAAATAAAATTTAAATTGAAGCCAGGCGTTATGGTGCACGCTTGTAATCCCAGCATTCAGGAGGCTGAGACCAGAGGATTGTGGTTCTCAGACAGCCTTAGCTACTTAGTGAGGCCCTCTGCAACTTAGTGAGACCCGGTTTCAAGTTAAAGAATAAAAAACTAGGGCAGGGGGTATAGCTTGGAGGTCAAATGCTCCCGGGTTCCATCCCCAGACCCACACACACACAAACAAAAATTAAATTGATAAAATGCAAAATGCAGTGGAATATTTTCAATGTATACAGAGACTATAATCTTTAATTTCTAATTTTACATACAACTAAGCTATAAATTAAGAATGAGGCAAGTGTGTAACATTTTCAGATGCTGTAAGCCCCAAGGAATTTATGAAGTAAAAATTCCAGTTAACTTTGCAAGATGGAAAATGAACAAGGGGTATAAGAAACAGTGACAAACATAGAAATTGACAAAACTATTTTGTCAAATTTAATTTTGTACAGTTAAAAACAAGCCTATCATTTAAAAAAGTTCTTATTGGTAAACTCTTAAAATAATAATATGAGGTTGTTGTTGATGTTAAATACTGTTAGTGTTTTTGCTGCTGTCAGAAGCAGAATCTGAATGTAGAATAAAGAGTGCTAAATATAAATTAAGATTAATAATAAGACCCTGTTTATGCAGATGTATAGAGTACTTTTTAAAGATCAGCCAAAGTCAAAGGTTTAAAATAAAAGAAACAGAAAGTTATCAGAAAGCAATAAAAAATAAAGATGCTAGAAATAATTGCAAATAAATCCCAGTAATATAATGTATTAATTCATCTATTAAGAAATGATGGATTCAAATTTTTTAAATCCATTTATACTGCTTATAAATACAAAGGTACTTTAATTTATAAAATGAAAAATATAATTTATAAGGTGAAGGTATTAACAGATAGTGACACTATGTAATAATAAAATAATAGCATAAAGAAGATAGAATATTTTTCAGTTACAAGGTAGCCTCAAGACATACAAAACTCAAACTGACAGAATTAGAAAGATGATTGGACAGACCCATAATCATGATGAGAGATTTAAAGATATTCTATCAAAATTGGGTAACTTCTAATCCATTTTCTAATCCATTTTACCAGAAACCAATGGTAGCAAACAGCAGAACTTAGTGTGCTCTAGGGGTTACAGGTGTTCTTGATACTGTGCTTTTTGTTATTGTGACTTATGAATAGTCCATGAACATCTGGAATAGTCCTTGGACTACCCTTTTACCCCTACAGTTGCCTACAGTTAAGAACTCCTAAAATTTTATAAAATTAATCATGTACCAGGTAAAATTGGAGAGCAAAACTTAAAAAAAAATATCTAGCACATAGAAAATGCAGCCAGATAATTAGTACATTTGTTTATTGTTGTAAGATATTTAAATTGCTATAAACTTTCTGCATTAAGATTTGGTAGCCTTTTAAAAACATCTTAAATTTTTGCATATATTCTGGTTCAGTAATTAGAATTCTGGAAAGTTTTGTTAATATAACTATGCAATTGGATAGTATATGTGTATAGGGATGCTCATCATAGAGTTATTTGTAACAGAAAAAACTTGAAAATTACCACATATCCAAAAATATGGAATTGGCTAACATTTATTTATAATTACATGATAAAATAATATGTGATATTAGAAGTGACTTAGAAATGAGTCAGCCAATAGTTGATATTTGTAGCAAGTGTAACTTGGACTTGTGGAGACTGCTGTATGGATTGAATATTTATTCTTGATCAGAATGTGGTCTCAGATTCCTTTTAATAGGAAACTCTAAGGAGCTATAGTAAAGATCAGAAATAAAAGAAAATATGAAACTCATGAGCCATACCTATTCTACTGTATAGTAATTGTCAATGTTAAAGGAATATTGACTATGGCTGTGTGTGGTGGTGCATGCCCTTAATTTCTAGTATTTGGGAAGCTGAGACAGGAGGATTTGAGTTGAAGTCAGTGCATTCTAACTTAAACCCCATTTCAAAATAAAATAAAGTAACAGAGCTAGGGTTTTGCTAGAGGTATAATACCCCAGGTTCCATCCATAATGATGCAAAGAAACAAAAAGTAAGTAGGCAGTGTGTAGGCGAAAAGGGGAAAATTACCAAGAAGTATACATAAATGATTAAGTTTTCTTTAAAGACTATTTATGTTTATACATGTACAGATAAAAATATTGGTATCAATGTTAAAAATCATTATCTCTAGGTGATAGGATTGTGTGATTATTTTTATTTCCCATAATAAAGGTGTATTATGTTTGTAGTAAGAGATATTTTCACTCATTCTTCAAACTCAAGCAGTTGAGGTTCTTTTCCCTGCATCTGTGATAGTGCACACCTGTAATCTGAGTACTTGGGAGGATGAGATAGGAGGATCACAGGTTCAAGAACAGCCTCAGCAACCTAGGGAAACTCTGTTTCAAAATAGAATAAGGCTGGGTTTATGGTGCAGAGGTAGAATGCCACTGGGGCTTTATTCCTCAGTATATCCTTCCCCATTTTAAATCGATTTCTCCCTTGACTCCTTCAGGTGCTTGAGTCTTTTTCATTGCACTTATCAGAAACTGATCTTCGTCAGAGTTGTCTGTTTCTATGCATCTTATCCTCAACTAAATTGGAATTTCTGTAGTGTAGTGACTCATATTACTCAACACAAGTGGATTGTTCTTAGCAGGTGTGGAATCATATTTTTCTGGACTGAAGTGAATAAACTGTTGGGAGTTACTGTCATCTAAATCAGGTAAGAATAAATCCATATACTCGAGGCTCAAGTACAGAGTCAGTAATTGGAAACTGATTCCAAGTGGCAACAGAATCTGTGGCTCACTGGACTCAGAGAACTTTAATCCCTTCATAGAGCTGGCCCTGACATTTTTATTTTGCACAAGCAAAGGTAGATATTTTACTTTGTGTGGAAACTGGAAGAATGGATATTTTAGGTAGGATGAACATTTTAGTTGAGTTGGACAATTTAGGCAAAAATTTTCTAGTTTTCTGTCTGTTACTTAGGCAGAATTCATCATCTCAGAGGTTTTTGAGGTCAGGAGATGAAGACTATTTTGTTGGTGTTTGCACACAATGTAGCTGTGATGTGTCATTGTTAAGAAAGGTCAGGCTGGAAATAATTTCTCCTTTGGGCAGGAAATTCAATGATCCAGAAAAGCAGTTACCTAACATTCTATCTTTGTCTGTGTCTTCAGGACTAATTTCTGATCAAAGGTACATGAAAGACTCGGTAATCTAAAGGCAGGACCTGAAGTGGAGTCAGAGAGAGAAATTCCCAGCACATACCTAATAGAATAGAGATCTTGGGAATTAACCCAAGCCTAACAAAGGTACTCGGGGTGAAGAGTATAAATGCCATTATTTTCAGAATAATTAAGCTAAATACTATAATCACCTAATTTCTTCTTAAGCTTAAACAACTATACAATGATAGCAATGACTCTCAGTGCCGGGTCTCTCTTGTTCATTGCACTGCTTCTATATTTATCATTCACAAATTATTTGAAGAAAAATATCTCTTTTTATTAATGATCTACAAAGAAGGAAAGTTTATTATAACCTTTCGGATTAAACTATTAAAGAGATGAGCAATGCTTGCCTGAGACAGAGAAGAACATTACATATAGAAATAACTGACAGTACAATTGAAGTCTGTGCCCTTTCATTCTTTGCTTGATAGATGTCCCATTCTATGCTGGGACTAATGATTCCAGCTCTTAGTATTATAAAACTTCATGTATGTGACAATTGACACTAGTACCAGACTTATAATTATTAGGAAAATATTAATAGGAAATTTAGATGTCTCTAAAGTTTAGTGTGGCCTTTCTAATTATATGTACATAGATAAATTGATCATGTGGGTGGCAGAATCATTATGTCTCTATCTGTATATAATTTTGTGTAGGTTTTGGAGAATAGGATGATCTGCATTCATACAAATATAGTAATAGCATAATTAATAAGTTTTCCTGGTTCCTCTGCTCCATGATAATCTAGCTTGTTTTCTTTCCTGCCAAAGATCTTATTTCTAAATCTTTAGTCAAACATGGAATTTTTTAGCTGGGAAACAGTGGTAAAAATGTCTGCACAAATTTCAAACTTTTTCAGACTAAAGAGTTTCGTTAAGGGAAAGAGCTAATAAAGGCAAAAGGTAGAATCCTGACTTCTGGTACTGTGTGTGTGTGTGTGTGTGTGTGTGTGTGTGTGTGTGTGTGTGTGTGTGTATCTCTGTTAGTTACTGGGGATTGAACTCATTCTGCTTCTGAGCTACATCCCCAACCCCCAAACCTATTTTAAAACAAGGTCTTACTAAGATTCTGAGGCCCTCACTAAGTTATTGAGCCTGGCTTCAAACCCATGATCCTCCTGTTTCAGTATCCCAAGTACTGGGATTACGAGCTTCCAGCACCACATAGTTTAGTTCTATGCTTTTAACACGTCTTCATTACACTGTTCTGTCTCTTCTGCTATACTAGGGGTTTCTCAGTTAGAGTCTCATGTACATCAGCCCTTAAATTCATGTTATTCTGAATGTAGTCCTTGTACCTGCATTGATCCTTGACTACTCCTGGCCCATAATAAGTAAATAAATAAGAAACATTCAGAAAATTTTATTATTTATTTATTTATTTATTTATTTATTTATTTATTTATTTATTTTCAGTACTGAGGATGGAACCCAGGGGCATTCTACCTCTGAGCTACGTCCCCAGCTCTACATTTTTTATTCTTTATTTTTAAACAGGAGATCATTAAGTTGTGGAGGGCCTCAATAAGTAGCTGAGACTGTCCACGAACCTGCGACCTTCTTGTCTCAACATCCCAAGTACTGGATTACAAGAGATTACAAAAAACTTTTATAAAAATTAATTTGACATAATAATTTACATTTATAATAAACAATTTTCTAGTTTTGTAATTTTATTTATCTAGAACCTTATTTTTATTTTATTTTATAAATTCATATGTTTTTACTGGGTTAGAAACAAAAACTATTCCATCACCATAAATGGACTGAAAAGTGTTAATCTAAGTGTGGCATTGAGTTTTCCTAATAGTTGATGAAGCATTACAAGAACTGAATTCTTATGAATTTATGGAAGTAATCAGAAAGAATGAGCTTACTATACACATGAGGGTTGAACCTGAACATTTGAAGAGAATAGTTTATGGGATATACAACAGGAAAAGTAGAGCTATGACACATTATTATGACATCCTACTAATTACTTTCTAGTTTCTGAAGTTCTTTTAGAAATACAATTTTTGGACAAGGTCAAGAAATCTATTGGCAATTCATAGCACATAGAACAATTATATGCTATGACTGTAATACATTTTCCTACCATCTTTGTGGTACTGGAGTTTGAAAACAGATGCATTCTACTTCTCAGATACATCCCCAGCCCTTATTTTATTTTTTGTCTTTAAATAGTTTCATAGGTTGCTGAAAGTCTTGCTAAGTTACTGAGGCTGGTCTTGAACCTGTGATCCTGTTTCAGCCTCCCAAGTACTAGGATTAGAGGTGTTTGCCACCACATCCAGATTTCTACCATATTTTAAATACATAGTTATCTTCTTGTTTCTTAACCTAGCCAAGGTTATTCTAATTACTAATCAAATTTCATCTTCATATAAGAGGTCTAATTCAGTCATCTGGGCTTCCTCTCTCCTCAGATTCAGTAAGTATAATTACTTCCCATTATTTTGATAAAAGGCAAACACATGGATGCCTGAACACAGTGTCAATCACAGTGGACAATTACTGGAGATTTCTTCCAGAGTTGTTGATGGTAACTGTTCCATCAGACAACCCAGCCTTTGGTTAACCCACAATGAGGGCAAACCCAGCAACCTAAACTACCAAACAGAACTGAAAGGTGAAAATGAGAAAACTCTGTGACCAGTGAATAAAATCTCAGTGAGCAGGTCATACAGGAGCTGTCCACTGTTTGAAATACCAGGTCAGCACATAGAGTTGCCCAAGGTCAGGATGAAAAGTCTTGGTGCTGTGTGTAGGCTAAAGTTGGTAACTGATTCTCTTCCTTTCTCCTTGAATAGCCTTGAATGTGCACTGACCCTCTGCAATCACATTTTCTTTTTTTTGTCCATTCTCAATGTACTGACAGGGCTTTGTGTATTATTTTTTTTCCAGTATTTTATTTATTTATTTTGTATATATATATATATATATATATATATATATATATATATATATATATATATATATAATTTTTTATTGGTGCACTGTATTCATACATCATAGTAGGATACATACTTTTGTAGACATACATGCACACTTTTCCCAGTCAGACCCCACCCAATCCCCACCCCATTCTCTCCCTATCCCTCCCTCCCATGCTTGGCTTAGTAGTTGACATCTAGTATTATGGCAATATATCTAAAATTAAAAATGATAATCTCACATAACAGTTTCATTTGTCTGATACTAAGCTTTTGATGACTTAAAGATAACATTTCAATATTTCTTTTTACTTTCTTTCTTACCAGACAATCTATTTTTTCTATTTTTTAGGTGAAACTATCATATATTTATATATTTATTTTTCAGAAAAAAATCTATCCTAATATGGAATATGGACTCTAGGTACCCAAAATGATCTTGAAAAAGAACAAAGCTAGAAGATATATATTTTCTGATTTCAAACCATATAAAGCTACAATAATTGAAACAGTGTAGTACTATTCTAAAGGCAGATATATAAACCATTGGAGTTAAATAAAAGCCTAGAACTAAATTCTTCCCTATATTGTCAAGTTATTTTTGGCAAGGTTTCCACGAACATTTGGTGGTGGAAATATTAACCTTTTAACTAAATATTGTTAAAAAATAATAATTACATGGAAGAGAATAAAATTGGACCCTTACCTAATCCCATATACAAATATTAACTCGAAATAGATAATAGACCTAAATATAAATCTTAAGACTATAAACTTTTAGGAGAAAATCTGGGTCATTAAACCTCACAACATTGAAATTGGCAGTGATTTCTTGGTTATGATTTCAATGGCACAGGCAACAGAAGAGTATACAAACTCCCTAAAAAATAAAAAAAAATATTGTATATCCAAAGACAATGTAAACAGAGTTAACAGTTACTAATAGAATGGGATAAAATATTTCCAAATGCTATATCTGAAGGTATATTAATATTCCAACTAGAAATCCTAAAAATTAACAACAATAAAGGCAAACAATACCCTTTAGAGATAGGTAAAAGACTAACATAAATAATGAATCTCCACAGATAACCAATCTTAGTTGTCTGTTGGATGGAAAATCTTGTTTCTCTAGTACTGGAGTGTGTTACCTATTTCTTCTTTGTAGGTAATCTCTTTGAGTATTTTCTCTAGTGCTGGTTTTGAAGACATAAATTCCTTCAGTTTCTGTTTGTCATGGAAGCTTCTTATTTCTCCATCATATTTGATAGAAAGTTTTGCTGGGTAGGAAATTTTTGGCTGGAAGTTGTTTTCTTTCAGAGTTTGGAATATGTTACTCCAAGCCCTTCTGGCTCTCATGACTTGGTTTGGGAAGTCTGGAGTGATTCTAAATGCTTTGCCTCTGAATGTCACTTGGCCCTTTGTTTTTGTTGCCTTTAAGATTCTCTGCTTGGCTTTCTCATTGGTCATCTTGACAATTATGTGGCGTGGGGATCCTCTTCTCCGATCCTGTCTAAAGGGAGTTCTATAAGTTTCCTGGACCTGTGTATCGACCTCTTGCTCTATGTCTGGAAAATTTTCTGCTATTACTTCCTTGAAGAAATTTTTGATCCCTTTGGTTTCACTTTCTTTTCCCTCCTCTATTCCAATTATTCTTAGGTTAGCTCTCTTAAAATGGGCCCATATTTCTTCAATATCAGATTCCTGCTGTCGGATATTTTTTCCTAGATTAGAAACTACGCATTCATTTTTGGAATGATCATCTTCTAAGAGCGAGATTCTGTTCTCCATGTGGTCTAATCGGTTGTTTGTGCTTTGAATTGAGGCCTTTACTTCATTAATTGCATCCTTTATCTCTTTTTGGCTCTCTCTGAGTTCTTTTCGAAGCACCTCTATTATTTCTACAGTTATTTTCCTGATTTGATCTTCTAGAAATCTCTGATTTTCAGTTTTATCGGGTTCTGATGTTGTGGGGTTGTGGGCATTTATTGCTCCAGTATTATTCCTCTTTCCCATGATTTCGGAGGTTTGTGCCTTCTCTGGGTTCTTCCCTTGGGTCACTATGACTTCACGTAAGGTGTTCTGGATCTCGAGTCTGTAGTATCTCAGACCCCACTACTCCTTTACTGGGTTTTATCACAGAGTCTCCGACCCAGAGAGTCGATAGAGGCTCCTTTAGTCTGTTAGTGGTGCCAGGTTGCACGTTCTCCTATGGTGTGATATCTCTGCCACCGCCCCTCCACCACTGGGTCAAATCCCAGGGAGTACAGTACTGGGATTTCTCCTCTGTGGCCTGCAATTTGACTCACTGTTCTTTAGTACGCAGATGTAGCTGTACTGGCCTCGCTGAATTCGGTGCTGCTGCCGCCGGTGGCAATATGGCGCCGCTGCTATGCCCTCGGCTGTGGGGCTGGCGTTTTTCTTCTTGGTTTTGATTTCCACTCTGAATCCCTGCAGCGTGTGCTGAGCTCAGCCACTGGGAACTTTAGATGCTCTCTGCGCGGAGAAATCCCACCTGGCTGTTCCGCAGTGGCTCACCTCGGCTTGCTGTAGCCATCCCGTGAATTCGCCAGTGCCACCAGCAGTATGGCGCTGCTGCCGCGTCTGCCGCGTCCTCGGGCGTGAGGCCGGTGTATCTCCTCTGTGGCTCTGTTCTCAGTCCGCTTTCTTTCTGGAGCCTGGTGATTTTTTGTTTCACTGGTGACGGTGTTTTCTGGCTATGAAAGGCGCTGATTTTGTGGTAATGGAGATTTGTTGTTAGCGGGGCTCTTAAGCCCCGCTTTTCTCAGTCGCCATCTTCCCGGAAGCCTTTGTGTATTATTTTAATGGCTCTTTTCTAACTTTAATCCAAATTTTTTTTACACCTTTTCCTCTTGCGACCTCCCAATTTAGAGAATATAAGGCATGAACTGTGTTTCATGTATATTTATATGCTCAGCATCTAGTACATAATAAGCATTTCATAGTGTTTGTTGAAGAAATAAATAAAGGTTATATGATTTTTCCTTCAATTCTTATGAGGTATAAAAGCCCCTTTGTGGCCCCAGTTATCATAGATTCTTTAGTAACAAAATGTGTATATATCACAGTACTTCAATCTACCAACAGGTTACAGTTTCTTTTTGAAAACATCTATGATTCCAAAAGAAGTACAAAAGACACTGACGTTAAGAGAAGAATTCATGCCTGAATTCCTGCTTCTGGCACCATCCTACTAGTCTGTTTCCATGTATAACTGTGGAGAAAACAATAGTAGATATTATTTTCTAATTATATTCAATGAATTACAGGTAATTTAGCTGCCATTCTTCTAATACAGATGGTTAATGTCACTCAAGATCATAAGTAAATTTATAAAAGATTAATACTTCTTATTATATTCTTATTTTAGTGTTTATTATTTAAGAAAACAAGCAGTTTATCACCCATTCTTCTCCGATCTATCACCGCTCTTCCATAAAAGCCTTAAAAATCTTTTGACCTTAGCTTATTCTTACTATTTATTTCCCAGCTAAGCTAGTAGGGTTTTTACTCTGTAATTTTCTAGGTTATTATTCCATTTTTATTTTATAAAAGAGAATCACCTCTCCCACCAACTGAAACCTGTTAAATATCATGTAAGTTCTCAAAAACAATATCTAATTGACCCATGAGACCCCAAATAATTTTAAAAACACCTTGTTAGAAAAATAGATATTGTAAATTTGAACTCACTTAAGTTCCTCCCACGTCTCCTCCCACTTCTGGACTTCTTGCCCTTTTATCTTCTTTGGGATCTGCTCTGTTTTCAATTATAGCTAATTTTACAAACATGGATTTAATAGTGTTACCTATGATTAGCTCTCCAAAAAGAAAAAAAAATAAGATAAAAAAACAAAATCAGACTAAAATAAACCAACCAACCAAATGAACAAACAAACAAAAACTTCTGTGCCATGTTATCATTTTTACATTGACCAGATGTCATGCTTTCCCGTGAGCTAGCAAATCCTTGTGTGCCTTACTATGAAGATAACTGGCACTGAGTATAGAGTGAAAAATGTATATTCTACCTTTTGTGCTAATGTTGCTCTGATCCCTTTTTTCCCATTAATACAAAAGCAAACCTAAAACCAAAACCCAAACTAAAACATAACCTGTTAAATATGTAGGGGTGAAATGTGTAGGTGAGAAGAGGAATGTGGATATTTTACTGTGTGTGCTTGTGTGTGTGCACGTGTGTGTGTGTGTGTGTGTGTGTGTGTGTGTGTGTGTTGTGTGCACGTGTTTGGGTTTTCTGTTACTGGGGATGGAACCCAGGGGCAGGGACATACTACTCTGAGCTACACCCCAGCTCTATTTTATTCTTTCTTTTTTTTTTTTATATCCCCAGACCAATTTTTATTTCTTATTTGGAAACAGGGTCTCCCTACTTGCTGAGGCTGTCCTCAAACCTGTAATCCTCGTCTCATCCTCCCAAGTACTAAGATAACAAGTGGGTGCTACCAGGCCCAACTTATTCTTTTATTTTGAAACACAGTCTAAGTTGTGGTGGCTCTCACTAAGCAGTTGAGGCTGGCCACAACGCAGTGATATCCTTTCTCAGCCTCTCAAATACTGGGATTATAAGCACATATCACAACGTATGGCTTTTGAGTGTTATTTTTACTTAAAGCACTTTCTGACATACTTAAAACTATTAATTTGATAAGCTCATTACCTAAGGAGAAATAAAAGTTAAATACATTTATTTACATGGAACCAACACTTTGAATTTTGCCAATATTTGATTATTAACACTGTACTTAGATTTTTATGTTTTAGTGGTATTTTAATAATGAGGATTATATTGCTAGTATGTTAAGCAAACCAAGCAGCAGAATAATTCTTAATGATTTCATAACTAGAGATTTCTGCTTCAAAGAAATATGCTTTGTTTATCATGTATTCTAATCATATAATATAGTGGAATGCAGTAGTAAGCTGACTCCAGAGAACTAGAACCAAGAGGATATATAAATACTTCAGGCACAAGCATTTTCCAGTATGGAGATGGAGTTCATAATTAAGAGGCTGGATGACCAGCAAAATACTATGTTAATTCTGAGTTAACTCAGGACAAATGTTACTGTTGTTTCTTTAAAGAGGAAATAAAAGCACTCACAAATAAATTCCTTTTTATTTTATTTTATTTTTTATTAGTGCATTATAGTCTCAAATCATAATGTAGATCAAGCTGACAATGGCATACATTCACTCAGTACTTTGTGCCCTCCCCCACCTCCCCATTTCCCTCCCTCCCAATACCAAGTGTCCAGGTTAACAATGTTATATTCACATGTATACACATAGTCACAGGTAGCATTTCCATTAATGAACCTCATCCTTCTTATTTCCCTACCCTTCCTCCTTGGCTCCACTGAGGATCTCTTCCACTCTCTGGAGTCTCTCTGGTATCCCAAATACTCCCTAGCTCGAGCATATTAGAGAAAACATATGTGCTTTCTCTTTCTGTGCTTGACTAATATAAATTAACATAACATTCTTCAGGGCTTTCCATCTTCTTGTGAATGACATAATTTTGTTCTTCTTTATTGCTGACTAAAATTCCATCGTGTGTACTTCCCATAATTTTGTAATCCAATATTCTGTTGATGGACATCTAGATTGGTTCCATAGTTTAGCTATTGTGAATTGTGCTGCTATGAACATGGCTATGCATATGTTACTATAGTTCTCTGATTTCAATCCCTTTAGAAAGATACTCAGTAGTTTGTACAGCCGGATCATATGGTGGACCCAATCCCAGTTTTCTAAGAAATTGCCACATTGATCTCCATAGTGGCTGAACTAGTTTGCACTCCCACGAACAAGTGTAGAAAAGTTCCCATTTCCCCACATCCTTGCCAACATTTATTATTATTTAATATTTTTATGCTTGTCATTCTGATTGGGGTTAGATAGAATCTCATTGTAGTTTTGATTTGCACCTCCCTGATTACTAATGATGTTGAACATTTTCTCAGGTATCTTTTGTAAAGTGTCTATTCAGTTACCTTGTACTAAGTTGTGACATGGTTATGGAAAAGGATTATCTGCCTTGTAGGTCTTTGCATATTATTTTTATACATTATTGGTGCAATGTAATTATATATCATAATGAGATTCAAAGTGATACAAACATACAGGCACACATGACTTGGGCTATTATGGCAGAGTTTAAGAGTGACAGTAAATCTCTGAAAAAGTTCACCCATTAATTCAGTAAATCAAGAGACCATATAAAGCTAAAAGGGCATTGAGGACAGGATGAAGTGTAGGGGGCTGTGACTACAGAGTTAGTAATAAAGCAAAGCAAGTACTAGGAGTTGTGAGGAAAAAAATATCTGCTATAGTGATTGTGGTCAGAAAGTATAATGCAGTAAACAAAATTATCATAGTGTTTTAAAATAATGTGATCCCCTTGCTATATACATGTCCCAAGGTACAAGATGATGTAGGAACATGAAGAAAAGAAGGCTAAAGATACTACATATTGAGGTGGCCCATAATTCATGAATACATTGTTTGTTACTTAGAATGATAATAGATGATAGGGTTTGGGTGGAGAAATGTGAGCCAAATACTATGTTATCTAGAAAGGTGGAAAAGTGTTAAAAAGTTATAACTGAAGCCAGAATTATCAATATGAAGATAACTGGCAATTTATGATATGTATGGACCAAAGCAGAACTTTCTTTTTGAGGGGGTGGTACTAGGGTTCCTGGAAGCCCTTCTACCTCTGGGCTACACTCCCAGACCTATTTTCTATATTTTTGAAACAGGGTCTCTTAAGCCAGCATGGCTGGCCTCGATCCTCCTGCCTTTGCCTCCCAAGCATGGGGATTACAAGCATGTGCCACCATGCCCACCTAAAGCAGACCTTTTGGAAGCCAATAAGGCCTTCGAGATTCAAAAGCCCAGAGAGGGTGTGTTTTCATGACTCTAAAACAGTGCCAGGAATGGAAAATTGTATCAGATTAAGATCTGGCTTGAAAAAGTGGGACTGAGGTGAAATGTGAATGGCCTGACTTGAATGAGTATTCAAGGGGGAAACTGAAATAAAAAATCTGGATCAATAATAGTTGGTTTGGCCCAGCCTGGTTGTGCATGCCTATGATCTCAGTACTTGGGAAGAGTGAGGCAGGAGGAACAATGACAAGTTTGAGGCTAGCCTGGGAAACTAAGTGAGGTCATATCAAAATATAAAAAAGGGCATAGTGGTAGCTTAGTGGTAGAGTGCTCCTCAGCTCAGTGCCTAGTATAGCATTGGTAACAACAACAAAACAAAACAAAAAGACCAGTTGGTTTGGAGAATAAAATTAAAGAAGCTGTGATTTGGAAGTAAGCAAAAGTCATATATTAAAAACACATCCTCTTTCCTAGAAATACTGGGAATTCAGTGTCTTATTAATCCCATATACACACACGCACACATACAGACACACACACTCATACACACACAAGCACATATATACATATAAACATAGACACACACTAATCAAGTCTGCTCCCAAATTTTACAAAAAGAATTGAGAGTAAATTTAAAATTCTGAAGAACAGCAGAATCTCTCATTGCATAATTGCAAATGTCTAAGGACACTGATTTCCAACAAACTATGCAAACAAAAATATTTAAAAATTTTAAATCTTTGTTAAAAACATGCTGAAGAGTGTTGTTATATAATGTTAAAATATGTACAAAGTATTACATAAAACTTAGAATGAAATTTTCTGTCCGGTTGATTAAAAATTTCTTTAATAATAGACAAGAGTTGGGGAACAAAAGAAAGAATAAAGGCAAAGACAAAACAGACCAATCAGTATTCTCCAACCCACTGCAGTGGACAGACCAGATTCACTACCAGGTTGCTCTTTGTACCTGAATGATGGATGGTGAATTCAGAGTGCTGACATCAATCCAAGTGATAATTTACCTACTAGAAATTCTACTTCTAATACTGTTTTGAATCAAGAATTTTACTGATGTGAGTGTCAGGCTCTGAGCTCATTAAGGGTAAATTGACACATCCGCCTTTTATCATGTGATTTGATCCCAAAGGCAAACAGGTACAACACTGGCCTTCCTTCAGAAAGCGGCTTATAAAGGGAGAGCTAAGCACTGATCTCCGGGGCTCCTGAGTCCTTTGATGAGCTTCTGGCAGTTACTGTTTGCCCTCTTCCCTTTCCTGTTGAAGCTTTTGTCTCCTTTGATGGTTTGTTCTAAGGAGCAGGCACAGAGAAACACTTCCATACATCTGGCTATGTCAATTGCCCCATCACATTTGGGGTACCATTAACTTTCAGAATCCACCCATCTCATTATTGCACAAAGCAAAATCAGCTCATTTCTCCCCTTCTTAGTCTGCAGACTGTAGCATCATATCCTCTGTGGAGAAAAGCACAAAAGTTCTCTGTCTCATCCCCAGAGAGGCTTTATACTCTCTCCCCTACATCAACCTGACAAGGGCATGCTTGAGCAGCACCACTTTGACCCATGGGTTGTAGAACTGGACTAAAGAACTCTGAGCACCTTGTGAAAATCCTCCTGGAACCATCTCTTCTAAGATAATTCTGTTTTCCTTAAAAATAGATTAAGAAAAAAACTGAGTTTTCAATAAAAAAATGTGATTTTGAATTTAGCTCCACAAATTACCAGGTATGTAAAACTAGGCAAACCTCCTTTCTGAGTCTCCTTATGATATCAGAATAATAAGGTTTACATCCAAGCTTCTGTGGAGAAATAATGAGATGATCTATGAATAATTACCTGGCAAAGATCCCGGTCCCCCAAAAGGCTGCCCAATAAATGCTAATCCTATCATGCCCTTAGTGGGCATCTGAATGAAGGCCAGGCATTGTGCTAAGTGCTTCCCAGATACCATCTCACTGAATCCTCCCAGCCATCTGGTGAGGGAGTCATTGTTTATCCTCATGAATTTGATGAGGAAATGAAAGCTGGAGAGTTAAATAACTAGCTCAAGTGACACAACAGCAAGTATAAATCCTGGAATTTGAACTCATACGACAACACACTCTTTCCTTTAGCATACAATGTTTTGAATTTGAAGCAGAAAGCAAAAGAGCCATAAAAAAGAAGAGACTGGAGCTCTAATGGACTCCCGTTCCCATATCTAAATGACTTGATGCATCCCTTACTTAACACGTGTTACCTGATAGCTCCTCAAACATAATGTGAGCTCTTTGAGGTTCTAAGTTTTACTATTTGTTATTATTTTTAATGTATAAAGCACAGTGCCCAGAAGATAGTAACTTTAACTAAAGTTTTTTTGTTTGTTTTTTGTTGTTTGTTTTGGATGATTTATGAACTCCTGTACTAGTAGGGAGGAAAAGTTTTGGTAGTGTTTAGAGGGAGTAGGGTCTACAGTATTCCAGATAAAAAGAGTGAGGAATGACTATGGTTTCAAACATGACTGGACAAGGCAAGTTTTAATGAAAACTTGCAAGAGTTCATTCCAAAGATTCAGTGACGAGGAATTAGCCTGAGAACTATCTCAAATTTGAAACACCACTTGGGATGATTTGGATTTCTTTGATATTCCTTGTCAAACTGATACTGATTTCATGCTAGTGTCTCTTCAAGTTTCCATGCCCAATAATGTTTCACAGGCCAATAATTTCCTACACATTATGTGGGGGCACTCAGAATTTCGGCTACTTAAAGATAAAAGGTAAGTAGTAGATAAAATGAATTATGAAGACTATTGATTCTCTTGAATTCTCATTGCAAGAGGGAGGGTTCTGTAGAATTAAAAAATGAAACAATAATATTGTTTCGAAACATTGAGCAAAATCCTTGTGGAAACCGGCAATAACTTCACTATATGATTTACCTAAGGGAAGAGGGCTATACCTCTTGGTATTAATTCTTGGAAGCTTTATTCACCTTGAGGCACCCTATGATTTCTCTGAAGTGAAGGAGATAAGCACATAGAGTGACTGGCAGCTGCTTTCATGAGCCGGCAACACACTGATTGAGAGAAGGAAATATGGGGCTGGAGAGGAAAGTTGGAATCAGC
Organism: Muscardinus avellanarius; assembly: GCF_963383645.1. NCBI lineage: Eukaryota > Metazoa > Chordata > Mammalia > Rodentia > Gliridae > Muscardinus > Muscardinus avellanarius. Next base: position 88,387,661 of record NC_137786.1, on the reverse strand, counting down.
CCACTAGGTAATTGAAAAGAAGACTGTGGATCAAAACTTTAAAATAATGTTGCAGATCTGCTTCAGTATTTCATGGTAGACACCTAAAACTCATAGTTTCTGCTTCTTAGGAAACTGCTCTAGTATATGTTTGGAACACATTTTTTTTTCTAAGGTATTCTCATTTTAGATTGCCTTTAAAAAAATTCCCCAAGCTAGCATACTTCTATACAATGACAGGTAATCAGTAAGTAGGTTTTAAAGTATCAAAATTTTCCTTCGATTAACATATATACAAATTTTATTTAAAAATTCTAATGCTTTGTAATGTTGTAGGTCTCTTGGTATTCACAAGATTTAGGAATCTAGAAAGAAAGTAGTATAGTGTTAGTGGGGAAAATAACCTTCATATTTTCTAATGTGGCAATATCCTCCAAATCTTAATTTAAAACATTAATAATATTTTAAATATTATTAATATTAACATTGAATTTAAAATATTCTTCATATTCTCTAAGCAATTCAGATACTTTGAATGCTAGCTTGTATTCTCTTCTTCTTGTTATTTTTGTACTGGATATTGAACCCAGGTATATTCTGCTTCCAACCTATTACCTCATCCTATATTTATTTATTTACTTACTTATTTATTTATTTATTTATTTATTATTTACTCATTTAGTGTTACTGAGGATAAAACCCAAGGGCATTCTACCTCTGAGCTACAACCTCAGTCCTATTTTATTTTATGTAGAAACAGGGTCTCACTAAGTTGCAGGGGGCTTCAAAGTTTCTGAGGCTGATGGAAAACTTGCAATACTCTTGTCTCAGCCTCTCAATTACTAGGATTGCAAGTATGCATCCCCATGCCCAGCTTTCAGTCTTTTTAACTTTATTTTTTTAAATTTTGAAATGGGTTCTTACTAAATTGCTGAAGGTTTAACTAAGTTGCTAAAGCTGGCCTCAAATTTGTGATGCTCCTGACTCAGCCCCCCAAATACTGGGATTATAGGTTTGAGCCACCACATCCAGCTTTGAAATCCTATTTAAATGATGCATCTTATTCTCAGTCCATATTTTTTAAAAATCTGACACATAGAGAAGTATTCTTGAATCCAGATTTCTATAACAAATATTTCCAAGTTCCTCTACCTTCTTCCCTCATCATCAATTTCACATTTTTATAATATAAATTTTTTTTTAGTTTTTAATTTTTTAATTTTTTTCTTTTTTCTTTTTGGTGGTACTGGGGTTCCTGGAAGCCCTCCTACTTCTGGGCTACACTCACAGACCTATTTTATACTTTTTTTAAAATTTTTGGAAACAAGGTCTCTTAAGCCAGCACAGCTGGCTTTGAACCTGTGTGATTCTCCTGTCTGCCTCCCAAGCGCGGGGATTACAAGCATGCATCACCACGCCCGGCTGAAAATTTTTATTATTAAAATAATCTTCAGAATGTTTACATATGCACAACAAACCATGAGTGTTGGCAAAACAACAACAACACACACAAAAAATGGACAAGATAAAACAAAAAAATAGGTGTGTCTACTCCATCCATTTTCATGTCACAACCAGGTGTGGAGACAATAAATGAGGTCATAAAAGTGGCTCTTGAGCTGTAAGGACTACAGCTGCTCTGTGCAGTCAAGACATTATCATTATTAATTACCTTACTCATTTTTGAACCATCTGCTTCCAAACATGGGTATTGGTAGCCTGGTTCTCCTTCGCTGGTTCCCCCAAAGTGTCTTACACATATTTAATCTTCAGCTGATTTCAAAAGAAGGAACAGCCTGTACAGATGGACGATGCTGGAAAAGGAAAGACATTAATCCATTTATTTGATGTTTCTTTTGTTTGAGACAAGATTATTCACTCATATTAAACTCTTTTGGATACTTTGCTGCGGCTACTATGCTAATAGGGTTTTTACCCAAAATTTGCTTTAAAAAAAACTAAATAATGCCATCTGGTGGTGAAAATAAACACTCTGTTGATACCTAGAAGGTCTGGATTTTCTTTCTGCATTATTATATCTCCATTGATGTAACAATGTTTAATGAATTAATGATACTATTTGGAAGTAAAATAACTTTACAATCAAGATAAAAATAAATTGTTTGGAATATATTTAGCCAGATCCAGTAATACAGTGGCAAAATTCCTAATTCAAATTCTTTTCAGCCATAAGAAGTGGTAAGAAATTGTGCAAATTTTCACTTCTTCATTCAGATTGGGAATAGAAATTTCCTAGCCTTGGATGTTATCATTTCTTTTGTAGCTACAAGTAAATAAAATGTAGTCACTCATGAAATTCAAGGCTGCTCATGTGATGGCAGACCAACTTCCTGCAGAGTTATAATACTTTCATGGATTCTTTCTAAACTTTGTTCACCTTCACACCTTCAGAATTTGGTCATGTATGAAATGGAGAGCAGTCTACTTGGTAGAAGTTATTTTTTTGGTTGGTTAACTTTTTTATTATTTGCTTTTTTTTTTTTTTACATGAGAATCTGTGGAGCCAGGTAAGATGAACTCAATGGGTTTATGGGTTTGAGGCTGGAGACAAATATATATGAAGACTGCCTTTCACTCAGTAACCCCTCCTCTATCTTTCTATTCTCTAAAGACTAGGATATGCCCCAAGATAGGACATCTCAAAATGAGAAATATTTTCAGCAACAAACTCAATTCCTTTATCTTTTGATTTCACCAAAAATTGGCTTTTTCTAGGGTAACTGGGAATAGATCTGGTATGGAGACAGTGTTTGATAAATGTTGAATTAAATAAAAATGAAGAATGATTCTTCCCTTGCACCCTTCATAAGCCATTTTAACTGAAATGAATTTTTAAAAGTTCTAGTCTACCTAATCACTTATATGTTTTAAAAAGGCTCCATAATCAAGTCCAAATTTCTTACAAGACTACTCCCAATCTGGTCCTTAGAACTCTTTCTACTCATCTTAATTCTGACTCTTCCACTTCATTTCTCCACCCCAACACAAATATTCCTGGATGTTCACATTCACAAGCCACATACACACACACACACACACACACACACACACACACACACACACACACACACCACCTTGGAACCCATACAGATACTTGCCATTTTCCAAAGCTACTATGTTCTTTCTTTTTTTTAATTTTTTTTAATTTTTTATTTTTAATTGGTGCACTGTACTCATACATCATAGTGGGATACATATTTTGTAGACATACATGCACCCATTGCCCAGTCAGCCCCCACCTGATCCTCACCCCATTCTCTCCCTATCCCTCCCTCCCATGCTTGGCTTAGTAGTTGACATCTATTATTATAGCAATTTATCAAAAATTAAAAATGATAATCTCACATAACAGTTTCATTTGTCTGATACCAAGCTTTTGATGACTTAAAGATAACATTTCAATATTTCTTTTTGCTTTCTTTCTTACCAGAGAATCTATTTTTTCTATTTTTTAGGTGAAACTATCATATATTTATATATTTATTTTTCAGAAAAAAAATCTATCCTAATATGGAATATGGACTCTAGGTACCCACAACGATCTTGAAAAAGAAAGCTAGAAGATGTATATTTTCTGATTTCAAACCATATAAAGCTACAATAATTGAAACAGTGTAGTACTATTCTAAAGGCAGATATATAAACCATTGGAGTTAAATAAAAGCCTAGAGCTAAATTCTTCCCTATATTGTCAAGTTATTTTTGACAAGGTTTCCACAAACATTTGGTGGTGGGAATAATAATCTTTTAACTAAATATTGTTGAAAAATAATAATTACATGGAAAAGAATAAAATTGGACCCTTACCTAATCCCATATACAAATATTAACTCAAAATAGATAAAAGACCTAAATATAAATCTTAAGACTATAAACTTTTAGGAGAAAATCTGGGTCATAAAACCTCACAACATTGAAATTGGCAGTGATTTCTTGGTTATGATTTCAATGGCACAGGCAACAGACGAGTATACAAACTCCCTAAAAAATAAAAAACATATTGTATATCCAAAGACAATGTAAACAGAGTTAACAGTTACTAATAGAATGGGATAAAATATTTCCAAATGCTATATCTGAAGGTATATTAATATTCCAACTAGAAATCCTAAAAATTAACAACAATAAAGGCAAACAATACCCTTTACAGATAGGTAAAAGACTAACATAAGTAATGAATCTCCACAGATAACCAATCTTAGTTGTCTGTTGGATGGAAAATCTTGTTTCTCTAGTTCTGATGTGTGTTACCTATTTCTTCTTTATAGTTAATCTCTTTGAGTATTTTCTCTAGTGCTGTTTTTGAAGACATAAATTCCTTCAGTTTCTGTTTGTCATGGAAGCTTCTTATTTCTCCATCTAATTTGATAGAAAGTTTTGCTGGGTAGGAAATTTTTGGCTGGAAGTTGTTTTCTTTCAAAATTGGGAATATGTTACTCCAAGAAGATGGCGACCGAGAAAAGCGGGGCTTAAGAGCCCCGCTAACAACAAATCTCCATTACCACAAAATCAGCGCCTTTCTAAGCCAGAAAACAACATCACCAGAGAAACAAAAAAAAATCACCAGGCTCCAGAGAGAAAGCGGACTGAGAACAGAGCCACAGAGGAGATCCTCACGCCCAAGGACGCGGCTTCACGCCCGAGGACGCGGCAGCAGTGCCATACTGCTGGCGGCACCGGCAAATTCACAGGACGGCCACAGCAAGCCGAGGGGAGCCGCTGCGGAAAGGCAGGCGGGATTTCTCGGCATAGAGGGCATCTAAAGCTCCCAGTGACTGAGCTCAGCACACGCTGCAGGGATTCAGAGTGGAAATCAAAACCAAGAAAAAAAAAAACGCCAACCCATAGCCGAGGGCGTAGCAGCGGCGCCATATTGCCACCGGCGGCAACAGCACCGAATTCACCGAATTCAGTACAGCTACATCTGCGTACTCAAGAACAGTGAGTCAAATTGTGGGCCACAGCGGAGAAATCCCAGTACTGTACTCACTGGGACTTGACCCAGTGGGAGAGGGGCGGTGGCAGAGATATCACACTATAGGAGAACGTGCAACCTGGCACCCCCCACAGTCTAAAGCAGCCTCTATCGACTCTCTGGGTCGGAGACTCTGTGATACAACCCAGTAAAGGAGTAGTGGGGTCTGAGATACTACTGACTCGAGATCCAGAGCACCTTAAGTGAAGTCATAGTGACCCAAGGGAAGAACCCAGAGAAGGCACAAACATCCGAAATCATGGGAAAGAGGAATAATACTGGAGCAATAAATGCCCACAACCCCACAACATCAGAACCCGATAAAACTGAAAATCAGAGATTTCTAGAAGATCAAATCAGGAAAATAACTGTAGAAATAATAGAGGTGCTTCGAAAAGAACTCAGAGAGAGCCAAAAAGAGATAAAGGATGCAATTAATGAAGTAAAGGCCTCAATTCAAAGCACAAACAACCGATTAGACCACATGGAGAACAGAATCTCGCTCTTAGAAGATGATCATTCCAAAAATGAATGCGTAGTTTCTAATCTAGGAAAAAATATCCGACAGCAGGAATCTGATATTGAAGAAATATGGGTCCCTTTTAAGAGAGCTAACCTAAGAATAATTGGGATAGAGGAGGGAAAAGAAAGTGAAACCAAAGGGATCAACAATCTCTTCAAGGAAGTAATAGCAGAAAATTTTCCAGACATAGAGCAAGAGGTCGATACGCAGGTCCAGGAAACGTATAGAACTCCCTTTAGACAGGATCGGAGAAGAGGATCCCCACGCCACATAATTGTCAAAATGACCAATGTGGAAGCCAAGCAGAGAATCTTAAAGGCAACAAAAGCAAAGGACCAAGTGACATTCAGAGGCAAAGCAATTAAAATCACTCCAGACTTCCCAAACCAAGTTATGAGAGCCAGAAGGGCTTGGAGTAACATACTATGTTCTTTCAAGACTTTGACGACTGTATTAGTCTATTTTCTGTTGCTATAACAAAATATCTCAGGGTAGATTCTCTATACAAAAAATAGCTTTGTTAATTTCTGGTTCTAGAAATTTAAGTACATGGTTATGGTTTCTGCTCAGCTCTGGGCTTGGCTCTGGTGAGGGCATATGGTATCACAATAGGGGAGGAAATTTCATGGAGAGAGAGTCAAGGGTCAGGTTTGCTCATTTATAGCAGCTCATTCTCATGAGAACTATCTAATAGGGTACTATGAGATCTTTTTATCCCATCTGAGAGCAGTGTCTCAGTGGCCACATTTCCTTGCTCTATTCCTCACATCTTAAATGTTTTTAATGCTGCCACATTTGAGACCAAGCTTCTAACACAGAAAAACACATCTAAACCATATTCAAACCATAGCAGGGTCTGGAGAATCCTTTTGTGATTTGATTAATGATCTCTCAAACATTTTCAAAGAGCTCAAATATTACTTCCACTATGAACTCTTTATTTTCTCATATTTGCAATTGTGCTTTATTCTTGGTGCTCAGAGAACATCATAATTATACTTCAATGTAACACAGCTACTTTGCTGAAATTCTTTTCATGGGCATCTTCTCAAATATATCATGTGTTTCTCGAGATAACGGACTGCTTGTTTCTTTATAATCATTTAAAATATTTTAAGTATAAATGACCCCCATTAAGCACTTATTAAAATGCTTGTTTGTAGCTGGGTGTGGTGGCCCACGCTTGTAATCCCAGCATTCGGGAGGCAGGACCCTAGGATTGCAGTTCGCGGAGAGCCTCAGCTACTTAGTGAGGCCCACTGCAATTCAGTGAAACCCAGTTTCAAAATAAAGAATAAAAAATAGGGCAGGGGTTGTAACTCGGAGGTCGAATGCTACTGGGTTCCATCCCCAGACCCGCAAAAAACATTAAATTAAATTATATTAAATTAAATTAAAAAATAAAATAAAATGCTTGTTTGAGCAGGCATGGTAGTACTAACTTGTAATCCCAGTTCTTGGGAGACTGAGACAGGAGAATTGCATGTTTAAAGCCAGCCTCAGCCACTTAGTGAGGCTTTCAGCAACTTAGAGAAATCCTGTTTCCAAATAAAATATAGATCTGGAGGTGTAGCTTGGAGATAGACTGCCCCTGAGTTCCATTCTCAGTAACACAAAGAAAATGCTCTTAAAGGCATGAATGATAGGTGGCAAAAATTGCTAATTCAGCTTTAATATCCAATTTCCTTTTTTATTTAATAGAACGCCAACCTCTCCCTAGTCACTCAACTTTAAAAGACAATATGACTAAGTTCTTACCAATGAGATATGAGTGGAAAAGACATGTGACACTCCCCCACTAATTCATTATTAGTATACTACTTGTTCTTCATTTCCTTTTTTTTTTTTTTTAATCTTGTTTCTGCCAACTGTGAGTAGGTGAAAACTGACACAGTATCCTTGGACTCTGGGAAGGAAACTGATGATGAAGTTAGCTGAGCTGCTCTAACAACCTGTGAGTCTGTAAAGCCCTGGAGACCAGAGTTGCAGGACCACCCTACTCTGGATGCCATGTCAGAGAAAAACAAATTTTGTCATATTTAAACCACTGTATTTTATGTTCACTTTTAGACAGTGAATTTGCTTGTATCCTAACTAATATGTAGTTCAGTGGAAACTATCTTCTATAATATCAAAGCTTTATTTTTTCTGTTTTTTTACTATAAAAAAGTCACAGTTACATGTTAAGATATGACCTGAGAATATAATGTAAAGCATTTAAATATATTATATTTATAGATGAAATGGAAGAATGTATCAAATTTCTACTTAATACCTTAAGAATTCAAGTTATCATACAATAAAAAAAAAAAAACTTCTTAGAGAAAAGCAACTTCATAGCCTGGTGTGGTAGCACACACTTGTAATCCCAGTATTTGGGAGGCTGAGACTGGAGGATCGCAGTTCGGGGACAGCCTCAGCTACTTAGTGAGGCCCTCCACAACTTAGTGAGACCCTGTTTCAAAATAAAGAATAAAAAGTAGGACAGGGTATGTAGCTTGGAGCTCAAATGCCCCTGGGTTCCATCCTCAAACCTACAAAAAAAAAAAAAAGATACTTTATAATCTCTAAAAATATCCTCTATTCTCAAGGCTATTTTGCTCTCAGCTTCTGTATCTTCTTCCCACCCTGAAAAATTAATGATCAACTTTTGTATCACCCTTGTTATAGAGAAGTCTTGACTTTAAACCAGGCATGGTGGCACACGCTTGTAATCCCAGTACTTGGGAGGCTGAGACAGGAGGATCGCTCAGATTCAAAGCCAGCCTCAGCTACTTAGTGAGACCCTCTGGAACTTGGTGAGATCCTGTTTCCAAATAAAATATAAAAATAAGTCTGGGAGGATGGAAGTGAAAAGCCCTGGGTTACACCCCCAGGACCAATAGAAAAAGAAGTCTTAACTTTAGATAGGAGGAAGTGAAGAATCTCCATACCAACAGTCAAGTATTAATTGCTAGCATGGCCTTCAGCACCAATTCAGATCATGAAATTTTCTACTCTAAAACCAATATCCATCCTTGTTTCTATCTCTGATATCCATGAATGATTTTGAATTTATGAATGGTTTCATGTTTTTGAAATCCATGGTTTCAAAATCATGCTTTTGAAGCTGATTGATAACTGGATCACTGTAAGACCAGTGCTCCTTCCTTGCAATTGCCAGTGACCTCCCACCAGATTTTCTTGGTCCAGATCACAGGATTTAGTGGTTGACCTGCCTATTACAAATCCCCTGCTCTTTAGTGACTTTCTCCCACTATGGACCAATCAGTATCTGTGGCCATACTTTGTACATTCATCTTTTACTTCTCAGAAGATTGACATTTTACCTATAATCTGAACTTTCTTTCACAACAGAGCCTGATATTCTCAGATGATAAAGCCCTGGTTCCTCTTATAATTCTTCTTTTGTACACACTAGGGTTAATGAGTTAGGAGTGATAACACCCTGCTAATGCTGAGTGCCTTACAACTTGACAATATGTTGGTAACATATGTATTTATTACTTATATTTCAAAGCATTAGGCTGTTGGGGGTTATTACCTTTGGCAATTTCCTTCAATATAAGCTTGAAGGCATTCAAAACCACCAATGGAGAACACTGTTAATTGTCTCTGCCCTGTATTTCTTTTCTTGTCTCTCACACACTACTTTTTCATTGTTGTTGCTTTTTGTTAACTACCACTCTTTCATCTGATAAGGCTAGCAATTAAATGTCTCTCTCCTCATTCCTCTTGTTTTAATGTGTTTAGGAATGTGAGTTGGGCTGACCAGTGGGTGATTTCCTTCCACAGGGAACATTAATTGATCCAACGATGGAAAAAATAGTTTCAGGCAGGTCTCAGTTTCATTTCATGGACTGATAAAGTTGTTAACAAAGAGATAGTTTTTATTTATTCTTTTGAGATCATGAGCTATAAGGATATTAAACCTGCGGATAAAAATGACCAATAAAAAATAGATTACTGTTAACATCTTTTGAACACCTACATTGTTTTTTATTTTGCTGTAATAAATGTCCGACAAATTCTAGCTAGTTTTCTTTTACTTGCAAGAAAAATAATCTAGATGAGAAGTAGTAAACTGTGGTCCCACCATCTTTTTTTATAAATAAAGTTTTATTGGAACACAGGCACACCACTTGTTTATATATAGGCAATGGCTTCATTCTAACTTTGGCTGTAGAGCTCATTATCTATGACAGAGATGGTGCCCACAAAACCTAAAATATTTACTATCTTGTCCTATACAGAAAATATTTGCCAATCCATGGTTTCTTTTGAAACAGATTTTCTTAAAAGATATGTTTATTTTCAAACTTTTACAGTGTATTAAAATATAATATTTCTGTTTGCATAAGCCCTATGTCTTTTCTGCAGTGGTTCAGAAGAAAAAATAATTATGTCTGAAAGTATAATTTTGTGGGTGGCAGTGAATGGTGGGCAACTTTTGTTTCATAGGTTTATATTTGTATATCCTTTGTTGGAGTTTTTTGACAACTACAACTTTTACAATAATAAAAAATAGCTTAAAATAAGGTTTTATCACAGAAGATGCCAAGAAATGTAATAAAATACTATAAATTTAGTTTCCTCTTTTTCATCAAAGATTCCTTCTTCACTTGGGGTAGCTTTTCATAATTGTTCTTTCTAAAATGCTTCTGTTGGATGCTCACTAGCAGTGTCCTTCACTGTATAGAATGAGTCTGACAGGCATAAAATCAGATTTTAGAGGAAAATTTACATTTTTAAAGCAGCATCAAGAAGATGTAATATGTCCCTGAATACAAAATGGATCTGCTGACCACATAATAAATTCTGAGTATCCCCTCTTTTCTTCAGTGAATGTCCAGTGAATACTTACTGCCTGTTACTAGACTTGGAAGTTAGCTTAGAAGCTATAATAATAAGACAAAAGTGGAAAGTAATCACATTGATGCATTTTCTTTTAATATTATTTTAGTGGCATAAATTGCACATGAAACATGTTTGTGTATTTAAAAAGTCAAATAAAATGTACACAGAAATAGAAAGTCTTCTTTAATACCTCCCTCTTCCCTGACTATCACCAATTTTCCAATTCTTTATAGAGGAAAATATGATTAACAGTTTAGGCTGAGCTCTTTCAAATGTTTTGCCTGGTCAGGTTTATTTTCTACTTTATTGTTCATGTTTTATTGATTCTAAGCTGACTTATAATGAATATAATTCTATGCTTTATAAAAAAGCCATGTATTAGATAGACAGTATGTTTTTGATGTATATTTTTACCTTTTGCACCTTAAAATTTTTAGATGCATTTGTAACCTGTATAATTAATAATGATCTGTTTTTTTCTTATATTACATACTATGGAAGCCACCAGCCACCTGTGGCAATGGGGACTTGAAATGAGGCCAGTCTGAATTGATATATGATAGAGCATAAAATATATATTTTCAATGAGTGAGCATGTAAAACAGAAAATAAATCTCAGCTAGCTGGGTGTGGTGGCACATGCCTGTAAATAACCAGTATTTGGGAGGCTGAAACAAGAGGACTGCAGGTTTGAGGTCAGCCCCAGCAACTTAGCAAGTCTTTTAGCAACTTGGTGAAAATCTGTTTCAATACAAAAAGTAAAATAGGACTAGGGGTGTAACTCAGAAGTAGACTGCCCCTGGATTTAACCCCTACAACCACGCACGTATAAAAAAAAAAAAATCAATCAGTGCTTTTTGAATATTTATTACATTTGAAATTATATTTTAATATATTGAATGAACAAATATTAATAATTAAAATGATTATTTGTTTGTTTCTTTAAACTTTAAAAGGTACTAAAAAGTTAAAAATCACATTTCTGGTTTATATAATATTTTTGTTAAGAACATTGATTCAAAAATATAGAAAAAAACATAGAGTCTTTGTCCTGGGAAATTTCATGAGATTCAAAATATAAAACTAGTTTTTCTTTCCACTTATTTGGTATATTGTCATATCAAAAATGACATGTTAGTCAGCTTTCCATCACTGTCACAAAATACCCTAGGTAATCAGCCTACAGGAGAAAAGGTTTGTCACAGATGTACAGGTTTTGGCTCATGATTATTTGGTACTGTGACAAGTATGTCTTGGGGGAAATATGTGGAAGAAGGAACATGTTCACCTCCTGGTGTCTAGGAAGCAAAGAGTGAGAGGAAGGGGCGGCCAGGTTTGCAATCTCCCATTTTAGCTCACACCTGAACAACCAAATTTCTTTTCACTGGGCTGTATATCTATTCCCAGTAGTTCCACAGGATGACAGCCAAACCTTTGACACACGATCCTTTAGAATATATTTGAGATCCAAACTCAAATGGGGATGATGTTTAAAATGGAAACAAAGGTTCCAATAAAATGTCACTCTGCTAGATTTTGTTGCTTAATTTTTGTAAATTCCATTTTTGATTTAAATGTACCCAACAATGTCTGAAGTGAATTGTAATGCACTTACACTTTTTTCCTAAATGAAGTATAAGCTAAAGAACTTAATGAATTCAGTAAAAATTTTCTATTCTCCGTTGACATATCAATAAATTTAGCATGTATGCCATTAGTATGTTATTTTTGATAGAGAATGGCCGCTTTCAAAATACATAAGCAAGTCACATATATGTCAGTATGAAAGCAGTATTTTTAGTTTCCTATTAAGCTTTTGTGACTAAAAAATGTGTTTGTCTATTAAAGATGAACATAATCTAACAACCATTAGACAATTTTCCAATCATTTATATGACCTTTGAGGGAAAGATAACATGTGGCTCATGCAGTGCATTTTATTTCAGAATTTAAAAATAGATTCATAGTACTGTCTATATACTTCAGAGATTAATAGATGCCTGGCTAACCATCAAAGCTTGGTTTTGCATTGCTAGTTCAAAAGAACCACATGTGTCTTTTACACGATTTTTGGCTGTTTATATTTCAGGTTCTGTTATTTAAAATGTTAAATAAATTCTCAGTGGAAAATAGAAATGATTTTGCTTCTGTCTAGAAACTGTTTAGGTAAAGGCAGTATCTCAAGATTCCATCAGGATAACTTTATTTAAAGAATATTTATTCTGAGATTCTGGGTATACAATCAAATGTTATTTATTCAATCTAATGGAGAGCTACATATGTGGAGTACAATCACAGTAACATCATTATTCTAATTACATTTTATTTATGCTACTAACATTAATGTGTCTTCCTACATGCAATGACTTATAATAAATGTATTTTAAATAGTTACTTTTCAGAGCTCAGCTTGGTAGCATATGCTTATAATTCCAGTACTTGGGAGGCTGAGACAGGAGGATCACAGTTTTGCAGCCAGCCTCAGCTACTTAGTGAGATTCTCCACAACTTAATGAAATGCTGTTTCAAAATAAAAAATAAAATAGGGCTGAGGGCTTAGCTTGGAAATATAATGCCTCTGGGTTTAATTCCCAGTAACACACACACACACACACACACACACACACACACACACACACAGATGAGTTACCTTTCAAGGTATTACCTCATTTTAAAGAAAAATAAGTGAGACAGATAACTTGCTAAATGACCAAGGAGACATTAACATGCAATTTAATGTTTCTTATGGAAAATCCAAAGAAGATATATTTTAGTTGGCAGCATTCAAGGAATGTGGGGCTCAGTAAATATATTTTATTATATATTAACATATACTTGATTTTTTTCAAAGCCTAGTCTTATTCAAATATAAGAAATTAGATTTGGATATAATATGAATGTGTTAGCCTTTTTTTGCTATCACAAAATAATAAGATAAACAACTTAAAGGAGAAAAGATTTGTTTGGGCCCACAGTTGTAGGTGTTTTAGCTTCTAGTTGCTTGGCCCTGTTGCTTTGGACCTGTTGCAAGGCAGAGCATTGTGGTGAAGAACATGTGATGGAACAAAGCTGCTCACCTCATGTTGGTCACAAAGCACAGAGAAAGACAAGAAGGAGCTGTGTCCCAATATACTCATCGAGGACATGCTCCCAGGAACCTAGCTTTCCTCCATTAGCAGAAGGGTTTCATCACCTCCTAATGGTGCCACAGTCTGGGCAGCAAGCTTTCAACATGTAACCTATGTGGGGCAGTTAAGATCTAATGATAATATTGAGTAAATCCACTGGAATTTCATTTACACTAATTGACACACAATTGTACATATTTATGGGGTACATTTTGATACTTTGATGTATACAATGTGTAACAAACAATTAAGGGTAATTAACATTTCTGTCACCTGAAACATTCAATATTTATTTATGTTTGAAATATTTAAAATGATCTCATCTAGCTGTTTGGAAATATATCATAAATTGTGCAAATTATAGTTTACCTACTAAAGATAGAACACTAGAACTTATTCCTCCTTTCTAACTGTATTTTGTTACTCATTACCCAACTTCTCTATCCCACTTTTCTACTCCTCTTAGCCTCAGCTGGCCACTAGTCTACTTCTAGGACCCCAACTTTGTAACTTCTACATATGAGTGAAAACATGCAATATGTTTTCTGTGCCTGGCTTATTTTATTTAACATAATGTATTTTATTTAACATAATGTAAAATGGTCATCCATGTTGCTTAAAATGACAGGATTAGGGGTCCCTGAGCCCCTGACCCTGGGAGGGTGGGCAGGTGCTGGCGGGGCGCCCCTAGGTGAACCCCTCTTCACCTGGAAGGACCCTGTAAAAAAGGAAAAGAAAAGGAAAAAAGGAAAATATCGGAGACGGGTCAAGGAGGTGGTGGATGCCAGGATACTGGAGATGCAGACAAAACTTATCCAAATGAACTGGAATTATTGGAAAAATTCCCCGCTAAGGAGGACTGTTTCTTCTCTACATTATTAAGAATCTTGGATATCACCTGTAAGGAGAGAGACTTTAGCAGACACCAAGGAGAAAGGTGGTGCTGAAAGAGGTCTCCGTATTGGCGGTGGAGAATTGTATTCAGGAGAAGCAGAAATCGGAGCCCACCAACCTTATTTTTTTATTTTTTATTTTTTGGAGAAATTATACCAAAGGTTGAATGCTACCGTAGTGCATGCTTAGGAAGATTGGACAACATTCAGAGTGGAAAAAGAGATTGGGAAAGATTTGAAATGGTGGAGGCAGTGGCAATGGCAGTGGCCAGTACTCAGGGGAGGAAGAGATCTGATACTTTACACTTGGAACCTTTGAAGTAATGACCCCAGAGGCAGAATGCTACCACCACCATGCACCCTCGAGAACGTAGGACAAATCATTGGGCGAAGAGGGTGATCGGATTAGAGCCTGCCGAGTGGTGAGGCCGGCGATGGACACAGCAAAGCTGGGATCAGAGCCTGCCGTGAGGCAAGGCCGGTGCTGGGGCCTCCAAGGCCAGGATCGGAGCCTGCCGAAGGGTCAGGCAGGTGCCAGGGCCAGCGTGGCCAGGATCGGAGCCTTCCGTGAGGCAAGGCCGGTGCTGGGGCCTCTGAGGCTGGGATCAGAGTCTGCCAAGGGGTTAGGCCGGTGCTGGGCCAATGGCCGGCATCGGAGCCTTCCGTGAGGCAAGGCCGTTAGTTATTGAGGCCTCCAAGGCTGGGATAGGAGCCTGCCGCGAGGCAAGGCCGATGCTGGGGCCTCTGAGGCCGGGATCAGAGCCTGCTGAGGGGTTAGGCTGGTGCCAGGGCCACTGTCTGGCATCGTAGCCTTCAGTGAGGCAAGGCTGCTACTGCGGCCTCCGAGGCCTGGATCAGAGCCTGCCGAGGGGTTAGGCCGATGCCGGGGCTATTGGCTAACATTGGAGCCTGCCGTGAGGAAGGCCGGTGCTGGGGCCTCCGAGGCCGGGATCGGAGCCAGCTGAGGGGTTGGGCCAGTGTCGGAGCCAGCGAGGCCAGAACCGGGGCCTCCCATGAGGCAAGGCCACTGCTTGAGCCAGAGAGGTCTGGATCAGTCCACCGCGTAGCCAGGCCACAACTAGGGCTGTCAAGAGTGGGATCGGTATTTTCAACGCGGCATGCACAGAGGAATATCGCAGAAAATTGAAACCAGATGCTTCCCCTAATCAGCAATAACTAGGAGGAAACGGGCAACAGGAAGTGGTCGAACTATAGAAAGGGCCCTATAGTGAAGCAATTAAGGTGACCAATCAGAGGGTATGGAATAGGGGAGGATGGAGCCTCTTTAAAAAGCAGGAGGTACATAAACATATGTATCAAAGTTAATCACCAAACAAGCATGGGATTGAGGGGGGGGGGGAGGGAATGGGATGGGGACTGGATGAGGGCTAATTGGATGATGTGTGCTTGTATATCCTCTCAAGTCTTATATTCCAATGTGATGTATGAATACAATGCACCAATAAAAATAAATTTTAAAAAATGACAGGATTAATTCTCTTTCATGTATAATAGCACTTTGTGTGTGTATATGTGTCTGTGTGTGTGTATTGTGTATAATTGTTTCAACATGTCTGTATACACATCTTTACCAGCATTTCTTTTTCTTTCTTCCTCTTTTTTTTTTTTTTTTGGTGGTACTGGGGTTCCTAGAAGTCCTTCTACCTCCGGGCTACACTCCCAGACTTATTTTTACATTTTTTTTATTTGGAAACAGGGTCTCCAAAGCCAGCGCACGTGGCTTGCTTTGAACCTGCATGATCCTCCTGTCTCTGCCTCCCAAGCGCGGGGATTACAAGCGTGCTCCACCACGCCTGGCAGCATTTCTTTTTCTAACACCACATTTTCTTTATCCTTTTATCTGTTGGATAGACACCCAGATTGACTCCTCATCCTGGTATTGTGAATAGTGCTAAAATTAAAAGTGGAGTACAGATCTTCTTTTGAAACAGTGATTTTTATTTTTTATATATAAACCTAGTATTTGGATTTTCTAGATAATATGAAAGTTTTATTTTTACTTTTTTGAGGAACTTTCATACTGCTTTCTATAATGCCTGTACTAATTTATGTTCCCATCAACAATGCCAAAGAATTCATTTCTCACCAGATCCTCACAAGCTCATGTGTTACTAAATAATCATTACATGTTATTTTTCCTATTAAAGCTTTATTAAGGAAAGACTTAAAGAAAACTTGAAATACTAGAAAACTCTGCAAGAAAAAGTGCAGAAACAGAAGTGGAATCTGCAGAAGGGTGCCTGGCACTGTTACAATCAGCATCCCTTTGGCATTACCAAATAAAGTCCTGGATATAGCTTCGCTCATGCCAACATGTAAGGTACTGAAGAAATGATATGTGTCAGCTCTTATTTATCTCTCTGTGTTTTGTTCAGTATTGAAGCCAGGCCATATTATACACAAGAAATCAAAGTACATTAACTCTGTCATACTTTCAGAATATTAACAGTTACTGTATATACATTACACAACTAAAAATATCCAACTCTTTTTTTTTGACACTATGAAACCATATTTGGATTCATGCGTTACTGTCTTTTCTTCCCAGATTTCACAAAAAGCAAGTTATATGGTTTGAAATAAATTTCCAAAAAGTTACTATTACGAGAGTCACATGGATATCTGTAATTATTGGCAAAATATTGAGGAAATTTAGACTCTTTTTCTAGGAAAGTTTGTTATTTCCAAAATGTCTTTAACTAATTTGAATAATCATATTGGTTTAAATAAGGATGCTAGGGGACTCTGGGCCCCAGGCAGAACTGCGAGTAGCACGCCAGACCCCTGGAGAAACCAGGCCCAGTAAGACGCTGGGTTCTGGGCGGGGGTCGCGGGCGGGGCACGCCAGATGGGGCCCAGGTCGCGGGACTCTGGGCACCGGCCGAACTGCGCATAGCAAGCCAGACCCCTGGAGAAACCAGGCCCAGTAAGACGCTGGGTTCTGGGCGGGGGTCGCGGGCTGGGCACGCCAGATGGGGCCCGGGTCGCGGGACTCTGGGCCCCAGGCAGAACTGCGAGTAGCACGCCAGACCCCTGGAGAAACCAGGCCCAGTAAGACGCTGGGTTCTGGGCGGGGGTCGCGGGCGGGGCACGCCAGATGGGGCCCGGGTCCCGGGACTCTGGGCCCCAGGCAGAACTGCGAGTAGCACGCCAGACCCCTGGAGAAACCAGGCCCAGTAAGATGCTGGGTTCTGGGCGGGGGGTCGAGCACAGGGCACGCCAGCTGGGGCCCGGATCACGGGACTCTGGGTCCCGGCCGAACTGCGAGTAGCACATCAGACCCCTGGAGAAACCGGGCCCAGAACAGAAAAAGATAAAGAAAAACATCGGAGAGGTGGTAAGAAAGCCGTCATGGATGCCAGGACACTGGAGATGCAGAAAAAACTTATCTAAATGCACTGGAACTTATGGAAAAATTCGCCATGAAAGAGGACTGCTATTTCTCTATATTGTTAAGAATCTCAGACATCACATATAAGGAGAGAGTTTAGCGGAGACCAAGGAGAAATGCGGTGTTGAAAGAGTTCTTCGCTATGGTGGTGGAGACTTGTATTCAGGAGAAGCAGAAACCGGATCTTACCAACTTTATTTTTTTGGAGAAATTACACCAAATGTCGAATGCTACCATCACGCATGCTTCAGAACACTGGACAACATTCAGAGTGGAAAAAGAGCCTGAGAAGGATTTGAAACGGTGGAGGCAGTGGCAATGCCAGTGGCCAATATTCGGGGGAGGCAGAGATCTGATACATTACAACTGGAACCTTTGAAATAATAACCACAGAGACAGTGATCGGAACCTGCTGAGGGGTTAGGCGGGCGCCGGGGCCAGTGGCCGACATCAGAGCTTGCTGTGAGGCAAGGCCACTACTGAGGCCTCCGTGGCCGGGATTGGAACCTGCAGAGGGGTTAGAACGATGCTGGGGCCAGCGAGGCCGGCATCGGAGCCTGCCGTGAGGCAAGGCCAGTGTTGGGGCCCCCGAGGACGGGACAGGAGCCTGCTGAGGGGTTAGGCCGGTGCTGGGGCCAGCGAGGCTGGCATCAGAGCCTGCCATGAGGCCAGGCCGGTACTTGGGCCTCCGAGGCCAGGATAAGAGCCTGCCGAGGGGTTAGGCCGGTGCTGGGGCCACCAAGGCCGGCATCGGAGCCTGCCTTGAGGCAAGGCCGGTACTGGGGCCTCCGAGGCCAGGATAAGAGCCTGCCGAGGGGTTAGGCTGGTGCTGGGGCTAGCGAGGCCGGCATCGGAGCCTGCCATGAGGCAAGGCCGGTACTGGGACCTCGAGGCCAGGATAAGAGCCTGCCGAGGGGTTAGGCCGGTGCTGGGGCCAGCGAGGCCGGCATCGGAGCTTGCCGAGGGGTTAGGACGGTGCTGGGGCCAGCGAGGCCGGCATCAGAGTCTGCCGTGAGGCAAGGCCGTTACTGGGGCCTCCGAGGCCAGGATAAGAGCCTGCTGAGGGGTTAGGCCGGTGCTGGGGCCAGCGAGGCCGGCATCGGAGCCTGCCTTGATGCAAAGCCAGTGCTGGGCCTCCAAATCCGGGATCGGAGCCTGCTGAGGGGTTAGGCCGGTGCTGGGGCCAGCGAGGCCGGCATCGGAGCCTGCCTTGAGGCAAGGCCGTACTGGGGCCTCTGAGGCCAGGATCGGAGCCTGCCGAGGGGTTAGGCCGCTGCTGGGGCCAGTGAGGCCGGCATCGGAGCCTGCCGTGAGGCAAGGCCGGTACTGGGGCCTCCGAGGCCAGGATAAGAGCCTGCCGAGGGGTTAGGCCGGTGCTGGGGCCAGCGAGGCCGGCATCGGAGCCTGCCTTGAGGCAAGGCCGGTACTGGGGCCTCGAGGCCAGGATAAGAGCCTGCTGAGGGGTTAGGCCGGTGCTGGGGCCAGCGAGGCCGGCATCGGAGCCTGCCGTGAGGCAAGGCCGGTACTGGGGCCTCCAAGGCCAGGATAAGAGCTTGCCGAGGGGTTAGGCCGGTGCTGGGGCCAACGAGGCCGGCAGCGGAGCCTGCCGTGAGGCATGACCAGTGCTGGGGCCTCCGAGGCCAGGATCGGAGCCTGCCGTGAGGCAAGGCCGGTAATGGGGCCTCCAAGGCCAGGATAAGAGCCTGCTGAGGGGTTAGGCCGGTGCTGGGGCCAGCGAGGCCGGCATCGGAGCCTGCCTTGAGGCATGACCAGTGCTGGGGCCTCCGAGGCCGGTATCGGAGCCTGCCGAGGGGTTAGGCCGGTGCTGGGGCCAGCGAGGCCGGCATCGGAGCCTGCCGTGAGGCAAGGCCGGTACTGGGGCCTCAGAGGCCGGGATCGGAGCCTGCCGAGGGGTTAGGCCGCTGCTGGGGCCAGTGAGGCCGGCATCGGAGCCTGCCGTGAGGCAAGGCCGGTACTGGGGCCTCCGAGGCCAGGATAAGAGCCTGCCGAGGGGTTAGGCCGGTGCTGGGGCCAGCGAGGCCGGCATCGGAGCCTGCCGTGAGGCAAGGCCGGTACTGGGGCCTCCAAGGCCAGGATAAGAGCTTGCCGAGGGGTTAGGCCGGTGCTGGGGCCAACGAGGCCGGCAGCGGAGCCTGCCGTGAGGCATGACCAGTGCTGGGGCCTCCGAGGCCAGGATCGGAGCCTGCCGTGAGGCAAGGCCAGTACTGGGGCCTCCAAGGCCAGGATAAGAGCCTGCTGAGGGGTTAGGCCGGTGCTGGGGCCAGCGAGGCCGGCATCGGAGCCTGCCTTGAGGCATGACCAGTGCTGGGGCCTCCGAGGCCGGGATCGGAGCCTGCCGAGGGGTTAGGTCGGTGCTGGGGCCAGCGAGGCCGGCATCGGAGCCTGCCGTGAGGCAAGGCCGGTACTGGGGCCTCAGAGGCCGGGATCGGAGCCTGCCGAGGGGTTAGGCCGCTGCTGGGGCCAGTGAGGCCGGCATCGGAGCCTGCCCTGAGGCAAGGCCGGTACTGGGGCCTCTGAGGCCAGGATAAGAGCCTGCCGAGGGGTTAGGCCGGTGCTGGGGCCAGCGAGGCCGGCATCGGAGCCTGCCGTGAGGCAAGGCCGGTACTGGGGCCTCCAAGGCCAGGATAAGAGCTTGCCGAGGGGTTAGGCCGGTGCTGGGGCCAACGAGGGCGGCAGCGGAGCCTGCCGTGAGGCATGACCAGTGCTGGGGTCTCCGAGGCCAAGATCGGAGCATGCCTAGGGGTTAGGCCGGTACTGGGGCCAGCGAGGCCGGCATCGGAGCCTGCCGTGAGGCAAGGCTGGTACTGGGGCCTCCGAGGCCAGGATAAGAGCCTGCTGAGGGGTTAGGCCGCTGCTGGGGCCAGTGAGGCCGGCATCGGAGCCTGCCGTGAGGCAAGGCCGGTACTGGGGCCTCCGAGGCCAGGATAAGAGCCTGCCGAGGGGTTAGGCCGGTGCTGGGGCCAGAGAGGCCGGCATTGGAGCCTGCCTTGAGGCATGACCAGTGCTGGGGCCTCCGAGGCCGGGATCGGAGCCTGCCGAGGGGTTAGGCCGGTGCTGGGGCCAGCGAGGCCGGCATCGGAGCCTGCCTTGAGGCAAGGCCGGTACTGGCGCCTCGAGGCCAGGATAAGAGCCCTCCGAGGGGTTAGGCCGGTGCTGGGGCCAGCGAGGCCGGCATCGGAGCCTGCCGTGAGGCAAGGCCGGTACTGGGGCCTCCAAGACCAGGATAAGAGCTTGCCGAGGGATTAGGCCGGTGCTGGGGCCAGCGAGGCCGGCATCGGAGCCTGCCTTGAGGCAAGGCCGGTACTGGGGCCTCGAGGCCAGGATAAGAGCCTGCCGAGGGGTTAGGCCGGTGCTGGGGCCAGCGAGGCCGGCATCGGAGCCTGCCGTGAGGCAAGGCCAGTACTGGGGCCTCCAAGGCCAGGATAAGAGCTTGCCGAGGGGTTAGGCCAGTGCTGGGGCCAGTGAGGCCGGCATCGGAGCCTGCCTTGAGGCAAGGCCGGTACTGGGGCCTCTAGGCCAGGATAAGAGCCTGCCGAGGGGTTAGGCCGGTGCTGGGGCCAGCAAGGCCGGCATCGGAGCCTGCCTTGAGGCATGACCTGTGTGGGGTCTCCGAGGCCGGGATCGGAGCCTGCCGAGGGATTAGGCCGGTGCTGGGGCCAGCTAGGCCGGCATCGGAGCCTGCCTTGAGGCAAGGCCGGTACTGGGGCCTCTAGGCCAGGATAAGAGCCTGCTGAGAGGTTAGGCCGCTGCTGGGGCCAGTGAGGCCGGCATCGGAGCCTGCCGTGAGGCAAGGCCGGTACTGGGGCCTCCGAGGCCAGGATAAGAGCCTGCCGAGGGGTTAGGCCGGTGCTGGGGCCAGCGAGGCCGGCATCGGAGCCTGCCGTGAGGCAAGGCCGGTACTGGGGCCTCCGAGGCCAGGATAAGAGCCTGCTGAGGGGTTAGGCCGGTGCTGGGGCCAGCGAGGCCGGCATCGGATCCTGCCTTGAGGCATGACCAGTGCTGGGGCCTCCGAGGCCGGGATCGGAGCCTGCCAAGGGGTTAGGCCGGTGCTGGGGCCAGCGAGGCCGGCATCGGAGCCTGCCGTGAGGCAAGGCCGGTACTGGGGCCTCCGAGGCCAGGATAAGAGCCTGCCGAGGGGTTAGGCCAGGGCTGGGGCCAGTGAGGCCGGCATCGGAGCCTGCCTTGAGGCAAGGCCGGTACTGGCGCCTCGAGGCCAGGATAAGAGCCCTCCGAGGGGTTAGGCCGGTGCTGGGGCCAGCGAGGCCGGCATCGGAGCCTGCCGTGAGGCAAGGCCGGTACTGGGGCCTCCAAGACCAGGATAAGAGCTTGCCGAGGGATTAGGCCGGTGCTGGGCCCAGCGAGGCCGGCATCGGAGCCTGCCTTGAGGCAAGGCCGGTACTGGGGCCTCGAGGCCAGGATAAGAGCCTGCCGAGGGGTTAGGCCGGTGCTGGGGCCAGCGAGGCCGGCATCGGAGCCTGCCGTGAGGCAAGGCCAGTACTGGGGCCTCCAAGGCCAGGATAAGAGCTTGCCGAGGGGTTAGGCCAGTGCTGGGGCCAGTGAGGCCGGCATCGGAGCCTGCCTTGAGGCAAGGCCGGTACTGGGGCCTCTAGGCCAGGATAAGAGCCTGCCGAGGGGTTAGGCCGGTGCTGGGGCCAGCAAGGCCGGCATCGGAGCCTGCCTTGAGGCATGACCTGTGTGGGGTCTCCGAGGCCGGGATCGGAGCCTGCCGAGGGATTAGGCCGGTGCTGGGGCCAGCTAGGCCGGCATCGGAGCCTGCCTTGAGGCAAGGCCGGTAATGGGGCCTCCAAGGCCAGGATAAGAGCCTGCTGAGGGGTTAGGCCGGTGCTGGGGCCAGCGAGGCCGGCATCGGAGCCTGCCTTGAGGCATGACCAGTGCTGGGGCCTCCGAGGCCGGTATCGGAGCCTGCCGAGGGGTTAGGCCGGTGCTGGGGCCAGCGAGGCCGGCATCGGAGCCTGCCGTGAGGCAAGGCCGGTACTGGGGCCTCAGAGGCCGGGATCGGAGCCTGCCGAGGGGTTAGGCCGCTGCTGGGGCCAGTGAGGCCGGCATCGGAGCCTGCCGTGAGGCAAGGCCGGTACTGGGGCCTCCGAGGCCAGGATAAGAGCCTGCCGAGGGGTTAGGCCGGTGCTGGGGCCAGCGAGGCCGGCATCGGAGCCTGCCGTGAGGCAAGGCCGGTACTGGGGCCTCCAAGGCCAGGATAAGAGCTTGCCGAGGGGTTAGGCCGGTGCTGGGGCCAACGAGGCCGGCAGCGGAGCCTGCCGTGAGGCATGACCAGTGCTGGGGCCTCCGAGGCCAAGATCGGAGCATGCCGAGGGGTTAGGCCGGTACTGGGGCCAGCGAGGCCGGCATCGGAGCCTGCCGTGAGGCAAGGCTGGTACTGGGGCCTCCGAGGCCAGGATAAGAGCCTGCTGAGGGGTTAGGCCGCTGCTGGGGCCAGTGAGGCCGGCATCGGAGCCTGCCGTGAGGCAAGGCCGGTACTGGGGCCTCCGAGGCCAGGATAAGAGCCTGCCGAGGGGTTAGGCCGGTGCTGGGGCCAGCGAGGCCGGCATCGGAGCCTGCCTTGAGGCAAGGCCAGTACTGGGGCCTCGAGGCCAGGATAAGAGCCTGCTGAGGGGTTAGGCCGGTGCTGGGGCCAGCGAGGCCGGCATCGGAGCCTGCCGTGAGGCAAGGCCGGTACTGGGGCCTCCAAGGCCAGGATAAGAGCTTGCCGAGGGGTTAGGCCGGTGCTGGGGCCAACGAGGCCGGCAGCGGAGCCTGCCGTGAGGCATGACCAGTGCTGGGGCCTCCGAGGCCAGGATCGGAGCCTGCCGTGAGGCAAGGCCAGTACTGGGGCCTCCAAGGCCAGGATAAGAGCCTGCTGAGGGGTTAGGCCGGTGCTGGGGCCAGCGAGGCCGGCATCGGAGCCTGCCTTGAGGCATGACCAGTGCTGGGGCCTCCGAGGCCGGGATCGGAGCCTGCCGAGGGGTTAGGTCGGTGCTGGGGCCAGCGAGGCCGGCATCGGAGCCTGCCGTGAGGCAAGGCCGGTACTGGGGCCTCAGAGGCCGGGATCGGAGCCTGCCGAGGGGTTAGGCCGCTGCTGGGGCCAGTGAGGCCGGCATCGGAGCCTGCCCTGAGGCAAGGCCGGTACTGGGGCCTCTGAGGCCAGGATAAGAGCCTGCCGAGGGGTTAGGCCGGTGCTGGGGCCAGCGAGGCCGGCATCGGAGCCTGCCGTGAGGCAAGGCCGGTACTGGGGCCTCCAAGGCCAGGATAAGAGCTTGCCGAGGGGTTAGGCCGGTGCTGGGGCCAACGAGGGCGGCAGCGGAGCCTGCCGTGAGGCATGACCAGTGCTGGGGTCTCCGAGGCCAAGATCGGAGCATGCCTAGGGGTTAGGCCGGTACTGGGGCCAGCGAGGCCGGCATCGGAGCCTGCCGTGAGGCAAGGCTGGTACTGGGGCCTCCGAGGCCAGGATAAGAGCCTGCTGAGGGGTTAGGCCGCTGCTGGGGCCAGTGAGGCCGGCATCGGAGCCTGCCGTGAGGCAAGGCCGGTACTGGGGCCTCCGAGGCCAGGATAAGAGCCTGCCGAGGGGTTAGGCCGGTGCTGGGGCCAGAGAGGCCGGCATTGGAGCCTGCCTTGAGGCATGACCAGTGCTGGGGCCTCCGAGGCCGGGATCGGAGCCTGCCGAGGGGTTAGGCCGGTGCTGGGGCCAGCGAGGCCGGCATCGGAGCCTGCCTTGAGGCAAGGCCGGTACTGGCGCCTCGAGGCCAGGATAAGAGCCCTCCGAGGGGTTAGGCCGGTGCTGGGGCCAGCGAGGCCGGCATCGGAGCCTGCCGTGAGGCAAGGCCGGTACTGGGGCCTCCAAGACCAGGATAAGAGCTTGCCGAGGGATTAGGCCGGTGCTGGGGCCAGCGAGGCCGGCATCGGAGCCTGCCTTGAGGCAAGGCCGGTACTGGGGCCTCGAGGCCAGGATAAGAGCCTGCCGAGGGGTTAGGCCGGTGCTGGGGCCAGCGAGGCCGGCATCGGAGCCTGCCGTGAGGCAAGGCCAGTACTGGGGCCTCCAAGGCCAGGATAAGAGCTTGCCGAGGGGTTAGGCCAGTGCTGGGGCCAGTGAGGCCGGCATCGGAGCCTGCCTTGAGGCAAGGCCGGTACTGGGGCCTCTAGGCCAGGATAAGAGCCTGCCGAGGGGTTAGGCCGGTGCTGGGGCCAGCAAGGCCGGCATCGGAGCCTGCCTTGAGGCATGACCTGTGTGGGGTCTCCGAGGCCGGGATCGGAGCCTGCCGAGGGATTAGGCCGGTGCTGGGGCCAGCTAGGCCGGCATCGGAGCCTGCCTTGAGGCAAGGCCGGTACTGGGGCCTCTAGGCCAGGATAAGAGCCTGCTGAGAGGTTAGGCCGCTGCTGGGGCCAGTGAGGCCGGCATCGGAGCCTGCCGTGAGGCAAGGCCGGTACTGGGGCCTCCGAGGCCAGGATAAGAGCCTGCCGAGGGGTTAGGCCGGTGCTGGGGCCAGCGAGGCCGGCATCGGAGCCTGCCGTGAGGCAAGGCCGGTACTGGGGCCTCCGAGGCCAGGATAAGAGCCTGCTGAGGGGTTAGGCCGGTGCTGGGGCCAGCGAGGCCGGCATCGGATCCTGCCTTGAGGCATGACCAGTGCTGGGGCCTCCGAGGCCGGGATCGGAGCCTGCCAAGGGGTTAGGCCGGTGCTGGGGCCAGCGAGGCCGGCATCGGAGCCTGCCGTGAGGCAAGGCCGGTACTGGGGCCTCCGAGGCCAGGATAAGAGCCTGCCGAGGGGTTAGGCCAGGGCTGGGGCCAGTGAGGCCGGCATCGGAGCCTGCCTTGAGGCAAGGCCGGTACTGGCGCCTCGAGGCCAGGATAAGAGCCCTCCGAGGGGTTAGGCCGGTGCTGGGGCCAGCGAGGCCGGCATCGGAGCCTGCCGTGAGGCAAGGCCGGTACTGGGGCCTCCAAGACCAGGATAAGAGCTTGCCGAGGGATTAGGCCGGTGCTGGGCCCAGCGAGGCCGGCATCGGAGCCTGCCTTGAGGCAAGGCCGGTACTGGGGCCTCGAGGCCAGGATAAGAGCCTGCCGAGGGGTTAGGCCGGTGCTGGGGCCAGCGAGGCCGGCATCGGAGCCTGCCGTGAGGCAAGGCCAGTACTGGGGCCTCCAAGGCCAGGATAAGAGCTTGCCGAGGGGTTAGGCCAGTGCTGGGGCCAGTGAGGCCGGCATCGGAGCCTGCCTTGAGGCAAGGCCGGTACTGGGGCCTCTAGGCCAGGATAAGAGCCTGCCGAGGGGTTAGGCCGGTGCTGGGGCCAGCAAGGCCGGCATCGGAGCCTGCCTTGAGGCATGACCTGTGTGGGGTCTCCGAGGCCGGGATCGGAGCCTGCCGAGGGATTAGGCCGGTGCTGGGGCCAGCTAGGCCGGCATCGGAGCCTGCCTTGAGGCAAGGCCGGTACTGGGGCCTCTAGGCCAGGATAAGAGCCTGCTGAGAGGTTAGGCCGCTGCTGGGGCCAGTGAGGCCGGCATCGGAGCCTGCCGTGAGGCAAGGCCGGTACTGGGGCCTCCGAGGCCAGGATAAGAGCCTGCCGAGGGGTTAGGCCGGTGCTGGGGCCAGCGAGGCCGGCATCGGAGCCTGCCTTGAGGCAAGGCCGGTACTGGGGCCTCGAGGCCAGGATAAGAGCCTGCTGAGGGGTTAGGCCGGTGCTGGGGCCAGCGAGGCCGGCATCGGAGCCTGCCGTGAGGCAAGGCCGGTACTGGGGCCTCCAAGGCCAGGATAAGAGCTTGCCGAGGGGTTAGGCCGGTGCTCGGGCCAACGAGGCCGGCAGCGGAGCCTGCCGTGAGGCATGACCAGTGCTGGGGCCTCCGAGGCCAGGATCGGAGCCTGCCGTGAGGCAAGGCCGGTAATGGGGCCTCCAAGGCCAGGATAAGAGCCTGCTGAGGGGTTAGGCCGGTGCTGGGGCCAGCGAGGCCGGCATCGGAGCCTGCCTTGAGGCATGACCAGTGCTGGGGCCTCCGAGGCCGGTATCGGAGCCTGCCGAGGGGTTAGGCCGGTGCTGGGGCCAGCGAGGCCGGCATCGGAGCCTGCCGTGAGGCAAGGCCGGTACTGGGGCCTCAGAGGCCGGGATCGGAGCCTGCCGAGGGGTTAGGCCGCTGCTGGGGCCAGTGAGGCCGGCATCGGAGCCTGCCGTGAGGCAAGGCCGGTACTGGGGCCTCCGAGGCCAGGATAAGAGCCTGCCGAGGGGTTAGGCCGGTGCTGGAGCCAGCGAGGCCGGCATCGGAGCCTGCCGTGAGGCAAGGCCGGTACTGGGGCCTCCAAGGCCAGGATAAGAGCTTGCCGAGGGGTTAGGCCGGTGCTGGGGCCAACGAGGCCGGCAGCGGAGCCTGCCGTGAGGCATGACCAGTGCTGGGGCCTCCGAGGCCAAGATCGGAGCATGCCGAGGGGTTAGGCCGGTACTGGGGCCAGCGAGGCCGGCATCGGAGCCTGCCGTGAGGCAAGGCTGGTACTGGGGCCTCCGAGGCCAGGATAAGAGCCTGCTGAGGGGTTAGGCCGCTGCTGGGGCCAGTGAGGCCGGCATCGGAGCCTGCCGTGAGGCAAGGCCGGTACTGGGGCCTCCGAGGCCAGGATAAGAGCCTGCCGAGGGGTTAGGCCGGTGCTGGGGCCAGCGAGGCCGGCATCGGAGCCTGCCTTGAGGCAAGGCCAGTACTGGGGCCTCGAGGCCAGGATAAGAGCCTGCTGAGGGGTTAGGCCGGTGCTGGGGCCAGCGAGGCCGGCATCGGAGCCTGCCGTGAGGCAAGGCCGGTACTGGGGCCTCCAAGGCCAGGATAAGAGCTTGCCGAGGGGTTAGGCCGGTGCTGGGGCCAACGAGGCCGGCAGCGGAGCCTGCCGTGAGGCATGACCAGTGCTGGGGCCTCCGAGGCCAGGATCGGAGCCTGCCGTGAGGCAAGGCCAGTACTGGGGCCTCCAAGGCCAGGATAAGAGCCTGCTGAGGGGTTAGGCCGGTGCTGGGGCCAGCGAGGCCGGCATCGGAGCCTGCCTTGAGGCATGACCAGTGCTGGGGCCTCCGAGGCCGGGATCGGAGCCTGCCGAGGGGTTAGGTCGGTGCTGGGGCCAGCGAGGCCGGCATCGGAGCCTGCCGTGAGGCAAGGCCGGTACTGGGGCCTCAGAGGCCGGGATCGGAGCCTGCCGAGGGGTTAGGCCGCTGCTGGGGCCAGTGAGGCCGGCATCGGAGCCTGCCCTGAGGCAAGGCCGGTACTGGGGCCTCTGAGGCCAGGATAAGAGCCTGCCGAGGGGTTAGGCCGGTGCTGGGGCCAGCGAGGCCGGCATCGGAGCCTGCCGTGAGGCAAGGCCGGTACTGGGGCCTCCAAGGCCAGGATAAGAGCTTGCCGAGGGGTTAGGCCGGTGCTGGGGCCAACGAGGGCGGCAGCGGAGCCTGCCGTGAGGCATGACCAGTGCTGGGGTCTCCGAGGCCAAGATCGGAGCATGCCTAGGGGTTAGGCCGGTACTGGGGCCAGCGAGGCCGGCATCGGAGCCTGCCGTGAGGCAAGGCTGGTACTGGGGCCTCCGAGGCCAGGATAAGAGCCTGCTGAGGGGTTAGGCCGCTGCTGGGGCCAGTGAGGCCGGCATCGGAGCCTGCCGTGAGGCAAGGCCGGTACTGGGGCCTCCGAGGCCAGGATAAGAGCCTGCCGAGGGGTTAGGCCGGTGCTGGGGCCAGAGAGGCCGGCATTGGAGCCTGCCTTGAGGCATGACCAGTGCTGGGGCCTCCGAGGCCGGGATCGGAGCCTGCCGAGGGGTTAGGCCGGTGCTGGGGCCAGCGAGGCCGGCATCGGAGCCTGCCTTGAGGCAAGGCCGGTACTGGCGCCTCGAGGCCAGGATAAGAGCCCTCCGAGGGGTTAGGCCGGTGCTGGGGCCAGCGAGGCCGGCATCGGAGCCTGCCGTGAGGCAAGGCCGGTACTGGGGCCTCCAAGACCAGGATAAGAGCTTGCCGAGGGATTAGGCCGGTGCTGGGGCCAGCGAGGCCGGCATCGGAGCCTGCCTTGAGGCAAGGCCGGTACTGGGGCCTCGAGGCCAGGATAAGAGCCTGCCGAGGGGTTAGGCCGGTGCTGGGGCCAGCGAGGCCGGCATCGGAGCCTGCCGTGAGGCAAGGCCAGTACTGGGGCCTCCAAGGCCAGGATAAGAGCTTGCCGAGGGGTTAGGCCAGTGCTGGGGCCAGTGAGGCCGGCATCGGAGCCTGCCTTGAGGCAAGGCCGGTACTGGGGCCTCTAGGCCAGGATAAGAGCCTGCCGAGGGGTTAGGCCGGTGCTGGGGCCAGCAAGGCCGGCATCGGAGCCTGCCTTGAGGCATGACCTGTGTGGGGTCTCCGAGGCCGGGATCGGAGCCTGCCGAGGGATTAGGCCGGTGCTGGGGCCAGCTAGGCCGGCATCGGAGCCTGCCTTGAGGCAAGGCCGGTACTGGGGCCTCTAGGCCAGGATAAGAGCCTGCTGAGAGGTTAGGCCGCTGCTGGGGCCAGTGAGGCCGGCATCGGAGCCTGCCGTGAGGCAAGGCCGGTACTGGGGCCTCCGAGGCCAGGATAAGAGCCTGCCGAGGGGTTAGGCCGGTGCTGGGGCCAGCGAGGCCGGCATCGGAGCCTGCCGTGAGGCAAGGCCGGTACTGGGGCCTCCGAGGCCAGGATAAGAGCCTGCTGAGGGGTTAGGCCGGTGCTGGGGCCAGCGAGGCCGGCATCGGATCCTGCCTTGAGGCATGACCAGTGCTGGGGCCTCCGAGGCCGGGATCGGAGCCTGCCAAGGGGTTAGGCCGGTGCTGGGGCCAGCGAGGCCGGCATCGGAGCCTGCCGTGAGGCAAGGCCGGTACTGGGGCCTCCGAGGCCAGGATAAGAGCCTGCCGAGGGGTTAGGCCAGGGCTGGGGCCAGTGAGGCCGGCATCGGAGCCTGCCTTGAGGCAAGGCCGGTACTGGCGCCTCGAGGCCAGGATAAGAGCCCTCCGAGGGGTTAGGCCGGTGCTGGGGCCAGCGAGGCCGGCATCGGAGCCTGCCGTGAGGCAAGGCCGGTACTGGGGCCTCCAAGACCAGGATAAGAGCTTGCCGAGGGATTAGGCCGGTGCTGGGGCCAGCGAGGCCGGCATCGGAGCCTGCCTTGAGGCAAGGCCGGTACTGGGGCCTCGAGGCCAGGATAAGAGCCTGCCGAGGGGTTAGGCCGGTGCTGGGGCCAGCGAGGCCGGCATCGGAGCCTGCCGTGAGGCAAGGCCAGTACTGGGGCCTCCAAGGCCAGGATAAGAGCTTGCCGAGGGGTTAGGCCAGTGCTGGGGCCAGTGAGGCCGGCATCGGAGCCTGCCTTGAGGCAAGGCCGGTACTGGGGCCTCTAGGCCAGGATAAGAGCCTGCCGAGGGGTTAGGCCGGTGCTGGGGCCAGCAAGGCCGGCATCGGAGCCTGCCTTGAGGCATGACCTGTGTGGGGTCTCCGAGGCCGGGATCGGAGCCTGCCGAGGGATTAGGCCGGTGCTGGGGCCAGCTAGGCCGGCATCGGAGCCTGCCTTGAGGCAAGGCCGGTACTGGGGCCTCTAGGCCAGGATAAGAGCCTGCTGAGAGGTTAGGCCGCTGCTGGGGCCAGTGAGGCCGGCATCGGAGCCTGCCGTGAGGCAAGGCCGGTACTGGGGCCTCCGAGGCCAGGATAAGAGCCTGCCGAGGGGTTAGGCCGGTGCTGGGGCCAGCGAGGCCGGCATCGGAGCCTGCCGTGAGGCAAGGCCGGTACTGGGGCCTCCGAGGCCAGGATAAGAGCCTGCTGAGGGGTTAGGCCGGTGCTGGGGCCAGCGAGGCCGGCATCGGATCCTGCCTTGAGGCATGACCAGTGCTGGGGCCTCCGAGGCCGGGATCGGAGCCTGCCAAGGGGTTAGGCCGGTGCTGGGGCCAGCGAGGCCGGCATCGGAGCCTGCCGTGAGGCAAGGCCGGTACTGGGGCCTCCGAGGCCAGGATAAGAGCCTGCCGAGGGGTTAGGCCAGGGCTGGGGCCAGTGAGGCCGGCATCGGAGCCTGCCTTGAGGCAAGGCCGGTACTGGGGCCTCTAGGCCAGGATAAGAGCCTGCCGAGGGGTTAGGCCGGTGCTGGGGCCAGCGAGGCCGGCATCGGAGCCTGCCTTGAGGCATGACCAGTGCTGGGGCCTCCGAGGCCGGGATCGGAGCCTGCCAAGGGGTTAGGCCGGTGCTGGGGCCAGCGAGGCCGGCATCGGAGCCTGCCTTGAGGCAAGGCCGGTACTGGGGCCTCTGAGGCCAGGATAAGAGCCTGCCGAGGGGTTAGGTCAGTGCTGGGGCCAGTGAGGCCGGCATCGGAGCCTGCCTTGAGGCAAGGCCGGTACTGGGGCCTCTAGGCCAGGATAAGAGCCTGCCGAGGGGTTAGGCCGGTGCTGGGGCCAGCGAGGCCGGCAGCAGAGCCTGCCGTGAGGCATGACCAGTGCTGGGGCCTCCGAGGCCGGGATCGGAGCATGCCAAGGGGTTAGGCCGGTGCTGGGGCCAGCGAGGCCGGCATCGGAGCCTGCCATGAGGCAAGGCCGGTACTGGGGCCTCCGAGGCCAGGATATGAGCCTGCCTAGGGGTTAGGCCGGTGCTGGGGCCAGCGAGGCCGGCATCGTAGCCTGCCTTGAGGCATGACCAGTGTGGGGTCTCCGAGGCCGGGATCGGAGCCTGCCGAGGGATTAGGCCGGTGCTGGGGCCAGCTAGGCCGGCATCGGAGCCTGCCTTGAGGCAAGGCCGGTACTGGGGCCTCTGAGGCCAGGATAAGAGCCTGCCAAGGGGTTAAGCCGGTGCTGGGGCCAGTGAGGCCGTCATCGGAGCCTGCTGTGAGATATTACCAGTGTTGGGGCCTCCAAGGTCGGGACCAAAGCCAGCTTAGGGGTTTGACCGGTTCAGGGGCCAGCGAGACCAGAACTGGGTCCTCCCATGAAGCAAGGCCGCTGTGAGCCAGCGAGGTCTGGATCAGTTCACTGAGTAGCCAGGCCACTACTGGGACCATCAAGATTGGGATTGGTACTTGCAACGCAGCATGCACAGAGAAATATCGCAGAAAATATAAATCAGACGCTTCTCTTAATCAGCAATAACTAGGAGGAAAAGGGCAACAGGAAGAGGTTGAGCTATAGAAAGGGCCCTATAGTGAAGCAACTAATGTGACCAATCAGAGGGTATGTAATACTGGAGGACGGAGCCTCTTTAAAACGCAGGAGGTACATAAACAAATGTATCAAAGTAAATCACCAAAGAAGTGTGGGATGGAGGGAGGGGGAGGGAATGGGACGGGGGCTGGAGGAGGGCTAATTGGATGATGTGTGCTTGTATATCCTCTCAAGTCTTGTACTCCAATGTGATTGATATATGACTACAATGCACCAATTTAAAAAATAAATTAATTAAAAAAAAATAAGGATGCTATGCAAAAAGCTAATAAAATATGTAATATGATCCTCTTCCTTTACACTAACAATCTCCCATTTATTTTCATAAGCTCCTTTTGTAATATCTTTTTCTTTGTCTTTCTCATATGAGGAAAATCAAACATGACCATGACTTTCTGAGTTTGTCTTACTTTGCTTAACATGATACTGACCAGTTCTATTTTCCTACAAATGCCATAATTTCATTCTTCTTTATGGATAAATAAAATTTCATTGTGTATTACATGGTATACTACATTTTCTTTTCATTATTTCTTGAGGAACTGATATTGAACCCAGGGGCATTCTACCTCTGAGAATCATCTCCAACACTATTCTACTTTTTATTTTGGAACAGAGCCTTGCCATTGAACCTGCAAACTTCCTGTCTCAGGCTCTCAAATACAGGGATTGCACTATTCCACACCATATTTTTTGTATCAATTCATCTGTTGATGGACACATAAGCTGTTTTTTTTTTTAACTCAGTTATTGTGATTTGTATTGCTTTATATTTGGGTGTGCATGAATCTTGACAACATGCTCTCTCCAGATTTTTCAAGTAGATACTGAGGAGTGGGAAAGCTGGATCATATGATAATTCCATTCTGAGTCTTTTGAGGAACTTTCATAATAATTTCCCTAGTGGCTGAATTGGTTTGTATTGCCAACAACAATTTCTGTGAGGTCCTTTCCCCTGCATCTTTACCAGCATTTATTACTGTTTGTGTCCTGGATGATTGCCATTCTAACTGGAATGAGATGAAATCTGAATATAGTGGGGGAAAGAAAGGGAAACAGAAGATAAAAGAGGAGAGAAAGTAGGGTGACAGAGGAAGAAAGGGAATGGAGATGAGAATAAAGGAAATAGGTACTGAGAAAAATCCAGTTATTTTTAAAACATATAAAATTAGAACTATAGAAAAACAATGAGGAAGAGGGAAAATGGCAACTGTGGGAGGCAACACATCTCAGTAGCTGTAACAAACAAAAATCAACTGCCAATAAAGCAGCTCGTTAACAAGAAAAACAAAGACGTGAAGATATTTAGGAACAAAAATACTAAAAAAATGAATAGGGGAAGAAACTCCGGTACTCAGAATGCGAGATCCACAGCCAAGAACCCAAGCACATGAATAACCTGGTGTGTTAGCTGATACCATTTTGAGCCACTGGCCCAAACTGTGCAAGCTCTGCAGACCCAAGAAATTCTGGCAAGTAGGACTTGAAGTGCATTATGTGGTAGCAGAGCTCCAACACCCTTTGTGACCAGCACCAGGCTTCAGGGACAGAGAAAAAAAATCCAAAAGCCTATGGACTCACATGAAGCTGAAACCCTCAGCAGTGCACTGTGGCCTCCAGAGACCTGGACCCACAGTACACCTCCTCTCTCTATCCTATCTACTCTCTTCTTTCAAAATGTTTCTCCCCTTACTTTATCTCTTTGTTTCATATTCAAGCTATTTCATATCTCCATACCTAAATACTCTATACTAACTCCAAGAATCCTACTTTGTCATCACCACTCAGTCTCCACTAGACACTGCCTTATAATACTTAAAGTATTACTCATCTTAATCATATTCTCTACTTTACCCTACTCCTGTATCCATCACCCCAGCTCCAAACCCTCACCATTGAAAAAACACTACTTACTCATTCATGAACCTGAGGACACCTTGAAATCCCTACTTAGATTGGATTAAAAAGGTTATTCATAGACTCACACACAAAAGGAAAGAATATGCTAAGACAACAGATACACAAACCTGAGAATTCTAAAAATATGAAAACAAGGAATAGTCAGTAAATAAGGGAAGGCATAAATACTGACTTACAAGAAATGTAAGAAGTAGAATTCTGAATCCTAATTTTCAATATGATGAAAGGATTTGACTTCCGGGAAGATGGCGACCGAGAAAAGCGGGGCTTAAGAGCCCCGATAACAACCAATCTCCATTACCACAAAATCAGTGCCTTTCATAGCCAGAAAACACCATCACCAGAGAAACAAAAAAATCATCAGGCTCCAGAGAGAAAGTGGACTGAGAACAGAGCTCAGAGCCACAGAGGAGATACACCGGCCTCACGCCCGAGGACGGGGCAGCAGCGCCATACTGCCAGCGGCGGCAGCGAATTCACCGGACGACTACAGCAAGCCGAGGTGAGCCGCTGCGGAACAGCCAGGCGGGATCTTTCGGCACAGGGAGCATCGAAAGCTCCCAGTGGCTGAGCTCAGCACATGCTGCAGGGACTCAGAGTGGAACTCAAAACCAGAGAAGAAAAAATACGCCAGCCTCACGGCCGAGGGCGTGGCAGCGGCGCCATATTGCCACCAGTGGCAGCAGCAATGAATTCACCGAGTCCAGTCCAGCTACATCTGCATACTCAAGAACAGTGAGTCAAATTGCGGGCCACAGAGGAGAATTCCCAGTACTGTACTCCCTGGGACTTGACCCAGTGGGGGAGTGGCGATGGCAGAGATATCACACCATAGGAGAACATGCAACCTGGCACCCCCCATAGTTTAAAGCAGCCTCTATCGACTCCCTGGATCAGAGACTCTGTGATACAACCCAGTAAAGGAGTAGTGGGGTCACAGATACTACAGACTTGAGATCCAGAGCACCTTAAGCGAAGTCATAGTGACCCAAGGAAAGAACCTAGAGAAGGCACAAACTTCCGAAATCATGGGAAAGAGGAATAACACTGGAGCAATAAATGCCCACAACCCCACAACATCAGAACCCGATAAAACAGAAAATCAGAGATTTCTAGAAGATCAAATCAGGAAAATAACTGTAGAAATAATAGAGGTGCTTTAAAAAGAATTCAGAGAGAGCCAAAAAGAGATAAAGGATGCAATTAATGAAGTAAAGGCCTCAATTCAAAGTACAAACAACCGATTAGACCACATGGAGAGCAGAACTTCGCTCTTAGAAGATGATCATTCCAAAAATGAATGCATAGTTTCTAATCTAGAAAAAAATATCAGACAGCAGGAATATGACATTGAAGAAATATGGGTCCATTTTAAGAGAGCTAACATAAGAATAATTGGAATAGAGGAGGGAAAAGAAAGTGAAACCAAAGGGATCAACAATCTCTTCAAGGAAGTAATAGCAGAAAATTTTCCAAACATAGAACAAGAGGTTGATACACAGGTCCAGGAAACTTATAGAACTCCCTTTAGACAGGATCGGAGAAGAGGATCCCCATGCCACATAATTGTCAAAATGACCACTGTGGAAGCCAAGCAGAGAATCTTAAAGGCAACAAAAACAAAGGACCAAGTGACATTCAGAGGCAAACCAATTAGAATCACTCCAGACTTCCCAAACCAAGTCATGAGAGCCAGAAGGGCTTGGAGTAACATATTCCAAACTCTGAAAGAAAACAACTTCCAGCCAAAAATTTCCTACCCAGCAAAACTTTCTATCAAATTAGATGGAGAAATAAGAAGCTTCCATGACAAACAGAAACTGAAGGAATTTATGTCTTCAAAACCAGCGCTAGAGAAAATACTCAAAGAGATTAACTACAAAGAAGAAATAGGTAACACACACCAGAACCAGAGAAACAAGATTTTCCATCCAACAGACAACTAAGATTGGTTATCTGTGGAGATTCATTATTTATGTTAGTCTTTTACCTATCTCTAAATTGTATTGTTTGCCTTTATTGTTGTTAATTTTTAGGATTTCTAGTTGGAATATTAATATACCTTCAGATACAGCATTTGGAAATACTTTATCCCATTCTATTAGTATCTTTTAACTCTGTTTACATTGTCTTTGGATATACAATTTTTTTTTTATTTTTTTAGGGAGTTTGTATACTCTTCTGTTGCTTGTGCCATTGAAATCATATCCAAGAAGTCACTGCCAATTTCAACGTTGTGAGGTTTTATGACCCAGATTTTCTTCTAAAAGTTTATAGTCTTAAGGTTTATATTTAGGTCTTTTATCTATTTTGAGTTAATATTTGTATATGGGATTAGGTAAGGGTCCAATTTTATTCTTTTCCATATAAGTATTATCTTTCAACAATATTTAGTTAAAATATTATTATTTCCCCCACCAAATGTTCATGGAAACCTTGTCAAAAATAGCTTGACAATATAGGGAAGAATTTAGCTCTAGGCTTTTATTTAACTCCAATGGTTTATATATCTGCCTTTAGAATAGTACTACACTGTTTCAATTATTGTAGCTTTATATGGTTTGAAATCAGAAAATATATATCTTCTAGCTTTGTTCTTTTTCAAGATCGTTTTGGGTATCTAGAGTCCATATTCCATATTAGGATAGATTTTTTTTCTGTAAAATAAAAATATAAATATATGATAGTTTCACCTAAAAAAATAGAAAAACATATTCTCTGGTAAGAAAGAAAGCAAAAAGAAATATTGAAATGTTATCTTTAAGTCATCAAAAGCTTGGTATCAGGCAAATGAAACTGTTATGTGAAATTATTTTTAATTTTGGATAAATTGCTATAATACTAGATGTCAACCACTAAGCCAAGCATGGGAAGGAGGGATGGGGAGAGAATGGGGTGGGGATTGGGTGGGGGCTGACTGGGCGATGTGTGCATGTATGTCTACAAAAGTTTGTATCCCACTATGATGTATGAATACAGTGCACCAATAAAAAATAAATAAATAAATAAATAAATAATTTAAAAAGCTTAAAAAAAAGAAAGGATTCACAATAAGTGTTCAGAAAATGAAATAGGAAATTGTGATATTAAGAAAGAATGAGAAAGAGCCTTGGAATGAAAATATAAGAAAATGAAATGAAGACAGCAATAGAAAGAAATTCTGGAAGATTAATTGAAATGGAAAACAGAATACCACTGTTAGAAGACAGTTAATTCAAAACTGAAAACACAATCAACAGTAAACAGAAGACATTACAACAATAGAACATAAACACCCAACAACTATGGGACAACCTGAAATGTCCTAATTTATGGAAAAAAGGCATTGAAGATGGGATAGAGGCACAGACCAAGGATATACAGAGTCTCTTCAGAGAAATAATTTCAAAGAATTATCCAAACATGGAAATAGACTTGGACATCAATGTACAGGAGACATACAGAACACCATTGAGACAAGATTAAAAAAGAAAATCCCCATGCCATGTAATAATTAAAATTACCAACATAGAGGATAAGAAAAGAATCCTAAAAGCAGTGAAAACCA
This sequence comes from Muscardinus avellanarius, assembly GCF_963383645.1. NCBI lineage: Eukaryota > Metazoa > Chordata > Mammalia > Rodentia > Gliridae > Muscardinus > Muscardinus avellanarius. Next base: position 88,350,250 of record NC_137786.1, on the reverse strand, counting down.
AAGAATAAGTGGCATTCAGAGGCAAAATAATAAAATCACTTCAGACTTTACAATCCAATTCATGAATGCCAGGAGAGACTGAAATGATGTAACCCAGACTATGGAAGAAAACATATTCCAACTAAAACTGCTATATCCAGCAAGTTTATTATTCAAAATTGATGGAGAAATTAAAGTGTTTCTAGATAAGTAGAATCTCAAAAAATGTATGAGTACTAAGCAAGCATTAGAAAAATGCTTAAAGAAATAAATCATAAAGAAGAAGAAAGAAGCAAACTTCAGAATCAGAGATGAATTCAATCAGCAGAGCAACTAAGCAAAGAAGAAATAACATATCAAACAGAAAATAGAACACTAAACAACAGGAAACAAAAATCATATCTCAATAATAACCCTGAATGTCAAAGGACTTAACTCACCAGTGCAAAGAGACTGACAATGTGGATTAGAAATTGTAATCTAAATATATGCTGTTTTCAAAAACCTCACCTTACAGCCAAAGATATACATAGGATAAAAGTGGAAGAATGGAAAAAGACATATCATACTAATGAAGACCAAAATCAAGCAGGGATAGCAATGCTGATACCAATAAAACAGACTTTAGGCTAAAACAATTCAGAGGAGGCAAAGCAGGGCACTTTCTTTTATTAAAGGGTACATTTCAGCAAAAAGATATAATGATAGTGAATGTTTATGCCCCAAATGTGGGTGCACTCACATTTGTAAAACAAACCCTTCAGGCCATCAGATCTCAAATAGACTGAAATACAATAATATTGGAAGTCTTCAACACAAAACTCATGCCACTAGATCAATCTTCAAGGTAAAAGATGAATAATGACTCTTCAGAACTAAAGAAAACTATAAACCAAAAGGACATATAGACATATACAGAATATTTCACCTAGGAAGAACAGAATACACATTCTTCTCAGCTGCTCATGGAACCTTCTCCAAACTAGAAAACAAAAATAGGTCACATGTTGGGCCACAAAGCAAGCACAAGCAAATTCAAAACATGTAATACAATCCCCTGTACCTTTTCAGATCACAATGAAATGAAAGTAGAAATCAACACAAAAAGACCTAAAGAAACTATTTAAATACATGAAGATGAATGAAACACTATTGAATAATGAGTGGATAAGATCAGAAATAAGGGGAGAAAAAGAAATTCCTGGAATTAAATGAAAATAGAGACACAGCATAGAAAATCTATGGGACACTTTGATAGATGTTTTAAGAGGAAAATTTATAGCATTGAGTGTTCACATAAGAAGAACAGAGAGTCACCAAGTAAACAACCTAATGACACATTTCAAAGACCTAAAAAATACACAACAGTCTAATCCCAAAGCCAGAAGAAGGCAAGAAATAATTCAAACCAGAGCAAAAATAAATAAATAGAGAATTAAAAACAATACAAAGAACCAACAAAACAAAAAACTGGTTCTTTGAAAAGATTAATAAGATTATCAAACCTCTGGCAAATCTAAAGAGAGAGAGAGAGAGAGAGGAGAGAGAGAGAGAGAGAGAGAGAGAGAGAGAGAGAGAGAGAGAGAGAGAGAGAGAGAGAATTGACTTAAATAATTAAAATCAAAAATGAAAAAGGAGACAGCACCAAAAACAGTGGGGAAATTCAAAGGATCATCAGAAACTATTTAAAAAATTTATACTCCAATAGACTGGAAAGCATGGAAGAAATCAATAGACTTCTAAGCAAATTGAACCTACCTAAATTGAAACAAGAGGACATAAGAAGCTTAAATCAACCAAAAGCAAGCAAAGAAATAAAAACAGCAATAAAAATTCTACCATCAAAGAAAATCTCAGGCCCAGATTGGTTTTCAGCTGAACTCTACAAATCTTTCAGAAAAGAACTAATCCCACTACTTCACAATTTATTCCAGGAAATTGAAAGACATAGAATTCTTCCAAAATCCTTCTAAAAGGCCAATACCCCATTAATCCTAAAACCAAATAAAGATACCTCAAGAAAAGAAAATTACAGAGCAATATATTTGATGAACATAGATGCAAAATTTCTAAATGCATTATAAAAATAGCTATATGCATTCAAAACTATATCAAGAAAATTTTATACCACAACCAAGTTGGTTTCATCCCTAAAAAGCAAGGCTGGTTCAACATATGCAAATCAATATATGTTATTCACAACTTAAATAGAACTGAAAATAAAAACTATATGATCATATAATAAGTTTCTGGAAAAGCATTCATTAAATCTGCTGAGAAGTTCAGGGACTTTCTCACTCCTGGACCAGCTCACTTGACAGTATCTGAGTGTTCTTCCAGCTCAGATCTTGAATTTAATGAGCAGTAGGGCCTACTTTACTTAAACTCCCTGGGTAACATTTTTCTAGATACTAGAGAGGGACTTCCTCTCTCACATCAAGTCACCACCTGCCTGGCTGCTAGCACTCGAGTTGTCTTCTAGCTCTTCCTACTTTTTCACGCTGCTACAGAACTATTTTGATTCAGTCTCAGAAATTAGCAACTATACAGTGAGTTCTTCTTATCTGCCACGTTCATATTCCCTACTGCCAAGTGTTCTTGAAAGGAGCTAGGCCATATCATCTCTTCTACTCACAAGATGTATGATGTTGTGTCATCCTCACGCTAAAGCCCTTGGTGTGAGTCCCCTGGGGAGGGGGCTCTGAGACTGTCTGTGGATTCTCACCATGGTAATTTATTTCTCCATATTCATTATTTTTAAGAGTTTTCAAGCTGTATTAGACCTTCCTAAGTTGTGGGAACTTGTAAAAGAAGAACTTTTCACACCCAGCATCTCATGAACATAAGACTCTGACTGAACACCTGACTCTTCAAGGTATCTGAGTCTAAAGAATGCACCTGGACATGTTCCTTCCTCCTTTAGTTTCAACCCAAAGAAGTGTGCTTTAAAAAAGGGATAAGGTCATTCCAATTAGCAAACAGTGCATTTTATTTAAAAAATTATTATTGGCGCATTGTAGTCATACATCTTAATGGGGTACAAGATGGCTGTGCCATACATGCACACATCATCCATTAATGTATGTCTCTCTATCATAAAAATAGTCAAATATTTCTTTGGGTTCAAACTAATTTCTTCACAGGAAAATAAAAATCCCTTGGAAAATAAATCTTCATTTGGCAAAATAAAAAAAGAATGTTTATACAATGGAAAATTCAAGTTATATCTCTAATGAAGGAATGTGGTAACTTCTTAACCAATAAAAGTTCAAATGATTTTAGTTCTTCTTTGGTTCTTTTTTTAATGACAAGATTTTTTATATAAAATGTTGACATAATTACTAGTACAGATAAGGTTAAGGATAAATGTATGGGAATGTCCATCATCATTTCCTTAGAATAAATTTTTGAAGCAGAATTGCTGCATCTAAATATGTTTGTTTTAAAGCAATGAATACAAATGGGATAAAGCATACTACTGAAAATTTTAGTCATTTTATGTTCCCTCTGGGTTGTATACATAACCATTTCCCTGGACAAAGGGTGGACATTTTGGGACATATTTATTTGAATCTAGGTAATATACAAAAATAGAAATAATGGAGCTTTAAAATATATTAAAGACATTTTCCATTGTTAACAATATATTGCACCCTGGGGAAATGAGACATGTTGAAGATTACACAATGTATTCAGATGATGTGCTAATGACTGTAGTTTATATAAAACACAAAATTTAGAAGATTCAAATTCTATTGCCTGTGCATGGAAAGACAGAGTAGTACCCCTTATTTGGTTTTATGTTAATACTGGAGTTTCTTTTAGTTGATAAAAATGAATCTGCTAATGATTACAAGAATAAAATATTGAAAAAAGAGATATTTGCTGTTTACTTCAGTGCTGTGGAAATGAAGAAATTTCATCAGTGGTTATTATCTGGTTCTATATGAGAGAAGTAAACAGATATGAGACTATGAATATGGGATTGTGTTAATGTAGAGAGAAGAGCCAAATTCATGTGTTTAATTCCCAGATGTGCAGCTCTGTTACAGACTGCATTTTAGTAGTATCTTGGTTTACTTTCCTAGAAAATACTTGTCTTTAATTATTTAAAGTTTGGTGCTGATAAACTAGAAGGTATTTCCATCTTAATGTGACAAATATCTATACTTACTGCATTTTCTGACTTCCATTTACATTGATGTAAATCTGGAGATTTTATGATGTGAGACAGTAAAATGAGCATAGAAGTTTTAGAAAAGAAAGATCTGAGTTCGAGTTTTGAATTCAGGATATACTGGCTATGTAAATTTGCCAATCTCATATATCAAATATACCATTGATACCTATTGTCTAACAGTGATTTGTTGCTAAAGTTTATGCTTCTTTGTTGTTACAAAACTAATTATATTGGTCAAGGTAAGAGATCTGATATTAATGGAGATTCCTAAAACTTCTGTGACTTAATACAATAAAGGCTTTTTTCTTAATTATTTCACAGACATAAGTCACCAGGTTGGTTGGGTGGATGTCTGTCAGACCTTCTATCTCTTTTATTAGCATCCTTTAATATGTAGAAGGGAAAGACAGAGAGATCATAGAATTCAATGGAAGCTTTGCAGTGGCCCAACCCCAGATGTTGCATAAATCACATCCAGCCAACACTGAGTCACATGAACATACAGACAAATTGGTTAGCTGAAAATGTGCTACAGTTTGGATCTGAAATTTCCCCCTAAGTCCCTGTTAAAAAGGTTTGGTTTCTAGTGTGGTGCTCTTGGGAAGTGGGCCTGGTGGGAGGTATTTTGTTAATTAGAAGCATGACCCTAAAGGAGATAGTGAGATCCTTGTCCTCTCTTCACTCATTTTATCCCCGGCCATGAAGCAAAGGAGCACATAGGAGAGTCTTGATATTATTCTTCAGCCTGTGGCTAGTATCTGCCAATAGAACTATTAAACATGAGAAATTTACCTGTTTCAATAGGTCTTTTATATAAACTCCTTCTTCAACATATTCTTAATACTGTTCTTCAATTTGGCTAACAGAGGAAGATATATAGAGAAGATCTTGTCTTATCTTAAAAATATAATAATTATCAATGTTCTAGCCTACTCATGGATGCTCTGATTAAAGGAATGATAAATGCACACATTTTCTTTTTCTGAAATAGGAGATTTGTTTGATTCAGATACTAATCCCAGTAGTGCTCATTGTGGGCAATCAGTGTTGATGCAATCCAAGCCAAATCAGATCTGCAGATGATTTTCCGCCTACTTGGCTCTTTTATATATTCCTCTGATCTCTATTTCATACTATATTTCCTCCTTGAAAATATTATACTAGATGAACCATATTGTAATTTTTTTAGTTAGTACATGTACTTAAATCGTTTGGTTTGTTCTTTTTAAAATGGCTATTGTAAATATATGCATGTGCAGTGGGGTGGGGAATTGTTTCCCTTCAAAATATATAAGTAGGGAGTTTTTCCAAGATGGTGATGGAGAGATGCAGCATTCCTCACTAACTGAAGCAAATTAAGTTCAACTACTGAGACAGACCATAATGGAATTAAAGTACAAATCAACAACAGGAAACTCAAAAGAAACTATGCAAATACATGGAGACTGAATGATATACTATTGAATGATGAATGGTTAAGAGCAGAAACTAGAGAAGAAATAAAGAAATTTTTGGAAATAAATGAAAACAGAGACACAACTTGCCAAAATCTCTGGGACACTATGAAGGCAGTATTAAGAGGAAGTTCATTGCATTGAGTGCCCACATAAGAAGGACTCAGAATCACCAAGTTCAGACCCTATTGGCACAACTCAAGGACCTAGAAAGACTGCAACATTCCAACCCCGAAGCCAGCAGAAGACAGGAAATTATTAAAATTCGAGCAGAAATAAATGAAATAGAGAACAAAAAAACAATTCAAAGAATCAATAAAACAAAAATCTGGTTCTTTGAAAAGGTTAATAGAATTGATAAACCCCTGGCCAACCTAACCAAAAGAAAAAGAGAATCAATGCAAATTACTAAAATCAGAAATGAAAAAGGAGACATCACCACAGATAGTGAAGAAATTCAAAGGATTATCAGAAACTACTTTAAAAATTTATACTCCAATAGACAAGAAAACATGGAAGAAATCAATAGATTTCCTAAACACAGTTAACCTACCTAAACTGAACCAAGAGGACATAGCAAGCCTAAACCAACCAATATCAAACAATGAAATAGAAATGACAATAAAAATTCTTCCATCAAAGAAAAGCCCAGGTCCAGATGGGTTTCCAGCTGAATTCTACAAAGCCTTCAGTAAAAAACTAATACCAATACTTCATAACTTATTCCAGGAAATTGAAAGAGATGGAACTCTCCCAAATTCCTTCTACGAGGCCAGTATCACATTAATCCCCAAACCAAATAAAGATACCTCAAGAAAGGAACACTACAGACCAATATCTTTAATGAACATAGATGCAAAAATTCTAAACAAAATACTAGCCATACGCATTCAAAACCATATCAAGAGAATAATATACCATGACCGAGTTGGTTTCATCCTGGAAAAACAAGATTGGTTCAACATACACAAATCAATACATGTCATCCACCACATAAATAGAATCAAGAATAAAAACCACATCATTATAGCAATAGATGCTGAAAAAGCTTTCAACAAAATCCAACACCCATTCATGTTAAAAACACTACAGAAAATTGGAATAAAAGGAACATACCTCAACATCATTAAGGCAATATACAACAAACCCAAAGCCAACATTATACTGAATGGGGAAAAACTGCAAGAATTTTCCCTAAAATCAGGAACAAGACAAGGATGTCCACTATCACCACTCCTCTTTAATATAGTCCTTGAGACTCTTGCCACAGCAATAAGACAAGAGAAGGAAATCAAAGAAATTCAAATAGGAAGAGAGGAATTAAAATTATCATTATTTGCAGATGACATGATCCTTTACCTAGAAGACCCTAAGAACTCAACCAAAAGACTTCTGGAGTTAAATAACAAATTCAGCAAAGTTGCAGGATACAAAATCAACCTAAAAAAACCAGAGGCTTTTCTTTATACCAGCAATTAATCCACAATGAAAGAAATAAAACAATCAATTCCATTCACTATAACCTCAAAACTAATAAAATACCTAGGAATAAACCTAACCAAAGATGTAAAAGACCTCTAAAACAAAAACTATAAAACATTAAAGAAAGAAATTGAAGAAGACCTTGGAAGATGGAAAGACCTCCCGTGTTCATGGATAGCAGAATAAACATCATCAAAATGGCCATTCTGCCAAAAATGATTTATAGATTCAATGCAATTCCCATTAAAATATCAACTACATTCTTCACAGACCTTGAAAAAGCAATCATGAACTTTATATGGAGAAAGAAAAGATCCAGAATAGCCAAAGCAATTCTCAACAACAAGAATCACGCAGGAGGCATCACAATCCCAGACTTCAAACTATACTATAGATCAATAGTAGTAAAAACAGCATGGTACTGGCACAATAACAGATACACTGACCAGTGGAACAGAATAGAAGATACAGAAAAAAATCCACACACTTACAGTCAATTAATCTTTGACAAAGGGGCCAAAGTCATATGCTGGAGAAAACACAGCCTTTTCAACAAATGGTGCTGGGAGAACTGGCTATCCATTTGTAGAAAGATGGAACTAAACCCCTATATCTCACCATGCACAGGAATCAACTCGAGATGGATCAAAGACTTAGAAATCAGACCAGAGACTGTGAAGTTATTAGAGGAGAACATAGGCTCATCACTACAACATATAGGAACAGGTGGTAACTTTCTCAACAAAACCTCCAAAGCTCAGGAAATTAAAGCAAGAATCAACAAGTGGGATAGCATCAAACTAAAAAGCTTCTTCTCGTCAAAGGAAACCATCAAGACCCTAAAGAGGAAGCCTACAGAATGGGAGAAGATCTTTACCAGTCACCACTCTGATAGGGGGCTAATATCCAGAATATACAAAGAGCTCAAAGGACTGCACTAGCAAAACAAACAACCCAATCAAGAAATGGGAAATTGAATTGAATAGACACTTTACAAAAGAAGAGATACAAATGGCCAATAGATTTATGAAAAGATGTTCTTCATCATTAGCCATCAAGGAGATGCAAATCAAAACTACACTGAGATTCCATCTAACCCCAGTCAGATTGGCAAGCATAAATAAATCAAACAATATAAATGCTGGCGAGGATGTGGGGAAAGAGGAACTCTTTTACATTGTTGGTGGGAGTGCAAACTAGTTCAGCCACTATGAAATATGTGTGGACATTCCTTAGAAAACTGGGAATAGATCCACCATACGATCCAGCTTTACCACTCCTGGGTATTTTTCCAAAGAGCTTGAAAACAGAACTACAGCAACATATGCATAACTATGTTCATGGCAGCACAATTTGTAATAGCCAAAATTTGGAAACAACCTAGGCCCCCATCAACAGATGAATGGTTTGCAAAGTTATGGGAAATACACACAATGGAATTCTATTCAGCTATAAAGAAGAACAAAATCATGTCATTTGTAAGAAGATGGAAAGGGCTAGAAAGCATTATGTTAAGTGAGATCAGCCAAACACAGAAAGAGAAGGGACATATGTTTCCTCTAATATGCCCAAACAAGTGAGCATTGGGGATACCAGAGGGACTCCAGATAATGGAAGGGAAATCTCAGCAAAGTTTGAATGGAATACTAAGAGAGGAAGGAGACTGAACTTGATTGATGAGCGGCTATTTCCAAATAGGTGTAAAAGTACGAATATAGCAAGGTTAGCCTGGGTATTAAATATCGGGAGAGGGGTAGGGAAATGAGGGCGGGGGAGAGGGCACCAAATACAGATTAAATGTATAACACTTACTTTCAATAAAAAAATAAAAAAATATATAAGTAGATTATCAAGATGTATTTGTGGGTTTTTTTTTTGTACCAGGTGTTGCGCCCTAGGGCATTATACCTCCCAGTTATAACCTCTTTCCTCTTTTTTATTTTGAAACATGGTCTCACTAAGTTGTTGAAGGTCTCACTAAATTGTTGATGCTGGTCTCAAACCTGCGACCCTTTGTATCAGCCTCCCAAGTACTGGGATTGCAGGCATATACAACTGTGCCCAGTTATATTTTGTTTTTGATGTTCTGGTAGGGGTAATGCAGATAAAGATTTGCTATATTATATATCTTTATTCTCAATGTACTTTCCAAAGTATTTGAGATTATTAATGTCAGATATAAGAGTTTGTTAAATGATGCTATTTGAAAGGACTGAGTTTATTATTAGTTATATTTTTCTAATTAAAGAATACATGCACAAGATGCATGAGTCTAACAAGTATTTACTAAGTGTTCTTTGTGTGACAGGAGTTGCTTTGGGTTCTGGGAAGATGACAATAAGTACGAAGGATGAGATTTTTGTGCTCATAGAGCTCATTTTTACCGGCAGGAATGGAGAATGAATAAAGACACAAATAAGCAGTTGAACAAATTAAAAGTTCAAGTAGCAATAAGAGCCATAATAGAAAATAAAATAGAGCAAAGTGGCAAAGTATCTTCATGAAACTAAATACTGGTTGAAGAAGTAAAAACTAATTTGAAACATTACTAATATATAGTCAGGTGTATGAAACAGAGCCAAGACCCTAAAGCAAGTGTGTTCCAGGAACAAAAACCATTTCTTTTCTCAAGCAAAAGAAGCGTGAGAAAGTAAAAAAGCTAATATGACTGAGTGAAGTAGTGTAAGAGACGGAGAAAAATAGGGATTTGCTAAGTTAAGGCTTCGTGGTCTATCTTCCAAAGCTCTTTTTAGGACATACTTGCATGAATGCTTTGACTTTTTTATATGCAATTCATATGTAACATTTTCTTCTTATGGCTGCCTCTTCTTGGGTTCTATCTAATTTTGAATGTTTCGAAACTGTGACCTCATGAATACATTTTATAACTTTCCAGTCTCTTCTGAGCTCATTTGCACCTGCAAAAAGTTAATCAGCAGTGGGCAACTGTGTACCTTATTAATAGATATTAGTTTCCTTTCAAATAGAATTGAGAGTTTTGTGATAAATGTTACTGTTCTTTAGCCTATAATCAGCCTCACTCTCAAACTTAAATAAGTACATAACTGGCTAGTTTCTTTGCATGTTCCTCATGCTAGTTTGCAGTCTCAAGCTTCTAAAGGACTGGGAAAGCTTAGTTCTGTCTGCCCTTCACATTGCTGTCATATGGCAAGAGTGAAGAGGCTTAGTATGCTGCACAAATGATGAAAAGCAGAGATGGTCAAAATTCCAAGCATCACACCAGCTGTAAGTGGCTCTATATTAAGAAACCAATTCTTTTCTAGAACAACTATGAATGAGAAAATGGAACACATTTTTGTGCCCATCTGTTTGTGGCCTGCTTAGAAAAATATTGTCAAGTGATATGAGGACTAGTTTCTGGGCTTTTTCCACACTCTTTTATGTATTTCATAACTTGGCAGACATTTAGACTACTTTGAATACAATTGGCTTAAATAGCTCATTTGTATTGGCCCTGGAATACTGAAATGTCACTTTAAAGAGCAGTATTCTATTCCTGCCTCCACACTTCAGAACCCCTGCTGTTAATGCAAACAAGCTCCTCCACACAGATAGTGCTCTCCCAGCTATTTGCATCATCAGGCTCTAATGTCTATGATAATTTTTTTCTCTCAGCTGACAAAAGACGTAAATTCATATCAATGATGTAAGCAATTAAAGAGATGAATGAAATTAGAATATCTGAAAGGAATGTGATCTTCTACCTAAAATTGAATTATCACTCTATCAACATCATGCACATTTAGACAGATTCTAAAAAATAGAATCTCTTATTCTCTGTTGAAAATAGGTAAATATTGCCTTAAAATATGTCTAAAATTTGACTAAGGCAATGATAACTTTGTGTGTCTGTGTGTGCATGTGCATGCATGCGGTACTAGGAATTAAACCCAAGGTGGTTTATCTTTGAGCTACACCCTAGCACTTTTTATTTTGAAACAGTTTCCTGCTCAATTGCTGAAAAAGCTATAGAATTTGCTGAAGCTGGTCTCAAACTTGTAATCCTTCTGTCTCAGCCTCCCAAGTACTAGGAATACACCCTGCTGGCAATAATAACTTTTAAAAAGAAGTTGGTTCTCTCCTATGTTTTCCAGTACAATTATAAAAGGTCACATACCATGTGGCTGTGTCAAGCAAGATTCCGTATATGTAAAAATTACTTTATTACACAGGACAGACAAAAGTGCTTTTTAAAAGGATTATCTTTGAAGGATCCAAAAATATCTTTTTGATCATTTAAATTTCGTTGTCAAGATTAAGATAACTATGTTTTGGCAGTTGTTATTTTTTCCAAATGCTCCAGCATCTTTTGCAGTTATGAAAAGTGAGTTTGAAACAAATCTTATTGGTTAACTTTATTATCTTTCTTTTAAGAGCAACTCTTTGTGAGAATGCCTAGCTGAAGCCCTAGATATAGATTTATTACAAAAAATGTTAAAAGCAGTCAAACAATACTCACTGATTTTCTATTATGTGCTAGGCATGATAAACAAGACAATATTCCTGCCCCCAAATGGTTTATTTTGCATTGCGGAATTGGAACATATAAAAGGAAAACCCAATATAATCTTATTTGTGAGTGTTGAGGAAAGAAAAAGAGAAAATGTAGTTAGAAAGAGGCTTCCAAGGAAATAATATCTAAGCTGAGATCTAAACTAATGCTCAGCTTTTGACCAAAGAAGAGTGGAGATATTGAAAGGAAGGGTTTCTAGGTAAAGGAACCAAAAACATGCAAAACCCTGGTGTTGAGAAAACACAGTCCATTCTGAAAACTGAGCAGCAAAATATGACTAGATGATTAATTGCATTTCGTTAGGAACATTGTCTTAATCAGCTCAGTTTGCTATAACAAAACATCATAGACTGGGTGTTTTTAAACAACAGACATTTCTTTCGCAAGGTCTGGAGGCTGGAAAGTGCAAGATCAAGGCACCAGCAGATTGTGTTACTGGTGAGGGCTCACTTCCTGGCTTGCAGAATTTCACCCTTCCTACTCTATCCCCATGTGGCAGAGAGAAGCTTGGGATCTCGTCCTGTCCTCTTATCTGTGGACACTAATCCCATTATGTGGGCTCCACCCTGTGACCTCATCTAAATCTAATTACCCCCAAAAGCTCCACCTCGTAATACCACTGTATTGGGAGTTAGGGCTTTCCTATGTGAGTTTTGGGTGATGGGGCACAAACATTCATTTTATAACAAGTGTGATTTATCTTAGGAATATCAAAGTATATTACTCAATAAAATCCTTAAGTACACTAAGAAATCTTTAAAACAATTTCTATATCTAGTTCTTCCCAGAAAACTTGAAAATATAATTTTAGGCTTCTTTTCTTCTTTCTAAAATGAGTTTTTTAGTATTTTGTTTGGTTTATTGGGCAACAAACTATATTCTACTTTTGGCTAAGAAGAAGTTACAAACTCTGGAGAGAAATGTTTTTGTTGAGCAAGCACTATGGATAGTGAACTTAGTCCAGGACTAGGACAAAATCACCTTCAACTCATAACTTTTTTTATTGGGCATATAAAAATAACTATCCTCAGTTGTCTCCTTTTCTGCTTCCTTCCAAATCCAATTTCCTCAGTAGTGAGGAAAGTTACACTGAAATTCTACTTCAGGGAGGCAAGAAAGAATAATCTAGATAGATAGTTTGAAAAACTACTAAGTTAGGCTGGGCTTGGTGGCGCACACTTGTAATCCCCGCGCTTGGGAGGGGGAGACAGGAGGATCTCTCAGGATCGAAGCCAGCCACGCTGGTGTAAGAGACCCTGTTTCCAAATTTAAAAAGTATAAAATAGGTCTGGGAGTATAGGCCGAAGGTAGAAGGGCTTCCAGGAACCCCAATACCACACACACACACACACACAATAAAAAAAACCCACAAAGTTAGAGACTATATCAACCAGAGACTAAACAGAAGATGCACAATAATTTGAACAGAGAAATTTTAATTTAAGATTAATTATAATAGGAGATTATTAAGATGTTAAATGAACCCTAAAGAGGATCCTAGGGTAAAAAGAAAGTATTAAGGAAGGAACAAACTTGGAAAGATTCTCCCCATGAGACAGATTAATACTTTTTAGAGAAGGTATGAGTGTAACCAGGTAGAGAAATTATGGTGTTGGATTGTCAGAACGGACCTTACCACCAATAGAAAGAGAAATGTGTAGCTATCCATGCTTGTGACTAACTATTGTTGTTTTGTTCTAGTGCAACATGCCTAGAATTTTATCTCAATGAAATACTAAAGTGTTAAAAATTTCTAGTGATTTTATTTTTCTTCATTCTATCCATACTTGTATTTGTGCATAAGTGAGTACACCCTCCACCACACACACAGCTTTCATCTAAATTCTGATCCCAGATTTGTCAGTTATTAGGTTTATACTTCTCTAAGACTTATGTCCTGACAGTGTTGTAAAGACCAAAAATGGTTGTGAAACCTTGGCCCATCATAGATACAAAGTTCTGTCAATTTTAACTTTTTTGTGTGATTTCCAACAAAAGGACAATTGTTCAATTTTGTTAGCTAGTTTTCATCTTCATGTATGTACAGAACCTTCATAGAAAAAACTAATGGAGGTAGTACCAAGAAAGTATTAGAAAAACACATGTAGTTTACAATTAAATTGACTTAAGATTTGTAAATCGGAGAGAGCCCTTGGGTCAGAGGCAACCCGAAGGAGCCGGGAGAGCGTGGGAAGGGAGTGCATTCAGAGCGAGGATCCAGCTGGCACCTTGGGCGGGGAGCAGGAGGAGTGGCAGTTGGACAGCATGTTGCTGGCCATGGTGCAGCAGCGTGAGGGCTGCGTGCAGGAGCTCCTGAATACCTTCTTCAGCTTCCTTCGACGCAAAACAGACTTTTTCATCGGAGGAGAAGGGAAGACAGAAAAGCTCATCACACAGACCTTTAACCATCACAACCAGCTGGCCCAGAAAGCCCGGCGGGAGAGGGCCGAGCGGGCAGCTAGCTGGCCAAAGACACCAAGGCCGAGGCCTCTGGGCCTCAGATCAGGGAGCTGACTAAGGAGGAGGCTGAGAGGTTGCAGCTGGAGATCGACCAGAAAAAGGATGCAGAGAGTCATGAGGCGCAGCTCAAGAAAGGCAGCCTAGGCTCGCAGGGGAAGCAGGAGGCTGAGGAGGACGAGCAGGAGGAGGAAGAGAAGGACAAAGGGAAACTGAAGCCCAACCTAGGCAACGGGGCTGACCTGCCCAAATATCGCTGGACACAGATGCTGTCGGAGCTGGACCTGGCAGTGCCCTTCCGTGTCAACTTCGGGCTGAAGGGGAAGGACGTGGTGGTGGACATCCAGCGGCGGCACCTCCGGGTGGGGCTCAAGAGGCAACCAGCCATTGTTGATGGGGAGCGCTACAACAAGGTGAAGGTGGAGGAGAGCACGTAGCTTGTTGAGGATGGCAAGGTGGTGACGGTGCATCTGGAGAAGATCAATAAAATGGAGTGGTGAAGCCGCCTGGTGTCCACTGACCCTGAGATCAACACCAAGAAGATTAACCCTGAGAACTCCAAGCTGTCAGACCTCGACAGTGAGACCCGCAGCATCATGGAAAAGATGATGTATTACTACCAGAGACAGAAGTCCATAGGGCTGCCCACCTTGGACAAACAGAAGAAACAGGGGATTCTAAAGAAGTTCATGGATCAGCATCCAGGGATGATGGACTTCCAAGGCCCAATTCAACTAGTTCTGTTTTTCTTCTTGAACTCTCGGGGCTAAGCCCCCAGCCACCCCGGTTCCTTTCCTACTTTTCCCTGGGAGGAGGGAGCCTCAGGGCTGGGGCAGGCACAGGACTGACCCAGGCACTCGGCCCCGGGGCATCATGGGAGAAGGGCGGGGCCTGGGGGTCTTGGCCTCCCCTGAGGCCTGTTACACATTAAAGCTCTTCCCCAGCTCAAAAAGAAAAAAAAAATTATAAATTTATTAAAATAACAAACTCATTTTTTTTTACATCTTGAGACTTCTATGAGAAGATAGCACTTATTAATTGCTATTCTATGTACATAGATATTTGAAAGTTACAACTGTAGGGTTGATTATTCAATCAGTGTAGTAATTTTTAATAAGGTCTTTTTCATTGAGCAATTACGTCCCTCATTCAGTAGATATTCCTAGATATACACATATATACCCACATGTGTGTGCATGCGCATGCACACACACATACACATACACACACACACACTTAATTTAGCTGGCAGAAAATGTTCTTGGTTGAAATTTAATGAAGTTGCTCATCTCCAACCCTAGCATCTGTTATATTCTCTGTTCTTTTATACCTTAAAATTCTTAGTGCTTCCCTATTAAGTGCCATATTATTGCCATCGGATTATGCTATTTATTCTACCTGGAATGCCTTTGAAAGCTTATATTTCTCTTAGGTCTTTGCTGATAGCTTAGCTAGAATTAGTCTTTTAGCTCCTTGGCATTCTCCACTCCTACTATGTGCGCTTACACAGTCCTCTCAGGTGTATTTCTTTGTGTTGTATGTTTGTATACTTTTCTATGTTCAACTGAATGTCCCTGAATGAGAAGTGAAAATATTTTTGAGAAAATATTTTTGAGAAAATAATTTTGTGAAGGAGAAAATATTTTTTCTACCAATAGTTACTTCATGGCTGAAGGTTCTTTAACAAAAGGCAGACTAACAAGATAAAAACATACAAATGTATTTAATAAAAGTTTTATTACTTCAGAAGCTTTCATAAGAAAAAGAAGATTCAAAGAAACAGTTAAATTGATTTTAAAAATAGTGCTTCTGATAAAAAATGGAGAGTCATGGAGAAATATGATAGGTCAGAGTATGGTTTAATGTTAAAGTTTGTTAACATTTGTCACTCTGTGTCTTCACAAGTAATAATATTCCTGTCCTCTGGGGTCTGGAGGTGGAGGGTGCTTCTCACCTGAGGCTTTTTTGACTCACTTGAAGGGAAGGATAAAATATTCTATCTATATTCTGGGAGCTACTACACTGAAGGACAACAGCTGGGTGAGGAGCAAAGTCAGAAGAACTTTCAGAAAATGCTGTTTCTCTCATTCCTTTAGTTTAAAATACTCAGTATGCCAAGGTGCCTTATTTTCAGATAGCTTGTCCTGAACTCCATCAAATGCACAGTGTATTGAGTTATACATTAGTTGACAATAATGTTTGACTAGGACAATAATAATAGCAATAGGTAAATGATATAGAATTTATTATAATATCTTTAAAAGTTAATTTTTGAATAGCTAGCTCATTCAGAGAATTCAAAATACAAAAAAGAGTAAGAACCAATTATGAAAACTCTCTCTCCTTCCCTTTCTACTCAATTCATTTCAAGATAGGTAAAAAATGTTGTTAGTTTCTTGGCTATCTTGCAGAGAAATTTTATGTACATATATGTAAAAGCAGGTACATAATTACCCTATAACTCAAGAATAAAATGAGGTCTAGATTGCTAATTTGTCAAAAAGACTATATTCAGTGTTCATAAGAGGTCAAACTGGGATTTGCATGTGAGGTTTTTTGATATAGTTGAAGCATCACATGGAAACCTACTTTAATAGTTTTCAGGCTGAAAATTCTTAGCAAAGAGAAAATGTATGTTTTGGCTTCTGAATAGTGTAAAAAAATAAAAATTAGTGCCATTTTCCCCAAGCTTCTTTTTATATGAGGCTATGAATTATCTGTAAGTATATCATTTTTCCTCTACCACTTCCCAAGCTTTCTCTATTTGTTCCTTTCCCTATTATAGTCATAGGAGAAAGCAGAACAGAAGTTCATGCAAGCAGTATAAATGTTCACTTGAAGATACAGATTCCGTGGTTGGCTCAACCATTTTGCTTTTAGTTCACATTGTGAAAGTAAGTACAGGGGGATAGTCACAAACTTGACTTAGAATCTGTATCTTCATCATTTTGTTGCTGTTGTTCAGCTCAGCTTTGGATGGCCCTTGCCCTATTTGGGGTAAATTTTCTTTTGGATTGCATTTGAGTGAATCCCAGTGAATGGAAATTTGCAGAGTGCCAGATAAGCCTTTTAATTTTCCTTTCAACCTTTGGAAGGGGATGACTCTTCTGGGGGGAAATGAGCAGATGGTACCTAAATCAGTTGGTCAAATATCTACAATAATGCTGTTACTTTACTCAGTGTCATCGGCTATAACATCTCTGAGGAAGAAGAGTTAGGCTCTGTGCTTCTCTCTTTTATCAATTAATCACACCTTTCTTCCCTTCCTCACTGTTCAGCCTGTTGTCTTTTTCATAACTGTGTGCCAAGATATTTCAGTGCCTCTCTGACCTATTTTTAAAAAAGATGTTCTTAAGGAGGGATAGGGAGGGAACGGGGTGGGGATTGAGTAGGGGCTAACTGGGCGATGTGTGCATGTATGTCTACAAAAGTATTTTATTTATACCATTATGATGTATGAATACATTGCACCAATAAAAAATAAAAATAAAAATAAAATATGATAACATATAATATGATATATTACATATTTTATATAATATGTAATTTCATATACATATGGAGTTAGCCCACATGATTATGAAGGCCAGGAAATCCCATTATTTGCACCCATAAACTGAAGAACCAAAAATAAGTAGTGTGGTTTAATTTGAGTGCCAAGTCCTGAAAACAGGGGAGGAGCTAATGGTGTGAGCTCCAGTATAAGTACAAAGTTCTGGGAACCAAGATTGTCAGTATTTGGAGCCAAAAGAAGACAGATGTCCCAGATCAAATGAAAAGAGAGAAAATTCATGCTTTCTCCATCTTTTGGTTTCCTTTGAGTCTTCAATGGATTGGATGATGTATACCCACATTGGAGAGGGTGATTTTTATTCAGTCTGATTCAAAGGCTGAAACATCCTCACATACATGCCCTGAAATATTTGTCTTACCAGCCACCTGGGCATCCCTTAGCCTCCTTAACAAATAAAATTGGTGATAACAATGAATTAAAAGAGAAGTTATAAATACTCATGACTATCCTTTGGCCAAAGTTTCAGAAAAGAGAATAGGGACATGTACTAAGTTGGAAGACTCATAGTCAATAAAACATCTGGTCAAAGATGTGTATACAGTTTGCTTAAGTAGAATATTGTAGCTATTAAGACCTTTGAAGGGTAAAATTAATAAAGATTGCCAGGTGTGGTGGTACAAAGCTATAATCTCAGAATTTCAGAGGCTGTAATAGGAGCATTACAGGTGGGAAAATAGCCTCAGCAATTGAGAAAGATTCTCAGCAACCTAGAAAGTCTTCCTTCCTTCCTTCCTTCCTTCCTTCCTTCCTTCCTTCCTTCCTTCCTTCCTTCTCCTTCCTCTTTCCCTTTTTTGTCACTGAAAATTGAACTGAGGAGCATTCTCCCTCTATGCTCTACCCCCAGCCATTTTTATTTATTTGCTTTCAATCTTGATACAGAGTCTCATTAAGTTGATGAGTCTGGCTTTGAACCTGAGATCTTCCTGTCTCAGCCTCCCAAGTACTAGAATTATAGTCATGTGCCACCACACTCAACTGCAAGACCCTATTTAAATATAACAACAGAAGCCAGGCGTGGTGGTGCACACTTGTAATCCCCAAGCTTGGGAGGCGGAGACAGGAGGATCGTGCAGGTTCGAAGGCAGCCGCGCTGGCTTAAGAGACCCTGTTTCCAAATAAAAATATAAAATAGGTCTGGGAGTGTAGCTGAGAGGTAGAAGGGCTTCCAGGAACCCCAGTACCACCAAAAAAAAGTGTTGGGGGATAGCTCCAAAGTGGAAAACACCCGGATTCAATCCTCTTGTACGCGCGCGCGCGCGCGTGTGCGCGCGCGCGCACACACACACACACACACACACACACACACACACACTGAACTTTATTCCATGAGTAAAAACCAGGTTATGTTTTGTATGTTAGGCATCAAAAAATTCTTCAGACTTTCCAGGTGTAATTTCAATGACCTTCATCTCTTTGGCCAAAGTTGTATATGTTATTTTAAATGTTTATACTTAATGCTGGCCTAGACCA
The DNA here is from genome assembly GCF_963383645.1 of Muscardinus avellanarius. Classification (NCBI taxonomy): domain Eukaryota; kingdom Metazoa; phylum Chordata; class Mammalia; order Rodentia; family Gliridae; genus Muscardinus; species Muscardinus avellanarius. Next base: position 88,331,120 of record NC_137786.1, on the reverse strand, counting down.
ACTAAGACTATCTATAGATTAATCTAAGCCAAAAAGACTTTCACTTCTACATCAGACTTAGAAAGTCATTCAGGGGATAAAAAAGGACAGAGGATTCAGCTTTATTTTTTCTTATTTCTTTTGCTAAATCTTGGTTTTCTTCCTTCCTTCTTTCCTTCCTTCCTTCCTTTCTTTCCCCTTACCTTTTCTTTCCTATTATTTACTCCCTTCCTTGTAGGGGGTGGGGGGAAGCTGAGTCTGCAATTGGTAGAATGTTTATAAGAACAAGGAAACAAGAACAGAGACAATCTATGGAAAAACTAGTTGAACAGCACTGTGTAAGAAAGTGAATGACCTGTCTTCTATTTCTTTGCTCCTTATGGAGACCACTGTAATGATATGGAATTGTATCCTCTACAGCACAAATAGTGGAAACTATTTGTACCTAGAAGTATCTTAGGGGAAGAAATTGATGACAATTGTTGGAAGAAAGAGGCTGGAGAACTTGACTTGAAACTATTTGCTTACTGTGATTTATTTAGATTATGTATTAGAGATAAATATAGAAAACATTTGATACTTTTATTCATGGTTAAAATTAAGAAAATGACAATTGGATATATAAAATAATATTGTTAGTGATGTCAATACTTGTTTCTTTTTCTTTTATTTTATGTGGATCATATTGAAAATGGCATACATTCAGACTGTGCTTGGTGCCCTCTACACCCCCACTTCTCCTCCCCCCAAACAATGAGTGTCCAGGTTGACCATGCTACATTCATACTTTTACACATATTTGAATGTAACTCCTCCATTAATCAACCTCAGCCTTTTTCCTCTCCTACCTTTCCATTCTAGCTTTGCTGAGGTTTCCCCTCCATTCTCTGGAGTCCCTCTGGTATTCCTAATACTCCCTAGTTTGGGCATATTAGAGAAAACATATGTGCCTTCTCTTTCTGTGCTTTGTTAATCTCACTTAACATAACGTTCTCCAGATCTTTCCATCTTCTTGCAAATGACATGATTTTTTTCTTCTTTATAGCTGAATATAATTCCATTGTGTGTTTTGTGCATAATTTTGCAATCCATTCACCTGTTGCTGGGGACCTAGGTTGGTTCCATATTTTGGCTATTATGAATTGTTCTGCTGTGAACATGGTATGTATATGTAACTGTAGTTCTCTGATTTCAACCCCTTTGGAAAGATACCCAGGAGTGGTAGGGCTGCACAGAAATCAACTTGAGATAGATCAAAGACTTAGATATTAAACCAGAGACTATGAAGTTTTTAGAGGAGGGCATAGACTCAATAATCCAACATATAGGCACAGGTAGTAACTTTCTTAACAAGACCTTCAAATCACAGGAAATTAAAGCAAGAATTAACAAGTGGAATGGCAGGACTTCAACATTTCTCATCCTTCCTCAGCTACCTGTTGTTGATGGTAAGTCCTGGGTGTGACTCACTTCTTTCACCCAGCCTCCGCTCATGGAATGGAGGCTCTACTTTGGGTGTGGACCACTGGGGTGAATACTGGGTTTCTGAAATCATTTGCCCCACTGGCCTCATTGCAAGACAGGTGAACCAAGAAAATGCTAGATTGCTCCCCACTGCACTCCCTCACTGAGGACTCTGCTTCCAGAATAGGGTGGTTATACAGAGAGAGCTTGCTACTGTTCCTATCAGGAATTTTCTGGGAGAAGAATCAGACAAAAAAATAGAAGCCCTAATACAGAACAGCAATTTTGGGGTGATATTTAAATTTAGGGTCTTTTATTTTTATTTTTATTTTATGATTTTAATTTTTATTGGTGCATTATATTCATACATCATATTGGGGTAAAAAAACTTGTGTGTACATACATATACACACCATTGATTTAACCCCTACCCAATACCCACCCCATTTCCTCCCCAACCCTCCTTTCCTTGCCAACCCTCCTTTCCTTGCTTGGCTTAGTGGTTTACTTTGATATCTTTAAGAACATTGTGTGTTTTAGAGAATTTCCTTCTTCTCCCATCCCATCCCCTCATTTAGGTTGTCTTGTTTTCTCCTCTATAGGATTTCCTTTTTTATCTAGAGTTCCTCCTATGACCCATTTCTCCTTAGCTTTCACATATTAGTGAAAGTATCCGATTTCTTATTTTTTGTGACTGAGTAATCTCACTTAGCATAATGTCCTCCAGGTCCATCCATTTCCTTGAAAATGATGTAATTGAGGTTTTTTTTAAATGGCTGACTAAAATTCCACTGTGTACGTATCCCAAAGTTTTGTAATCCATTCATCTGTTGATGGACATCTTGGCTGGTTCCATAGTTTGGCAATGGTGAATTGTGCAGCTATGAACATAGATACACATGCATTAGTTTGGTAGTTTGTTTTTTTTTTCTTTTGGGTGGATACTCAGAAGTGGTATTGCTGGATCAAATGGTAGATTTGTTCCCATTCTTCTGAGGATTCTCCATACTGTTTTCCAAAGTGGTTGCACTAATTTGCAATCCCACGCACAATGTTTTAGAGTTCCCACTTCTCCACATCCTCGCCAGCATTTGTTGTTGTTTGTGTTTTGAATGATTGCCATTCTAGTTGGAGTTAGGTGAAATCTCAGAGTAGTTTAGATTTGCATCTCTCTGATTGCCAGTGATGTTGAACATTTCTTCATGCATTTATTGGCCATTTGAATTCCTTCTTTTGTGAAGTGTCTATTTAGTTCTCTTGCCCATTTTGTTATTGGATGCTTTGTTTTCTTAGTGTTGAGTTTCTTGAGTTCTCTGTAAATTCTAGATATTAGCCCTTTATCAGAGGGTAGGTGGCAAAAATCTCCCATTGTTGGTTCTCCGTTGAGGTTCTTGACAGTGTCCTTGGCTGGACAGAAGCTCTTCAGTTTCATGCAATCCCAAGTGTTGATTTGACTTTAAATTTGTTGTGCCTTTGGGGTCTTGTTGAGAAAGTGTTTATCTGTGACTATGTGTTGCAGTATTGGACCTATGCCCTCTTCAAGGATCTTCAATGTCTCTGGTTTGATTTCCAAGTCTTTGATCCATCTAGAATTTACTCTTATGTAGGGTGAGAAAGTAGGATTAATTCCCAATTTTCTGTGTAAGGTTAACCAGTTTTGCCAACACCATTTGTTGAACAGGCTATCTTTTTTCAGTGCATGTTTTTGGCCCCTTTGTCAAAAATCAATTGGCTGAAAGTATGTGGACTTGTTTCTGGGTCTTCTATTCTGATCCATTGGTCTATGTATCTGTTTTTGTGCCAGTGCCATCCTGTTTTTATTGCAAGGGCTTTGTAGAATAGTTTAAATTCAGGTTTTGTGATTCCTCCTGCATGGTTTTTTGTTTTTGTTTTCGGGTTTTTGGTGGTACTGGGGTTCCTGGAAGCCCTTCTACCTCTCAGCTACACTCCCAGTCCTAATTTTATATTTTTATTTGGAAACAGGGTCTCTTAAGCCAGCGCAAGCTGGCTTCAAACCTGCGTGATCCTCCTGTATCCACCTCCCAAGTGCAGGTATTACAAGCGTGCGACACCACGCCCGGCGTTCCTGCATAGTTTTTGTTGCTGAGAACTACTTTGGCTATTCTGGGCTTTTTGTTATTCCCTATTTAATATGATGTTGGTGGTGGGGCTTTTGTAGATTGCTTTTATGATGCTGAGATATGTACCTTCTATTCCAATTCTCTGCAGTGCTTTAATATAAATTGATGTTGCATTTTATCAAATGCTTTCTCAGCATCTATTGAAATGATCATGTGAGTTTTTTCTTTGATTCTGTTTATATGATGAATTACATGGATTGATTTTCATATGTTGAACCACCCTTGCATCCCTGGGATGAACTCTACCTGGTCATGGTGTATGATTTTACTTATGTGGTTTTGAATGTGTGTTGCTAGTATTTTGTTTAATAGTTTTGCATCCAAGTTCATCAGAGATATAGGCCTGTAGTTGTCCTTACTTGAACTGTCTTTATTCGGTTTGGGTATTAGTGTTATGTTGGCTTCATAGAATGTATTTGGGAGAGTCCCAGTTTTTTCTACTTCATGAAATAGTTTGAGTAGTATTGGAGTTAGCTCTTCTATAAAGGTTTTATAGAATTCACTTGGAAAACCATCTGGCCCTGGGCTTTTCTTTGATGGTAAGCTCTTTATTGCTGTTTCAATCTCTTTGATTGTTATTGGCTGGTTTAAGTGTTCTATATCTTCTTGACTCAGTATAGGAAGGTTGTTTTTCTTCAGAAAATTGTCAATTTCCTTGAGATTTTCCATTTTGTTGGAGTATAGTTTTTCAAAGTAGTTTCTGCTAATCCTCTGGATTTCTACACTGTCATTAATAATGTCTCCTTTTCCATCTCTTATCTTCATAATTTGTGTTGATTCTCTCTTCTTTTTAGTTCAGTTGGCTAGTGGTTTATCTGTCTTGTTAATTTTTTCAAGAAACCAGCTTTTGGTTTTGTTGATTTTCTGTATTGTCTTTTTATTCTCTATTTCCTTAATTTCTGCTCTAATTTTAATAATTTCCTGTCTTCTCCTGGCTTTGGGTTTCAATAGTTCCTGCTTTTCAAGGGCTTTGAGGTGTCGTTAGGTTATTTATTTGAAGATTTTCTGTTTTTCTTATGTGAGCACTCAGTGCTATAAATTTTCCTCTTAATACTGCCTTCAAAGTGTCCCAGAGGTTTTGATATGTTGTATCTTTATTTTCATTAGTTTCTAGAAATTTCTTAATTTCACCTCTTACATCTTCTATGACCCATTCTTCATTCAGAAGTATGGTGCTCAGTCTCCATATCTTTATGTTGTTTCTTTGGGTCTTCTTATAGTTGATTTCTAGTTTCATTCCATTATGTTCTGAAATGATACAGGAAAATAGGTAACATTTTTTGAATTTGCTAGTGTTCATTTTGTGTCCCAGGATATGATCTATTTTTTTGCATATGTTACTGTAGTTGTCTGATTTCAACCCTTTTGGGAAAATACCCAGGAGTTGGAGAGCTGGATCATATGGTGGATAAATTCTCAGTTTTCTTTTTATTTACTTATTTATATTTTTAGTGGTACTAGGGGTGAAACCCAGGGGCTTTTCTATTTCTGGGCTATACTCCCAGACCTATTTTATATTTTGTTTTGAAACAGGGTCACGCTAAGTTGTTGAGAGCCTAAGTAGCTGAGGGTAGTTTGAATTTCTGCTATCCTCCTGTCTCAGCCTCCCAAGCACAGGGATTACAAGCATGCGCTACCAAACCTGGCTTATTTCCAGTTTTCTAAGGAATCTCCACAATGATCTCCATAGTGGGTGAACGAGTTTGCACTCCCACCAACAGTGTAAAAGGAGATTTGCATCTCCCTGGTGGCTAATGATGTAGACATCATTTCATGTATCTATTGGCCATTTGTATCTTTTTTTGTGAAGTGCCTATTCAGTTTAGTTGCCCATTTCTTAATTGGATTGTTTGTTTTGCTAGTGTATAGTCTTTTGAGCTCTTTGTATATTCTGGGTATTAGGCCTCTATCAGAGTGGTGGCTGGTAAAGATCTTTTCCCATTTTGTAGGCCTCCTCTTGTATATTCTTGATGATTACCTTTGATGCAAAAAAAAACCTTTTCAGTTTAATGCCATCTCACTTTTTAATTCCTGCTTTAATTTCCTGCATTTTGAAGTTCTTGAGAATGTTACTACCTGTGACTATATGGTGTAGTGTTGAGCCTATACCTTCCTCTAATAACTTCATAGTCTCTGGTCTAATTTCTAAGTCTTTGATTCATCTCAAGCTGATTCATGTGCATGGTGAGAGGTAAGAATTTAGTTCTATCTTTCTACAAATGAATAGCCAGTTCTCCCAGCACCATTTGTTGAAAAGGCTGTCTTTTCTCCATTGTATGATTCTGGCTCCTTTGTCAAAGATTAATTGACCATAGGTGTGTGGGTTTGTTTCTGTATCTTCTATTCTGTTCCTGTGATCAGTGTGCCTGTTGTTGTGACAATACCATGCTGTTTTTTACTACTATTGATCTGTAGTATAATTTAAAGTCTGGAATTGTGATGCCTCCTGGATAGTTATGATTGTTGAGAATTGCTTTGGCTATTCTGGGTCTTTTCTTTCTCCATATAAAATTCATGATTGATTTTTCTAGGTGTATGAAGAATGTTGTTGGTATTTTAATGGGAATTGCATTGAATTTATGCATCACATTTGGCAGAATGACCATTTTGATGATATTTATTTTTCCTATCAATGAGCTCAGGAGATCTTTCCATCCTCCAAGGTCTTATTCAATTTATTTCTGAAATATTTTATAGTTTTCATTGTAGAGATCTTTTACATCATTGGTTTGTTTTTTCCTAGGTATTTTATGGGTTTTAAGATTATAGTGAATGTAATTGTTTGCGTTATTTCTTTCATTGTAGATTCATTGTTGGGATAAGGAAAAGCAACTGGTTTCTTTAGGTTAATTTTGTATCCTGCAACTTTGCTGAATTGGTTAATGAGCTCAATCAGTCTTTTGGTTGAGTTCTTTGGGTCTTATAGATAAAGGAGCATGCCATCTGCAAATAAGGATAATCTTAATTACTCTCTATTCGAATTCCTTTGATTTCCTTCTCTTGTCTTATTGCTGTGGCAAGAGTCTCAAGGACTATATTGAAAAGGAGTGTTGATAGTGGGCATCCTTGTCTTGTTTCTGATTTGAGAGGAAATGCTTGCAGTTTTTCCCCATTCAATATGATGTTGGCTTTGGGTTTGTTGTATATTGCCTTAATGATGTTGAAATACATTCCTTATATTCCAATTTTCTGCAGTGTTTTTTTTTTAACATAAATGGGTGTTGGAATTTTTCAAATGCTTTTCAGCATCTATTGATATGATCATGTGGTTTTTGGTCTCAGTTCTATTTATGTGGTGAATAACATGTATTGATTTGTGTATGTTGAACCAGCTTTGCTTTTCTGGGATGAAATCAACTTGGTCATGGTGTACAATTCTCTTGATATGGTTTTGAATTCATATAGCTAGAATTTTGTTTAGAATTTTTGCATCTATGTTCATTAAGAATATTGGTCTGTAAATTTTGTTCTTGTGGCATCTCTATTTGGTTTGGGGATTACTTTAGTTTGGGGATTAATGTGATACTGGCCTTGTAGAAGGAATTTGGGAGAATTCCAGCTCTTTCAATTTCCCAGAACAAGTTGTGTAGTATTGGTATTATATCTTCACTGAAGGTTTTGTAGAATCAGCTTGAAACCCATCAGGGCCTGGGCTTTTCTTTGATGGCAGAATGTTTTTGCTGTTTTATTGCTTTGCTTGCTATTGATTGGTTTAGGCTTGCTATGTCCTCTTGGTTCAGTTAGGCAGGTTATATGTGGTTAGAAATATATTGATTTCTTCCATGTTTTCAAAATAGTTTCTTATAATCCTTTGAATTTTGCCACTGTCTGTGATGGTGTCTCCTTTTTCATTTCTGATTTTAATAATTTTAGTTGATTCTCTCTTTTGGTTAGGTTGGCCAGGGGATTATTAATCCTGTTAATCTTTTCAAAGAACTAGCTTTTTTTATTCTTTGAATTGTTTTTTTGATTTCATTTATTTCCTCTGAATTTTCTACCTTCTTCTGACTTTGGGATTAGACTGTTGCAGGCTTTCTAGGTCCTTGAGTTGTGTCATTAGGTTGTTTACTTGGTGATTCTCTGGGCTTCTTATGTGAGTACTCATGCTATAAACTTTCCCCTTAACACAGCCTTCAAAGTGTCTCATATATTTTGATAAGTTGTTTCTCTATTTTTGTTTATTTCAAGAATTTTTTTATTTCTCCCCTAATTCCAATCTTACCTGTTCATCATTCAATACTGTATCATTCAATGTCCATGTATTGAAATAGTTTCTTTTGATTTTCCTGTGTTAATTTCTACTTTCATTCCATTATGATCTGAAAAGATGCAGAGAATTATATTACTTCTTTTGAATTTGCTGGTGCTTGCTTTGAGTCCCAGGATATTTTCTATTTTGGAGAAGGTTCCATGGGGTGCATATTCTGTTGTTCCTGATTAAAATATTCTCTATATATCTATTAGGTACAATTTGTTTTTAGTTTTCTTTAGTTCTAAAGAGACTTTACTCTTCTTTTGCCTGTAAGATCAATCTAGTAGTGTGAGAGGTGTGTTGAAGTCTCCCAAAATTATTGTATTTGGGTCTATTTGAAATCTAATGTCCAGGAGGGTTTCTTTTAGAAATGTGGTTGCACTCACACTTGGGGCATAAACATTCACTATTATTATATCTTCCTTGTGGATTGTTCCTTTTAGTAAAAGGAAGTGCCCTGCTTTGTCTCTTTTGATAATGTTTTAGCTTAAAGTCTGTTTTGTTGGATATCAGTGTTGCTACCCCTGGCAATTTTTGGTCTCCATTAGCATGGTATATCTTTTTCCATCCTTTCACTTTTAGTTTCTGAATGTCTTTGGTTGTAAAGTGATTTTCTTCAAAACAGCATATATTTGGATTATGTTATTTAATCTACATTGCCATCTCTTTTACATTCAGAGTTATTATTGAAATATGATTTATCTTCCTCTCATTTTGTGTTATGTCTACTGTTGGATATCCTGTTATTTGTTCTTTAAGTAGAAGCCTCACTGATCAAGTTTATGTATCTCTGATTCTGAAGTCTGCTTCTTTTTTCTTCTGTATGTTTATTTCTTTAAGTATTTATTCTAGTGTTGCCATTGAATTCATGAATTTTTTTAAGTTTTGCTTATCTTGGACATGTTTGTTTCTCCTTCCATTTTGAAAAAATTTTTTTGCTGGATATAGCAGTTTTGGTCAGAAGTTATTGTCTTCTAGGGTCTGGATCACATCATACCAGTCTCTCCTGGCTTTCATGACTTGAGTTGTATAGTTTGGGGTGATTTTTACTATATTGCCCCTATATGTCACCTGTCTTTTCTTACTGCTTTTAAGATTATTTCTTTAGCCTCTATGTTGGTCATTTTGACTATTTCACCATGTGGGGAGGTCCTTCTTTGATATTGTCTTAATGGTGTTCTGTATGTCTTCTGGACGTGTAGATCTAAGTCTATATCCATGTTTGGAAAATTCTCTGAAATTATTTCTCTGAAAAGGTGCACTTGGTCTGTACCTTTATCCCTCCCCCCCAAACAAAACCAAACAACAACAACAACAACAACAACAACAACAACAACAAAATCAGTCCTACTAATATATGAATATGGAGTGGGCCTCTGTAATTTCTGAATGTCTGGTAGCTACAGTAGCTTCTGAAGTATATTAATTATCTATTTGCTCTGTACCCTACTGTCAGCTTCTGAACCTACTCCCTGAGTGTTCGGGACCCTTTCTTGCCTCTGATTACTTAGTGTTTAAGTGTCAGGGCATCAGGAGTTACTTTTATTGGGCTCTATGCAAGTCCCAGGTTCTGTGTAAATCCAGCCTGTAGTCAGCACCTCTGCACTCAGTGCTTCTTTGAGCAGGGGCAGAAGGCATCCAGTGTAGTCTTGGAGTGACCCCTTTTGGCACTGTGCAGCTATCTCACCTTAAGTACATTTCCTGTGTCTCACAACTTTCTAATTGGACTAGCCCACCTGTTCCTAAGGTGCACAATGGGCACACACAGTTTTTGCCATGTCTGTTGACACACACTGGGTGCATGCCAGTTCCTGTGGCTCATCTGGGTGCACAATGTTACCTGGATGCCCAGTCTGGGGTTCTGGAGAGCTGACTGCTCTGCTGGATCCCTCTTCTTCTCTGTGCACACATGGTTACCAGGTCCAGTTCTGAGTCCTTGGAGGTCTCCCTGCACCACTGTGCGTGCCACCTCTGGTGAGCAAACAGTGCTGCTCAGGTGTTCAGCTGTGTGTGTGCTCACGCACACATGCACATGTGCACACACACATAACACAGAAAGATATTTTTACCTATTTTATTTTTTTATTTAACAATGATGTGTACCTATATAGAAAAGAGAGGAAGTATCCAATAATAAAATAATTCAGTATACACTGGTATATAGTTTGTATGGATCACCAGAATGCTCTATGTTCCTTCCTTTCTAAGTGGATTACTCATTATAAAGGCAAACATTATCCCTATCATATTAGTGCCTATGAGCAACTCAAATAAGTACAATTTTATTAGAAAATTTTATTATTCCACATCCCTAAATTATGGTAAGAGAAAAAAATTAAGACTTGCATGTTAATAGAGACTTATATAAAAATACCAGAATGCTTCAAATTGTCCATAAGCATAACTGCTTTACTTCTGGCAAATTTTCTCTATGTCTAGTTAATTGAAAATGAAAGTATCCAATTTCAGGAAAATGAAAATTCAATAATAATTTAAAAATGAATTTGAACAAAGCCATCCTGTTTGTGTGTATAGTCAATGACTTTTTCCAACTGCACATAATCATATATCCACTATTACAAATCAGCTCTAGCACATTTTTTTTTTCGGGTCTGGGGATGAAAGCCAAGGGCATTTGACCTCTGAGCTACACCCCTGCCCTACTTTTTATTCTTTATTATGAAACAGAGTATTACTAAGTTGTGAAGGGCCTCACTAAGTAGCTGAGGATGTCTGTGAATGGCAATCCTCTAGTCTCAGCTTCCCAAATGCTGGGATTACAAGAGTGTACCACAATGCCCAGCTAGAACACTTTATCTCTTCAAAAGTTTTTTCTGTGTCACTTTTCATCCAATCCTTTCTAGCCACTTCCAGTCAGTGGCAACCACTGATCTAATATCTAATTCAACTCTTTTATCTATAGTTTTTATTTTTCAAGAACATTACATAAATGGAAACATTGTATGCAGTCTTTTGTGTCTGATCTTTTATGATCATCATCATCATCATCATCATCATCATCATCATCATCATCATCATCGTATGGGGGATTGAACCCAGAGACATTTGAACTCCACGCTACATCCCCAGCCCTATTTTATTTTTTTATTTGGAAACAGGATCTCCTTAAGTTGCTGAAAGCCTCACCAAGTTACTGAGCCTCTGAAGAACTGGGATTACAAGTATGAGCCACCTTCCTCTGTTTCATCATTATACTTTTAAGATTCTTCTACATTGTTATATGCAGTTCATTAATTTTTTCTGCTAGTACTATTTCATTGTATGAATTAATCACAGTTTATTGACCTACTCCCCAGTTGATAGGTTGTTTTCAGTTTTGATAATGTAAATAATGCTTCTGTGAATATTTGCATATTATCTTTGTATGGACTTCTGTGGATATTTGCATATTATCTTTGTATGGACATATGGTTTCATTTATCTCAGATAAATGTAATTGCCTGGAATTTTTAGGTAGTATAGCAATTAATACAAAGAACTCTCACAACTTGACATTAAGATAACAATCCAATGAGTATTGGGCAAATATTGGAATAGGTATTTGAACAAAGATATTAGATACAAAATAAGCACATGAAGAGATATTTGCCATCAGTTAGTTATTAAGGAAATGCAAATATAGACTATCATGAGATATTACTAAAAGCTACTAAAATAACTAAAATAAGAATGGTAAATTTTCAGTTAAGATGTGAAGGATCTTTCATATGTTGCTGGTGGAGATGCAAAATGATAGAGCTACTTTAAAAATTGTTTTCAGGTTTAGGTAAAATTAAAATGCACACAATTTTTCTGCAACTAGCTTAAGCAAATAGCTCCACCTAGTGTCTAAATGGAAAGAAATGCTTGTAAAAAAATAATTCTGAAAGGAAAGAATTGCAATATGTCAAAATTTATCTTACTTTAGGCATTTTTATGTTACTTTGGCATTTTCTGATGGCCATTTGTGGTCTCAAGTAAAGAAAATTTTACAGAATAACACATATATAAATTAAAACCTTTCTGCAGGCCATTTTTAAAATAGAAGATAGAGTGGGAAGTGCTGTATCATCTTGTGTAAATCCCAGACACTTACTAGTGAAATCTTATTTTCTCAAAGATGAAGTGTAAGTTGAAACAGAGTCAATATTGAGAAAATAATAAGTCCCTATGTCTCTAAAGTTTCAAGAAGGCCAGGCATAGTGGCACCATTATAATTCCAGTACTTGGAGACTGAAGTAAGAGGATGTCAGATTTAAACCCAGCCTCCTGCTTCAGTCTCCCAACTTAGTGAGATTTTTGGCAACTTAGTGAGACCCTGTCTCCAAATAAAAATAAATAAATAAAATATTCTTGGGGAGTAAGCTCGAAGTAGAAGGTTACTGGGCTCCATCCCCAGTATCAAATAATAAATACATAGATAAATAAATAAATAAATTTGCAAGAAATTTTTTTATTTATATGTTAGTAGTATGGGATATAAAAGAAATCTTCTGGAGATCTGTGAATTTCTGTGTTATCAGGTTCTGATATTATGAGGTTGTGGGCATTCATGCTTTATTATTGTTCCTCTTTCCCATGATTTCAGAAGTTTGTGCCTTCACTGGGTTCTTCCCCAGGTCACCACGACTTCACTTAGGGTGCTCCAGACCTAAGACTGCAAAATCTAAGACCCAGGGAGATTATCAAAGCTGCGCAAGTCCCTGGGGGTGCAGTGCTGGGATTTCTCCTGTAGGGACCACAATTTCACTTACAGTTCACTTACAGTTATTGTGTGCACTGATCTGGAGCCATTGCAGGCATGATGAACTTGCAGCTGCTGGCAATATGGTGCCACTGCTTCGCCCTTGGTCATGAGGCATGCATATTTCTTTTCTGGTTTTGAGCTCCGTTCTGAGTTCCTGGAAGGTGTGATGAGCTTGGCAACTGGGAGTTTTAGACATTCTTTGCACTGAAAGAACTGTTGAATTACACCTGAATGATCTTCAGCTACTCACTTCAGCTCCTTGTTTACCTTTCCTCTCTGGAACCTGGTGCTGTGAGGTATGATGGTGCCGGTGGGGCTCCGCAACATGGTCTGGTTTCTTTTCTGGTCTCTGGTTGTTCTTCTATTCTTCTTTTTCTCTGTCCCTTGTGTTCACATTTTTTATTTCTCTGCTGGTAGTGTTTTCTGGCTATAAAAAGTGCTGATTTTGTGGCAATAGAGATAGAGTGTTAGCAGGACTCATAAACATTGCTTTTCTCTGTTACCATCTTCCTGGAAGCTGAATGATGCATTCTTAATGAAAAAAGGTTGGCTTTGGACCTCCATTTTGGAGTTTTCAATCCACGATGGTTCCGCCCCATTGCTTGGCTACTGCAGCAAGGCTACACATCATGGTGGGACAAAACAATTCATCTCATAATCACATAGAAAACCTAAACTATCAATCTTAAAAATAGAAATATTGTTTATGTTAATGTACTTTTTTATTTATTTGATTAGATGATTAGAACTTCCTCCACCAAGTGATTGGGGGGAGAGAGAGAGAGAGAAAGAGAGAAAGAGAGAAAGAGAGAGAGAGAGAGAGAGAGAGAGAGAGAGAGAGAGAGAGAAAGGAGTTTGTGTGTGTTTGTATGGTTTGTGTGTGTGTATGTGTGTGTGTACTAGGAATTGAACCCAGGAGCATTCTACCTCTGAGCTATATGCCTAGCCCTCTTTTATTTTATTTTTAATTTTTTAGTGCTAGATTTGAACCCAGAGATATTAAACCTCTGAGCTACACCTCCAACCACTTTTGTTTTTTATCTTAAAACAGTGGTTTGCTAAGTTACTGAGGGCCTGGCTAAGTTTCTGAGGCTGGTCTCAAACCTGTGATCTTCCTGCATCAGTTTCTCAAATACTGGAATTACAGGTATGCATTGCCATGCCTGGTCATCCCTATTTTATTTTTTATTTTATTTTATTTTTTCGGTGGTACTGGGGTTCCTGGAAACCCTTCTACCTCCCAAACCTATACACCCACACCTATTTTATATTTTTATTTGGAAACAAGGGTCTCTTAAGCCAGCGAGGCTGACTTCCAAGCTGCGTGATCCTCCTGTCTCTGCCTCCCAAGCGTGGGGATTACAAGCGTGCACCACCACATCCAGCTACTTTTAATTTTAAAACAGGGTTACTGGCATGTTCCACTATGCCTGGCAAGAATATTTTCTTAAATGGGCAAATGTGCTGAGTTTTACTTATATGACAGAAAAACTTGCACAATAGATAGTATCTTAAAATTGGTTCATCTTGGGCCCTTTATTTTTCTCCCATGTGTATGAAAATATATTTTGAGGGTATCTGCCTTTTAAAATTCAAGATATTTTAAATTGTATATTTGGCACTAGAATTTAAAAAAATATCCAATTAGTTTTTATAAATTGGGATAGTTAACTTTCCAAAAGGAACAGAGCACAAAATTAGCCTATGTAAATGCTGAACTTCAGAGAAAGCATCATTACTATAAGACTTTAGAAAGGCATTCTTGTGTTTGGGCATGCTCTTAACAAGGGCCAGCTGTTTTATTGCTTTTCTACAATATGCTGCAAGCAGGAACTGTTTTTATTTTTTACTTAGAATGGTCATCCCAAATGGCTCAAATGCTTCATGCTTCCCATATTTCCTAGCAGTACTAGTCCCTAAAGAGTACTGTCAACCAAAATCATGATAGTAATACCACTGTGGTCTTTAGTATTCAAAGGCTAATTTATTTCTTATCTTGGTTAAATGTCTATTGCTTAAACTATTAAATATATTGCTTTTATTTAATGTTACAGATATATATCAAGTGTTTACAGCAAATTAAGAAAACTTAAGTTAATTTTTAGAATATTTATTTTCTATAGTATGTTAATTTATATAATAAAACACTGAAATTTTGATTAAACTCAATTATTCTTTTTAGAGAATAATTTCTGTACCCTACTATTGAAAGAAACTTTTTGTACATATTAGGCTTGGTTAGATATAAATTACAGGAAGTTTTAACCATAACCTTATTCTCCACTGTATACAATAGCATGTGTCCACTTTGTAGTTAAAAAAAAAAAACATTGTGTAAAAACACTAATTAGCTTCTAATGGGCTTTAGAGCATGCTTTCTGTGTGGCTGTACCAGTGATCTCTGCTTTCTGCATGCTGACTTAGTCAATTCTATATCCTGTTTCAACTCTTCTAATGGAAAGGGATTTATTTAATGATTTTGTTTTATAAATTTCTTTCCAAAAAGAAGTCAGTGTACATTATATTACAACACCCTTACAGCATCCTGGTGATATAAAAAGCAAAAGTTGCTTTCCAGAAGTTAATAGGAAACTGATGTATGTTAAAGTTGAGTGGTTTTGCAGAAGTCATTCAGATATGCAGATCTGACACTCTACCTTCGTTTCCTAAACACTGGCACAGACTGTGTTTTTCACACATCATATATCAATAGCCCCAGAGTTTCTGACTACCTAAATTCTACAAGGCAATGTACAATAAACATGCTAATGGTATACCTACTGAGTTTGAGGCACACATTTTATAGTGTTTAGGAGTTATTCAGCATTTCTCTACAGCTTTATGTTTAAATTACCTTAGAAAATGTGGCTTCTAAGCCGGTGGTGGTGGTGCACATCTGTAATCCCAGCATTTGGGAGGCTGAGACCAGAGGATCGCGGTTCGGGGACAACCTCAGCTACTTAATGAGGCCCTCCACAACTCAGTGTGAGACCCTGTTTCAAAAATAAAGAATAAAAAATGGGCAGGGGGTGTATCTTGGAGGTCAAATGCCCTTGGGTTCCATCCCCAGACCCCCACACACACACACACACAAAAAGTGACTTCTTTTTTTTTTTTAAACCTGTGTCTGCTTAGATCATCAAAACTTTTTTTTTTTTTTTTTGCCAATGACAGAGGAAGGATATCATACAAGAAAGATTGAATAGGATTATTCCTGATTAAAGAAAAGTTCTTAATTGCAGGGATTTATGCAATAGTGATAGGAGCTGATAAAGAAGTTCACAGACTGTTGGTAACCTTTAATGGCTGAATCAAAGACCCTGAACTCTGTTTTTGACCAGAGAGATGAGAAATGCTCAGTACTGATAAAAAGAGGGTGGCTCAGTCAGCAGATTCATGTCTGTTTATCCAGAAGAGGGCACTGCATGGTCACAGAGAGAAACAAGACAAAAGAACTCAAATCTGTATCAAGACCAAGATGAAAGTTTATTCTCTAGCTTTTCATTATTAAAGTTTTCTTCATGGAAGAAGAATTGGAAATGAATACCAAATAATATATTATACAGCTATAATTTCCTTCAG
Source organism: Muscardinus avellanarius (assembly GCF_963383645.1). NCBI lineage: Eukaryota > Metazoa > Chordata > Mammalia > Rodentia > Gliridae > Muscardinus > Muscardinus avellanarius. Next base: position 88,314,955 of record NC_137786.1, on the reverse strand, counting down.
GTTTACTAAAGGAAATACATTGTTAAATGTAAGATAATAAGGGGGCTTTCTATAAGTATTCATCATTTGTTGCTGTTTTCAAAAAGCCCCACATTAAAATATTTTAAAATATTTATATAGTCAGAAACAAGCCCTCTAAAATGTTATACAACCCTTCCTCAGGCATTGACTCAGTGTAAGCTCATCATGAAAGCAACCAACTGACAAGCAATTCCTAATAGACCTTACACGTGTGTACTTGTTATAGAGGGTGCTTTTGGTCTAGTTACTGAAAGTGCCTTTCAAGTTATTTCCCTCTTATTTTAAAAGGCTTGATTAATTAATAATTGAATGATTACTATTTCAGGATCATCTAAGTATTGTATGTGTCAGTAAATTTATCTATTATATTTCAGAACCTAGAATAACTTTTTTCCTTACTATCATTTGGAATGGATCTAGATATTGACCATATTTGATGAAACAAAGTTTTAGAAAAATATTCAACAAGCATTTATGGGGAACCATCACATATAAGCCATTGATCTGGGAGTTTGGGCCAAGTGCTATGATTATTAATTAAACTGAATAACTTTATATAGATATACACAGTTCTGATTTGATTACTTTTTATTCAAATTGTCAATTGGCTAATCAAACAATTAGTTCAATTTTAAATGATCTCTCTCTCTCTCATTAACTAGATGGCTAACTGAATTAATAGGCTATTTTCAAAAAAAGGTGTTAAACTGGGTCTTATGTGTAAGCACATTCTCACCTGTCATAATTTTAATTCTGATAAATTCAGTTGCATTAGATTATGTAGAGGCATAAACATTTTTTCTCCTCTGTGTTACCTTTTTCTATCTGTGTTTACTTTTCTTTCCTGGTTAAATAGTAGATGTTAGCTTTATAACAGACTAGTAATGAATTATAATTGGTGCATTTTATAGAGAACTAGAGTTCTAGATGATGCATACTATAACAAAATAAAATGACAATGATTAAGGAACATCTAAAATAGATTATCTGGGGTACACTTGAATTTAAGGGCTATTAAAATATGTATATGTTGTGGTTTATTTTTGCTTTTTGTATGATTTCTGGGCACTCTATCTCTTTTTTTCCACTTTGTGTTTCAGGATAAAATTTTAGCTTCATTAATTATTTTTACCTCAATAACTCAGGCCAACTTGTATGTTTTGATTCATAGGTTTTGGCCTGTGTATCTCACTGTCCTTTTCTAAGGGTCATTTTAGCCTCTGCCCTAGAATTTTCCTTTGAAACAAAAATAAACAAAAAGAGTCTCATCAAAATTTGTTCCCTTGAAACCATCAAGAGTCTAAACAGGAAGCTTACAAAGTAGGAGAAGATCTTTACTGGCTATTCCTCTGATAGAGGACTATTATCTAGAATATACAAACAATTTAAAAAGTTTTACACTTAAAGAATAATCCAATCAACAAGTGGACAATTGAATTGAATAGACACTGTACAAAAGAAGAGATAAAAGTGGCCAATAAATACTTGAAAAATGTTCAACATCATTAGCAATTAGGGAGATGGAAATGAAAACTACACTGACAGTCCATCTAACCTCAATCAGAATAGCACTCACCAAGAAGTGCAGCCACTTTTGAAAACATAATGGAGGGTCCTCAGAAAAATGGGAATGAACCTACCATATAATCTAGCAATAACACTAAAGAAAAGAAACCTATTGTCCCCTAAGACTCCGACCCGCAGGGGCTTAGAGAACGACACAGATACCTCTTCAGCTAAAATATGAATTCTTCTTTAATGGATCCTTAATATGTCTCAATAATATGTCTCTTCTTCCTTTTCAATGCGTACAGCAAGCACAATATATATCAGCATCATAATCCCTCCCTCTATTCCCTACCAACCCCAAGCTTCCCACATTCCCTAGGGCATGCACATTTCTGACTCTCTCATAGGCAAGCTGGTGGTAGCATGAGGTGCTGCGTCACTGATCATTCTGCAGGCACGTAGCATGGCACACTGCGCATGCTCAAGGAGACGTCCATCTTGTGAGTCTCACGACTTGGCTGCAAGCCTAGGCGCCATCTTGAATCCACGCTGGCAACAAGCCTGGGTGCCATCTCGGTCCAGCCGAGTGGGCCCCGACATCTCCCCCTTTTTGTTTTATTAAAATAAGGCTCAGGATCGTGCCTGTCGACCCTCAAGGACCATTCTTACCCATCATTGGGAGAACAATAGCATGATTGTTTCCCTGTCTTAGGTTGATATGGTCCCGGGGACAATCTTACCCGTCACTGAAAACCGATCCAGCATACTGAACCATACGTGGGGAGATGAGCCAGCTTCAAGGGCTGCTATAGCTTGCACCGATATGCGCTGTTGTTGCAGTGTGCGTTGTCGAGTTCGCCTGATATATCCAACCAGGAAACAGCATGCTACCACCAGCAAGAATGCCCAGAATGCCATGCCACCACAATCTTTTAAGAAACCCAATGTTCCATGTATCAAGTCCATCCATTGTTGTACTGTGGCGACTTCCACATGGGTAGAATTAATTGCAACGATGGACGCTCGAAGCTCAATCATGGTGTGTTCAAATTCATGGCTCCAAGTCCCTAGAAGCATCTTGCTTAATTGCCGAGACAAATTGCCTGCATGGGAGAAATTCTGATACTGCACATACGTTATACATAATCCAGATAATTTATGAATACATGGTACCATGGCCATTTGCCCTAGAATGTCAACCTGTTCTTGTAACAGGTCTACTCTTTGATTTGCCATTAATATGCCAGCTTTAAGTTGTCCATTTATTTGAGCTTGCTGAGCCATGGCAGTAGCCGCATGTGAGGATAGGGCATTCATAGTGGCTTCAGTATTTATAGACATTGCCAAAGCGGCAGCAGCTGTAACTGCCACGGTCACAGAGGCCACAATTACAGCAATAAGAGCAGAAATTCCAAAATCTCTCTTTTTTCGGTTCAGCAAAATTGGAAGGGAATTTACATCCACTCTTATTGGCCAAGGAACTGCTATAGGCAGTCGCATTACTACTTCCCAAGGGTGCATAGAAGCATTCCAGCAGAAAGTTAGAAAACAGGTATCAATAAAACAACCTAGACTATCATTAACCAAGGAACTATTAGAAACAAGCCAAAAAAATGGAGTAGTTACACAAACAGGAGTGGGTCCAAACGGGAGTTGTGGTCCCATTGAACAATTTACTTTGACGCTATCCTCAAAAGTATCGGAAAAATTCTGAGAATAGCTGCAATTTTTTACAGTTCCCCCTAAAATCATAGACATAGCTGTTATATCAGTACAGCCTCCTGCTATCCCACAGAGAAGCCAAATATTAAAAGGATTGGGTGGCTTATACTGTATAGAATTTTGATATGTATAATTATATCCTGCCCAAGTATGATTGCGCATAGTGGATATGCCTGGAGAAAAACTTAAATCATAGCCTGAAGAGGCCCAGACTACCTTGGAGTCTTGGCAGTCAGTCCATTTAAATGGCCAGCTACGTGGGCTATAACATTTTGGAGCCCACTGTGGCTGCAAAGGAGCTGTCTTATTTTCGGGATGTTCATATCTAGAAAATGCTAAAGGAGCATATCCTTCTAAAACAGTAACATTTCCTATGGGACTGGAATCATTAAATGGCTGAAATTTTCCCATAGTCTGATTATATAACTGTACATATGGATTAGGACTATCACAGGTATCATTCAAAATTTTATTAGCATAAAAACATAAACTGCCACTTAAAGTTATATTGAAGAATGCATAAGGTCTAATTTCTTCATCAAAGGGAATCCAGGGCAAATTTAAGGAACTATTGGTCGTAAAGAACTGAGGAAAAATGGTGGCAGTGGTAGATACAGGTAAAGGAAGAGGGAAAGCAGAAATAATTCCCCAAAGATCTTTTTCACCCATTCCAATGTTGAACATTACCAACAGAGTTAGCCATATCCATTTGTTGCTTGGCATCTTCCATTGGTTCCTGTACATGGCGCACCAATCTTTCAGGAACCCAAATCGGCGAGTCTTTGTCCTGTGGGAAAACACACACCGACCCTTGAGCCCACGTTAGCACTGGATCCGGACCATTCCATGCTCCTGTAAGAATATCTTTCCACATTGCTTGCCCTGCATAGCGCTCATGAGGCCTGTAATGTCTTTCCACTGCTGTTCGTCCATTGGCATCCAGCTTTAAAAAATTTAGAATAAATAATATAAGATTTAGTTTATCTTTTGGTGTGGTCCATTGAGCCCCTTTTCCCCCTTTTTGTTGTATTAAAGTAGATTTAATAGTGGCATGGGCTCATTCTACTATGCCTTGGCCCTGTGGATTATATGGTAATCCATGATTTAATTGTATAGCCATTTGGGCACAAAAATGAGAAAATCTTTGAGAAACATAAGCAGGTCCATTATCAGTTTTAATTTGGTGAGGGATGCCCCAGGCAGCAAAAGCTTGCAGACAATGGGAAATTACATGTTGGGCCTTTTCTCCAGTATGAGCAGAGGCAAAGATAACTCCAGAACATGTATCCACGGAAACATATACATATTTAAGAGAGCCAAATTCAAGAACATGCATGACATCCATTTGCCATAGGTGAAGAGGTCGCAGACCTCGAGGATTTACTCCTGTAGTAGGCTGTGGCAATAATGTCAAACGATTTTTGCATTGCAATACAATGCGTCGAGCTTGTTCTTTAGTGATTTTAAATTTTATTCTCAGCGTTTGGGAATTTACATGAAATTTATTGTGAAATTCTAGAGCCTGTAACACTTTGTCTTCATTTGAAAAAATAAGTACAGTTCGGGTATGAAAATCTGCAATAGCATTGCCTTCAGCAAGCGGTCCAGGAAATCCTGAATGAGCTCATATGTGGGTTGCATAGAAGGAACATTTTCGGTTCCAAATATAGTGTTGTAACTTAGCCAATAATAAAAGAATAGTAGATTGTCCCTTAATATGTCCTACACATTCAAGGCTATTAAGTGCCTGTACCACATATAAGCTATCTGAAATTAAATTGAATGGAATGGAATCATAGAGCATAAATACTTGAATCACTGTCAAAATCTCTACTGCCTGTGCTGATGAATGGGGAAAAAGAAAAGTTTGTGGATCTGAGCCTTCTTTGAATATCACTCCCATACCTCCTTTGGATCCATCTGTAAAAATATTTGGAGCTCCAGCAATCGGTGCAGATCGAGTGATTTTAGGAAAAATAATAGGATGAGCCAAAACAAACCTGAGCCATGGATGTTGTGGATAATGATTATCGAATTGTCCTGTGGCCATTACATGGACAATGGCCCAGTCAGAATTGGTGGCAGCTAGAGTGGCAAGCTGTTCTTTAGTATATGGAGTGATGATAAGATCAGGCTGCATCCTAAATGCAGTCAGAGTTCCTTTTAATGCCTTAATAATTATTTGTGCAACACAGGCTGGATACCATGGCAACACTTTTTTGGGAGAATGAGGGAGGTGTACCCACATTATGGGACCCTCTTGCCACAACACTCCAGTGGGTGTGAGATCTGTGGTAAGAATGCATAACAGCAATTTTTTCTGATAGTCTTAAGATAGGCTCCACCAGACAGTACAGCCCTGCAAAAATTCATCCAATCATTTGGAGTCATGGAGTATCTTTCAAAGGATTCTACCAGTGACAAGGTAAATGAAGCCTGCACTCCATATGAGGACACAGCTTTTTTTAATCTTTGAACAATCTTCCAATCTAATGGCTCATGATACCTTTGCTGATTCTGGTCAAGAAACACAGGAAATGCCCCTGGTGTAGGCAAAATCTCTGCCCACTGACTAACCTCAGATGTCTTCCGCCTGTCAGACTTTTCTTTCTCAGTAAGATATGGTGTGGACTAGGAGAGGGAGGGGGAGGAGCGGAAGGTTCAGGATGTTTCTTTTTTCTGTTATAAGACATTTGGAACCTACGCCAAGATTCTAACAAGGCTTCTTCCTCCTTATCTCTTTCTGGTGGAACAGGCCATGTCTCTTGTTCCTCGGAGGAATCGGAGGAGTTGCTTTCAGAGGACTCCTCGTCCCTGTGAGAATCTGCCTGTTGACCTTGCTCTGAAATCTCTTCTTTTGCTTCCTCTAAAGCATTAGAGCCTTCAGCCAGAACTTGACTATACCTCCCTGTTTTATCTGTCAGGCATGCTTTAATTAAACTCCAAATAGCCAAAGTCCCAGGTGGGAGAGCCCCTTCGGCATCAGCCTTAAGAAGATCCTGACCAAGACGTTTCCACTGAGAAGTGTTAACATATCCTTCTTCCAAAAACCATGGAGCTACCGCTTTAACTGTGCTAAGAAAATTTTCTAAAGTGGCTGCTTTCACTTTCACTCCTCCCTTAGACAGAATGTTACAAAGAGCCTCTTTGACCTTCATGGTAGCAACCTTAGACCCCATGATAAGTTTTACTTTGTCACAAACTCCTACACACCTATCGTCGCAATCTCCTGCGAACCTATCGTCGCAATCTCCTGCGAACCTATCGTCGCAATTTCCTGCGAACCTATCATCGCAATTTCCTGCAAACCTTCACAGCTGTCCCTTGCTTATCCGCGAGCCTTATCTTATTTTGTCGCTTACCTGCGAACATTTTGCTACGTTGTTTTTCCCGGGTTTCGGCACCACTTATCTTCCCCTAAGACTCCGACCCGCAGGGGCTTAGAGAACGACACAGACACCTCTTCAGATGAAATATGAATTCTTCTTTAATGGATCCTTAATATGTCTCAATAATATGTCTCTTCTTCCTTTTCAATGAGTACAGCAAGCACAATATATATCAGCATCATAATCCCTCCCTCTATTCCCTACCAACCCCAAGCTTCCCACATTCCCTAGGGCATGCACATTTCTGACTCTCTCATAGGCAGGCTGGTGGTAGCATGAGGTGCTGTGTCACTGATCATTCTGCAGGCACGTAGCATGGCACACTGCGCATGCTCAAGGAGACGTCCATCTTGTGAGTCTCACGACTTGGCTGCAAGCCTAGGCGCCATCTTGAATCCACGCTGGCAACAAGCCTGGGTGCCATCTCGGTCCAGCCAAGTGGGCCCCGACAGAAACCAAACCACCATACTAATGGTATATTATAATGCACTAATTAAAAGCATATTAGAAAAAGAAATTTGTTTCCTTGAGGCACAATTTGCAATATAATAAAATTTCTCAAAGGCAGAAGAACTTGGTAAAATATCAACTCTCTTTTCATTCTTATTAAGGAATAGTAACCATTCCATAAATACAGTTTGCTTTCTTTTTCAGGAATCAAGAGACCAACTAGTATTACTGTAGATGTTGAAAGAGAAAATATGCTAAACTTAAAGTTCCACAGTTTGAGGAAATAATTAGCAAGATATTATTGTTAAAATTATTATTATTGTTGTTGTTTTATTGTTACAAGTCATGGTATTATTTTGTTTAGAGCATAATGTGTAGTCTACCTAAAATAACGCAGTGGCCATTTAGTAAGTATCCCTAATTATCTTGTTTTGCAAAAAGAGCTGGGCAGCCCCTGTTGGCCTGTTGTTTTGCTTGCCCAGGAGATGCACCCTGGCAGGTCCAGTCCATTTAATTAGGAGTTTTTCTCAATCCTTTGTCTTTCCTTCTGGGGAATAAGTCACACTCCATCGCTCCACAGTGCTCACTGCCAAAGCAGTCAGGCATAGTAAGTACAGTCAGGGAACCAGGGAAGAGACTTATCTATGTCTCTCTGGCAGAAAGCACCTGTTCCCACTAAAACCCAGAAGGGCAACAGGCCAACATCTGCTTCTCATCTTCCCTCTAACTATGATTTAAGAACTTAAAAGTCTCCCCAGCCAATGCCCAAGGTTCACTCCTTCCCCTTTACTCCTCAATGGAATGTGGTTCTCCCTAACCTGGTTTAATGATTTCATGCATATGAGAAGCCTTGGATAAAAGATTCGGGAACTTATACTTAAAAGGAGGTGAGTCCTGGAAGAAAGTTTTGAAGAATCTAATACTTATTTCCCATCTAAAAGCTCTATGTAGAGGAATGTGTATAAAAACATAATGATAAAATAGTTGTAGCTAAGGATTTAATACAATAAAAGCAACAGTTAAAAATTGGCTACTTAAAGCAGAAAAATATAGGGAAAACTAGGGACAAAATTATAAAGAATAGTGAAGTCATTAAATATTAAGAATTAAATATTTTATATATATTCATATATTATATCATAAAATTTTATTTTAATGTATATAATTCATAATAGCAAGGAAATAAAATATTTTCTAAGCCTTTTTATTTACACTGCCATGCTAGTAGCAAGAGAATTCTAAACCCACAAAAAAGAGTAAAAGTGCAGAATTTAATGTTAAAACTTAAATAGAATTGGCTCTTCAGTGAGTCTATATCATATTTAAAAGTCCATATCACATTTAAAAACACAAAGTAGCATTAGTCAAGGATCACTAAGTTGGAAAGGATAAAGAGACAATGTGAATTAGCTGATAGAACATGAACAATGGGGCCCTTAGTGTACGCCTGTGGGAAAGAAGATCTGTACTTTAGGTGTAAGAGTTAAATGATCTCATCAGAATTATGATTCTGTCTCTGCTCTTACTTCTATCTCTGTGTTGGCTTTATTCTAGAGAGAGAGACTCTTTTTATGAGGCAGGGAAGATAGCTATTAGCTATTAGTTCAGATTTATAACTATTCAGCTGAGGATCTTAGTGAAAAAGGTCTTAATATATCTAGAGATGCTTTAGTGAAGAGTCATTTTGCTCTTGGTTGACCAGCCCTGCACCAATCTCCGTGCCAAGAGATGAAGCACGATGATTGTTTCAGTCAGCATTATATGACCACTCAGAGGTTGGGAAGGAGGCTGGATATTATGCAGAACATCTCACCAGATCACATAGGAGAGAACACAGTGCTGCTCCCACAGAAGGCAGAGGAAACCCTAGACATGCAAATCCACAAAAATCCATTTGGGGTGGTTGAAAAGAGCATTTAAGAACATAAAGCCACTTTCCTTACAAACATCATAGAAACATGCTTTATAATTATAAGAAGCATAAAATAATGTTATGGCCTACTTAATTCACATCATGTTTAAGCATTTTTACAAATTTCAGGCAGTTGAGAATGAAAACTATCTGAATGTAACTAATTAGGTTTGCAAGTCTTATAGGCAAATGTCACTGAATGAAAAGTATGGTATTATTGGTTAATTTTAATAACTGTGGCAGAAATACAAATAAATTTTGTTCAGGGCTGAGACAACACCCCCTTATTATTTTCCCTGATTTTTTTTGTAATTTTTTTATATTTATCAAATTTAGATCTACATTTATTTATATATATGTTTATTGATTTATTGATTTATTTATTGATTGTTAATGTTTCCCTTTTTTACACCTAGGACATATTCTAGGGAGTGGCTGTTTTCCTCCCTTCTGTCTATCTTCTTTTACTTGTAGGGAAGCTCAACATTTTTTTTTTGTATGTCCTGGCTTTGAATAATTAAAACACTTTTGTTTACTTATATTTTGTATTCTTTTTTGTTTTAATTGCCTCTATCTGGGCATTATGTCTTACTGTTCCTATGTTTTGTCATGCCTTCATATAATCTAAAACATTCCCGGCCTCTTTAATGGGCCAAATAACTGACAGTCTTTATTAGTGTTATCAAAAGCTAGTTGCTTAATCAACATTTTTGACAATTTTGCATTATTTATAGTATTTTAATAGAAACCTGCAGTCTTCCAACTGGGTTGGATTTTCCTGAGCCATTTGATCATGCAATTTGTTTTGCCTCTTCACTTAGCCACATCTGTTATTGTAAATATTGTTGTCCTGTAAGGACCATCTTTGCTACTGTATAGAAATCATAAGGGATACAGTTTTTATCTCAAGAGCACAAGAATGCTGTTTTTGAAAGAAGACATCAGATTTAAGTCCCCTCCAATCAGTTTGCTGCAGTGAACCGGGATTAAAAGCAACAGGGAAGGTGAAAGCTAGATGTTCAGGATAGTAAAAGACATAGGTATAGGCAGAACTGGCCCCATCCTGTGTTTTAAAGGATATATGATGTTTGCCACAGGTGCCAAAACAGGAGTGAGCACTGGTGCCAGTATGTTCACTCTGACTTCTTTTCTTGGGCTTGTTTTCTGAGGCAAATATTATTTTCTTCTGTTTTTTGGCACGTACTAAATTTTCTTTTGACATATACCTGGGGTGACTTTTTAGTTTTGCTTTCTATGTCTAAAACCCTGCCATCAATTAGTTGGATAATCATTCTAATTAAAGACTAAGGGACCCACCACTGAGGGGTAATTTTCTCCCCTTGCTGATAGGCTTTCATAATATATTTTCAAAATGTATCCCATATTTTTTCATTTAAAGTTCCTTCATCGGGAAACCAAGAACTATATTCTTCTGCAGGTTTATAACAAGCTTGTAGCTTCTTATATGATATCTTTATCTTATATTGCTTGAAAAAATGATGTACTATTTTTATAAAAGGATTTTTACTTACTAGGTTTCCCATGGCTTCTTACCTCTTTCTACAGTGATCTCTCCCTCTTCTCAAATTAACTCCTTCAAGTCCCTGTTTGCAGGTGCCACCTGTGGAGATTCCTCTCCAGGACTTGGGAGAGAGAGACTTGAAATGAAGGCACAGACAACTGCCTTTTGGGAAACTGACTTTATTCTCTAGGACTAAGTTTTTATAGTCTTTTACAACTATGCTAAAATCATGACGTCATGAAGAAAACATCAAAGTACAATGGGAAGTGATTGGTATAGAACACATATCATGTGCTTACAAAATACAATTATTAAAGGAAAATTGCAGGAACAGGGAGGAACAAAGCAACCTGGTTAAAGATGATTCAAAATGTGATTAAGGTCAGGTCTCGCTCTCACCGGTGGGCCAGGGGCACAAAATTCCAAAAAGACCAAGTAACCCAGAGTCTCAGAGAGCTTGGCCTTTTGCCAAACTTTCTTAACTCTCTCAGAACCTTTTGTTCCTCAGACTTTGTCCATGTCCTCTGTCAACTAAAGAGAGGCCATTGAAAAGTAGGCAAGCAAGATGGTTACATGACTGGGGGTTCTACTTATAATGATCCTACTGACAACTAAGTTGGGAGGGTGAGAACTGAGATCTGAAACAGAAAATGCAACTTCAAAGCATATTGCCCACCGTCTTGCAAAACACATGACTTTTACTGATGATATCCATTGTAGACTTATATTACATGGTTTTTCAAACCCACTATTTCAAGCTAAGACTTCAGAGAAGCTGATCTAATGGGAACTCCTTGGGAATTTTCTAAAGAGGAGATCACCAAGTAGTTATTCCCTGGTTACACACTTTGACCATTCTGTCTAGACCATCCAATTTCTTACTCCATGACCCTAATTCCTGTAATTTTCTTCTCTAACTCCCTACTTTTGCTATGTTACCATATGATATGCAGTATTTTCTCTTGCAAGTTATAAAACTAACTTTCTTAGTGCACATGGTATTTGGCTAATGAGAATTGACAAAGGTATTACATTATTTTAGATTATATACCATCTTTCTTTTGAAGATAAAGATCAAAGAGAAAAAGGTTAGAAAATCCAGATTGTACTCAGTGCCCTCCTATTTCTACATTTGTTTTTGTTTTCTGCCAGGACACTTGGATACTTTTGATCTTTGAAGTTTTATGAGCCAGGCATGGTGACACATGCCTGTAATCCCAGTACTTGTGAGACTGAGACAGGAAGGTCACAGGTTTGAGGTCAGTACACTGTAGTCTAATGGGACGCTGTTTCAAAATAAAAATAGAAAGAGCTAGGTATATGGCTCAAAGGTAGAAAGCCTCTGGGTTCAATTCTCAGTACCACAAAAATAAAGAAGTTTTGCAATATGTTAATATAAGTGAAGCATTTAATTAAGAACATTAAATAATCAAGACAGAATTTCTGGCTTATTTGATAGAACTTTCTAGCTTGTATTAATAAAGTAGTTAATGGATATTGTTGAGCCAGTTTTCGTTACAACTTTTGTTAGGTCTTTAACCAACTAATAATTTAGTCATGTTTATAAAGATCAATGTGGTTAAAAGCTTAAACTTTTGTGTTAGACCTAGTTTGAATTCCTTAGAGCAGTAATAGGACCTTAGTAAGTTATGTATCTCTGTGGCCAACTTTTCACCTTTATTTGTGAAAGAGGGATAATGTGTGTACTTAATAGAAATACAGAGCATATGAAAAGCATATTTCAGAGAGTGCACGAAGAAAAAGTGCTAAGTAGTAGAGATTATTATTAATGTTATTTTTATTTTTTGATGCATTATAGTCTCATCATAATGTAGATCATGTTGACAATCGCATATATTCACATGGTACTTGATGCCCTCCCCCTCTACTTTTCCATTTTTCTCCCTCCCAATATCAACTGTTCAGTTTAATAATGTTATATTCACATGTATACATATAGTTGCAGGTAGCATTCCAATTAATAAACCTCAGACTTCTTCTTCCCCTACCCTTCATCCCTGGATCCTCTGAGGATCTCCTTTATTATATGGAGTCCCCTTAGTATCCCAAGTACTTTCTAGCTCAAGCATATTAGAGAAAACACATGTCTCTATCTTTCTGTGCTTGGCTAACCTAATATAATGTTCTCCAGTCTTTCCATCTTCTTATGAATGACATAATTTTGTTATTTTTTATTGCTGGGTAAAACTATGTTTGTGTATTATCCATAATTTTGCAACTCATTGATCTGTGGATGGACACCTAGGTTGATTCCATAGTCTGGCTATTGTGAATTGTGCTGCTATGAACATGAGTATGACTATGTTACTGTAGTTCTTTAATTTTAATCCCTTTGGAAATATACACAGGAGTGGTATAGCCAGATCACACAGTGGATCCATCTCCAGTTTTCTAACTGAACTAGTTTGCACTACCACTAACAGTGTAAAAGAGTTCCTATTTCTCCACATCCTCACCAGCATTTGTTTTTATTTGACTTCTTTATGCTTGGCACTCTAATTGTGGTTAGATGGAATATCATTGTAGTTTTTATTTTCATCTCCTTAGTTGCTAATGATGTTAAACATTTTTTTCATGTATCTATTGTCCATTTGTATCTCTTCTTTTGTAATGTATCTATCCAATTCAGTTATCCATTTCTTGATCAGGTTATTTGTATTGCTAGTGTAGACTTTTAAGTACATTGTATATTCTAGATATTAGTTCTCTATCAGAGGGATAGCTGGTAATGATCTCCCATTCCATAGGCTTTTTCATTTAGATTATTGATGATTTACATTGGTGAACAGAGACATTTTAGTTTGATGTCATCCCACTTGTTAATTCTTGTTTTAATTTCCTGAGTTTTGGAGGCATTATTGAGGAAGTTACTACTTGTGTCAATATGTTGGAGTATTGAACCTATACTATCCTCTAATAGCTTCATAGTGTCTTGTCTGATTTCCAGGTCTCTGATCCATCTTGAGTTGATTCTTGTACCCAGTGAAAGGTAAGGATTTAGTTCCATTTTTCTTTTTTCTTTCTTCTTTCTTTCTTTCTTTCTTTCTTTCTTTCTTTCTTTCTTTCTTTCTTTCTTTCTTTCTTCTTTTGCAGTAGTAGGGATGGGGCATTCAACCTTCGAGGTCTATGTTCAGACCTATTTTTATTCTTTATATTTTGAAACAAGGTTTCACCGAGTTGCAAAGCACCTCACTAAGTAGCTGAGGCTGTCCTCAAACTGCAACCCTCCTGTCTCAGCCTTCCAAATGCTGAAATTACAAGCACGCACCACCATGCTTGGCTAACTTAGTTTGATTTCTCTACAAATGGACAGCTAGTTCTCCCAGCACCATTTGTTGAAAAGGCTGTCTTTGCTGGGCGTAGTGGTGCATGCTTGTAATCCCAGCACTGGGAGGCTGAAACAGGAGGATCATGGTTTGAGCACAGCCTCAGCTACTTACTGAGGCCCTTTGCAAATCAGTGAGACTCTGCTTCAAAATATAAAGAATAAAAACAGGGCTGGGGGTGTTACTTGGAGGTTGAATGGCCCTGGGTTCCATCCCCAGTGCCACAAGGGGAAAAAAAAAAGGCTGCCTTTTCTCCACTGTATGAATTTGGCTCCTTTGTCAAAGATCAATTGACTATAAGTGTGTTGCTTTGCTTCTGTATCTTCTATTATGTTCCATTGGTCTGTATGCCTGTTTTTGTACCAATACCATGCTGCTTTAATTACTATAGTTCTGTAGTTGACATCATGAATTATGATGCCTTCTGCTGCATTCTTATTCCTGATAATTCCTTTGGCTGTTCTGAGTCTTTTTTTTCTCCATAAGAAATTCATGACTGATTTTTCTAGGTCTATGAAGAATGTCATTGGAATTTTGACATGGATTCAATTGATTCTGTAGATCACTTTTGGCAGAATGGCCATATTGATATTTATTCTGCCTATCTGGAGTGATTTTTATTATTTTGCCCCTGAATGTCACTTGTTCTCTTGTTCTCATTGCTTTTATGATTCTTTCCTTAGACTCTATGTTGGTCATTTTAATTATTACAAGGAGTGGGGAGGTTCTTTTTTATCTTAACAGTGTTCTATATTTATCCTGTATGTGGATATTCAAGATTTTTTCCATCTTTGAAAAATTATCTGAAATTATTTCTCTGAAGAGATTATGGATACCCTTGGTCAGTGCCTCTATGCCTTCTTCAATGCCTTTTATATGTAAGTTAGGATGTTTCATATTGTCCCACAGTTGTTGGTTGCTTAGGTTCTAGTGTTGTGATATCTTCTGTATACTGTGTTTTTTATTTTGAATGAAGTGCTTTCTAACAGTGATATTCTGTTTTCCATTTCATCTCTTCTAGAAGTTCTTTCTATTGCTGTATTCACTTTATTTTTTGATTCCTTTATTTTATTCCAGGCCTCTTTTTCCTTCCTTCTTAATGTCTTAATTTCCTTTTTCATTTTCTGTACAATTACTGTGAGGCCTTTCATCATATTGAAGATCAGGATTTGGAATTCTCCTTCTTGTATTTCTTGTAAATCAGTATTAGTTATTTTCTTGTATGAGTTGTGGATTTATTTTTCTCACTGTTCCTTATTCTTATATGTTCAGAATTCACAGGTGTTTGTTTCTGTTGTCTTGGCATATTATTCTTCTTTGTTCATGAGTTGTTGATAGGTGCTAGTCCAGATCACTGTTGGAAGAGATCATTCCAGCTGCCACTCACACTTTGATATTAACCCTGTAGATTGTGTCTACTACCACCTCACTATTCTTCTATGTGTAGATCATTAATATTGAGTTACTTTGTGGTTCCTTCTGCTTTCTTCATGGTGGTGTTAGTGGGTTTCAGGGGATAAGGTTGGGTATTCTGTTACTACCTTTATAAAGAGTCAACTTAGAGACTTCCAGGAAGATGATGACTAAGAAAAGCAGCATTGACAAGTCCTGATAACATCTGATCTCTATTGCCACAAAATCAGCACTTTACATACCCAGAAAACATTATCAGTAGAGAAATAAAAACTATAAATACAAGGGACAGAGAAAAAGAAAACTAGAAGAATAATTAGAGAGTAGAAAAGAAACCTGCCCGCTTTGCAGTAGTGGGCACCACACCAGCACCATCTTGCCTCACAGCATCAGGTTCTAGAGAGGAAAAGGTAAATAAGGAGCTGAAGTGAGCAGCTGTGGATCAGTTGGTTTTAACTCAGTTTTTATTTCAGCACAAAGACTGTCTAAAACTTCCAGTGGCCAAGCTCATCATGCCCTCCAGGGATTCAGAGCAGAGCTCAAAACCAGAAAAGAAATACACCAGCCTCACAGCCGAGGGTGTGGTTATGGCACCATATTGTCAGCAGTGGCAGCAAGTTCACCATGCCCAGAGAGCTCCAGATCAGTGTGGACAAGAAATGTAAGTGAAATCGTGACCTCTACAGAAGAAATCGCAGTGGTGCACCTCCAGGGACTTGCACATCTTGACAAACTCCCTGGATCTGAAATATTGCAGTTCAACCTACTGAATGAGTAGTGGTGGCAGAGATACCACACACTAGTCACAGATTCCTGTGGGATAATGGCCAGCCCGGAGTGTCCAGGTTTTTTTTTTTTTTTTTCCACAGCCTTTACTAATTCCCTGTGTCTGAGACTTTCCGATATAACCCAGTAAAGGAGTAGTTGTAGCTGAGATTACCACAACCCCCAGAGATCCAGAACACCATAAGTGACACGAGAAGTGATGTAGTGACACGAGAAGAACCCAGAGAAGGCAGAAAATTCAGAAATTATGGGAAGGAGGAACACAATGGGGCAACGAGCTCCCACAACCCCACAATATCAGAACC
This sequence comes from Muscardinus avellanarius, assembly GCF_963383645.1. NCBI lineage: Eukaryota > Metazoa > Chordata > Mammalia > Rodentia > Gliridae > Muscardinus > Muscardinus avellanarius. The sequence continues at coordinate 88,298,579 of NC_137786.1, read as the reverse complement.
TGATAACAGAGAAATGCAGAGATCTCCAGAAGATCAAATAAGAAATGTAACTATCGAAATAATACAGGACTTTCTAAAACAATTTAGGGAGAGGCTGAGAGAAATAACAGATGCAGTCATTGAAGTAAAGGCATCAATTGAAATTATAAACAATTAGACCACATGGAGAATAGAATGTCAAATCTAGAAGAGGATCACTCCAAAAATGAGCACATAACTTAGAAAAAATGATTTGACATCAGGAACTGGACATTGAAGAAATATGGGAACATTTTAGCCAGGCATGGTCGTGTACACTTGTAATCCCCGGGCTTGGGAGGCTGAGACAGGAGGATTGTGAAGATTTTAAGCCAGCCTCAGCTGGCTTAAGAGACCTTGTTTCCAAATAAAATCTATAAAATAGGTATGGGAATGTCACATGCATGGAGGTAGAAGGCCCCTGATTCCATCCCCAGTACCACCAAAAAAAAAAAAAAAAAAGAAATAAAAAAAAGAAATATGGGCACATTTTAAGAGAGCTAACCCTTGAATAATTGGCATAGAGGAAGGGAAAGAAGGTGAAACCACAGGGATAAATAATATCTTCAAAGAAGTAATAACAGAAAAGTTTTTAAACATAGAGCAAGAGGTTGATACACAAGTTCAGGAAATGCATAGAACTCCATTTAGGCAGGATCAGAGAAAAGGTTCCCGATGCCACATAGTTGTCAAAATGGCCAATGTAGAAGCCAAGGAGAGAATCTTAAAGGCAACAGAAACAAAAGACCAACTGACATTCAGAGGCAAACCATTTAGAATCACTTCTGACTTCACAAACCAAGTCATGAAAGCCAGAAGGGCCTGGAGTAATATATTCTGAACTCTGAAAGAAAACAAATTTCAGCCAAAAATTTCCTACCCAGCAAAACTATCTTTCAAATTAGATGTGGAAATAAGAAGCTCTCATGACAGACAGAAACTGAAGGAATTTATGTCTTCAAAAGCAGTGCTAAAGAAAATACTCAGAGAAATTAACTACAGAGAAGAAATAGGTAATAAACACCAGAACCAGAGAAATAAGATTTTCCACCCAGAAGATAATTAAGCAAAGAAGAATAATAGTATTTTAAACAGAAATAAAATCTTAACATGGTAGGAATTAAAAATCATCTTTCAATAATCACACTGAATGTAAATGGACTCAACTCCCCAATAAAAAATACATAAAGTGGCAAAATGGATTAAAAACAGAATCCATCTATCTGCTGCTTACAAGAAACACTGCTTACAATAATGATAGTAACAAACTTAAGGTAAAGGGCTGGAGCAAGGCAATCTATGCTAATGGAACACAAAGGCAAGCAGGAGTAGCAGCTATGATATCAGACAAGTTAGTCTTCAAGCCCAAACTTATTAGAAGAGACTAAGAAGATCATATTTTACTGTTAAAAGGAACAATCCAGCAAGAGGAAGTAACAATAAGCAACATCTATGTCCCAAACATAGGTACAGCTACTTTCATAAAACAAACTCTTTTGTGACATGAAGTCACACATAAATCCTAATACAATAATACTGGGAGACTTCAACACCCATCTTACACCATTAGACTAATCTTAAAGACAAAAGGTCAGTAAGATACCTCAGACCTAAAAACACCATTAATCAAATGGACCTGTTGGACACATATAGAATATTTACTCCAACTACTGCAGAGTTTACATTTTTCTCAGCTGCTCACAAAACCTTCTGCAAAATGCTCACATCCTGGGCCACAAAATGAGCACTAGCATATTCAAAAAATTTTAAATTCTTCCTTGTGTCTTTTCAGACCATTATGGAATAAAATGAAACTAGAAATAAACTATAAGAAGAACCAGAGAAACCACATAAACATGTGGAGAATGAACACCACACTTCTGAATGAAGAATGAGTCATAGAAGGCATTAGATGTGAAATCAAGAAATTCTTGAAACAAATTAAAATAAAGATACAACATATCAAAACCTCTGGGACACTTTTAAGGCAGTATTGAGAGGAAAATTTATAGCACTGAGAGCTTATATAAGAAAAAGAAAAAATCTCCAAATAAATAACCTAATGACACACCTCATAGCCCTTGAAAAACAGGAACAATCTAACCCCAAAGCCAGTAGAAAACAGGCAATTTTTAAAATCAGAGAAGAAATCAAAGGAGTACAAATAGGTGAAGAAGAACTGAAACTTTCTCTATTTCAGATGACATGATATTTAGAAAACCCAACAAACTCAACCAAAAGTCTTATAAAACTGACAAAAAATTTATCAGTTTCTGGTTACAAAATCAATCTAAAAAAATCAGAAGCTTTTCTGTACATTAGCCATAAATCCACTGAAAAAGAAATTCAGAAAACACTTCCACTCAGGATCTCCCACAAAAAATTAAAATACTTAAGAAAAAACTTAACCAAGGAGGTAAAAGACCTCTACAAAGAAAATTATAAAACATTGAAAAAAGAAATTGATATCATTAAAATGGAAATCCTTCCAGAAGTTATCTACAGATTTAATGAAATGCCCATTAAATTAGCAAGATTATTCCTCACAGACATAGAAAAATCAGTTCTTAATTTTATTTGGAAAAACAAAATCCCAGAGTAGACAAAGTATTTTCAGGAGCAGAAACCATGCAGGAGGAATTACAATACCTGACTTTAAACTACTCCACAAAGCCATTGTAAAAAAAAAACAAAAAAAACCCAAAACAACAACAACAACAACAACAACAACAACAACAACAACAACAAAAAACCAAGATGGTACTGGAACAAAAACAGATACATAGACCAATGGGACAGAATAGAAGAACCAGAAACAAATTCACACATGTAGAGCCAATTGATTTTTGACAGTGGGGCCAAAAACATACACTGGAAAAAAGATAGCCTGTTCAACAATTGGTGTTGACAAAACTGGTTAACTCTATGCAGAAAAATGGAAATTAATCCCATTTTCTCACCCTGCCAAGAATCAATTCAAGATGGATCATAGATTTAGAAATTAGACCAGAGACCTTGCGGCTCCTTGAAGAAGGCATAGGTCCAACAGTGCAACACATAGGCACATATAAAAGCTTTCTCAACAAGACCCCAAAGGCACAACAAATTAGAAGGTGAATCAATATATGGGATTTCATGAAACTGAAGAGCTTCTTTGAAACGAAAATGTCAAGAACCTCAATCAAGAGCCAACAGAATGGGAGATTTTCACCACTACTCCTCCAATAGGGGACCAATATCTAGAATATACAGAGAACTCAAGAAATGCAACACTAAAAATAAAATAATAAAATAAAAAAATGGGCAAGTGAATTAAATACAGACTTTATGAAAGAAGAAATTCAAATGGCCAATAAATGCATGAAAAAACGTTCAACATCATTGGCAATCACAGAGATGAAAATCAAAACTACCCTGAGATTTCACATAACCCCAACTACAATGGCAATCATTCAAAACACAACAAATGTTGATGAGGATATGGGGAAGTGGAAACTCTAAAACATTGTATGTGGGATTGCAATTAGTACAATGACTTTAGAAAACAGTATGGAGAATCCTCAGAAGAATGAGAACAAATCTACCATTTGATCCAGAAATACCTTTTCTGGTTATCTACCCAAAAGAAAGGAAGCCAAACTACCAAATTAATGCATATGTATCTATGTTTATAGGTGCACAATTCACCATAGCCAAACTTTGGAACCACTCAAGATATCCATCAACAGATGAATGGATTACAAAACTGTGGGATATGTACACAATTGAATCGTACTCAGCCATAAAAAAAACACAATTGCATCGTTTTCAAGGAAATGGATGGAACTGGAGGGCATTATGCTAAGCAAGAGTAGTTGATCAAAAAATGAAAAAAAGAAAAAGAAATTATTTGCTTTCCCTAATATGTGAAAGCTAAGGAAAAATGGGTCATAGGATGAACTCTAGATGAAAAAGAAAATTCTATAGAGGAGCAAACAAGACAACCTAAAGGAGGTAATGGGAGGGGGAAGGAAGGAAACTCTCTAAAGCATACAATGTACTTAAACATATCAATGTCAATAACTAAGCCAAGCATGGGAAAGAGAGATGGGGAGGGCATTGGGTAGGGGCTAAATGAGTGACATGTATATGTATGTCCACACAAGTTTTTTACCCCATTATGATGTATAAATATAATGCACCAATGAAAAAATTTACAAAAGGGTCAAATAAGTGGTGTGAACAGAAGTTTGTGATCTATGAGCTTTTGAAACCTGATGTACAGTCTGTTTAGTATTTCCTTCTATTGGCTGTGGTTAATTTATCTTTAGTGTCTGGCTGTCCTTTGCTGTGGATCACCTCTCTGATTCTACCTTAGCCATAGGGACTAACAGGTGACAGAAGATGCATGAACTTGGAAGTATTGTTGTTTTTAATGGTGAGGGTTAAGTGAGGGGGAAGGCGCTGGAGTGATGGGTACAGAAATAGTGTAGAGGATTGCTCAAGTTGAATAAGAGTTTAACTATATCAAGTTAGTATCTGGTAAACATGAGAGATAGTGAATATATAGTAGGATTTTGTAGTCAGTATAGAGTATTTAGGTACAGTAATATGAAATAGATTAAATATAAGACAAGGAGATACAGAAAGAGAATTTTTGAGAGAAGAGAGTAGATAAGTGAGAGGAAGGAAATTTGTAAAAGAAATGGAGAAGGGAGCAAAAAAAAATGCAGTAAATAGAAAAAAATATTGACCAACTAACAATAACCATAGCAAAAAAAAAAAAAAACCAAACCAAACAAACAAACAAACAAAAAAAACTGTTAGCAACAAAGAAAAAGAACAATACTGCACCGGGCCTGGGTCACAGGACTCTGGGCCCCGGGCTGGACCATGCAGAGCACGCCAGACCACTGGAGAAACCGGGGCCCAGTCACAAGGCTCTGGGCCCCAGGCGGAGTCATGTGGAGCATGCTGGACCCCTGGGGAAACCAGGCCCGGGTCACAGTGCTACTGAGTGCCTGATCCCACAACCTCCCCAAACCACACATACTGTCTTCTCTTATTAAAAAAAAAAAAAAAAAGGAAATGAAAAAGAAAAAGAAAAATAACGGTGAGGGGTCAAGAAGGCTGTGGCAGATGCCAGGATACTGGAGATGCAGACAAAACTTATCCAAATGAATTAAAACTTTTGGAAAAATTCCCCACGAAGGAATTCTTAAGAATATTGGACATCACCTGTAAGGAGAGAGTTTAGCGAAGACCAAGGAGAAAGGTGGTATTGGAAGCAGTCTCTGCGATGGCGGTGGAGACTTGTATTCAGCAGAAGCAGAAATCGGATCCTACCAACCTTATTTTTTGGAGAATTTACACCAAACATCAAATGCTACCGTCGCGCATGCTTAGGAACATTGGACAACATTCAGAGTGGAAAAAGAACTTGGGAAAAATTTGAAATGGTCGAGGCAGTGGCAATGGCAGTGGCCAGTACTCAGGGGAGGCAGAGATCTGATGCATTACACCTGGAACCTTTGAAGTAACAACCCCAGAGGCAGAATGCTACCACCACGAACCCTTGAGAATGTGGGACAATTGGTTGGGGGAAGAGGGTGCTCAGATTGGAGCCTGCTGAGGGGTGAGGCCGGTGCCGGGGCCAACAGCCATGAACGGAGCCTGCCATGAGGCAAGGCCGCTACTGGGGCCTCCGAGGCCAGGATTGGAGCCTGCCAAGGGCTTAGGCTGATGCTGGGGCCAGCGGCCGGCATCAGAGCCTTCTGTGAGGCAAGGCCACTACTGAGGCCTCTGAGGTCGGGATAGGAGCCTGCCGAGGGGTTAGGCCGGTTCTGGGGCCAGCGAGCCTGGATTGGAGCCCGCTGAGGTGTTAGGCTGGTGCCAAGGCCAATGGCCAGGGCCAGTAAGGCCAGGAGAGGAATCTGTCGAGGGGTTAGGCCAGTGCCAGGGTCAGTGAGGCTGGGATGGAGCCTGTCTTGAGGCTAGGCCGATGCTGGGTCCACCGAGGCTGGGATCGGAGCCAACTAAGGGGTTAGGCTGGTGTGGGGGCCAGCGAGACCAGAATCGAGGCCTCCCATGAGGCAAGGCTGCTGCTTGAGCCAGCGAGGTCTGGATTAGTCCACCGGGTAGCCAGGCCACTATTGGGGCTGTCAAGAGTGGGATCAGTACTTGCAACGCGGCATGCACAGTGAAATATCGCAGAAAATAAAAACCAGATGCTTCCCCTAATCAGCAATAACTAGGAGGAAAGGGGCAACAGGAAGAGGTCAAGTTATAGAAATGGCCTTATAGTGAAGCAATTAAGGTGACCAATCAGAGGGTATGGAATAGGGGAAGATGGAGCCTCTTTAAAACGCAGGAGGTACATAAACAAATGTATCAAAGTTAATCACCAAACAAGCATGGGATCGAGGGAAGGGGAGGGAATGGGATGGGGACTGGATGAGGGCTAATTGGATAATGTGTGCTTATATATCCTCTCAAGTCTTGTATTCCAGTGTGATATATGATTACAATGCACCAAAAAATGTTTAAAAAAAAGTGATTGCAGAAAAAACAAATTATTCTATGAATGAATAATAAAAGCAAATGCTTATGTGGTAAAAAAAAAAGAACAGTACTGCAAATATACACATCAAGAGCTGATTTGACCTCTGTAGTTCTTCTTGGTCTTTGTGGATACCTTCCGTTTTTTAATGTCTGCTCACTATAGTAGGTTATGGAGTAATTTTCAATATATCTCATTTGCTCAGTAACCTATTGTCAGTTTGTGGACCCACTTTGGGGTTTCTTGCAAAGTTTGGGACCCTGTACTGGAGTCTCTGTCAGAGCTGGAATAGAGGTGCTTTCATCTCTCACTCTCTTCTCATTGCTTTGCACTTAGGTCTCAGGGCAACTGGTGTTACTGTAAATGTGTTCTATGTATGTGCAGAATTCTGTGCTTTCTAGTCCTTTGCCTGTGCTTTTCTACCTGCAATGGTAGAGGGTGTCTAGTGTAATCTTGGAGCAACCCCCTGTGACCCTATGCAGGTACTGTGCCCTGGGCATTATGGGCCTCTCCTGTGTCTCTGTAGGTTATAAACTGACCAACTCAGGGGTTAACTGCCAAATCTCAGACCACTTGGGTCCCTGAAGCTGCTCTGGGAAGTCATACTCCAAAACATTCAGTTACTTTACAGTCCTGTTGGCTTGGGTCTTTCGAAGGCACAGTGTGCTGCCACAGGTGCAGGATTCTGGTGAGTGTATGGGCTTTTGGATTTTTTTTTCCTATCTTTGAAGCGTGGTGTTGCTCACTTAAGATGTTGAGTTCTTCCAGTGCTCACTTCACCTCAAGTTCTTGGTTTCCTTACAAAGAATTTCCTGGGGCTGTAGAGCTGGCAGATGTGGCTAAAGTATTTGGGCCAAGATGATGTGGGCCTCCAGATCTTTGCTATCTTGTGTTCTGACTACTGGGTTTTATTTTACTGCAGTGCCCTCTTTTGTGTTTTTGTTCATATGTATTGTGTGTATCTTTGTTATTTTTTTTTCTCAAGGAACTGCCATCTCAGTAGTTGTTTCTTGTTTGTTGCAGCTACTGAGATGTGCTGGATCTCACAGTCACCATTTTCTATTTCTTCTATTACTTAACTTTAATGCTAATTGTTATGATCAGAAGTTACAAAGGCTCTTAGTACTATTTAACAAAGAAAGAAATTAATATTCTTTACATTTTTTTCAGTAACTATACCATATCAAACACAGGGCCATGAGATTTAGGTAGTTTTCTTAGTTCTAACTCTGTGCACAGTAGATCTTATCATCCCAGCTTTTCAAATGAGAAAATAAGTGGCTAAGAAGATTCAGAATGCAGACTAGCTGAGTGAGGTGGTACATGCCTATAATCTAAGTATTGGGAAGGCTATGATAGAAGAATCACAAGTCCTAGGCTGCCTCAGCAACTCAGAGAGACTATGTCTTAAAATAAAACATAAAAAGTCTGGGGCAGAGATCAGAGATAAAATGCTCCTGGGCTCAATCCTCAGTACATTATACCCACAAATATATATTCTAATTGTGTTTTAGCTAACCTTTTCAGTAATGTTTTGTGAAAATCATTTTAATAATAAATCTTCTCAAGGTTAATTTTTTTTAAGATTTTAAACACATAATTTATTTTCTACTTTGTTGCTCAAAATCCATTGAACTTTTCTAGTTATCAGTTGTTAGTGTTCAGTTGAAACTGGGAATGAGATTCCAGTATTATTTTTTTTTTCCTTACACAAACAGATCTCAAGCCATATCCTTGTCTTCCCTCAAAGCACTTCCCGTTTACAGTGAACCAGTACTGGATCTGAACATGTAACTAATTTCCACTCTTCTGGACATCTTAAGAAATTTATTTCACACATAACAAGGAGGAGCATACTGAGAAAGTGATATATTCACTGCCCAGATACAAGGAAAGAAAACACAATAGTGGGGAAACGATGAAACTTTAAAACCAAACCACTAGGAAAATATATCACAGCCTTGACACAGCAAACAGGCTATTATTATTTCAAGTAGTAAGTTGGTAAAAAGACAACATGGTCCTTATCCAAAAGATAAAGATGCCATGCCGGGGCAGGAACATAGCATGTTGCAAAAGCCCCAGGCAAAAATGGTATTTGGTAAAGGGTGGGTGTGCATGTCCCTCCTTTGCTCTAAAGGAGTTAGCTTGTCTCAGCTCAAGCTGCTTGTTCTTTGACCTTCTGGATGCCCCTGTTAACTCAGAGGGCCAAGTAACCCATGCTGGGTGTAGGCTTTTATTCCAGTATGTTCTATGAAAACCTGGGTTTTCCAAGTCCAGTATTTCATAGGTCTCTTAACTAGCCAGCAGCTCCTACTTTACTGATTATTCCCAGATACTGGTGTATAAATATCACAATCCAAAGCCCTTTCCTTTGAGAGGAAAGTGTCACTAAGATTGCCCTGTCACTCTGCTGGAGAAAGCCCGAGAGCCCACATGCCAGCGAAGAAGGCTCTGCTGTTCACTGCGACATTGCTTCTCATGGTTTTACAATGGTCTCCCGGCTGAAACCCATTAAGAATCCACATCTTGATCGCCAGTAAAGGATAGACACAAGGAACCTTTCAAAGTTCTTATTAGTCTCTCTTCCAACTCCACATCTTAAATCTACTCCAAGAAAAATAAAGACCTGAAGATAATTTTCCCCCTCCTAATTAGTGTCTTCCTGGATTTTGTTTTACAGCTTATGGAAAATGGTATGGCAATGCTTCTGGCAAACAGGAGGCTGGTAAAAAGAAAAACAGAAACATCTTCTCAAACTATCAGATCGTAGGCAGGTTGGGGGAACCTGTCAGCCTGTGGGTACATGTACTGTTAAGTACCATCTGATGCTTTGAAGGGCTCTGGCTTGGTATGAGGGCGATCCCTACTGCCAGTCAAGCACTCACCACATTAAATTAGGCTTTAGAAACTCTCCTGTGCTACCTTTCACGTAAATTTTAGCACCAGTGTTTTCCATTTCACTTTCTAGGACCAAAACACAAAGGAACCAGTGTCTAGAGGCAAGCGACATTATGCCTTAAAACTTGTTGCCACCCTTAGTTTCTTCATGTAAAAAATTGCTTAAAAGATTAAGATTCCCTTTCCTCTTTTTAAATAGATTCCTGCTGTGAGCCCCGATGGCCACCGGCAAAGCCTTTATTTCCCAATGGATGAGAGAGATTCCTTCATCTTCTTGGTCATAGTTGGGATGAGGTGCATGTGGTCATCCACACACTTGGTCACACAACTGTCCAGCTGCCGCTTCACCTGAAGCTCCTTACTCCCTGCGTCCATCGAATCTTTGGCTTTGTCATTGCAGTGCATGGTACACCGGGCCAGGCGGTCCTGGAACCTCTCCAGCTCGCTGGTCACCAGGGCCTGCGCTTGAGCCAGGGGCGCGTGGCAGCGCTCGATGCACTGGTGCACTTGCTGCATGGATGCCTGGTTGTCCTCACAGCAGCTGGTGCTGCAGCGGAACATGAGGCCCTGCATCTTCCGGATGTTCTCTCTCTCCACGCTCTTCACCATGGAGTCCACCGCCTCCTGCACCCGGAGCTGCTGCAGCTCCGCCATGGCGACCCCGCGCTGCGCGGCGCCGGCGCCCCTCAAGGTTAATTATTGAACTTTGAAGATTGAAATAAGAAAAGTCCAGCAAGTGGTGAGACTTTATATATAAAACATTAATATATTTTTCCCTCCTTTTGTAAAGTAGAAGAAAAAAATGATGTTGAAAGTTTCAGTTTTCAGAAAAGACTCAAAGATCCAAAAACATAATAGGCCCATAATGATTAAAAATGTAGCCAGAAAAGAAGTTTGATTTCCAGTCTTAGTAATCTTCTTTCCCCAGTAAAGCATTTCAAATGGACCAATAACAATTAGAGCTAATCATGTCTCAATGAGCAAAGAAAAATAGCATTTCCTTTGTTCTCTGTTGCCCTCTAACTCTACCTTCCTTCTATAAGAGCCATCAGAGCAAGATTATTTTGTTCATTAGTGACAAGGATTGAGTACATGGAAAGGTAAGCACTATAGGTGTCCAGAGGTTGAGCTGGTCCAGAGAATATTTTTATTGATCTAATTTTATGCATGTTAGTAGATGATTCTCTGTAAAAGCCAGATAAATCATGGTGAAACCCAGTGGTGATTGGTTTTAAGAGACTTGAACACATAATTTTTATCACTATCTTGAGGAACACAATCCAGATGATAAATTTTTTTCTTTGTGAACAGAACTGAAAGGAAACAGCATCATTCTTTCAGGTACTTGGAAAAATAAAAAAGAATGATGTTATTTCCTTTATTAGTGTTCAGGGCCTTGTACATTCTAGGCAAGTGCTCTACCCCTGAGGTACATCCCAAGCCCTAGGAGTTCTTAATTTAGTTGAAACCCAGTCAACTGTAATTCTTCAGGATAATTTACACCTTAAACTATGATATTCTTGAAAAAGAGATTTGTACAGTGGAACATACAGTATAAGGTTTGTTGAGAAATGCTTACAAAGGAGTAGCCATGAGCTGAAAAAGTGTTTTGCTAAAAGATACAGTGGAGACAGACTGGACAGGTGCAACTTTGGTGCACACAATGCCTTCAGTGCCTCATCAGAAAGTAGTGTCTCTTATCCCTTATAATAATTTGTGCAGGGATGGCCACCTGGAAGAGCACTTTCTTCTCTACATTGCCTTGATTTATACCATTTACCACATAGAGAGAGGTTTTATAAGTTGAAGAAGCAGTGATGTTATTAATTTGCTTATTTTGTTATACTCCTTGAATGACCAGCAGCCCAAGAAGAAGGTGTCTTAGCATGCATTAATGAAACATATTTCTAATTTTCAGCATACATGAAAGGCAGTGTCAGTCAAAATAAAATGTATCTGGACATTCCAATCCAGAGGTGATTTCATTGCTCCTTTAACTTGGCTAGGTTTTTGGGAACAGAGAGAGTTATTCAGGAACATGATGCTTTTCTCTCCCCCCCTTTAATTAAAGAACAACACAACTTGTGTGCCAGTGATTATTGAAGGATAGTTACAGATAGCAGCATTGAGAGGAAAGTCAAATGGGAAACAGAAAAAGCCAAGATGAGGGTAAGTTATTAAATTAGTTATTGCAGTAAATGACGAGGTCTATCCTTCTGAGGATGGTATAGTATACCTTTCAGAACTGTCTACCTGAGAATAGACAGAAAGAAGCCTTTGCCCTTCAGCACCTATTTCCCACTGACTGAGGGTTACTTATAGTTCACTTTCCCACTACTCTATGTGTCTAACAAATGGAATCCCATGAATGGTCAGGGCACAAAATTGGAATGGGCTCAGCAGTCACTTGGAGCAAGACAAATCAACACTATAGATTAAAGTAAGTACTTAAATGATTGCCAGAGCCATGGGACCTGAAGAAAATGATGCTAGATATCTAACAACAAACAGAATCTATTCTTGTTTGGGAAAAATTAAAACATTTTTTGGCAGTCCTTACCTGAGTTTGAGTCTAGATTCTATCATTTGCTCCAAAGATCATTTTGAACCATTTATTTACCATTTTTTGTGTCTCAAATTATTCACTGTAAAATGAAAATAAGTGTTTCATAGCAAGGATCTGATAATTATCATTACTAGAGGAAAAGCATTTGGTGCTTATTGCCTGGAAGATACTAAGTCATATAAAAGAGGAGACATGCAATCACATCACATAGCTGTAAAAAGACTGCTATGGTTTAGATATTAAATATCTCTCAAAGAGCCCATGTATTAATCCAAAGATGTTCATAGGTCAAATGATTGAATTATGAGGATTCTGGTCTTATCATAAGATTTATTGGGTACTAAAGTAGGCAGATGGGGTATAACTAAAGGAAGTGAGGCACTGAGGGTGTGATCTTAAGGAATATATATATATATATATTGTTCACAGACCCATCTTTTTCATGCTTTAGATTTAGAATGTATCCCTATACCTTATGGAGATGATATAGCTATGTTGGAGCTAGAGCTGGCTTGATCATAGGGGTTCCTGGGATATGGTTTTGAGTATTACATATGGTCGCTCATTCCCCTGATTTCTCTTTTTTTGCTTCCAGCCTCTTTATATAAAAGCAGAACCCTTTCTCTCTCTTTCTCTCTCTCTCCCCCTTTCTGCACCATGCCCTGAACTCCATAGACTTTATGAGGCCTAACATGGACTGAACCCCACTTCTTCTAAGTTTCTGTCATCTAAGTTTTTCTTCTAAGTTTTGGGTCATGGCAGTGAGAATGCTGAATGAAATATCTTTATCTCTTTGCTTCTGGTCTCCATCATGTGAGAACCAAACTTTTTTGATCTTCTCTCTCTGCTTCCCATAGCATGTCCTGAGCTCTGCAAATGTAACCTGGCTTAACAATAATGAAAACCCTGAAATTTCCAGAACTGTAAGCAAATAAATTATCTCTAAGATGTGGTTACCAAGCATTTGAGTCACATCAGTAAGACTGTAATGACTTAAACAAACACTTTAAATTATTGCTATTGAGCAATATAGTGATTCTTGAGTTAAATAGGGAAAGAATTATATTTATTTTATAAGTAAAGACCATGTGATGCAGAAAGATTCTATGCTTTAACTAAAAATTCTTACCTAGTAAGGGACAATGTCAGTTTACTGCCTTTTATTTTAAATGATTTATATCTTTCCTTCAGTTTTAGCAAATATTGAAGGTGCTAAGTTGGTCTTCAATTTGAAAACTAAAGTTAATCTATAAATACAACTTATGTATCTCAGGCTTAATTGCAATAAATATATTTACTTACTGAACATGGTGAGTAGCTCATTCCCTATCATTGATTTTACTGTGGAAAACTGAGTGAGTCCTTCCAAGTCATTCTTCCATGTCAGCGTGCATTATAGAGGGCCAGGGTAAGTATCTCCACTGCCTTATACCTTTTAATTAAATTAGTGATTCCTGTAATCTTCCCTAAAATTTTAGGAATACATCTATTTCTCAAATGACCAAGATGAACTATGTACACTTGAAAGGTTCCTTTTTAAAACCCTGAGTAACTATGAGAAAGTAAAATAATAGTGTGTACTTCAAAGATCTGGAGTTACCTAAGCTTCATTAAGCCGAAAGTTACCAATTGTCAATAATTTTACAAAGATTATTCTTTTAATTTGTTTATTTAATGAAAAGTATATTGCAGTCCTTTACCACAGGCTTAAGTGTATCATGCTATCTTTTATAGTATTTATTAAGTGCTTAGAACTAAATAAATTTCTTACATGGATAAAACCCATACTAATCTATTTAATTCCCACAGTAGCCTAAAGAAGTAGATAAAATTATCATCCCATTTCACATATGAAAAAGACTAAGGCACAAAGTAGTTGTGACTTACTGAAGGTCACATAGCTAGTCAGTGGCAAAACTCAGTTGTGGTAGGGTCCTATCATTCAGACCCTTAACCATCTTGCCTACTTCCTTAATGGTTTTTTTTTCTAAAATTTTATTTTATCTTATTTTATTTTTATTTATATGTGGAACATATTAAAAATGGTATACATTTAGACTGTGCCTGGTGCCCTCTCTCCTCCCCCTACTTCCCTTGCCCTTCTCTCAACAATGAGTGTCCAGGTTAACTATGCTATATTCATACATTTACACATGTTCAAATGTAGCTCCTCCATTAATCAACCTCACCCTTCTTCCTCTCCTATCCTTTGATTCTAGCTTTGCTGAGATTTCCCCTCCATTATCTGGAGTCTTTCTGGTGTCCCCAGTGCTCCCTAGTTTGGGAATATTAGAGAAAACATATGTCTCTTCTCTTTCTGTGTTGGATGATGTTACGTAACATAATGTTCTCCAGATCTTTCCATCTTCTTGCAATTGGCATGGTTTTGTTTTTCTTTATAGCTGAATAGAATTACATTGTGTGTATTTTCCATAATTTTGCAATCCATTCATCTGTTGATGGGGGCTAGATTGGTTCCATATTTTGGATATTATGAATTGTGCTGCTATGAACATAGTAATGCATATGTTATTGTAGTTCTCTGATTTCAACCACTTTGGAAAAATATCCAGGAGTGGTAGAGCTGGATCATATGGTAAATCCATTCCCAGTTTTCTAAGAAATATCCACAATGATCTCTATAGCAGCTGAACTAGTTTGCACTCCCACCAACAGTGTAAAGAAGTTCTTCTTTCCCCCCATCATCACCAGCATTTGTTGTTATTTGATTTCTTTATGCTTGCTACTCTGATTGGGGTTAGATGAAACCTCAGCATAGTTTTGATTTGTATCTCCATGATGGCTAATGATATAAAACACAATTTCATGTGTCTATTGATCATTTTTATCTCTTCTTTTGTGAAGTATCTATTCAGTTCAGTTGCCTATTTCTTGATTGGATTGTTTGATTTGCTATTGTGGAGTCTTTTGAGCTCTTTGTATATTCTGGAGATTAGCCCTCTATCATAGTGGTGACTGGTAAAGATCTTCCATTCTGTAGGTTTTTCTCTTTAGGTCTTGATGGTTTCCTTTGATGAGAAGAAACTTTTTAGTTTGATGCCATCCCACTTGTTAATTCTTGCTTTAATTTTCTGCACTTTGGAGGTCATGTTGGGAAAGTTACTGCCCGTGCCTATATGTTGAGTCTATGCCCTCTTGTAATAACTTCACATTCTCTGTTCTAATTTCTAAGTCTTTGATACATCACAATTTGATTTCTGTGTGTGGTGAGAGGTAAGGATTTAGTTACGTCTTTCTACAAATGGTTAGCCAGTTCTCCCAGCACCATTTGTTGAAAAGGCTGTCATATAATTTTGGCCCTGTTGTCAAAGACTAATTGACTATAGGTGTGTGGGTTTGTTTCTGTATCTTCTATTCTGTTCCTCTGGTCAGTAGTCCTGTTCTTGTGCCAATACCATGGTTTTTTTTTTTTTTTTTTTTTTTACTACCGTTGATCTGTAGTATAATTTGAAGTCTGGGATTGTGATACCTCCTGCATGGTTCTTGTTGCTGAGAATTGCTGTGGCTATTCTTGGTAGTATCTGGTTAAGAATGGGCGAAGGTTAGAGAGTAGGACTCATAGTTAGTAGAATATTTAAGTATGGAGATATGAAATACCTTGATTAAACAAGGAGATAGAGTAAAGAAAAAAAGTTTTGAGAGAAGAGAGTAGATAGTCTAGAGTGAAGTAATTTGTAAAAGGAGTAGAAGGAAATACCAAACAAACATAAAAAAGTAATAAAACAAGATACAAAAGCTAACTATTATACATCAAAGACAAACCAACCAACCAACAATTAAAAGTGAAAAAAGGAGTAAGAAAGTGGAAAAAAAATAAAACAAAATAAAAGAACTAGGCGGGACTCTGGGCCCCGGGCCGAACTGCGCGTAGCATGCCAGACCCCTGGAGAAACCGGGCCCAGTATTCTGGGACCCGGGCGGGGGTCGGGCAGGGCACGCCAGCCAGGGCCGGGTCGCGAGACTCGGGGCCCTGGGCTGAACTGCACGTAGCACGCCAGACCCCTGGAGAAACTGGGCCCAGTAAGACGCTGGGCCCTGGGTGGGGGTCGCGCGGAGCATGCCAGCCAGCCAGTCGCAGGACTCTGGGCCCCGGGCCAGAATGCATGACTCCAGACCCCTGGATAAACCGGGCCCAGTACCCTGGGACCCAGGCAGGGGTCAGGCGGGGCACGCCAGCTGGGGCCTGGGTTGCAGGACTCTGGGCCCCGGGCCAAACTGCACGTAGCATGTCAGACCCCTGGAGAAACCGGGCTCAGTATCCTGGGTTCCGGGCGAGGGTCGTGCGGGGCACGCCAGCAGGGCCCGGGTCGAGGGACCCTGGGCCCCAGGCGGAGTAGTGCGGAGCACTCTGGACCCATGGGGAAACTGACCGGGTTACAGTGCTACTGAGTGAGTGCCTGATCCCACTACCTCCTCAAACCACATATACTGTCTTCTCTTAATTAAAAAAAAAAAGAAAAGAAAAAGAAAAAGAAAAAGAAAAATATCGGAGAGAAGTTAAGAAAGCCGTTGCGGATGCCAGGACACTGGAGATGCAGACAAAACTTATCTAAATGCAATGGAACTTATGGAAAAATTCCCCGTGAAGGAGGACTGCTTTTTCTCTATATTGTTAAGAATCTTGGACATCACCTGTAAGGAGAGAGTTTAGTGGAGACCAAGGAGAAAGGCAGTGTTGAAAGAGGTCTCCACGATGGCGGTGGAGACTTGTATTCAGGAGAAACAGAAACCGGATCCTACCAACCTTATTTTTTTTGGAGAAATTACACCAAATGTCGAATGCTACCGTCACGCATGCTTAGGAACACTGGGCAACATTCAGAGTGGAAAAAGAGCCTGGGAAGGATTTGAAATCGTGGAGGCAGTGGCAATGGCAGTGGAGGAAGAGATCTGATACATTACACCTGGAACCTTTGAAATAATAACCCCAAAGACATTGATCAGAGCCTGCTGAGGGATTAGGCGGGTGCTGGGGCCAATGGCCAACATCAGAGCTTGCCGTGAGGCAAGGCCACTACTGAGGCATCTGAGGCTGGGACTGGAGCTTGCCGAGGGGTTAGACTGATGCTGGGGCCAGCGAGGCTGGCATCGGAGCCTGCCATGAGGCAAGGCCGGTACTGGGGCCTCCGAGGCCAGGATAAGAGCCTGCCGAGGGGTTAAGCTGGTGCTGGGGCCAGCGAGTCTGGCATCGGAGCCTGCCGTGAGGCAAGGCCTGTACTGGGGCCTCCAAGGCCAGGATAAGAGCCTGCCAAGGGGTTAGGCCGGTGCTGGGGCCAGCGAGGCCGGCATCGGAGCCTGCCATGAGGCATGACCAGTGCTGGGGTCTCCGAGGCCGGGATCGGAGCCTGCCGAGGTGTTAGGCTGGTGCTGGGGCCAGCGAGGCCGGCAGCAGAGCCTGTCGTGAGGCATGGACGGTGCTGGGGCCTTCGAGGCCAGGATCGGAACCTGCTGAGGGGTTAGGCCGGTGCTGGGGTCAGCGAGTCCAGCATCGGAGCCTGCCGTGAGGCAAGGTTGGTACTGGGGCCTCCGAGGCCAGGATAAGAGCCTGCGCAGGGATTAGGCCAGTACTGGGGCCAGCAAGGCCGGCATCAGAGCCTGCCGTGAGGCAAGGCCGGTGCTGGGGCCTCAGAGGCTGGGATTGGAGCCTGCTGAGGGGTTAGGCCAATGCTGAGGCCAGCGAGGCCAGCATCGGAGCCTGCTGTGAGGCAAGACTGGTGCTGGGGCCTCTGTAGCCGGGATCGGAATCCTGCCGAGGGGTTAGGCTGGTGCCTATTTCTTCTTTGTAATTAATCTCTTTGAGTATTTTCTCTAGCGCTGGTTCTGAAGACATAAATTCCTTCAGTTTCTGTTTGTCATGGAAGCTTCTTCTAATTTGATAGAAAGTTTTGCTGGGTAGGAAATTTTTGGCTGGAAGTTGATTTCTTTCAGAGTTTGGAATATGTCATTCCAAGCCCTTCTGGCTTTCATGACTTGGTTAGGGAAGTCTGGAGTGATTCTAATTGGTTTGCCTCTAAATGTCACTTGGCCCTTTGTTTTTTTTTGCCTTTAAGAGTCTCTGCTTGGCTTCCACATTGGTCATTTTGACAATTATGTGGCGTGGGGATCCTCTTCTCCGATCCTGTCTAAAAGGAGTTTTATAAGTTTCCTGGACCTGTGTATCAACCTCTTGCTCTATGTTTGGAAAATTTTCTGCTATTACAAGAGATTGTTGATCCCTTTTGTTTCACCTTCTTTTCCCTCCTCTATTCCAATTATTCTTAGGTTAGCTCTCTTAAAATGGGCCCATATTTCTTCAGTGTCAGATTCCTGCTGTTGGATTTTTTTTTCTAAATTAGAAACTATGTGTTCATTTTTGGAGTGATCATCTTATAGAAGCGAGATTGTATTCTCCATGTAGTCTAATCTGTGGTTTATACATTGAATTGAGGCCTTTACTTCATTGATTATATCCTTTAAATTTTTTAGACTCTCTCTAAATTCTTTTCAAAGGTCCTGTATTATTTCTACAGTTATATTCCTGATTTGATCTTCTGGAGATCTCTGAATTTCTGTGTTATCAGGTTCTGATAATATGAGGTTATGGGCATTCATTGCTCTATTGTTTTTACTCTTTCCCATGATTTCAGAAGTTTGTGCCTTCCCTAGGTCACTATGACTTCACTTAGGTTGCTCTGTATCTTGAGTCTGTAGTAATCTCACCCACCACTACTCCTTTACTGGGTTGTATCACAAAGTCTCAGACCCAGGGAGTTAATCGAGGCTGCGCGAGACTGTGGGGGTGCCGGGCTGGGCGTTTTCCTATGGCGAGCTGCAAGTAGGGTGTGGTATCTCTGCTACCGCTACTCCTTCACTGGGTTGGACTGCAAAATCTCAGATCCAAGGAGATTATCAAAGCTGTGCAAGTCTCTTGGAGTGCAGTACAGGGATTTCTCCTTTAGGGACCACAATTTTACTCATGGTTATTGTGCGTGCTGATCAGGAGCTGTCACAGGGCGCGGTGAACTTGCTGTCACTGTTGGCAATATGGCATCACTGCTATGCCCTCAGCCATAAGGCTGGCGCTGCTGGCAATATCTCACCACTGTCATGCCCTCGACCATGAAGCTGGCATATTTCTTTTCTGGTTTTGAGCTCCATTCTGAGTCCCTGGAAGGTGTGATGAGCTTGGCCACTGGGAATTTTAGACGTACTTTGCACTGAAAAAACTGCCGAATTACACCTGAATGATCCGCAGCTGCTCACTTCAGCTCCTTGTTTTCCTTTCCTCTCTGGAGCCTGGTGCTGTGAGGGAAGATGGTGCCAGCGTGGCTCTGTGGCCACATTGTGGGCTTGATTTCTTTTCTGGTCTCTGCTTATTCTTCTACTCTTTTTTTCTCTGTCCCTTGTGTGTACATTTTTTATTTCTCTGTTGCTAGTGTTATATGGCTATGAAAAGCACTGATTTTGTGGCAATAGAGATAGAGCTTTAGCAGGACTCATAAATGCTGCTTTTCTTGGTTGCCATCTTCCCGGAAGTCTGGTGATCATCTTTGAGAAAATAGTATTTATAGCATTCATCTCTTCAGTATTTCTCTCAGCACTGACTCTGCAGATCTCATATTGGGCATAGATTAAATAATTGGTTTGACTATGTAACTAAAGGAAACAGTATATTAGAAACTAGCAAAAAGTCACTATTCTCAATCAGAATGCAAGCCAGAATTATTTACTGAGAAAACAAAAAGATGAGAACTATTTGCTAAAAGTGAAAACCATTTTATATCTCTTAATTGCTGATGCCATCCCTGTATGAAACCACAGTACTGTAGTTTGTCCCATTATACTATCTGCTTTACTACTCATTTGCTAAAAAGGGTTTCATGAATCATCATGAATGTCTTTAGTATTTTTTCCAACATGTTTAGAGGTTTAAGCTGAAGTTGATATTGCACATAGGATATATATATATGTATATATACATATATACATATATATAATTAAAATTAATTACTTGATTCAAGCTGGTCTCTTAAAATATCTTAAGCTCTTCGATTGCTGAACTCATCAGGGATTTGTTTTATTTGATGGCTATATTCCAATGCCTGTATTAAGATATTATGTGCTGGGCTTGGTGGTCCATGCTTTCAATCCCAGCACTTGGGAGGTGGAGACAGAAAGAACTCAGTTTGTTGACCTCATCTACTTAATAGTGGCACTTTGCAACTCAGTGAGACCCTGATTAAAAATAAAGAATTAAAAAAATAGGGATGGGGTGTATCTCAGAGGTAGAATGCCCCTGGGTTCCATCCCCAGCATACCACCAAAGTTATATATGAGTCACTTTTTAACCTCTAGAAAATGTGCAGAGTGGCTTTAATATCAACTTTTCTAAATTCAGAATACATTTTTTCACATTTAATATTTCCAAAACAGGAATGTGTTTTATAAATCTTCTGTACATTTTTTTTTTGTGTGTGTGGAACAGGGGGTGGAACCCAGGGGCTTTTCTACATCTGGGCTATACTCTGAGACCTATTTTGTACTTTATTTGTAAACAGGGTCTCACTAAGTTGCTGAGGCTGGCTTTAAATCTGTGTGATCCTCCTGTCTCAGCCTCCCAAGTGCTGGGATTACAAGTGTGGGCCACCATGCCTAGCTTCTCTAAATTTTTTATAAAAAGCTTTCAAAAACCTATCATGTATCAGAAAAATACAAACATGAAGATATTCATATTAGCAGGTTCATATTAAATTATTAAGTTATAGTAAAATTCTGTCAGAAATTATCCTGTTTTGTAAGAATGGATTAAGTATAATGTCAACTAATGATAAATATACAGAGTAAGAAGATATTCACTATTTTCTTTAAAATACTTAGACTACAATTCTTGTAGCAGGATGGCAGCACCCTCTCTTATGCAATAAAACCCCTCTAATTGTAAAGCATGTCAAATTATCAGTTTTGGAAGATATTGTGAACTGATATATGGAAATCTCCAACAAATCAAACAAAAAACCATTATATGTAATAAACTAACTCAGCAAAGTTTCAGGATATAAGATCAACATACATAAATCAATAGTATTGATATATTCCAGTAGTTAATTATCTTAAAAAATTCTCACAACAGATTACAAAAAGGTAAAATATCTAGGAATAAGCTGAACCAAAGAGGTGGAAGCTTTTTACCAAAAAAATTATAAAACTTTGATGAAAGAAATTGAAGACATAGACAATTTCAGAAAAAAGGCTCACCACAGCATCTAATAATCAAATTGACTAATGTATAGGACAAGTTAAAGCTACTAAAAAGGTAAAATATCTATGGATAAACCAAACAAAAGAGGTGGAAGTTTTTTTATAATGAAAATTATAAAACCTTGATGAAAGAAATAGAATATAATTGGATAAGAACAGAGAAAAGCTCACCACACCATAAAATAATCAAATTGACTAATGTAACAGCCAAGTAAAAAAATTAAAAGCAAAGAAAGTAAAATACCAGGGGACATTCAGAGGTAAATCAATAAAAATCATTTCAGACTTCCCAATCCAAGTCATGAAAGCCAGGAGGGTCTACACTGACATATTTCAAACTGAAAAAAAAATTTTCAGCCAAGACTGTCCTACTCAGCAAAAATATCTCTCAAATTTGATGGATAATTAAAATTCTTCCATGACAAACAGAATTTGAAAGAATTTATGTCTTCTATACCAGCACTTGAGAAAATACTCAGATATTAATTACAAAAAAGAATTAATAAATAAATGCCAGTACTGAGAAATAGTGCTTTCCATCAAACAAAACTAAGCAAAGAGAACAAACACTACATCAAAAAGAAGTTAAAACTCAAAATGTTAGAAATTAAAAATTATTTCTCAATAATCACACTGAACATAAGTGTCCTCAACTCCCCAATAAAAAGATAAAAGGTGGTAAAATAGATGGAAAACCAGAATTTATCTATATTCTGACTGCAAGGAATGTATCTTACAAGTAAAGATAGTCATAAACAAAAGGTGAAGGGCTGGAGTAAGGTAATCCATTCTAATGGAAGTTGAATACAAGCAGAAATAGCAACTACGATAAAAGACAAATTAGACTTTAAGCCTAAGCTTATCAGAACAGATAAAGTAGGCCATTTTTTTTTTACTGGTAAAAGGAACAATCTAGTAAGAGAATATAATGATAGTCAACATTTATTCTGCAAAACTGGGCAAGGTGGTGGATGCTTATAATCCCAGTTCTTGGAAGGGTGAGACAGGAGAATCACAGCTTTACTGCCAGCCTCAGCTACTTAGTGAGGTCCTATGCAACTTAGTGAGACCTTGCCACTGCATCGTCTTCCTCGGCATCTGAGCGCATGAGCCTGCGTGCATAACTGGCAATGCTTAATGAAAGCAGCCCTGAGGGAGCATTGTCTCTGGCCAGAGTACTCCTTGCTCTTAGATATTGTTTAATAGCTATTTTTCTTTGGTAATGATTGTTTTAACTTTCCACACAAATGCTCCGGTGATGTAAAAAATTAAAACATATTACTTTAAACACCCTCGGCTTTGCTCCGTGCTGTAATAAAATCTAGTCAGAATTTAGGTGCTGTGGTAGTATTCAAGCTGAAGCAATTACAAATGCAGAATTCCTCTCTATCTCTGACCTTCATTCTAATCATTAACCTATAGTAAAAGCCTTAAGAGTCAACTGAAGCCATTAGCCCCAAAACCTTGCAAGGGAGGCAACAGGTGCCTCTGTTTACCTCCTCTCCTTGTGATCCGGCCTATATATACAGAAGATAAACTTTGTGTGTGACTTCAAAGCAGCCTAGTTGATGAGCAGCCAATACTGCTCCATACAATAGAGCCAAAGGGTAGGAAGATTCTTGACCTTTGCACTTAGTACATGTGCTGCCTGAGACAGGGAGGCACCACCTGGTTAAAAAAATGGATATGTCAGAATTATAAATGTGCAGGTATGAAGTTTTGGTGGTTATAAAGAAAGGAAATCTTGTGAGAATAAGAAAGCATTTTGTATGAAGGAATGTTTAGCCTAAAATTGTCCCAAATGGGAAAGAAGAGATCAGGGTAATAATCAGAAAGATTAAAAGGAAGTTGCAGAAGGATTGTGGTAGGAAAATGGGTTATTAAAAGAGGAATAGGTTTCTAATAAGCCTACCGCTTGAGGAAAAGTGCTCAGCGGTTTAAGGAGTACATCTGATAATTAAATCTAAGAACTTCATGTTGTCTTTTGGGCCCTATCTGCTAAACTGTGTTGTGAGTGTTGTTTACAGACAGGACCCGGCAGACCTCCATCGCAGCCCTTTGGATTGTCATAGATGTACATGGCTCGGATTCATCTGATTTCCCCATGCCAACAATATAGACTAAGACCTAGGAACAGAAAGTTCTGAAAAGAGTTAAAGGAGATTCCATGAGAGGCTGAATTCTCCAAGCCCTAGGCGTGCCTGTCCCTTCTGGAATTTGCTCTCTGAAGCCTCCCATCTGCAAGGGCAGGGGGCTGGACTTGATCACAGGATCTGGGGCTTTACCTTGTTTACATGTCCTTCACTATTGTTCTGTGGTGTTTACACTTTTTACTAGGAATCTCACAGGTGGAAGAATATAAATTTCTTGGTTTTTGATAATAAACCCATCAATTGCACAAGAGGCAGCTGTCCATGTCGGTTATTTTTTCAGATTTCTCTCTCCCAAGTCCTGGGAAAAATCCCCACGTTTAGCGCCGAACAAGGACTTGAAGGAGTTTTACTTGGCCAGAGAGGGAAATCACTGCAGAGAGGCCTCTGCAGAACGCAGCCGAATCTCTTTGCCCACCTTCCAGGACCCCTGGTCCCAAGTGGATTTAGTGCCCAACTGAGCATGTCCGTTGCAAGACCTTGTTTCAAAAATAAAGAATAAGTAGGGTTGGGGATATAGTTCAGAGGCAGAATGCCTCTGGGTTCAATCCTCAGTACTGCAAAAAAAAAAAAAAAAAAAAACCCAAACAAACAAACAAAACTCTAACATCAAAAATATTTATCCTGCAAATATAGGTGCAACTCACTTTCATAAAACAAACTATTCATGACATTACATCACACATAGATCCCAGTACAAGAATACTGGGAGACTTCCACACTCCTCTCACCCTGCTAGACTAATCTTTTAGACAAAAGGTCAGTAAAGACGCCTCAGACCTAGAGAACACCATAAAACAAATAAGACTTATTAGACACATACAGAATATTCCACCCAACTACAGCAGAGTTCACATTTTTTTTATATGCTCATGGAACCTTCTCCAAAATAGACTACAACGTGGGCCACAAAATGAGCACTAGCATATTCGAAAAATAATTCCCTGCATTTTTTAGACAAAAATGAAATGAAATTAGAAATCAGCTATAAGAGGACCCAAAGAAACCACATAAATACATGGAGACTAAACACCATACTGCTAAAGCAGAAATGAGTTATAGGAGAATTTAAGAAATTCCTAGGAACAAATGAAAATAGAGACACAACATATAAAAATCTCTGGGACTCTTTGAAGGCAGTTTTAAGAAGAAAATTCATAGTACTGAGTGTGCATAGAATAAGAGCAGAAAATCACCAAATAAATAACCTAATGACACACTTCAAAGCCCTTGAAAAACAGGACAAGTCTAACTCCAAAGCCAGTAGAAGACAGAAACTGATTAAAACTAAAGCAGAAATTAATGAGGTAGAAAAATTTTAAAAAATACAAAAAAATCAACAAAACCTAAAGCTGGTTTCAAAAAAAAAAAATAAATAGACAAAACACTAGCCAACCAAACCCCCAAAAAGAATTAACTTAAATTACTAGAATAAGAGATGAAAATTATTCATGATGACCAATTTGGGCTCATCTCAAGGATGCAAGCCTGGTTCAACATATGAAATAAAATCATGCAATTCATCACATATACAGAACCAAAGACAAAAATCATATGATCCTTTCAATAAAAAATAAATGCTAAAAAAAAAAAACATTTGGCAAAATCCAAAACCAATTAATGCTAAAATTACTGCAGAGAATTGGAATAGATGGAACACACTTCAACATCATAGGCCCACAGCCAATATCATATTAAATGGGGAAAAACTGTGAGAGTTCCCCCTAAAAACAGGAACAAGAAAAATATGTCCACTATCACCACTCCATTATAGTTTCAAAAATTTCCCTGTAATAAGGTTGAGATTCTCATTAAAATATTTTTGTTAAGAAAAAATGCTAGCCGGGCGTGGTGGCGCACGCTTGTAATCCCCGCGCTTGGGAGGCGGAGACAGGAGAATCGCGCAGGTTCGAAGCCAGCCGTGCTGGCGTAAGAGACCCTGTTTCAAAAATATAAAATAGGTCTGGGAGTGTAGCCCGGAGGAAGAAGGGCTTCCAGGAACCCCAGTACCACCAAAAAAAAAAAAAAAAAAAATGCTTAAGAAAAGAAACATTAACAGTAAATTTGTTTTCTTTCTACCCAAACACCCTCACTCAAACAATTACCTGATGTAATCAAGTATAACACTACTTAAAATTTTTGTCTTCTACAAGATATTCATCTTATCTGCTTCATCATATAACATATATTTATTAAATCTAACTAAAAATAAATCATTTTTAAAAGCCTACAATAATTATCTTTATAGAATTTTATCATGACACTGTTTTTTTTCTTTTTTGTTCAAAACATAGGCTAAGTGGTTTCTTACCACAGTTTATGTTAGTGAATTTCATTAACTGCAGGAGAGCACTTTATAAATAGTTGAGACGCTCTACAGTGCGTTGGGCTATTTTTCTTATTACAAACAGAATGTAAAAAGAAATAGAATGGTTTGGATTTTTAACAGTAACCTTTTAGTAGTTCCTACGCAGGTATGAAAAGAACCAAGCTTGCACCAGTCCAATTAAGTCCAATAATATGATAGAAGCACGCACCATCACCACTTCACACTATTTCACTCCCATGCATCATATAAAAGTTTCTTACTATTTTACTAAGTTGCTGAAGGCATCATTAAATTACTGAGATTGGCGTTGAACCTGCAATCCTCCTTTCTCCACCTTCCAGTTCCTGGAATCATAGGTGTGTGTCACCATGCCCAGTTTATGGTATCGTCTTTAAAAAAAAAATAGTTTATCAAGTTATGTTTCTTTTTTTCTCTAACTTCCTTAAAACTTTTATGGTTAGCTTTGATTTTAGCATTTTGACTTTGATAGGATTTGGTGTGTTTTTCTTTGTGTTTATCTTCCTTCGATTTTTTTTAATTTAAATATATTTCTATTAATATATTATAGCCATACATCATATTGAGGTTTTGTGTGAGAAAATATACATGCACATATAACCCAGTACAGTTTTCTGATATTATTGCATATGTGGTTCTAAATCTCTTATTATTGTACATTTGTGGTCAGATCTCTTCCAATGATTTTTCTTTCCTGTTATCTCAATGTTACCTAAATCATTTTATGTTAGGCCATTTAATATTAATTTCCAGATATTACATATAAAAGAATATTGGAGACTAATGCATTTATACCTGGAGATGGGCATAGCTCCTCTTCTTTCAGATTATTAGTGTAGGTTTATCAATGTAGACTGAAGTAGAGTTGATTTAGGTTTTGCTTTTACTGAATTTATCTACAATGTACCATAGCTTTCAAGTTCTTCCAAGAACTGTAGCTACCTTGTTCTTCATAAAAATCCTGAAGAATTTAAGAAATTTTTGTCAATATTTCTGCTCTGTCTTTGGTTTCCAACAGGTCCTCTATGCTTACACTACAGAAAATCTCTTTCTGCTCTCCGTATCCTTCTATATTGGTGTAGTGCTATTGTTTTTTACTTATACAAAGTTCATAATGAAGGCAAAGCAAGGTTTAATTGGTCCAATGTGAATTTCAGATAGGCCCAGAGGATCTGAATCTGAAGGATTATGTTTTGGCTTGATTTAATGGAGTTCTTATGAGGAAGTGAAGTTCCTACCCCTTTTCTTTTAGAAGAATGTTTTTATTTTTATCCTTCCCTCTCATGGGTGGATCACAGGACAAGATGGTGTCCTGCTCCTCCTACCATGGAAAATGACTTTTCTTTTGTTTTTCCTTCTATAACACTAACCTTTACTAGGAATCAGAGGGCAGAAGAATTTCCTGCCTCACTTTCAGAGGCTAATCTGCTTTTGCTTTATATTCTAGAAGTTTCAGAAGTGCTCTGGTGTGGGATAGAAGCAATTCTGTTTCTTTTCTAGAGGCAAACTGTCACTACCAAATGCTTTCTTCTCTAAAGCAAAGATCTGATAAGTGGGCAGGGAGCACTCCTGTTTCTGAGGCTTTGAGGATTTCTGAACTGTATGACTGCCCTTTAAGAATTCATTAAGGTTTAAATTTTCTGTTTTCTTTTATGGTTTCTCATTCCTCCTGTGTTCTTCCAAAAGTTAGACAGTCTGTTTATTCCATACCTCACCCAACCAGCTTGTTAACCTGTGGAGTCAACTTGCCTTGTTCCTTTGCAAATGCTGCTTTCTGATGGGCCCCAAAGTATAATTTTTAAAATATAGCTTTGTTGTTGTTAGAATGGGTATAACATTCCTTTTGGTCTCTATGTTCTGAGTAGAAGCAAAACTTCAAGTATCATTTATTTTTTAAAAATTATTATCATTATTATTATTGGTACTGGGAACTGAAATTTGAACTCAGAGGCATTCTACCTTGGAGCTATACTTCCAGCCTTTTTTATCTTTTTGTTTTGAAATAGCATCTCACTAAGTTCATGAGAATCTTACTAAGTTGCTACAGCTGTTCTGGACACGGCGACCCTACTATTTCAGCCTGCCAAATATTAGGACTACAGGTGTGTGCCACCAAGCTCAGTTAAGTATCATTTATTTTTAATTTCAAAGCTACCTTTTTTTCTTTGCTCCCAGGCGATACCCAGCCTAGTATCAATGGACAAAAATAAAAGTGCTCACTCTTCCCCCATTTCAACTTATTAGTAATCCTATTTCTTTTGTGCTTATTAATGTCATGAAACAGTGTGAAAGGTCATCTAAGATGAGAAAGATGAATATGCAAAATTAGAGTTGCTCTTACTTGTGTCGTGACTATACATTTCACAAGTAGAGACTCATACTACAGAGAAGATGGTAATTCCAAGATAGTAATTTGGGCCTTAGGTGAGTGTTATTAGTGGGGTTTCTCTAGTGTACTAGCTAACTTTCTGACTGTCATGAAAACTTGTTAAAATAAAGTTTTTGGCAACATATTTAATCCAAGAGAGAAGATAGTTTCATCTCCCTGGAAAGTTACCCTCTCCACATATATGGCTTAAACACCTCATTTAACGTAAGACAAGGAAATTGATAAGAAGAAGCTGTTTTCATATGAAGAACAAAAAACCAAGCTTCCTATCCAGCTACTACGCTTTTACTGTCTTTACAGTAAATTTTTTACATCTTGGAAAATAACCGTTTGGCTTCCATGCCTTAATTAGGGAAGAAAATAATAACCCTTTGTGTTCTTGGATAAGGATAGTTATAGGACAATAATTCCTATGCATAAAACATTTAGGGCATTCGATGGCCATCTGATTTCTGATCTCTTTTCTTCCAGAACTCTGGCTGTGGTGGTACTACCTTTTCCAGGCCTTCTGATTTTCTTCTTTCAACACATTTTATTTCGCTGTAAGTGAAATCTTCCAGTTGGAAAGAAACTACAACGAGGTAAATCTTTAGACATCATGGAACAATTCCACTGTCCCATCTTTTCACATTTCTCTTTTCTTACTTCCTAAATAAGGATTAAGTACTAGAATCATTTCACTTGATTATCGTTATTCGAGTTCTTCCTGGCTGTCATTTTCTTATAAGAACCCAGTTCTGGCTTTATTTTTCCCTTCCTCGTGTGGAAGCAAAAAAAGGAAACCCCAGGATTCTCCCAGAGCAACTGTCACCCGTGGACCCCGTGCGGACGTTGCCTCCTGCGCGGGGAGAAACGTCCCCAGGGCTGCTCGCGCTGCAGCGGCCCCGCTTGAACCGCGTCCAGTGGGCTAAGTGCGGACGCGGCAGGGCGGGCGCTGGACACTCACTGGCCGGGTCTCAGCGGCCACCCCAGGTGGGTGCGGACGCGCGTCCAGACACCATGAAGGAATCGCTCGTGGAGGCCGAGGCCAGGCCGTCGGCCAGGATTGCCGAACTGTTGAGTCCAGGAGAGTCCAATAAGGCCAAGAAAACACCCCCGTATCTGTCAGTGGTCTCAGCAGCCGTGATGAAGTTCTCCAATGCCCCCAAAAATAAGAAAAAAGATCCTCTCCTTGTCAAGAAGCCGCAACACAAGGTACCAGCAGACGAAGTGGAGGGGCCCTTTGGCTTCGGCTTCTGCGTCTTCCGGTGCTGCCAGCGTTTCAACAATATTCGCAGCTATATGGTTGTCTATTGCATCCTAGTCATCTCACACGGTGAGCCCGAGGGCTGGGGCTGAGGACCTGAGCGCCAGGGGAGGGCTGTGTGCGGGACTTCTCTAACTGTGGTGCCCAGAATGAAGCGGTTATATCTGGTTCAGCCTCAGAGTGTGATGGGAACCAAAGCTGCTGGGTCTTAGCGTCACTTCCTCAGGTACCTAGGGGACACAATTAGGTGCATCATGGCAGTGGGCCCTCAGACTGTTAAGGTTTTCTAGGGAATTATTGAACCTCCAAGAAACATTCTTTTTTTTTTTTTTTTTTCCGGTACTGTGGATGAAATCCAGGGGCATTTTACTTCTGAGCTACAGCCACAGCCCTATTTTTTAATTATTTTGAAACAGTGTCTCACCGAGTTGCAAAGGGCCTCATTGAGTAGTAGCTGAGGCTATCCTATAACTGCGACCTATTTTAGCCTCCCAAATGCTGAGATTACAAGTGTGTACCAGCACTCCAGACTTGGGACCCCTTCTTAACCAGCTTTGTTTTGTTTTTATTGTTATATGGTAAAATGTGTCTCTTTAAACAGCTTTTCTTCTTTAAAAGCTGAAATATAATATCCTATAATATCTCTTCAGCCAGATGTGATGGCTCATGCATTTAATCCTAGTACTTGGGAGGCTGAGACAGGAGAAACATAGTTTCAAAGACATCCTCAGCAAGTAGTGAGACTTTCATCAACCTACTGAGACCTTGTTTCAAAATAAAAAGATAAAAAATAGGGCTGGGTGCAGCTCAGAACTAGAATGTCCCTGGATTCAATCCCCAGTACCAAAAAGTAAAAAAAAAAAAAAAAAAAAAAAATTAAAAATAAATATACAATTCAGTGTTTTTAAAACATAGTCACAGTAATACAGCTACTATCAGTAACTCCAGAATATCTTCATGTTCCAAAATAAACTTTACTCCATTGAATCTATATGCATACATTGAGTTATACATTCTCAATTATACTTTATTAATCTCTATACTTTATTCTGGAACTCATCTTCCCAACACTTTTTGTTGAAGAGTCTATCTTTTCTCCAACACATTTTTGGCACCTTTGCTGAGAATCATGTGAGGAAGGAAAGCAATCTTTTCTATAGAAGTTACAAGATCACATAGAAACGTGCAGGCTTCCATTCTGTAACTTTTGTACACGTGTCTATGTTCTACCCCGGATGTACTGGCTTCCTGTTTCTCCATCTGTAAAATATGCCCAGCAAAATCTAACGAACTGAATGAGATTGTAAAAGTCACCTTCTAGCCAATGGGGAACAGTGTAGTGGCTTTTCCATTAGGAGACAAAGGCTGAGCTGACTCTCCACTCAGTGTGCTT
Organism: Muscardinus avellanarius; assembly: GCF_963383645.1. NCBI lineage: Eukaryota > Metazoa > Chordata > Mammalia > Rodentia > Gliridae > Muscardinus > Muscardinus avellanarius. Next base: position 88,267,773 of record NC_137786.1, on the reverse strand, counting down.
AAACCATTCGGTGTGGAAGCAAATTGCCTTTTGATTTACTTCTTTACATTGATTTTGAAAATTTTATTTCTGATTTTCCTAAAATATAACAATGAGACAGCTGTTCAATCATGAGTTTATTCTTGGGTCCTCTGTTCTATTTCACTGGTCTAAATATTTACTTTTATGTGCATATCATTTTTGTTGCAAAGGCTCTATATTTTAGAATTATATATTAAGAGTCTCCTAGCATTATTCTTGTTGTTCAGGTTTTTTTTTTTTTGTCTTTCCATGTGAATTTCAGCATTGGGTTTGTAGATCTATGAAGAATGTCATTGGCATTTAATGGGAATTGCTTTGTATCTGTATATTGCTTTTAATAGTGTGGCCATTTTAACGATATTGATTCTGCCAATCCATGAGCATCTACTTTCTGTCTTCTACTGTCAGTTTTTTGTTTTTGTTTTTGTTTGTTTGTTTATTTGGGATTGAATGCAGGGACATTCTTAACTCTGATTGACAACCTGAGCCTTTTTTATTTTTATTTTGAAACACGATCTTGATAAGTTGCGGAGGGTCTCGCTAAGTTATTTTAGCTAGATGTGAGCCTGTAATCCTGCCATTTCGATTTCCCATGTGTTTGGATTACAAGAGTGCACCATTGAATCTGACTTCTTTAAATAACATTCTTTAGTGTTCTATACTTTTATTGTAGAGTTTTTCATTGGAGAATTCAAACCATTCACATTCAGGGTTATTGTTGAAAGATAAGTACTAAAGAAGAAATTCAAATGGCCAATAAATGCATGAAAAAAATATTCAACATAATTAGCAATCAGAGAGATACAAATCAAAACTTACCCTGAGATTTCACCTAACTCCAACTAGAATGGCAATCATTCAAAATACAACAACAAATGCTGGTGATGATGTGGAGAAGTGGGAACTCTAATACATTGTGGGTATGATTGCAAATTAGTGCAACCACTTTGCAAAACAGTATGAAGGATCCTCAGAATAATAAGAATGAACTTACCATATGATCCAGCAATAGTACTTCTGAGTATCTACCCAAAGGAATGTAAACCAAATTACCAAATTAATGCATGTGTATCTGTGTTCGTAGCTGCACAATTCACCATTGCTAAGCTATGGAACCAGCTAAAATGCCTATCAACAGATGAATGGATTATAAAATTATGGGATATGTACACAATGAAATTCTACTCAGCCAGAAGAAAAACACAATCATGTGATTTACGGGGAAATGAATGGAACTGGAGAACATAATGCTAAGTGAGATTAGACAGTCAAAAAATAAGAAATTGTATGCTCTCCCTAATGTGGGAAGCTAGGGATAAAATGAGTCATAGGACTAACTCTAGATGAAAAAGTAGATACTATAGATGAGCAAATAATATGCCCTGAGAGAATGTGATGGTAGAAGAGGGAAATTTTCTAATGTACATGATGTACTTTCACAAACATCTCAAAGTCAATCACTCAGCCAAACATGAAAAGGATGGAAGGAGGGAATGGGGCAGAAATTGAGTAAGGTCTAATTAGGTGATGCATACATGTATGCCTCTACCATCTTGTACTCCACTAAGATGTATGACTAAAATGCACCAATAAAAAATGTGAAAAATCTGGCTTTAAAAAAAGTTATGTACTGCTTTCTGTAATTTTGTTATTTTCGTTAGCTTCTTTTGAATAATTTATATTCCTTTTTCTCTCTTATTTTTTCTTGGAGTTTTGATAATTTATTGAAATAATTGCATTTGATTCTTTCCTAATTTTCACTGACTTATTTACTCTTTTTGTTAGATATATTTTTTCCCATGCTCTTGTGGTCATGTTGATTTTGCTTCCTCATTGGAGCATAGAATTCCTTTGAGGATCTTGTACAAATCAGTTTATTCTAAAAGAAAACTTTGGAAGTTAATTCTGTTGAAGGTACATATCATCGGTTATTCTGTTAGTATAAATACCTTTACAGATTCTTTTAAATTTTCAGCTTTAAGGATAAAATTACTTATTGCTATTGCAATAATACTACAAACTTTGGTGCACAAGATCATGATAAAGACATTATTCTACCAGGACTAACAAAGCTGTGGAACATAAATATCATTTGAATTGGTATAAAGATAATTTGTAATTATATCCTAATAAGATATAGTATTTTATGTAAAAATTACAAATATTTGTTCATATTTAATTTTATGTATTATATTTCATCTTGATAGTATATATTGCCTCTCTTAATTCTCTCAAAAACAATGTATGAAAGTACATATAAACTGTTTCTAATGCTGGGCCAGGTGGTGTGTACGTGCTTGTAACCCTAGTACAGGAGGATCCAGATCATGGACAGCCTTAGCAACTTAATGAGGCCCTTTGGAACTTAGTGAGATACTGTTTCAAAAAAAAAAAAATAGCCAAGCACGGTGACTCATATGCTTATAATCCTAGCATTTGGGAGACTGAGACAGGATGATTATAGTTCTCACCCAGCCTCAGCTACTTAATGAGGCCATCTGCAATTCAGTGAGACCCTGTTTCAAATTAAAGAATAAAAAATAGGGCTGTGGGTGTAGCACAGAGGCAGAATGTCCCTGGGTTCTATCCTCACTATCACAACAATAAATAAATAAATAAATAAATAAATTAATTAATTAATTAATAAATAAGATAAAAATTGGCCTGGGTATGTAGCTCAGAGGTAGGATACCCCTGGGTTCCATTCACAGTCTCTCTCTCTCTCTCTCTCTCTCTCTCTCTCTCTCTCTCTTTTCTCTCTCTCTCTCTCTCTCTCTCTCTCTCACACACACACACACACACACACACACACACACACACACACACACACATTTACTAACCAGAGAATTCACCTGACCTGCATATCTGAACATCTGGGGAATATTTAGAGAATGTCGTAATACAGGTGTGCCGAACCTATGTGACTAACCTTAGCTACTCAGAATCCACACCCACATCCCACAACAAAAAAGTCATTCCTTGACTCACCTTGCTATCATAAACTATGTGGTTAGATGTACACATATGTGACCCTACTCCTCAAGCATATGAAAATATTTTATTGGGTAGAATATTTAAAAACACACAGTTCATTGCCTCAAAGTTATAAAGACAGGCTTTGTTCTGAGTGACCCATGCCTTCTGAGGTAACCTGGTCCTCCAAAACTGCAAGTGCAGTTCTGATGAATTGTAACAAAAAAAAATGTGTTTGTTTTTGTGGTATTGGAGATTGAAGCCAAGGGTTTCTACCTCTCAGATACATCTCTTATGCATTATTATTATTATTATTATTATTATTATTATTATTATTTTATTTTTTTAAATTTATTTTTGTGCTGTACTGGGGATGGAACACCCAGGTGCACATTTGTCATCCTAATACCTGGGAGGTTGAGACAGGAAGATTGCAGGTTCAAGGCCAGCCTCACCAACTTAGTGAGGCCCTCTGCAGTAGAGAGACCCTGTTTCAATATTTAAAAACTATAGAACTTGAAGTGTAACTTGGAAGTAGAATGGCACTGCGTTCAATCCACGACCACCAAACTAAAATAAAATATTAAATTAAAAAAACTGGTTGTGTCTAGGAAAAATAATTATTCTCTTATTTAAAAAATTCCCATGCTATATGCACGCATACTTGTATCACTACAAATTTCATTATGAATTATTGTAATGCACCAAGAAAATTTAAAGAAAATAAAAATAGTTTGCTGGAAGTCTGTGATATGTACTGATGAAAGAGTTATTTAAAATATTACCTAGAACAACGTCTTGCCTTCAACAAGTGGGAAGTTTGCAGAAAGAAAGTGAGAAATTGGGATATTAGGGGCAAAGTTAGACAATGTTTTAGCTTCTCCAATGGCTCTATAGAAATCATAATTTTTAGTTACATTTATTTTGAAAAGTACAAACCCTGACAGATTTCAGGATTACAATCTAAATTGAGTCCACAAGAGATCCCAGATCACATATATTTGGGGGAAGGGCATTTTTTGGAAAGGAATGGAACCCTAAGATGGGATAAAGGCATTTTTCATCGAATCTGCTGAATCAGAGAACCATAAGTCCTCAAATTTTGATCCTTCTTTGCTAGTAAGCATAATTATTCCTTCTATATCAGAAGAGAAGATGATCTTTTTTTTTTTTTTGGTTTAAAATGAAATGGGCCTCATTTGAGGTTGAGAAAATGCTGATCTCGCTCATGGGCCTAAAAGCAATGCCACTACCTTTACCACTGCCTGACTCATAACTGGAATCAGACCCAGCCTTTCCAGATGAAAAGAAAAAACAAAACTTTCTTAGAAGAAACTGTCTTATGTCTTATATAAATACAGTGTGACTTCTGCTTTAGAAATGGTTTTAGGGGCCAATTAGTTTGAATTAGTTAAGGTCTGCCTCTTCTAAAAGGGAGTAATATCTTTATTTTCCTTGCCCATTGACAACAAAACCCCAAAGTTTTGGTGAGCCATTGCAGTTTTTGAAGGTAAAAGTGTGCTGTGGTAGCACTGTAGATCCACTTAGGAGGCCCTGATAGAAAGAGAAAAGCCTCTTCCCAGTGAATAGGACTTTGAGCAATGCATCTAATTGTCCACACTGCCTTAGATGCCATTCTCACCACTTTCTACTAATTGGATCATTTTGGTGGGTAGGATGCTGAGTAAGTTGTGTTTCTCCAAATGGACAGAGTTATTCTGTGTGACTATTCACCAGTAGCAATCCATTACAGAGGAAAATCTCAATCATAAGGTAGATAAATGTCTGGGACCATAGCAATTCTTTTTCCCTAGCCATTCAATTTCTGTTCAGTGAGATCTTGGCTATAGTGGCATTTGTATTACAAAAGGAGAATAGACAGCTGAATGGGTGACCTTACCTTTATTTTTTATGTTTTTATTGATGCATTGTATTTATACATCATAATGAAGCAAAATACTTGTGTGAAAGGCTTTTTCCCCCCAAGGGGGAGACCCTCACTCAAGTCTCGGGATACGGAACATCCAGAGAGAACACGAGAAACTTTACCTTGATGCAAAATCAAAAGGTTTATTAAGAAGACAGTGTGCACTGATCACACAGAGCTGAGATCGACCCCGAGCGCTAGGGGCTGGGAATATTTAAAGGGAAAAACCGCAAGCTGGGGAGGGGATTGGGCCGGATTACATGCATCAAAGGAAAATTACAAAACCATTTGAAAATCACATTCTGGGGTCAAACGTTGGACAAGATGCTAGGTGTGTCCATCTTGTAGTCAGCAGATTTCTGGAACAAGGTGGGCTGACCTGGGGGTCATACTGACCTGGGGGTCACATTTTTTTTATCACTGTACCCTTAATCATGATATTTCCTAAGCTTGTACTTTTCAAACTGCAGCAGAAATATATCCTAAGCTTGCACTTTTAACCCATAGCAGAAAGATTTCTCAAATCTGCACTTTAACAGGAATGAGGAACTATTTGCTATGCATTTGGCTAGTTGCTAGGGGCTTTATAATTTTTCATTAGGGTCTTATATTGTAGTCATAAATGTACACATCACCCAGCCAGCCCCTTCCCAATGCCCAACCCACTTCCTCCCTATCCCTCCCTCTCATGCTTGGCTTAGTGGTTGACTATGATATGAATAAGTACATTCTGCGCTTTAAAGAGTTTCCTTCTCTTCCCCAATCTCCACAGTGAGGTTGCATTAATTGCTCCCCTATAGGATCTCCTTTTTCACCTGGAGTTCCTCCTATTACCCATTTCACCTTAGCTTTCACATATTAGGAGAAGCATCTGATTCCTTACCTTTTGTGACTGACTAATCTTGCTTAGCATAACGTTCTCAAGATCCATTCATTTCCCTGTAAATGCTGCAATTGTATTTTTTTTAATGGCTGAGTAAACTTCCATTGTGTACATAGCCCACAGTTTTGTAATCCATTCATCTGTTGATGGACATCTTGGCTGGTTCCATATTTTGGCTATGATGAATTTTGTAGCTATGAACATAGATATACATGCATTAGTTTGGTAGTTTGGTTTCCTTTCTTTTGGGTAGATACCCAGAAGTGGTTTTGCTGGATCAAATGGTAAATTTGTTCCCATTCTTCTGAGAATTCTCCATACTGTTTTCCAAAGTGGTTGTACTAATTTGCAATCCCACGAATAATGTTTTAGAGCTTCCACTTCTCCATATCCTCACCAGCATTTGTTGTTTGTGTTTTGAATGGTTGCCATTCTATTTGGGATAAGATGAAATCTCAGGGTGGTTTTGATTTGCATCTTTATGCTTGCAAATGATGTTGAGCAGTTTTTCATGCATGTATTGACCATTTGAATTTCTTCTTTTGTGAAGTGTCTATTTCACTTGCCCATTTTTGATTGGATTATTTACTGAGTGCTTCCAAAAGAAAAACAGAAATTAATGAAGTAGAGAATTAAAAAAAGTAATACAGAAAATCAACAAAACCAAAAGCTGGTTTCTCAAATAAATTAGCAAAACAGACAAACCACTAGACGACCTAACTAGAAAAAGAGACAATCAACCCAAATTATGAAGATGTGATAAAAAGGAGATATTACTATTGACAGTGTAAAAATCCAGAGGATTGTAAAAAACTACTTTGAAAAACTATACTCCATCAAAATGGAAAAATCTGGAGGAAACTCACAACTTTCTAGATAAATACAATCTTTCTAAACTGAGTCCAGAAGATATAGAACTGCTTGGGAGGCAGAGACAGTAGTATCTCACATGTTCAAAGCCAGACTAAAACCTTTATAGAAGAGCCAATACTCCTCAATATATTACTTGAAATAAAAGAAAACAGAGCTATCCCAAATACATTCTATGAAGCCAACATCACAGTAATAACAAAACCAAATAAAGATAGGTCAAGGAAGGAGAACTACAGGACTATATCGTTGATGAACTTGTATGCAAAACTGCAAACAAAATATTAACAACACAAATTCAAAAAGACATAAAGAAACTCATACATCATGAGCAGGCAGGGTTTATCCCAGTGATGCAAGGCTGGTTCAACATATGAAAATCAATCCATTTAATTCATCATATAAACAGAACCAAAGACAAAAATCACATGATCATTTCAATAGATGCTGAAAAATCATTTGATAAAGTCCAACATCCATTTATGATAAAAGCACTGCAGAGAATTGGAATAGAAGGAACATATCTCCATATCATAAAGGCAATCTACAATAAGCCCACAGCCAACATCATTATAAATGGGGAAAAACTGTGAGAATTACTCCTAAAAACAGACAAGGATGTCCACTATCACCACTTCTCTTCAATATAGTACTTGAGACCCTAGCCAGAGCAATAAGGCAAGAAAAGGAAATCAGAGCAGTACAAATAGGAAAAGAAGATCTCAAACTTTCACTATTTGCAGATGACATGATACTATATTTAGAAGACCCAACAAACTCAACCAAAAGACTTATAGAACTGATCAACAAATTCAGCAAAGTATCTGGATACAAAATCAATTTTAAAAAATCAGAAGCTTTTCTGTACACCAACCATAATTCCAATAAAAAATTTCAGAAAAAACTTCCACTATAATATACCACAAAAAAAATACTTAGGAATAAACATAACCAAAGAGGTAAAAGATCTCTACAAAGAAAATTATAAAACATTGAAAAAAGAAATCAAAGATCTTAGAAGATGGAAAGATCTTCCATGTTCATGGATTGGCAGAATAAATATCATTAAAATGGCCATCCTTCCAAAAATGATCTACAGATTCAATGCAATGCCCATTAAATTGCCAAGATCATTCCTCATAGACATAGAAAAATCAGTCCTTAAATTCATTTGGAACAAGAAAAAGCCCAGAATAGCTAAAGTAGTTCTCAGCAACAAAAACCATGCAGGAGAAATCACAATACCTGACTTTAAACTATACTGCAAAGCCATTGTAATAAAAACAGCATGGTACTGGCACAAAAACTGATACATAGACCAATGGAGCAGAATAGAAGTCCCAGAAATAAGTCTACGCACTTACAGCCAATTGATTTTTGACAAATGGGCCAAAAACATACACTGGAAAAAAGATAGCTTGTTCAACAAATGGTGTTGGCAAAACTGTTTAGCCATATGCAGAAAATTGGAAATTAATCCCACCATTCACAATACTTAATTCAAGATGGATCAAAGACTTGGAAATTATACCAGAGACCCCGAGGCTCCTTGAATAGGGCATAGGTCCAGCGCTGCAACACATAGGCACAGATAAACACTTTCTCAACAAGACCCCAAAGGCACAACAAACTAAAAGGCAAATCAATACACGGGACTGCATGAAACTGAAGAGCTTCTGTACTAGGAAACTAGTACAGAATCGAGAGCCAACAGAATGTGAGAAGATTTTCAACACCTACTCCTCTGATAGAGGACTAATGAGATAGAAATATAGAATATACAGAGAACTCAAGATACCCTACACTAAAAAAATAATAATCCAATAAAAAATGACCTTACATTTATAAGAGCTCATCTGGTTATTGCATTGCTGAGTGCCTGCCTTGCCATTGAGACCAGAAGAAGTCAATATAATTCTGGATAAGGCTCCACTCCTTAGTGAAACCAGCCAGTTACCTGGAGGTATTATATAGTTTTGCTTCTATTATGGAATGGGAAATAATTTCCCTCAGTAAAATGCATATTTACTTGGATATGTACTTTTTTGTCACCATATTCCTGCAAACACTATCATAATGAGATTTAACAAAGGCCTTATGCACCTTGTCATAGTATTTGCCACCACATTGCTTCTAATCAAGGAACTTGTTGCATAGCCCAGGAAGTAGAGCAGGTGGCTCTTGCTCATGGAATTAACTAACCTTATATCTCAATAATGAGAAACTCTTGGCCTGGTGGACAATTGTAAGGGCTTGTGGAAGACTCATATAAGACTCTGGTTAGTAGTCTAAAACAACAAATTTGGAATGTTGTCCCATAGCATGAGAAGTAAGTGTTGAGATAGAAATCTATATATGTTTTCTGGGACCAAGGAGTAGAAGAAAGGGTGAGTAGTGGGAAAAGGAATGATGATCACCTAACCATTTGGAGAAATAAAAATTGTAACTTCTATGCATTTTCTCTTTCTTGTTCTGTGTGTGTACATAAAAATGTCCTTTAAATATTTTGGTCTATGTGTATATATGTTTACATTTTGTATATTACAAACCTTTATCCCTTCCCATTTTATTTTTCTGTTCATACCTTGTGCAAGGTAGAAAACTTTATAAATTTGAGTGCAAGCTACAGAATATGCATGAATTTGACAGCAGATTGATATCCCCTCTCTAGAGAGAGACATTGTTACCTATAGGACTTATTTCTTGATTTGGGCTTTACTCTCCACAGTCTAGTATTAGTGAGATTTGAAGAAAATTCTTTTCTTGGGTGCAGCAAAGTTTTTATTTCTGATTTCCTGATAGTACTGGCCTGTTAAAGGAATGGTAGTTACAAGTCAGTCTTGTGGTTTTTGATAATATAATTCCCTCACAATTTTAGTGAGGCATGTGATATGTTTGCTTTATTATTGGAAGTTACATTTGCCATTTGACTTTTAGGTAAAGAAAATCTATTCAGGTTTGTGACTAAACTAGATGATTAACATTGCCCTCAGATTCATATGATGATTTTTGGCAGGTGTCTCTCTCCTTTTTTTGAGTAAATAGTGAGATCATCTTTGTAGGAATGATCATTGAAACCTTTTAGGCAAAGGCATAACGAGTTGCTACTTATTTTGGTATGGAAGTTTAAATATAAGCTGAAGGGTGAAATGTGCTCTGCGTAAGTCAGTGGGTGAATCTGCATAGCTTTTGCCTGTGGGCTTTAAGCTCCTTTGCTCCTAAGCACCCTTTGGAAGGAGACTGACAGCTTATAAACTACATTTCCCAGAGTTTCTTGCCAGCTGCTTTCACTTAGGTGTTGCCAGGCAGCGACTGTGGCAGTAGATCTCAAAAGGAGCAATGGGAAGCCTCCATTATTTTCCCTGTTTTCATTGGTAGTTTTGGTAGAGGAGCTATGCAGGGTGATGGAAGGCTCCTGGATTTAAACTTGGGCTTGAATGTGACTCAGCAGCAGCAGTGAGTGATGCAGCAGCAATGTGCTAACTGGTTTGCCTCTGGCAGCTGCAAAAGCAACTGAAGCAGGAAGTGACTGAGCTGGTGCTTAAAGCTGGTGCTTAGAGTGAGGTGGGCTCTGGCTTTCTGCAGAACAATGTAGTGATTGCTGTCCAGCAGCAGCAGCAGCAGCAGCAGCAGCAGCAGCAGCAGCAGCAGCAGCAGCAGCAGCAGGGTAGCATTCGTAACAGAAGCTTGGGCTTTAGCTGCTTTGCAGAGATATCATTAATAAACATTAGTAAAATTTTCTCTTGTTGTTCCAACAAAGATCCTATTTTGTAAACCATCTCTATGTCACTTCGTTTTATGTTCATGTAGTATGCTTATTTTCCTCCTGTATGCTGAATTATAGAAGTATACATAATACAGTAACATTTTTTAATGTTCCAGAACAGGTAAAACAATATGTTGTTGATACTGAACATCAACATTGTCAGAAAGGGGGGGAGAGGGTTAAAATGTTCAGAAATGGTAAACTTCAAATACAGATTCCCTGGTAGCCACTGGAGAAGTAGGTAGGGCTTGCCCCTGTGGAGCCACTGAGACATAAGATGTCCCTGAGTGACCTTCCCTGTGGACAGGTCACCCCTGTGCCAGGCCCTTTCGCTCTCCCGCTGTGCTTCAAGGAGTAGTCTGGGGCTCCCTGGTGCAGCTCCTGCTGAGGCCAGGGTTGTTCTCAGTATTACCAGGCTACCTGGAATAACTGGCACCTGGGGCATGCCCATCCTCCTGAGCAGCTACAGCCCTGTCCTTGCCCCAGCTGAGGGCCGGTAGGTGTGACCCTGTGGTGCACATAATCTGCAGGCTTTGTTCTAGTCCTGGGCCCAGGATGGGTTGGTCTAAGTCATCTCCATCGAGGTAATGGACTACTTTGACTTGAGTAGTGGTCATTTAGGGTTCTGAGCTACTGGGATAGGGAGGCGGGAATCATGCCTTGGTCATTTGTGACTAGTATTTAGAAATTGGAATCTCTGGAGTGGGTTCTTGTTGGGCCAGTGCTGGTGTGGTATTGATTTTTCTTCTTAAGTAGTAAGAAGGCAAACTGTGAGCCCTGACAGGTGATGGGCTATTAGTAAATGAAGAATAGCAGTGTGATCTAATATGAGATTTGATTGCATTAGAGTAGTTTTTTTTGCAGTACCATCCTTGGACTCAGAAGAGATCTGCTTCAAGAAAATGATTATGAAAGCTTCTGAAGAAGATAATGATTCAGGATGTGAACTCAGTATCCCTGAAAAACAGAAAAATACAATGTAACTGGGCAGACATAACCCAATATTTTGAAGAAGAGTGTCAAGAATTAATGTTGGGAGAACTGCTTCATGATAAGCTATTTGGTCTTTTTTTTTTTTGACAATATTGGGGATAGAACCTGGGGCATTCTACCTCCGAGTTATACCCCCAGCCCTATATTTTCTTCTTTATTTTAAAACAGGGTATTCTTTATTTTAAAACAGGTGAGATGCAAAGGGCTTCACTAAGTATCTGAGGCTATCCATGAACTGCAGTCCTTCTGTCTCAGCCTCCCAAATGCTGGGATGAAAAGCATGTGCCACCATGACTGGCTTAGTCATTTTGAAGCCATGTCTGTTATTGAAATGATGGATCCCACAATGTTTGGTGGCATGACTGGAAGCCAAGTTAATAAAAAAGTTCTCAATTTTGAACAAGCTATCAAGGATGACATCATTAAATTAAAGAGATCACCATGTCTGAATTAATTTGGTTAATGAATACATGCTTTTGTGGTTTATTAACATGGTTAAAAGGCTATTCCTTGGTACAGACAGTATTTATGTGCCTTTACATCCATAATCCAGACTTTATAGAAAATTCTGCCATGAAAGCTTTTGCTCTGGGAATATTAAAAATATGTGACATTGGAAGAAAAAAAGTAAATAAGATTGCCATTTTTGAAGAAGATTTTTAGTAAATGACTTTTGGAATGTCATTAGGTTTCAAATTCAGCACCACACACATAAACACACAAAAGGCTAACATTGTAACTTATTTTTGAGTTATGGGCATGATAAAATCTGTGGAGGATGATATGAAAAGAAGAATAAAGAGTAACTGAAGTTGACAGTAGAAGAAAGAGATCCAGAAGTTGAACTAGAATACCAATAATGTTTAGCAGTATTTAGCAGGTTAAATTTATTCCTATGTTATTGACAGTGCTTGTATCTTTTGCTAAGAAAGAGATCAGTGCTGTAGCAGAACCGAAGAAATGAATGGTTCAAGCAGAAGATCTTTGCCATTCATTATTCATTTCATCATGGCATTAAGGCCCAGAATGACACCATGAAAAGAGATCACCCATTATGATGAATTGTGAGCCCCTTGTTAACCAGCAGCTACTTTCCCCAACCTTGCCTCAGTATACAAAAATAATTAAAAAGGGCTGGACATGGTGGTACATGCTTGAAATTCCAGCGCTTGGGAGGCTGAGACAGGAGGATCACACAGGTTCGAAGTCAGCCTCAGCTTCTTAGTGAGGCTCTCAGCAACTTGGTGAGACCCTATTTCCAACTGAAATATAAAATAGGTCTGGGAGTATAGCCCAGAGGTAGGAAGCCTCTGGGTTCCACCCCCAGTACCACAAATAATAATAATAATAATAATAATAATAATAATAATAATAAATAATGTAAGAAATGCTCAATTATTTTACAAGTTTAATAGAATAAAAATTATCTGTGAGGTTGTGAAGTTAACTAATTTACCTTGTATCCTGGATTATTTTTTTCTGTGAATTTTGTGAACAATTACCATGTGTTCTTTCAAGATCCTTGTTATAAATCCCTTACCTGGTAGGTAAGAAGAGGGTCTTTGGAACTCATCTCATGCAAGACATGGTGAAACATTCATTTGGGTCCTTTATCTGACCTCTGGTGCTTTCCCTGTAGTGCTTTCTATATTATATTCAACAGGCTAAGGTCTATATTGACTCCTTTTTACTCACTGTTTTTGACCACTTTGTAGTCTTTCTTCTGATCTATGGAAAAAGCAGGGGTGAGTGGAGAGATAAATTTGGTCATCTCCTGAGAAATTGGCTTCCTTGCAGGATGAGGCAGAGAGATTGAGGCAGCACCTCACAGTATGCTGCTGAGACAGGAACCCCAAAGGCAACATTCAGCCTATTTAGGAACCTGGTTTCATTACCATAACCTTCGGATTATGATACAGCACCTTCTAAGTGGCTTGGAATTGGGACTCTTCAGCATGAATAAGTGCTACTACATATACTCGTATCTCTCTGAATTTCTTTATGCTGGTTTGACATCAACACTGAGTGACACGGATGGCTCTTGAATGGTGGAGGAAAGAACGAAAGAGCAAGAGAAAGGCTCTAGGAGAAGAAAGAAAGAAGAAAGAAAAAGAAAGAAAGAAAGCGAGAGAGAGAGAGAGAGAGAGAGAGAGAGAGAGAGAGAGAGAGAAAAGAAAGAAAGAAAAGAAAGAAAAGAATGTTCATCCATTGAGCTGAGAGATCACAATGAGCTGGGCATATCTGAATTCATATGTTAGATGTTCAAAACCACGGAGAGTTTTGAAATCAATAGCAAAGTGTGGACATTCAAATTTGAACTTGTTAGTGAACAAGTCCAGGATGAGCTGAGCTTGGCTCCATTCACTGCCTGCAATTCAGGATGTCCAACTTCAATAAATAGAGCCTTCCTCCTCAGTCTCCAGAGCTGTATGCAACAGTTAGTAAGCACTGTTGACAGGTAAAAATGATTTTGGAAAATATCCCCAGTAAAGACCATGAGATCAATAGAATTATAAAGGTTACCAAACCAAACTTTGTGGTTATGAAGTTGTTGATAGGAGGATGAAGTTTCCTCCTGAATTTGGTTTCTCTATTCACAATATTTTTCAGTTATGAAACTTGTTTGAGAGACTGAAAAAGTAACTATAAAGGCATCAATTCTACTTTCAGATTTTACTCCTAGAGGATACAGCCATCAGTCTCACATAAAATGAAATGAAATGGATATCTTGGATAATCCCATTATAAAGAATGCTTTTAGTAGCCGGGCGTGGTGGGACACACTTGTAATCCCAGCATTCGGGAGGCTGAAACCAGAGGATCACAGTTCACAGGCAGCCTCAGCTCCTTAGTGAGGTCCTCTGCAAATTAGTGAGACCCTGTTTTAAAATAAAGAATAAAAATAGGACAGGGGACATGATTTGGAGTTCAAATGTCTATGGGTTCCATCACCAGAACCACATACACACACAAAAGAATACTTTTTGTATGAAAGGCTTACATAGTGTAAATTAAAACTGTTTTAAAGTGGTTTATTATGTTCCATGGGTGAAATTTATCTTAATAAATGCATCAAAATGCATATAATTTTATTGCAAGATTTTATAAAACATAATTTTTATGAATGACTGAGTGAAAATAGTGTTTGTAAATGTTAATCATTTTTTTTTGTGTGGTACTGGGCATGGAACCCAGAGCTTCTTCTACCTCTGGGATACACTCCCAGACCTATTTTATATTTTATTTGGAAACAGGGTCTCTTAAGCCACCCGAGGCTGGCTTTGAAACTGCGTTATCCTCCTGTCTCAGCCTCCCAAGTGTGGGGATTAAAAGCGTGCACCACCACACCCAGTGTTAATTAATTTTTCTTTTTTTTTTGTGGTACTGGGGATGGAACCCTTCTATCTCCAGGCTACACTCCCAGACCTATTTTATATGTTTATTTGGAAACAGGGTCTCTTAACCCAGAGAGGCTGGCTTCGAACCTGCACAATCCTCCTGTCTCTGCCTCCCAAGTGTGGGGATTACAAGCTTGTGCCACCATGCCCGGCAATTAATTTTTTTAAAAAATAGCCACAACCCAGAAACAATTACAAAATAATGGTTATATAGGGGAGGGACAGGAGTGAGTTTAGAAGTATATGTTGGTTGGGTGTGGTGGCTCATGCTTATAATCCCAGCATATAGGAGTCTGAGACAGGAGGGTCACTGCTAGAGTCCAGCCTCAGCTACTTATTGAGACCCTTTGCAATTCAGAGAGACCCTGTTTCAAAATGAAGAATAAAAAATAGTACTGAAGATGTAGCTTGGAGGTAGAATGCCCCTGGATTCCATCCCCAGTACCACAAAAAGAAAAAGAAGTACATGTTGCACTTCAACTATCCTAATAATATTTTATTTCCAATTCTGTATGATAAATATTCCTTAGATTACTTACTAATACAACAAAAAGTAATCTAAGGAATTACTCATAGAGTTAGTTAAAAAATAGTTTTACAAAGGAAATCCCAGTGCTATGTGCATGTATGCCAATATCAACATGATTTTATTATGATATGAGACTATAATGCATCAATAAAAGTATGCTAAAAATAGAAAATAAAAATAAAACCAGGTGTAGTAGTGCATGCTTCTAATCCCAGTACTTGATAGGCTGAGACAGGATTGTGTAGGTTTGAAACCAGCCTCAGCTACTTAGTGATGCTCTCCCAGCAACTTAGTGGGATCCTGTTTCCAAATAAAAATATAAAATGGGCCTGGAAGTGTAGCCCAGAGGTAGAGAGCCCTTGATTTTCATCTCCAGTACCACAAAAAATAAATAGAATAAAAATAGCTTCAAAATTTTAATTAACAAATATTTTATAGAGGTTAAAGCCTATTGGTGGTTTAGAAAAGGAATCATTAAAATCTTATATGTCTCTACAGGACTGGGGATGTAGGTCAGTGGTAGAGCACTTGCCTAGCATGCTAGAGGCCAATCTTCAGTACTGAAAAAAAAAAAAGCATTCTTTTTAGTTGGGAGTGGTGGTTCACACCTGTAAATTTTGTACTGGGGTGGCTGAGACAGGAGGGTCAAAGGTTCCAAACCAGCCTCAGCAATTTAGCGAGTTTCTCAGCAATTTAGAGAGAGTGTGTTTCAAAATAAAATCATCAAAAGGGCTGGGGGTGTATCTCAGAGGTAGAATGCCCTTGGCTTCAATCCAGTGTCACACACACATTAAAAAAAAAAAAACCTGTATATGTTTATAGGTGTTTTTTTTTTTGCAGTACTGGGGATTGAATCCAGGGGCATTCTACCTTTTAGCTACACCTGCAGCCCTATTCTTTATATTCTTAATTTGAAACATGGTCACTCTAAGTTTTGGAGGGCCTCACTAAGTAGCTGAGGCAGGCCTTAAACCTGAAACCCTCCTGTCTCTGTCTTCCAAGTACTGAGATTACAAGCATGTGCCACTATACCTGGCTTATAAATATTTGAAATAATGTAAAATAAACTTAAATCAGTGTGAATAAAGGTTTTATCTGAAATTACTATAATTTCACCTCTTTTGTCTCTTATGATGCACATTATTGTTTTTTTTTTCTTTTTATATTTTAGGTATTTCGTTTGGTCTTAAATCTGTGAGCGTTTCCAATTTTCAAAAGAACTATCAAATGAAACGTATTGAGTACTTATTTGTGAGAAACACTTATGATATTGTCTCTGCCCTGACGGCAACATTGGTAGGATTCTATGGAATGAAAGCACACAGACCAAAATGGATTGCAGTCTCTGCCTTTGTATTAGGACTTGGATCACTTTTTATGGCGTTTCCATTTTTGAATGAGAAAAATGTCCACTTAGAGGCAGGAGTTGAAGGTAAGTTTTCAAATATATTGTAATACATCGAGTCAATATTCACTTAAATAACATTGGCCCAAGGAACTTAAAATAGTTGTGATACCTGTTTGTTTGTATTCATATCCACGTATCCTTACTGATTTATAGAACCAAGTTTACAAATGAATTACTTATAGCTCTCTAGAGAATGCATATGTCATGATCATATATCTGTCATATAAGAGATGGGCCCAGACAAGAAGAGGAAATAAATTTTTGTGTGTGATACTGGGGTTCCTGGAAACCCTTCTACCTCTGGGCTACACTCCCAGACATCTATTTTTTATATGTTTATTTGGAAACAGGTCTCTTAAGCCAGCGAGGTTGGCTTCGAACCTGTATGATCCTCCTGTCTCAGTCTCCCAAGTGCACGAATTACAAGCGTGCACCACCACGTCCGGCTCAGGAAAGAATATTTTGAATAAGTACTTTGTGAAATTATTTCTCTTTTATCAATTTATATATATTATGAAGCTCTTGAGAATTTCAATATAATATGTTTTAATTAATCACTTTATTCTTTGAACACACACAATCATACACAGAAGATAAACAGAAACATAAACCTACACACAACAAAGAAAAGCTAAGCATATTCTATCTACTCCTACCATTTCAAAACTTGAGCTGCTCTTTGAGATAACACTCAAATCTAGAAAGATAGTGATTACTTCATGCCTTTCATTTTTTATTTTATTTACAGTCTTTCATTATTCCCACTACATAAAGGCTATTAGAATTTTCCTAGAACTTTTTATGACACTATTACATTAGATGCCTCTTATCATGTATTAATTCATGTATGTATTGCAATGAATATTTCCATTTTGGAAATTTAAATTTGATGTTTACAAAGTATACCTATACGACTTCCGGGAAGATGGCGACGGAGGAAAGCGGCACTTACAAGTCCCGCTAACAATCCAACTCTACTACCTCAAAACCAGTGCCTTTCAGAGCCAGAAAACACCACAGCAAAGAAATAAAAACGGTAAATACAAGGGACAGAGAAAAAGGGCTGGAAAAACAAGACACCGGAAAAAAACCAGCCCGAAGTGCCGCGCCCGCGCGGCACGGAGCGGCCGGAGCAGCCGGAGCGGCCAGAGCCGCAGCGCGGATTGGGGGGAGCCGCGGAGCGGAGCGGCCTGAGCAGCCAGAGCAGCCAGAGCCGCGGCGCGGAACGGCCGGAGCGGCCAGAGTGGCCAGACCCGCGGTACAGAGCAGCTGGAGTCGCGGTTCCGAGCAGCTGAGCAGAGCAGCCAGAGCAGCCGAGTGGAGTGGCCAGAACAGCCAGAGCAGTCAGAGCTGCAGTGCGGATTGGCTGGAGCGGCGGCGCGGAGTGGCCGGAGCCGCGGAGTGGAGCGGCCGGAGCAGCCGGAGCAGAGTGGCCAGAACAGCTGAGCGGAGCGGCCAGAGCAGCCGGAGCGGAGCGGCTAGAACAGCCGGAGCAGCCGGAGTGGCCAGACCCACAGGGCAGAGCAGCCAGAGCCACGGCGCAGAGCGGCCGGAACGGCATGGCCTACATCTCCCCTAGCAACACCAGGCTCCAGAGAGGAGGGAGACTCAAAACAGAGCTCAAATCCAGAGAGGAGGTACTCTGGCCTCGCGGCCTAGGATGCAGAAGCAGCGTCTTACTGCTGGCGGCAACGGCGAGTTCACCGGACGGCCCTAGACCAACCCACTTAACCAGCCACCAGGCGCCTGAGAGGAGGAGTGGACAGCGAGCCGAGGTGAGCAGGTGCTGAACAGCCGGATGGCAGTCAGCAGTTCTGTTGGTGCAGGGAACATCTAAAGCTCCCAAGGGCTGGGCGCAGCACAACTGGCAAGAACTCAGAGCAGAGTTCAAAACCAGAGAAGAAATACGCCGCATCACGGCCGAGGGCGTGGCAGTGGTGCCATATTGCCAGTGGCGGCAGCAGCGAATCCACCGAGTTCACTACAGCTCCATCAGAGCACTCAACAACCGTGAGTCAAATTGCGGCCCCTAGGGGAGAAATCCCAGTACTGCACTCCCAGGGACTTGCGCAGATAGTCTCCCTGGGTCGGAGGTTTTAGCAGTGCAGCCCAGTGGGGGAGTGGCAGTGGCAGAGATATCATACCATAGTCACAACTCCCCACTGGAGAACGCCCAACTTGGCACCCCCCACGGTCTAAGCAGCCTTGATTGACTCCCTGGGTCTGAGACTTTGTGATACAACACAGTAAAGGAGTAGTGGTGACTGAGATACCATAGACTAGAGATCCAGAGCATCTTAAGTGAACTCGTAGTGACTCAGGGAAGAACCCAGAGAAGGCACAAACTTCCAAAATCATGGGAAAGAGAAATAACAATGGAGCAGTGAATGCCAACAACACCACAACATCAGAACCTGATAACACAGAAACCCAAAGATCTCTAGAAGATCAAATTAGGAAAATAACTTTAGAAATAATAGAGGACTTTCGAAAAGAATTTAGAGAGAGTCAAAAAGAGATAAAGGATGCAATTAATGAAGTAAAGGCCTCAATTCAAAGTATAAACAACAGATTAGACCACATGGAGAATAGAATCTCGCTTCTTGAAGATGATCATTCTAAAAATGAACGCATAGTTTCTAATTTAGAAAAAAAAAACCCGACAGCAGGAATCTGACATTGAAGAAATATGGGCCCATTTCAAGAGAGCTAACCTAAGAATAATTGGAATAGAGGAGGGAAAAGAAGGTGAAACCAAAGGGATCAACAATCTCTTCAAGGAAGTAATAGCAGAAAATTTTCCAAACATAGAGCAAGAGGTCGATACACAGGTCCAGGAAACTTATAGAACTCCCTTTAGACAGGATCAGAGAAGAGGATCCCCACGCCACATAATTGTCAAAATGACTAATGTGGAAGCCAAGGAGAGAATCTTAAAGGCAACAAAAACAAAAGGCCATGTGACATACAGAGGCAAACCAATTAGAATCACTCCAGACTTCCCAAACCAAGTTATGAAAGCCAGAAGGGCTTGGAGTAACATATTCCAAACTCTGAAAGAAAACAACTTCCAGCCAAAAATTTCCTACCCAGCAAAACTATCCATCAAATTAGATGGGGAAATAAGAAGCTTCCATGACAAACAGCAACTGAAGGAATTTATGTCTTCAAAACCAGCACTAGAGAAAATACTCAAGGAGATTAACTGCAACGAGGAAATGGGTAATTCACGCCAGAACCAAAGAAACAAGAATTCCCATCCAGCAGACAACTAAGCAAAGAAGAATAAACAGTATCTCAAACAGAAATAAGACCTTAACATGTTGGGAATTAAAAATTATCTCTCTATAATCACACTGAATGTAAACGGCCTCAACTCCCCAATAAAAAGACATAAAGTGGCAAAATGGATTAAAAGCCAGAATCCATCCATCTGCTGCTTACAAGAAACACACCTCACAAGTAAAGATAGGAACAAACTCAAGGTAAAGGGCTGGAGCAAGGTAATCCATGCTAATGGTACTCGAAGACAAGCAGGAGTAGCAACTATGATATCAGACAAGTTAGACTTCAAACCCAAACTTATTAGAAGAGACAAAGAAGGTCACATTTTACTGGTAAAAGGAATAGTCCAGCAAGAGGAAATAACAATAATCAACATCTATGCCCCAAACATAGGGGCAGCTACTTTCATAAATCAAAATCTTTGTGACATGAAGCCACACATAAATCCCAACACAATAATACTGGTAGACTTCAACACACCTCTCACAATACTAGACCGATCTTCCAGACAAAGGGTCAGTAAAGATGTCTCAGAACTAAAGAACACCATTAACCAAATGGACCTTTTGGACACA
This sequence comes from Muscardinus avellanarius, assembly GCF_963383645.1. Taxonomy (NCBI): domain Eukaryota; kingdom Metazoa; phylum Chordata; class Mammalia; order Rodentia; family Gliridae; genus Muscardinus; species Muscardinus avellanarius. Next base: position 88,247,145 of record NC_137786.1, on the reverse strand, counting down.
TATAGAATATTTCACCCAACTACAGCAGAGTTTACATTTTTCTCAGCTGCTCATGGAACCTTCTCCAAAATAGATCACATCCTGGGACACAAAATGAGCACTAGCAAATTTAAAAAATGTTACATACTTCCCTGTGTCATTTCAGACCATAATGGAATGAAACTAGAAATCAACTATAAGAAGACCCAGAGAAACAACATAAACATGTGGAGACTGAACACCACACTTCTGAATGAAGAATGGGTCATAGAAGATGTAAGAGGTGAAATCAAGAAATTTCTAGAAACAAATGAAAATAAAGAAACAACATATCAAAACCTCTGGGACACTTTGAAGGCAGTATTAAGAGGAAAATTTATAGCACTGAGTGCTCACATAAGAAAAACAGAAAATCTTCAAATAAATAGCCTTATGACACACCTCAAAGCCCTTGAAAAGCAGGAACAATTGAACCCCAAAGCCAGCAGAAGACGGGAAATTATTAAAATTAGAGCAGAAATTAATGAAATAGAGAATAAAAAAACAATACAGAAAATCAACAAAACCAAAAGCTGGTTTCTTGAAAAAATTAACAAGATTGATAAACCACTAGCCAACCTAACTAAAAAAAAGAGAGAATCAACCCAAATTATGAAGATAAGGGATGAAAAAGGAGACATTACTACTGACAGCATAGAAATCCAGAGGATTATCAGAAACTACTTTGAAAAACTATACTCCAACAAAATGGAAAATCTGGAGGAAATCAACAACTTCCTAGATAAATACAACTTTCCTAAACTGAGTCAAGAAGATATAGAACACTTAAACCAACCAATAACAATCAAAGAGATTGAAATAGCAATAAAGAGCTTACCATCAAAGAAAAGCCCAGGACCAGATGGTTTCCCAAGTGAATTCTATAAAACCTTTATAGGAGAACTAATCCCAATACTACTCAAACTATTTCGGGAAATAGAAAAAACTGGGACTCTCCCAAATACATTCTATGAAGCCAACATCACACTAATACCCAAACCGAATAAAGACAGTTCAAGGAAGGAAAACTACAGGCCTATATCTCTGATGAACTTGGATGCAAAACTATTAAACAAAATACTAGCAACACGCATTCAAAACCACATCAAGAAAATCATTCATCACGACCAGGTAGGGTTCATCCCAGGGATGCAAGGCTGGTTCAATATATGAAAAACAATCCATGTAATTCATCATATAAACAGAATCAAAGACAAAAACCACATGATCATCTCAATAGATGCTGAAAAAGCATTTGATAAAATTCAACATCCATTTATGATAAAAAACACTGCAGAGAATTGGAATAGAAGGAACATATCTCAACATTATTAAGGCAATCTACAATAAGCCCACTGCCAACATCATATTAAATGGGGAAAAACTTCAAGAATTCCCCCTAAAAACTGGAACGAGACAAGGATGTCCACTATCACCACTTCTCTTCAATATAGTACTAGAGACTCTAGCCAGAGCAATAAGGCAAGAAAAGGAAATCAAAGGAGTACAAATAGGAAAAGAAGAACTTAAGCTTTCACTATTTGCAGATGACATGATACTATATTTAGAAAACCCAACAAACTCAACCAAAAGGCTTATAGAACTGATCAACAAATTCAGCAAGGTATCTGGATACAAAATCAATCTTAAAAAATCAGAAGCTTTCCTGTACACCAACCATAAATCCACTGAAAAAGAAATTCAGAAAACACTTCCACTCAGGATCTCCCACAAAAAAATAAAATACCAAGGAATAAACTTGACCAAGGAAGTAAAAGATCTCTACAAAGAAAATTTAAAACACTGAAAAAAGAAATCGAAGAAGATCTTAGAAGATGGAAAGACCTTCCATGTTCATGGATTGGCAGAATTAATATCATTAAAATGGCCATCCTCCCAAAAGTGATCTACAGATTTAATGCAATGCCCATTAAACTACCAAGATCATTCCTCACAGACATAGAAAAATCAGTCCTTAAATTTATCTGGAATAACAAAAAGCCCAGAATAGCCAAGGTAGTTCTCAGCAACAAAAACCATGCAGGAGGAATCACAATACCTGACTTTAAACTATACTACAAAGCCATTGTAATAAAAACAGCATGGTACTGGCAAAAGAACAGATATATAGACCAATGGAGCAGAATAGAAGACCCAGAAACAAGTCCACACACTTTCAGCCAATTGATTTTTGACAAAGGAGCCAAAAACATACACTGGAAAAAAGATAGCCTCTTCAACAAATGGTGTTGGCAAAACTGGTTAACCATATGCAGAAAATTGGATGTTAATCCCACTTTTTCACCCTGTACAAAAGTCAACTCACGATGGATCAAAGACTTGGAAATTAAACCAGAGACCTTGAAGCTCCTTGAAGAGGGCATAGGTCCAACACTACAACACATAGGCACAGACAAACATTTCCTCAACAAGACCCCAAAGGCACAACAAATTAAAAGGAGAATCAATACATGGGATTGCATGAAACTGAAGAGCTTCTGTTCAGCAAAGGAAACTATCAAGAACCTCAATCGAGAGCCAACAGAATGGGAGAAGATTTTTGCCACCTACACCACTGATAGAGGACTAATATCTAGAATATACAGAGAACTCAAGAAACTCAACACTAAGAAAACAAAGCATCCAATAACAAAATGGGCAAATGAACTAAATAGACATTTCACAAAAGAAGAAATTCAAATGGCCAATAAATGCATGAAAAAATGCTCAACATCACTGGCAATCAGAGAGATGCAAATCAAAACTACCCTGAGATTTCACCTAACTCCAACTAGAATGGCCATCATTCAAAACACAAACAACAACAGATGCTGGCAAAGATGTGGAGAAGTGGGAACTCTAAGACATTGTTGGTGGGATTGCAAATTAGTGCAACCACTTTGGAAAACAGTATGGAGAATCCTCAGAAGAATGGGAACAAATCTTCCATTTGATCCAGCAATACCACTGTTGGGTATCTACCCAAAAGAAAAGAAACCAAACTACCAAACTAATGCATGTGTATCTATGTTCATAGCTGCACAATTCACCATAGCCAAACTATGGAACCAGCCAAGATGTCCATCAACAGATGAATGGATTACAAAACTATGGGATATGTACACAATGAAATTTTACTCAGCCATCAAAAAAAACTCAGTTACATCATTTTCAGGGAAATGGATGGAACTGGAGGACATTATGCTAAGTGAGATTAGTCAGGCACAAAAAATAAGAAATCAGATGCTTTCTCTAATATGTGAGAGTTAGGGAGAAATGGGTCATAGGAGGAACTCTTGGAAGAGGATCAGTAACTTTTAACTCTGTTTACCTTGTCTTTGGATATACAATATTTTTTTTATTTTTTAGGGAGTTTATTTACTCTCTTGTTGCCTGTGCCATTGAAATCATATCCAAGAAATCACTTCCAATTTCAATGTTGTGAGGTTTTATGACCCAGATTTTCTTCTAAAAGCTTATAGTATTAAGATTTATATTTAGGTCTTTTATCTATTTTGAGTTAATATTTGTATATGTGTTAGGTAAGGGTCCAATTTTATTCTTTTTCATTTATTATTATTTTTCAACAATATTTAGTTAAAAGACTAGTATTTCCTCCACCAAAAGTTCATGGAAACCTTGTCAAAAATAACTTGACAATGTATGGAAGAATTTATCTCTAGGCTTTTATTTAGCTCCAATGGTTTATATATCTGCCTTTAGAACAGTACTACACTGTTTCAATTATTGTAGCTTTATATGGTTTGAAATCAGAAAATATACATCTTCTAGCTTTGTTCTTCTTTGAGACTGTTTTGGGTATCTAGAGTCCATATTCCATATCAGGATAGATTTTTTTCTGAAAAATAAATAAATAAATGTATGATAGTTTCACCTAAAAAAAAAGAAAAAAATATTCTCTGGTAAGAAAGAAAGCAAAAAGAAATATTGAAATGTTATCTTTAAGTCATCAAAAGTTTGGTACCAGACAAATGAAACTGTTATGTGAGATTATCAATGTTAATATTGTATAAATTGCTATAATACTAGATGTCAACCAGTAAGCTAAGCGTGGGAAGGAGGGATGGGGAGGGAATGGGGTGGGGATCGTGGTAGGGGCTAACTGGGCGAGATGTGCATGTATGTCTACAAAAGTATTTTCTTTATGCCACTATGATGTATGAATACATTGCACCAATAAAAAATAAATTAAAAAAAAAACAAAAAAAACAAAGTATACCTATACCATATTTATGATATGTGTTTATAATGTATTAAATGTAAAAAGATCAAATTAAATGCAATAACTGTTACATAAATATACACAATAAATTCATATATAAATATAGAATCTATATAATATACATTTATTATCTTCCCTTTGTATTTTATTCATATCATCAACATTCTACATATTTTATTTTTTGCTCATGATTAGGTGTACATAACTCATCTAACAATACTTATTAACAGTACTTATTGGATGAGTGTGTTTAGTACCAGAGAAGCAGAAATAAACCATGTTTGCAGAGCACTGTGTTCAAACATGTGTCTATGAAGATTTTTACTTACTAGATTTAAAAGTTTATTTCTTCAATAACAAGTTTTTTACTCTGTGTTCATATCTCAGTTATGTGCACCTACGTGCATGCGCACACACACACACACAGAGTGAGTTTTTTAATTGTTTTGGTCTTCTCTTCTTGACTTGCTATCTCTCCTACTCTGTTCTCCTTGTATACTCTTGAATTAGTTTCTGTGCTTATTCTCCATTTTGAGTGGTCTGCACCTCTTTTGTACTGTCCATTTATCACCACTTCCTAGTCCCTTTCTCTGCTCATTATGCTCATCATAGTTTTCCATACTGATGACGTTTATCCCCAAGCCTGCAACTAAACCACAACATACCTTATCGCATCCTTGAAATGTTGAAGCCGAGTGCTTTCTATTAATTAATTCATGAAAACACCTGTACCACATTCTGCGTATTACTTTCTATAGTTTTATTTTATTTTATTTTATTTTATTTTATTTTTATTTTTATTTTTTGGTGGTACTGGGGTTCCTGGAAGCCCTTCTACCTCCGGGCTACACTCCCAGACCTATTTTTTACATTTTTAAAATTTGGAAACAGGGTCTTCTAAGCCAGCATGCGCGGCTGGCTTAGAACTTGCACGATCCTCCTGTCTCTGCCTCCCAAGTGCGGGGATTACAAGCGTGCGTCACCACGCCTGGCAATTTCTATAGTTTTACATTTAAGTGACCATCCACACATTCCCCTGGTTTCAGTACTGTCACTGTATTAAAAACTTCCCAACATTCAATATCCAACTCTTTTCCAATTTACTCATATAATGAAGGCAAAGGTTTTATTTTTTTCCAGTGGGACCTCTAGGATAGTGACACATACGTTCTTTCTTTGTCAGATTTTGTTGTTATTTCCCTTTATTTGTTACATATTTTATGTTTCTCAACATGAAATACTTGAATATTCCAAACAAACTTGAATCATTATCCTAACTGTCTTGTCTCATTGTCTTTTCTTAACTCTGTCCTATAAGTCTTTTCTTTACCTATTCCTGGACTGCTGATGCATCCTACAATCATTTTGTCATAGCCTACTTTGGTTTCTAATTTTACTCTCAAATGGATCCATTGGATTGAAAAAAAATTTTTTTAAGTCTACTCTCTGTTTTCAAGAAAATGTAATTCAAGAGAAGTTTAGGCTTCCCTCACTTAAATTTTATTTTCTGTGTAGGATGCAGTGTACATATCATAAAAATTGCCTTAATCTCTTAACATAGAATTTATAATTCTACTCGTATTTGCACATAATACTCTTCTTTCTTTCTATGGAAAAGAAGAGATGCCCTTCTTCTAGGTATTTTGTGCTTTCTTGCCTTCTTAGAGACTGCTTTATTTCTCTCTGCCCTCCCTTTACAAAAATATCCTCCCTACTTGTTTCTAGTCATTGGCCTTTAAATGCATTCAATATTTTCCTAGATTTACACAGTAATTGCAAGAATAGACACAATGGAAGTTCTCTTTTTATCACTTCTTAGAACTTAATTTTCACAGGTCAATTTTTTGAAGAAATTGTCTGTGCTTCCTCATTCTATCTCCTATTCTTTCTCTACGGTACTTTATCATAGCTTCTGTTCTAAGCACTCTCAACAAAATTATTTCCACCAAGTCACCAACATAATTAATGCTATCTAATCTAATGGAAAGTTTTATTAAAATGTTGAAATTTCATAAGCATTTTATATTTTGATTATTCGTTGCTACTTGAATTCTTTCCATGTTTGCTTAATAATTACAGTTGCCATATTATATATAGCTGCAAACAAAGGTATGTATTGTGTGTGTGCATGTGTGTGTATATGTGTGTGTACAGGTGTGTGTGTGTGTGTATGTGTGTGTGTGTGTGTGTAGGTACTAAAAGATTAGCTTTATTCTCCTGGTTGCAATTTTTTTTCAGATGTTGCTCAACAGGAAACTCTGGACTATTATCTATAGAAGAAGTTGAGTTTATAGGAGAAAAAAAATAAATAGTGTAGGGACACATTTTATAATGGAAAGGAATGTGGGAATATGAAGGACCATGTTATTAATTCATCATGAAAATGGGTTTTTCATGGCTATTTGTTTTTCTTCAGCCACATCAATCTTTAAAGTATAGATATAGATTGGAGGGAAAAAAAGAATTTGCTAAGGTATGATTTTACTAAGGACCTGCATGATGTGAAGAAAGCAAGAGAACAAAGGTTTGGACAATAATTATAGAAGTAAGGATGTGAGAGACATTGGAATAGTAAAAAGGAACAGTATCAATAGGTTATCAGTTGTGAGTTTTCTGGATATTTTTGTTAGGTCACTAAAAGGAATGAGCTAGAAAGACTGAATCTTTAGATACATGAAATTCCAGTTAGGGAAGGATTTTACTTATATTTGACATTGAAATAAAGCAGCTAAGGTAGGCAGGGTACAGTGCATAATAGAAGAGAAATTGAGGTACTAAGTGGTCAGGGTGTTGGATATATCACAAGCTGATATTGATGTTGCTACATGCCAGAATGTCTGTATAAAGTGAAGTATCAACATTTTATCCATAATCCTAGAGACCTCTTTCCATGTGCTCTGGAATCAAATATCATTCCATGAAAACTGAGATGAATACCAGATGAAAATGTAATGCGTACTATGTTACAATCTGTAATTTACTAGGTTTTCCATGATGTTTTTAAAAAATTTTTAAACTCCTAAATTCACACATAATTTATCACTTTTGCATACCTATCATCATTTTTATCTACTTTTTATTACTGATACTCTATATTTATGTTTTATAGTTAAAGAATCTACTATTTTACATCATTTCTTTTACAAATCGAATCTTAGAATTATTAATGTTTATATTGGTATTTTTCTCTTGTTTCACAAATTACAGATGTTCATTGGAAATTACTTAGATAATACATTAGATTATGAAGAAACTAAAAATTTATGTGTAATTCTACCACCCAGAGAGAAAGAAGACAGACATATTGATATGCATATATTTGGACGGGAATATTCTTTTTAGAAAATTTTACTTTCTATTTTTTGTGGTACTAGGAATGGAACCCCGAGGCATTCTACCTCTGAGCTACACACCAAGTCCTATTTTTTTATTCTTTATTTTTGAAACAGTGTCCTACTGAGTTACAATGGGCCTCACTAAATTGTTGAGGCTGTCTGTGAACTGTGATCCTCCTGTCTCAGCCTCCCAAATACTGGGATTACAAGCATGTGCCATCATGCCTGGCTCTTTTTAGAAAATTTTCAGTTGAGATACAATTCATATAACAAAATTCACCAGTTTGAAATTGACAGTTCAGTGCTGACTAGTGTATGTTATACGATCATCACCATCATCAATTTAAAAACATTTTTTCATGAAATTTCAAAATCATTTGTTAAATTTAAACCAAAATAGCCATAAATAATGGAATCTAATAGCAGTTACCTAGCTCCTCCAATCTACTGACAAATGCAAGTACACATATTTGCTTAGTGTTGCTCTAAATCCATATAAATAAAAATGCATGAGAAATAGTCTGTGACCTGTATTCGAGAAACGGAATGGAAGATGGCCAGACAGAATAAGCATTTCTTGGGGAAGCCCTGGACACCAGGTTTTGGTGTAATATCGGAATTGGACAGCTTAAGGAGACAATTCCAATCACGACTTCATATCTAGAATACAGGAGAGTGAGTGGATACTGGTGGAATTAGAAGCAAGGAGACAAGGAAGTGCCCGACATGAAAGAAAAGAGATCTTCAGAGAAATTTCCCAGAAGGGATCAGAGAAGGGTCCACTCCAGCTACGTACGCTGGGGACTTTTATCAACACATCTTATAAGAAAAATGCGCCGGGAATGGTGGAGGGAACCTTACAATGCCAGGTGGGGATCCGAGCTGTGGTACCGGGACTTTAGCACACACAGCAGTCACCACGCTCTGCCCTGCTGTGCCGGGGCCGCAGGGTGCCTGGATCAGCAGACCCTGCTCTGCGCGGTGAGTCTGTGGCCTCTGATAATGGAAGGGAGATAAAAATCATTACTGCTCATTGCTGCTGAATACTTGATCTTGTTACGGTGAACTATGTTACGGTGTGGGAATGTTATGGTTTTGGGGAAACTGTCCCCGGGGACCCCTGTTAGGGTCCCGAACACAATTTTCCTCAAACTACAACAAAACCCAAAACATAAAAAGCAGAAAAACCATGGGTTCTTGTCCTGAGGTAAGGATAATTATATACATAGCTCAGACACTTGCTGAAGATTTAAAGAAGTTTATTAAAAAGATAGAAATACAGAAGATAGTTACAGCCCCATGCAAATGGCATGGGAGGTGTGGTTTGAGCCAATTCACCACCCAAAGATACAGCACGTGGACCGGACTTTTAAACCCATGACCTCCATCTTGTTTACGTAATTCTGATGTAAGATGTGGCAAGGAGTCTCCTTTCCTGAAGGTTGACCCCTCCTCCCATCCTAGCTAGCTTATCTAATCATGTAAATCTATTTTTAGACAGAGAAAGGCCTAGTTCCCCTCTACTATGGACTTGCTAATTACTTTTAACTAAGTCAATCTAAGTTTCAATAGCTGTTTGCTTCCCGAACAAAGCCAAGCCTTTCTCTCTCCAGGTCTGCCATTTTGACACAATTATTTCTGAAATATATCTATTAATAATCAGAGCTTTCTCAAATCTTCCTAAGCCATTCACAATACTGGTACATTCCCTCCTCTGTCTAGTAACTTCCTGACACCTCTCAGGCCAATGGTAGATACAGAAAATACATTTTGACTTTTACAATTTTACAAACATTTAACATGAGCTCATTTTTCATCAATTTTCTCCCATTATTATTATTACATACATGTACCCATAGAAAAGGAATAAGGGCAATGACTCATCGAGCTTCTTCAAGCTGAACAGGGGTGACATAAGGGGGCCTCGGCTTAGGGCACACATGTATGTAATTGGCATGGGGGAATCAGATGGGTTCATGTGATGTGTCTCTAAGACCATCCAAAGGGCTTCGATAGATGTCCCTGTCAGGGTCTGTCTGTAATACCATCTGAAGTCTGAAAGCTTCCAGCCTATGAGAAATGAAATTCGCCATACAACTTAGTACACATGGCCCCAAAAGCAAAACAACAAGGATGATGAGAAGGGGAGTTAAAAATGGCATAAGCCATGCCATCTATGAAGAACTATATCCAAACAAACCTTTATATTGTTGAATATGTGTTAATTCCTTCTGCATGTCTGATATTAGACTGGTTATCTTTTTTGAATTATCAGTAATGTTAAAACAACACATTCCAGGGAATTTCTGACATGCTATATGATGAAGCAAAAGCAGATAATCTATGGTAGCTCTGTTTTCTAGAGTGGCTTAGCGTACTTCACCCAGTTCTGTATTGATAGCTGCCAAAGCCAAAGCTGAATCATTAATTGTTTTAGTGAATAAATAAGTGAGTTCATTGATTTTTATATGTCCCCTAACATTAATCCAGGGATGGCTAGCAACGTGGCCAACAACCCTGCAACAAGGCCTAGGGACCACAGATGGAGATTGTCATTACAATCTGGGGGCAAAGAAGAAAGTGACTGAGTGACTCGTCTATGGAGGACACTGGTAGAGTAGGTAGAATCATACCGAGTTTACCTATGTAATAGCAACCTTGAAAGCCTTGAGGGATGACAAAATAAGGAAAATTAAAGTAGAAAATTGACTAGCCTAAGGGGAGATGTAAGTTTGATTCTAGAATAGTACTGGTTATCGTATGATTACATTTGAGATTACATGGCACAGGTCCCACATACAAACAGTCTCTTGGGAAAACTACTGAGTTTGGAATAGGGTCTTCCACTGTCTGAACATTTTTATTAGACTTTTAACCATGAAAATTCAGAAATGATGTTACATTAAGATTTGTTTGCCTCTTAATATCCTTTTCAGTTTGCCCTAAACCAATTAAATGAGATGTTAAAACCTGTTTTGTCGACTTTGGCTTAAACATACAAAAGTGGGATGTATTTAGTATATTTTGTGCCATGTGAACCCAGAAATTAGTACTGTGGAGACCTGAAAGAGGCTTTGGGGTAATTTGAATAAATATTTTAGAAACTTCCTTATATGGTATATCATTAGGGTTCTGTTTTTGGATTTTAATGCACTTATAGGTGCCAGATTCTAGTATAGTGGCTTGAGGTAAAATAGAAAAATTGGTGTTAGAAGGCTTTGATTGATCCATTAAATTTTTAAATCTCAACTGTTGAATTGTATGAGAGAATATTGTTTTTGAAACGTTTACCCATATTACCAGTCCTATGGGAGAACTATGATTTGCCCAGCACTGTAATATTAAGGAATTTTCTGTTGCCACTCTGTCATTGCTGTAGCTAGAGGCTGTGCGATATGTTAGCAATTGAACATGTAACAATTTGAAAAAGACAAAAAATGAACTGCCTCATTGTTTAATTAATCCAGAACAATGAGTATAAGTAGGAAAAGTGAAAAGACAAATTTGAGTGCCTGTAAACCCTGGAACTTAATGGTTTTAACTCCTTTGAAGACAAACTTAACCACATAATGTGGAAACTATGGGCCAAACATAAGTTTAAATAAAATGACCTCCAGAGGTCTAAAGAGAGGTAGACTTACTAGAAACCTATTTTCTTCTTAACTATTGAAACCATCTTAACAATACAAACATTCTGTAACTTACAACAAATACTCTGCAACTTACTTTAACCCTCTGATTTTTCTATCCTGGTCCTTTATTTGCCATTTCGGACAATCTTAGGGTAAACCTTACAATGTGCTTTCTTATTCTCACAAAATTTCCTTTCTCTGTATTTACCAAAACATTAAGAAATACATCTATAGACTTTCTACATCTGTCTTTTGGTGTTACATAAAAGAAAATAAAAAAACATACTATTTTATAATGTTGTTTAAATACCAGCAATTAAAAAAAAACATTCAAAATACTTAGGTGTTATTTTAAACCTTATAAAGTTAAGAGCACTTTAAAGCATTGCATTTTGCATTTTCCCAATTTAATAATTGAGTTATAGATCACATGGAAAATTAAGACATTAGATAAATACCACTAGCACCTTAAAACCTTAATTTTGCACAAGGAATAAAATTAAAGACAATGCATATCATATTTGCTCATATAACTTAATAAATGTATAAGAGATTACCACAGAAATCCACAACTCATAAGCATCACAAATGTCTTAAAACATTAATTTTGTCAAAGAAGAAAACAACTTTATTTAATCACATCTCACATGAGCCTAATTGGACAATTTTTCTGAAGTTACCAGTTTAGCTAAGACTGACTGAGATATATATATATATATATATATATATATATATATATATATATATATATATATATATATATATATCATCTTTGAGCAATAACTTTAGTGCAGCCAGCAAAAGGAAAAACAATTTTTTGTTTTTCTGACATTATATCTCCTTGTTAGCAGAGGAACTGAAATCTCTGATATGGCTAGAGATGAGAGGATGGAAGGTCACCCTGGATGCAGTAGGCTGAATCTTGAGTAAAGAGATGGTTTAGAGCTGGCCTGATAAGCCTCCCTCCCCCAGCTAAGCTTTTGGATCTTGGGCTGGGAAAGAAGGACAACACCTTAGATTTTGACTCCAAGATCTCACTGTGGTCACCTAAGGCGCTTTTAGTCTTAACTCAGGTGGTGATAATTGGGAGGACTCACTAGGAACCTAGGTCTGGGGACCCCAGTTCCCTCTGGAACTGGGGGTGCTCGGCCATTTAATGGTCCCCCTTTGCACCATGAGACAGGCCTTGGAGGGCCTTTATGGCTTCCTTGTTGAGAGCATTTACTCCAGAGATGCCTTTGCTTTCCACCTTTAAACAGACTTGAGCCTAGGCTTCTGTGCTTGGCCATAGTCTTTTCATGGCTTTTGTCTGTCTTTCCTTTTTCAAATCCCTGTTAAACCAAATTGGCAGCCTGCAGTAGTAGACTTTATCTGAGGATGGACTCCTGTTCTACCAGGTAAAGATTTAAGAATGCCAACACCTATTGATTAAGTTGGTGATGTAGCCTTACACTCAGCCCTTAAGAAAGAACTGCAAATGGACAGGTCAAACTCCAAACTCTCCTCTCCAGGTGGAATAAGGAGGCCCATAGGCAGAACCAATTGGAGACTTAATCTGGCGGCACTAAGACTCTGTAGATCCCAGGCCTCTGAAGCTGTTCCTGGGATGGTCCAGGTTTACTGTGGCCAGGCTCCAGTGCCAAAGAACCTTTGCATTTTGGAAATTGTCTCAAACCTGTAATCATTAAAGAAATCTGGGTGGTCTCTGAAGTTGAAGAACAGCTGAAGATAAGCTACTCCCATCTATCTCTCCTCCTTTTTACAAAATAAATCTAGTTGCCGAATAGTGTTATAATTTAAACCTCCCTGATGGGGCTACATGTCTTCATCCTCCAACACATACTGTGGCCATACTTGGGTGCAGAAAAAAAAATGAGAGCTTTCTTTAGCATTTTGGGATCAAATTTTCCCCAGTTCTGGAGAACACATGCAAGTGGAGATCGGGCACTCACTTTAGATTGCTGGGATCCCACTTGAGAAAGAAAGGGTGTGGTTTTAGTGGCCTGTCTGGGCAAGGTCTCCCACCCTTCCCAGAGCTTCCAACTCAAAAACTAATTAATTACCCTAGCATTTATGATATTGATGGAATTCCATTAAGACAGAGAGAGGTCTGTGTGGCCTTTCTCTGTCAGGATGACGTTCCCTGCACCCATAAAGCTACTGCCCCAGCCGGGGGAATTCAGCTGGGATCGCATGGAGCAGTGAAATGGCATGTCTGTCCGCCAGAAAGCCAATGCAAGCTTGAAGTTGTAGCCACCTCCCTTCTGCCTTGCAACTGAACTTTTACTGTGCCTACCTGTCTCTCAATCAGGTTTTATAGCTGAAAATATTGCCATTTTAAAAAATGATCTTATTAATTTGCCTCCCTGAGAATATCTTCCAATTTCTGAAGGGGACTAAGAATCCTGAGCTGCCAGCAGCTGGGCATGGTCTCCTCCTAAGCTTCTTCCCCTGAGGGCTTCCTTATGCAAATGGAGCTGTAACTGCCTGTTGAATACCTAGCAGACCTGCCTGTTATTTGGTTGAAACTTTTGACTTTAACTTTTTCTTGAGCTCTTGGAGAAGCTTACCCATTTAGGCTTCGAATAATTTCTGGGCATTTGGAACTACTGCACATGGCTGCGGTTACCAATGGCAATGCTTTCTAGATGCTGTCGCTAAAAACAAGCTAGCTTATCTCCCTAGAACTGGTTTCAAACTACAGAAAAAACTCACTACCATTTTAGAAATGGGTGCTGGCTGGTGTCTCCTGTTTGGGGAGCTTTCTGAAGGTGGACCATAGGCATTTCTTTTTAGATTTAACTTTGTATAGAGCTTTTAAAAGAGTGTCCCATCTGTGATGTGGGCAGAATGGATGGGCACTCATTGGGCCTAACAAGCCTTACATGGGCATAGGCGGCAAGTATCTCACCCCCGAAGGGTACAGATCCCAGATCGCGTACTGGCCATCACTAAGTCTGGAAGTAAGCCAGGAGGAGGTTCGAAGTCCGTTCTTGTCCCCTACACTATTTAAAGGGGTTTCTTCCTGGAGGGGATTTGACCGTGGGCTAAAGGGGTTTCTTCCTGGAGGAGATTTGACCGTGGGCTAGTTCTTTGGCCAGAGGATTCCCACAAACCAGAATTGCCTCCCAGATGCTGGATGGTCACGGTCATTCTGGTGGAACTCCCTATTGCTCCAGGAAGGTACATACCTTTTGGGATACAGTGGTACCAGGACCACTGACAAGATGCCCTGGAAGTCACTTCAGTGATGCATTGATGCAAAGGCTGCTTTTATAGTTGTTTTAAAGCTCGACAGCTTGACATCTGCAGCTGAAGTTGCTGTTGCTCACTGACCCACTGGACAAAAAGTCTCATGAAAATTACTGAGCCACGTGCCCCACATTGCCCCCAAGACATCGGGTGCCAAATATGTTACGGTGAACTATGTTATGGTGTGGGAACGTAATGGTTTTGGGGAAACTGTCCCTGGGGACCCCTGTTAGAGTCCCAGACATAATTTCCCTCAAACCACAACAAAACCCAAAACATAAAAAACAGAAAAACATAAAAGCCACGGGTTCTTGTCCTGAGCTAAGGATAAGTATACATAGCTCAGACACTTGCTGAAGATTTTAATTAGTTTATTTAAAAGATAGAAATACAGAAGATAGTTACAGCCCCATGCAAATAGCATGGGGGGGGGTTTCGAGCCAATTCACCACCCAAAGATACAGCACATGGACTGGACTTTTTATACCCATGACCTCCATCTTGTTTACATAATTCTGATGTAGTAAACGTCTCTGTAAGGTTCCTCCCCCAGCAAGGTGTGGCAAGGTGTCTCCTTTTCCAAAGGATGACCCCTCCTCCCATCCTAGCTAGCTTATCTAATCATGTAGATCTGTCTTTAGACAGAGAAAGGCCTAGTTCCCCTCTCCTATAGACTTGCTAATTACTTTTAGCTAAGTCAATCTAAGTTTCAATAGCTGTTTGCTTCCTGACCGAAGCCAAGTCTTTCTCTCTCCAGGTCTGTAATTTTGATACAATTATTTCTGAAATATATCTCTTAGTAATCAGAGCTTTCTCAAATCTTTGCCATTCACAATACTGGTACAGATCTCACAACATACTCGAAACACATACTGTCTTCTCTTATTTTAAAAAATATGTATATGTGTATATATATATATATTATATGTGTATATATATGTATATGTATATGTATATGTATATATATATATATATATATATATATATATATATATATATGAGAGGGGCCAAGATGGTGGCGGCAGTAGCCAGCACTCAGGAGATGCAGACAAACACTATCCAACTGACTTGGTACTTTTGGGAAAAAAAAAATACATATATATATATATATATATATATATATATATATATATATATATACATATATATATATATGTATATATATATATATATATATATATATATATATATATATGACTAAAGAAGAAAGACAGGTCTCTGGGAGTGTAGCCTGGAGATAGAGGGGTCTCCAGAAACCCCAGTACCACCAAAAAAAAAAAAAAAAAGAGAGACGAATAGAAAGAAAAAAGGGAACATCTATAGGCAACCTGCCCATAGTGACAGACCAGAGCCCAATGCATAACAAGGCCGGTGCCGGGGACTCTGAGACCAGGATAAGAATCTGCTGGGCAACTAGGCTGATGCCAAAGCCAGAGTGGCCTGGTTTGGAGCCTGACGTGAGGCAAGGCTGGGACTGGGGCCTCTGTCTGAGGCCAGGAACAGAGCCCGCCAAGGGGTGAGGCTGATGCCAAGGGCCAGTGAGACCGGGATTTGAGCCTGCCATGAGGCAAAGCCAGTGCTTGGGCCTCCAAGGCCAGGATCAGAGCCTCCTGAGGAGTTAGGCCAGTGCTGAGGACAGCAAGTCTGGGATCAGAGACTGCCCTGAGGCAAGGCCAATTCTGGGGCCTCCAAGGCCAGGATCAGAACCTGCCGAGGGGTGAGGCTGATGCCGGGGCCAGCTAAGCCATGTTTGGAGGCTGCTGTGAGACAAGACCAGGGCAGGAGCCTTTGAGGCTGGGATCAGAGCCTGCTGAGAGGTTAGGCTCATGCCAGGGCCAGCAAGGCTGGGACCGGGGCTGCTGTGAGGCAAGGCCAGTGCTGGTGCCTCCGAGGCTGAGATTGGAGCCTGTTGAGGGGTAAGCCTGATCATAGAGCCAGCGATGCCAGCCATGAGCCAAGACTCATGCTGGGGCCTCTGAGGCTGCGATTGGAGACTGCCAAGGGGTGAGACCAGTGGCCTGGTTAGTGAGGCCAGGATCAGGAGCTGCTATTAGGCAAGGCTGGCGCTATGGCTTCTGAGGTCAACATCGGAGCCTGCCGAGGAATGAGACCAATGCCAGGGCCAAACTGGCCAGGGTTGTGACCCGCCATGAGGCAAGATTGGTTCTGGAGCCTCCCAGGCCAGGATGGGAGCCTACCGAGCAGTGAGCCTGGAACCTGGGCCAGCAAGGCCAGGATTGAAGCTTGCTGTGAGGCAAGGCTGGTGTTAGGGCCTCCGAGGACAGGATCAGAGACTTCTGAGGGGTGAGACCAATGCTGGGGCCAGCAAGGCTGGGATCTGAGCCTGCTGTGAGGCAAGGCCAGAGCTGGGACCTCTGAGGCAGGGATTGGAGCCTGCCAAGGGGTAAGGCTGGTGCCGGGGCCAGTGAGACCAGAGTCAGGGCCTACCGTGAGGCACGGCTGGTGCTGGGGCCTCTGAGGCCATGATCAGAGCCTACCGAGGGGTGAGTCCAGAGCCAGGGCTGGTGTGGCCGGGATTGGAGCTTGACATGAGGCAAGGCCGGTGCTGGGGCCTCTGAGGCTGGGATCAGAGCCTGCCGAGGTGTTAGGCTGGTGCTAGGGCCAGCAAGACCAGGACCAGAGCTTGCAGTCAGGCAAGGCCAGTGCTGGGGCCTCCAAGGCCAGGATCGGAGCCTGCTGAGGGGTTATGCCAGTGCCAGGGCCAGCAAGGCTGGGATCAGAGCCTGCTGTGAGGCAAGGCCAGTGCTGAGGCCTCCAAGCCTGGGATCGGATCCTGCTGAGGGGTTGGGCCAGTGCTGGGGCTAGTGAGATGAGGACCAGAGACTGCCGTGAGGCAAGACCAGTGCTAGGGCCTCCGAGGCCAGGATCGGAGCCTGCTGAGGGGTGAGTCTGGAGCCAGTGCTAGTGTGGAAGGGATTGGAGTCTACCATGAGGCAAGGCCAGTGTTGAGGCCTCTGACTCCGGAATCAGAGCATGCTGAGGGCTTAGGCCATTGCTGGGCCAGCAAGACCAGGACTGGAGCCTGCTGTGAGGCAAGGCCCGTGCTGGGGCCTTCGAGGCCAGGATCAGAGCCTGCCAAGGGGTGAGGCCAGTGCCGGGGCCAGCAAGGCCGGGATTGGAGACTGCCATGAGGCAAGGGTGGTGCTGGGGCCTCTGAGGCTGGGATTGGAGCCTGCTAAAGTGTTAGGCCGGTGCTGGGGCCAGCAAGACCAGGACCGGAGCCTGCCATGAGGCAAGGCCAGTGCTGGGGCCTCCAAGGACAGGATCGAAGCCTGCTGAGGGGTTATGCCAGTGCCAGGGCCAGCAAGACTGGGATCAGAGCCTGCTTTGAGACAAGGCCAGTGCTGGGGATTCCAAGGCCAAGATCAGATCCTGCTGAGGGGTTGGGCCAGTGCTGGGGCTAGTGAGACGAGGACCAGAGCCTGCCGTGAGGCAAGACCAGTGCTAGGGCCTCTGAGGCCAGGATCGGAGCCTGCTGAGTGGTGAGTCTGGAGCCAGTGCTAGTGTGGAAGGGATTGGAGTCTACCATGAGGCAAGGCCAGTGCTGAGGCCTCTGAATCTGGAATCAGAGCGTGCTGAGGGCTTAGGCCATTGCTGGGCCAGCAAGATCAGGACTGAAGCCTGCTGTGAAGCAAGGCCAGTACTGAGGCCTCTGAGGCCAGGATCAGAGCCTGCCGAGGGGTGAGTCTGGTGCTGGGCATACTGGGATCAAGATTGGAGCCTATTGTGTGGCAAGGCTGGTGCTGGGGCCTCCAATGCAAGGATTGGAGCCTGCCAAAGGGTGAGGCTGGTGCCAGGGCTAGCAAGACCAGGATCTGAGTTTGCTGTGAGGCAAGGCCAGTGCGAGGGCCTCCAAGCCCTGGATCGGAGCCTGCTGAGGGGTTAGGCTGGTGCTGGGGCCAGCAAGGTCGGGATTGAGGCCTGCAGTGAGGAAAGGCCAGTGCTGGGTCCTCCAAGGCCGGGACTGGAGCCTGTTGAGGAGTTGGGCCAGTGACGGGACCAGCGAGATCAGGATCGGAGCCTGTCGTGAGGCAAGGCCGGTGCTGGGGCTTCTGAGGCCGGGATTGGAGCCTGTCGAGGGGTAAGGCTGGAGCCGGGGTCAGCAAAGCCATGATCGGGGCCTGCCATGAGGCAAGGCCGGTGCTTGAATCAGCGAGTCCAGGATCAGAGTCTGCTGGGGTGCCAGGCCAGTGCCAGGGCCTTCAGGAGTGGGATCGAAACTTGCAATACAGCATTCATAGAGAAACATGCAGAAAACAGAAATTCAGATGCTTTCCCTAATATGCAAAAACTAGGAAGAAATGGGTAATGAGAGGAGATCTTGTTGAAGAAAGAGCCCCATGGAAGAGCAATTAAGATGACCAATCAGAGGAGATGGGATGGGGCAAGATGGAATCTCTTCAAAACACAGGATATATGTAAACAAATGAATCAATGTTAATCACCAAATCAAGCATGGGATTGAGGGGGAGGGAATGGGTCAGGGAGGGGATAGGGGCTAATTGGATGTGTGCTTATATACCCTCACAAGTCATGTAATTTATTGTGATGTTTGACTACAATGCACCAATAAAAATGTATTAAAAATAAAATAAATCCATTCAGCACAGATATATGCTAGTATAATTCATGTTTTTATTCTTAGTCTTAGCCAGGCGTGGTGGTGCATACTTGTAATCCCAGCATTCGGGAGGCTGAGACTAGAGGATTGCGGTTCACGAACAGCCTCAGCTACTTAGTGAGGCCCTCTGAAACTTAGCTAAAAAATGGACATAGAATAATATAAAAAGGTAAATTGTGATAATTCAGATAATCCAGAACATTGTAAATACTTGTATTCTGTGGTCAAAAGTCAGAGAAACAGAATGCAAAATTAAGAGAAAAATCAAATGCCTATAATCCAAATACTAGAGAGGCTAAGAAAAGAGGAACACAGGTTGATGCCAACCTCAGCAACTTAACAGGACCCTCGGCAACTTGGAGAGACCCTATTTAAAAATAAAAATGGCAAAATTACTGGAGGTGTAGCTCAGAAGTATTATGCCCTGGGTTTAAAATAATACCCAAGAGGTAATTGTTTGTACATGTGTATACATATTTATTATATTTTTAAATATGTATAAAATCAACCTGGAGACATGCCATGTATGTATGCAAACAATAATTCATGAACATTTATATTTTAGTTTAGAGTATGTCAATCTCTTCCTACATATTATACTTGTGTTTATAGTGTGTCTGTCTATTCCCAGAAATTTTATTTTGTCATGACATTTTCCTGAGTATATAATTGATTTTATTACATATATATGTATATATAATTGATATTTATTAGTAAATTAACTAGTAAATGAAAGACAAAAACAAAATGGTGGCAATATTTTGAAGGAGGAAAATATTTGCTAAAAATAATGCATATTTGTTGTAAACTTTAGCTTTGAATTAAATTAACAAAATTATCATTGATTTTGAAAGATATGTGTGACTTGAAGAAAAGCATTCCTTGCCTGAAGCGTGGATCATATGAACGCAAATATATAACTCTCTTCATCATTGGACAGGCTCTTCAGGGATTAGCAGGAATGCCTCTGTATATTCTTGGGATAACTTATATTGATGACAGTGTTCCCACACATTTATCTGGGAGGTATCTAGGTAAGGCTACCCTTTCTCTAATATTATTGACCATCTGTCTTTATGTGTGCATATTTTATATAAAAGTACAAACTATTGGCCCTGTGATAACATTAATAAATTATAATTTGTATGCTTAATTTTAATATGACACTAGTGGCTGAGGATAGAGCTCAGTGATAAAACCGTGCTTATCCTGCGTGAGGCCCTGGGTTCAATCTTAGCACTACAACAAAACAAAACAAACCATGAGAACACATTAAAAATCCCATACTGAACTACTGAATTCTGAGGAGCTATTTGTGATTTGGAATTCATGACATCTGAATGTCACTGAGAATATAGAGAACAAAATAAAAATGCAGTTTTAAGCAATAAAAAACTGTTCTCTCACCTGCTTGTGTGTGTGTGGGTGTGTGTGTGTGTGTGTGTGTGTGTAGGTGTGTGTGTGTGGTACTAGAGATGGAACCCAGAAACATTCTACCTTTGAGCTACACAGCCCTATTTTTTATTCTTTACTTGAAAACAAGGTCTCACTGAGTTGCAAAGAGCCTCACTAAGTAGTAGCTGAGGCCGAGATCCTCCTATCTCAGTCTCCTGAGTGCTGGGATTACAAGCATGTGCCACCATTTCCAGTTATCTGCTTTTTTTTCTCTCTACTGACCTATTTATAATCTATTCATGTCAAGCTGTATAGACTAAAGTTTATTTTTCAAGGGGAAACTTGAATTCTTGAATTAAATTACCAGAGTAGTTGTATTTTTAAACTGTGAGGATGTGAATCAGGAGTGGTTGCCTCTTACCAATTAAGGACATTATTATATGACTCTTGTGTACTAGATTCAGTGTGGTGCTAAAGAAAATCAACAATGGGCAAAGTTCTTTACATACATTAACTATATCTTTGGGGAGGACTTTGATACTTTGCTCATGTTTGAAAACATAATGAGGTTCTTCATAGAAGGTGAGAAATGTTACACTAATCAATTGAACATAGTGTAGTCTCTCCTATTTAGAGTGTCTTATGTTACTGTATCACAAATAATAATCCTAAATATATCTCAGAATAATCTATTTTTTATGTTTTAATAGATTCTGATGTTGGTAGATCATCTGGTAGACCAACAGGGTTGTATAGTTATTATTTTAGAAGAAGAATGTAAAATTGTTTATGTATACTTAATGTGAAAGCAATTTATAAGCAAATGTTATTTTGTACTCAAGTAATAATTTTCCCCAGAAGTAAGAAAAGCCAAATTAATAAAGTAAAAAATACTCATGTTTATATCTACATTTATATCTACATGTAAAATCCCAACTAAAACACACTAAAGTGTATAATATATTCATTTATCAGCTAACTAAAATCCCAAGAAAGACAAGACAGCCAATATGATAAAGTACTGCAAAACAATTGGCAATTTTCAGTTATCAAAAGTGTGGATTTTGCATTTTTAATCTTTACTCAGTCAAGAAAAGAATTACTCATTACTCATTATTATCATACATTTATTATTTCATACATTTACTTTCTTCCACATAACAGACCTTTGCTAAACACCTAAAATGTCCAGGTTTAAGACAGTTGAGATGGAACTGGATCAAATGCTGGTACTGTTTTTAACTATCACCTCAAGTGTGTTTAAATGTCACAAATTATTCAATCAAAAAAAAATCACACAGCATATGTTGTAAATAGATCAAAACAACTGTATATGTAACAGACTACATGATTGTCTTTTATGCATTTTCTCTGGAGAATAGTAACTAATACAGAATGCTATAAGAATCTTTTATAAATAATTATTTTAAATGAGTTATTAGCATTGTATGGCAAAGCTGGCTTACAAAGTTGTCTCATGTTCAGTATTTATTTTATAGGTTTTGCTGAATTCTTTCCAGTAATAGGATATGGTATGGGTTATATAATTGGAGCACCAATAGGTAAAACCATGGAGAATAATACTTCTGAGAAAAAGTAAGTAAGCAAACAAGGGAACTCAAAGGCACAATCACAATTCCTAAGAGCACACCTCCAGGGACCCACCTTCTCCAGCCACACTCCAGCTACATAGGTTACCATCTAATAAATTCATTACAATGGACTTATTTGCTGATGATACTATAACCCTTAAGGCTTAATTGCCTCAACTTTTAACATAAGCTCTTCAGGGAATATTCTATATATGACAATTCCAGGACTGGCCCTTCAAGAGCTCATTCTCATTTCAGAATTAAAAATGAATTTAATCAATCTCCAAGAGTTCCCATAGTGTCAACAACTCCAAAATTGCTCAAAAGTCCCAAATTCCAAAGACTCCTCTGAGACTCAGGTAAACTCTTGGCTGTGAGCCCCTGCAAAATAAAAAAAAATAAGTAAATAAAATGTAAGTTACATGTGTCCAATGTACAGTAGCACAGAGTAAATAATTATATTCCAGAAGAGAGGACTAATACCATAATAAAAGAATGGAACTAAAACAGATCAAAATTCAGCAGGGCAAGAATTTAATCCTGCAGCTCTATTTTTAGAATCTGGACCACATGGTGGTGAGATGAGATCTCCAACAGATCTTAGCAACCGTGGCCTTGTGGCCTGGTTATTTATAATGGGCAGCATACTTTTTCATCCAGCCTAGATCAATGGCTTGCAGCTTTTAGCCTTTTCACATTCTGGCATTTCTAAATTTCAGGGTTTTATTTTTTTCAATCTTAGCTTCACAAATTTTCCCATATGGGCCTGCTTGCAGAGATTCTGACCCTGCCACAAATTCCCAGGTTTCTAGGGCCTCCATTTGAAATCATGAAACACATGATCAGACTTACATACCAATACTGACCCCTTTTCTGTGATTTCTGTGATATCTATGATGTCAATTGAGTCAGCATTCTCACTGCTGTAACCTAAAACTACTAACCACAAAATTTAGAGGAAGAAAATTTTATTTTCTCACAGTTTGTGAAAATTTATGGTCATTCCACCTGAGGCCAGTGTCTGTGGATCTCAGGGCATGGTGGTAGGAAGCAGAGAAAGGGAGAAAGCAAGGTTCTGCTCTCACATCATGGAGGCCAGAAGCAAGAGAGAACTCTCAGGAAAGGAAATTCAAAGACAAAAGCAGTTTCTTAGGTGACACTGCCATGGATCCACCTTTGCCTGCCATACCCAACCAATAGTCTAGGTTAACACCCAATAAATCTATCACAAGACTTTTCCACTGATGGGATTATGACTCTCATGGCTTAATTGTGTCAACTCTAAATATTATTATATGAGCTCTGCAGGGGACATTAAGTATCTAACCATAACAGACACAAGTTTAGAAAAATACAGACAAAAGTGAATGATATATCTCTATCTCATTTCTAATTTTTGTTATTTGAATCTTATCTTTTTCTATATTAATTTAATAGTTTGAAATTCTTAAAATTTTGTATTCTTTTGTTCATTCACTTCTGCTTTAATCTTTGTTATTTTTCCATATACATATAAAGTTTGTGTTTTAATTATACATGGGGAAGTAGTACATTAGTGACTCATCCTTGTTTTTTCTTATTCTGTCACTGAAATAATGAAGTTAAGGAGCTATTACTACCACTGCAAGGAAACATAAAATTCAACTTCCACTTCAGAAATTCTAGTTTATATAAAGATAAAACTAATAAAAACTGAGACAAGACAATCCATTTTATTTTTTATCAATGTGTCAAATAGCGCCATAGTTATTTATATTTTCAGATGGGACCTTGAAGTTCTCCCACTGTCTCTTCTGCCAAGTGATTTTGGTTGCTACCTGAGCCAAATATTGATAGATGCTAGACAAGTATCAGTAAAAATGAAGATAAAGAGACAGGTAATAAGCTGTGTGCTATATATATATATATATATATATAGAGAGAGAGAGAGAGAGTCCCTAAGTTAACTCTTCATCATTCTAAAACTCTCTCCACTCTTCTCTCCCAAGAATACTCATTTGGATTAAAATGACAGACTCAGTATACTCTTCTGTAGTCTGATTTCATCTAGGTTTGTCCAGTGAAAGGCACCAGCAGATGAAGAAACAGGAGCAGATTAAGGCTATGTCAGGTGCTCTTCCCACTTTACTCCTAAGGGGTTGTTCCAGACTGGTTTTGTTCCTCTTCTGAAAGCCATGGCTTCCTTTAGACAGTCCTCTCCATTTATAAAGAACTATTCCACTTGATATTAAGGCCTGTAGTGACAGTTTGCTACTCCAAGAATTTTGTACATTACCTTATTTATTTCCCTCAACTTGGACAACACTACTAGAAGATTTCTTTATCACTCTGTCTTCAAATTACCTAGTATACATATATCTATTTCATACCAGGATACATACAAGAAATAGCATCATATATAGCAAGAAGATTCCAGAATTTTTTTGCATATTTCTGTACACTAATAATGTCTTTGCTGGAGGTAACTTAGACATAGGTACTAAAATGATTGCAGGTTTTAGAACTGCATTGCAGATCAAGGCTTTGAGAAATTAAGTGATTGTACTATTTATCATTTGAATGACAAAAATAATTTTAAAGACCATTAGATAATATGGCTTATTTTAACAGTACCAGGGAACATTTCAAGACAAAAGGAAATGGTTGAAAGTGTTAATGTTTAAAAAAAAGTGGCCACTACATTATAGTCATACTCAAGAGTGGCTTTAAAATGTAGTAAATTGTCCTACTGTGTAGAAATTTAAGTTAGTTTTCTCCTTAGCATAGATGGAAATATGGCCTGAGGTTTGATTCTATACTGATTCAATTTGTTTGTATAGTCAAGAACTTAGAATAAGACAAGAAAATAGGTGACAAGGGTAACATGTTGATGACTCTTAGAAGGGATATATAAAGATAACATTTAATTTGAAGGAATCCTTCAAATCAGTTGGACAAGAAGACTTATCTGATAACCCATGTTCTTACTTTCAGTTGTTCCCCCTCCATTTCTAACTAATCCCAGTTCTTTCTCAATGAGCCCATGTAAAACATAGCCATAACGACAAGAATTTACTTTGCATGAAAATAGAAACATGAAAAATTTCTCAGAAAGGCCAATCTCCCACCAAGTGTACTCACTGGGAGCTTAGTATTACCATTGCTGAATATCAAATTGTCAATCATAGAGTCCAAACTTGTATCCCCAGTATGATGCATTCACATGGAGACAAAGAATGTAAATAGATAAACTTTGCTGCTAGCTAATAAAGCTAGTAAATGACAGGAAATTATTAAAATCCAATCAGAAATCAACAAAATAGAGAATAAAGTAGAAAATTAACAAAAACAGAAGCTCTTTTCTCAAAAAAATTAACAATATGATAAGCCACTAGCCAACTTAAAAAATTAGAGATGGAACCACTATTATAAAGATAAGAGGTGAAAAATAAGGTATTACCACATACAGTGTAAAAATACAGAGGACTATCAGAAACTACTTTAAAAAGTATACTCCAACAAAATAGAAAATCTGGAAGAAATGGACAACTTTCTAAATAAATAAAACCTTTCTAAACTGAGTCAAGAAGATATTAAAAAATGAAACCAACCAAGAGCAATCAAAGAGATTAAAGCAGCATAAAAGAACCTACCATCAAAGAAAAGCTCAGGACCAGATGGTTTCCCAAATTAATTTTATAAAAAAATTATAGAAAATTTAATACCAAACTCCTCAATCTATTTAGTGAAATAGAAAAAACTCTGAAACTCTCCCAAATACATTCTTTGAGGTCAACATTGCATTCCTACCAAAATTAAATAAAGATAGCTCAAAGAAGGAAAACTACAGGCCTCTATATTTGATGAACTTGGATTAAAAAAAGAAAACTGCTAAACAAAATACTGGCAACACACATTCAAAACCACATCAAGAAAATCATACCCCACCATCAGGTAGGATTTATCTCAGGGATGCTATGCTGGTTCAACATACAATAATCAATCCATGTAATTCATTACATAAACATACCAAAGACAAAAAATTATATGATCATCTCAATATACACTGAAAAAGAATTTGATAAAATCTAACCTCCATTTATGTTTAAAGCACTACAGAGAGTTGGATTAGGAAGAACATACCTCAACATCATAAAGGCAATCTAAATAGGACCACATCCAACATCATATTTAATGAAGAAAAACTGCAAAAATTTTTCCTAAAAACAGGTACAAGAAAAGATGTCTATTTTCACTTCTTTTCAGTATAGGACTTGAGACTCTAGCCAGAGCAATAAGGCAAGAAAAGAAAATCAAAAGAATACAAACAAGAAAAGAAGAACTCAAACTTTCATTATTTGCAGATGACATACTATACTTCAAAGACCAGCAAACTCAAGCAAAAGAATTGTAGAATTGATCGACAAATTCATCCTGGTGTTTGGATAAAAAAAATCAATCTTAAAAAATCAGAAGCTTTTCTGTATGCTAAGCATAAATACCCTGAGAAAGAAATACAGAAAACACTTCCTCTCAGGATATTTCACAAAAAATAAAATACTAAAGAATAAACTTAACTATGGAGGTAGAAGAATCTTCACAGAAAATTATAAAACAATGAAAAAAGAAATTGAAGAAGACCTTATAAGATGAAAAGATCTGTCATGTTCATTGATAGCCAGGATTAAAATAATCAAAATGGTCACACTTTCAAAAATGACATAGAGATTAAATGCAATACCTACTAAATTACCAAGGTCATTCCTCATAGACACAGAAAAATCAGGCCTTAAATTCATTTGGAACAACAACAAAAAAACCCCAAAATAGCAAAAGTAATTCTCAACAACAAAAACTATGCAGGAGGAATCACAATAACTGACTTTATACTATAAAGCCATAGTAATAAAAATAGCATATTAGCACAAAAACAAATACATTGACCAATAGAGCAGAATAGAAGACTAAGACACAAATCCACACACTTACAGCCAATTGATTTTTGACAAATGGCCAAAAACATACACTGCAAAAAATGATAGTCTATTCAACAAATTCTATTGGAAAAACAAGTTAACCACTTATAGAAAATTGGGAAAATCCCCCTTCTTTCACCTTGCACAAGTGTCAATTCAAGATGGATCAAAGACTTGGATATTAGACCAAAGATTTTGAGACTCCTTGAGGAGGGCATAGGTCCAACACTGCAACACAGAGGCACAAATAAAAAATTTTTCAACAAGATCCAAAAGGCACAGAAATTTAAAGACAAATCAATCCATGGGATTGTAATAATCAGCAGAGTTTCTATACAGCAAAGGAAACTATCAAGAAACTCAACTGAGAGCCAACAGAATGGGAGATTTTTGCCATCTATTCCTCTGATAGAGGACTAATATCTAGAATACACAGAGAACTCAAGAAACTCAGCACTAAGAAAACAAATAACTGAATAAAAAATGGGCTAGTGAACTAAATAAACACTTAACAAAAGAAGAAATTCAAATAGCCAATAAATGCATGAAAAAATGCTCAACATCACTAGCAATCAGAGAGATGCAAATCAAAACTACACTGAGATTTCATCTAACTCCAACTAGAATTGCAATCATTCAAAATAAAAACAACAAATGCTGATGAGGAAGTGAAATGGGAATTCTTAATACATTGTTGGTGGGATGACAAATTAGTGCAACCACTTTGGAAAAGAGTATAGAGAATTTTCAGAAGAATGGGAACAAACTTACTACATGATCCAGGAATACTACTGCTGGGTATCTACTCAAAAGGATGGAAATCAAACTACCAAACTAATACACGTGTATCTATGTTCATAGCTGCACGATTCACCATTGCCAAACCATGGAATCAGCTAAGATGTCCATCGACATATAATGGATTACAAAACTATGAGATGTGTACACAATCGAATTCTACTTACCCATAAAGCAAAACACAATTATGTCATTTAGAGGGGAATGGATGAAACTGGAACATTAGGCTAAGTGAGGATAGGCAGTCACAAAAAATAAAAAAATTGGATGCTCTCCCTAATATGCAGAAGCTAGGGAGAAAATGGGTCATAGGAAGAACTCTAGATGAATAAGGTTATGCTATAGATGAGCAAATAAGGTGACTTAACTGAGGGAATGGGAGGGGGGAAGAGAAAAATTCTCTAATGCACATGATGATCTTTAACAAACATATCAATGTCAATCACTAAGCCAAACATGAGAAGAAAGGAGGGGGAGAAAATGGGGCAGGAATAAGGTAAGGGCTAATTAGTTGATGTATGCATGTATGCTTTCACCATCTTGTACCCATTAAAATGTATGATTATAATGCACCATTAAAAATGAAAAAAAAATGTTTGTAGTACATCATACCAGGCCCTCCTGGCTTTTGTGATTTAGGTTGAGAAAAAAGGAATTATTCTTATTTTTCCCTCCTGAATGTCCTTTTTCTTTTGTTTTCATTATGTTTAAGATTCTTTCTTTGGCTGGGCATGGTGGCACATGCTTGTAATCCATGTGCTTGTGAAGAAGAGACAGGAGAATCGCACAGGTTTGAAGCCAGCCTCGCTGGCTTAAGACACCCTGTTTTCAAAGAAAAAAAAAAAATAAAATAGGTCTTGGAATGTAGCCTAGAGGTAGAATATAAGGGTTAATCCCCAGTATAAAACACACACACACACACACACACACACACACACACACACACACATCTTTCTTTGACTTTTAATTAGTCATTTTAATTACTATGTGTTGTGTAGCAGTTCTTTTTTGTCATATTGGGGTTCTGAAAGTCTCTTATATGTGGATGTTCATCTTGTCTTTTATGTTTGGATAATTCTCTGACATTTTTTCTCAGAAGAGTTTTCTAATTCCCTTGAGTTATTCTTCTAGAGTTTCTTCAATGCCTATAGATAATAAATTAGGTCATCACATAGTACCCCATATTTCTTGAATTTTCTGGTTGTGTCACTATATTCTCTTCTCTATATTGTTGACTGTTTGGTCAGTTTTGAGTAAGCTGCCTTCTAAAAATAAGATTTTATTTTCTATATGGCCTAGTGTGCCGCAGGTGGTTCTTTTGAGAATTTATTTTATTTATTGTCACCTTCATTTTGCTGAGAACCTCTTTTTGGTTTCATGTAGGGCTTCAATTTTTATTGATATGTTCTTTTATACACCATACAATTTCTCTGATTCTATTTCTAATGCATTTGATCATATTGGATATCAAATTTCTGAATTCTGGTTCCGGGAAGATGGTGACCAAGAGAAGCAGCACTTACAGGTCCTGCTGACACCTGATCTATTTCTTATGGTGTGCTCTCAGGGACTGCGGATTTATATTCTGCGGGAGCACAACAGGCCACTTTGCCCCCTCCTTATGGAGAGCAGGTGAGACATACTGGGCTTAATGCCTGGAGAAAATTGGACCATGATATAGGAAGGAATTTCATTGGAAAAAAGATTACAGGTCTAAATTTGACATAGAGGGTAAGCCTTTAGACTAAGGATCCACAGGGACAAGCTATTGTTGAAAGAAATCATTTAAATCTTAAAGAATATCTACAAAAACAAAAAGGGGGAATTGGTCCCCATCAGCAATTGTGTTTGGCCTTGTTTACTATTAATATTTTAAATTTGCAAAAAGGTCAATCTGAATCGAGATTTCAAAAACACTGGGGATATATATGCCCCAAACCTCAAGCAGAAGTATGCTGGAGAGATCCTCTCACTCATCATTGGCGAGGTCCATACCCCTTATTGAAAATGGGCAGAGAGTTTGGCTGTGTGTTCTCTATGGGAGAAACAACACCCATATGGATACTGGCCAGAAACATTACATTCTCTCCTCAAAATTTGTTACAGGATGTCACCCACAGGGGAGGTAAAAAACAAAAAGGAAAAAAAGAAGGAATGGTGTATCCATAATGTAATTAATAAACTGAAAAATAAAAATAAAAAGAGAAATAAAAATAAGTCATTCTTAAAATATAACCAAGGGTTTGCTGCCCTTGAGGAGACATTTTCTATGATTCATATTACAGACTCTCCAAAAAAGAATGAGGAATCCAAAATCAGCAGAGTGGCTACCCTTCCTGATAATGATCTCAGTTCATCTTGTGGCTCCCATTCTATTAATGGTAATCAATCCACATCAACCCCAGAAAGTCATCTGGATGTTAATCAACTCAGCAACAGGCAATGTGGTCAACAATACAACACAAACAGCTACATGGGGGACATAGTGGCCCAACCTCTATTTTGATTTATGCGACTTGGCTATGGGTTCATGGGACATTTGAGACTGGACACCTTAACATCAAGGATGACCAGAATATGAGGGAAAAGGCAAAGGATGCACTGTACCACACACCAAAAATCCCACTGAACCAGGTTATTCATATGTCTTAAAATGATACAGCCTATCACAAACTCCATTTCATATATGCCCAGGCAGTAACCATTCTGCCGAGGCAGTAAGTGATTGTGGAGGGGCAAATGTGTAGTATTGTGCCTCCTGGGAATGTGAACATACCGGAACTGAGTATTGGGTTCAACAAAAAGGACCAATCAAAGTTAATAAAGTCTTGCTACCACCTTTATCAGCAAATCCCCTGTATGGAAGATGTACAAAATATCAATGTAACCCTGTTAAAGTACAATTCACCTCAAAAAGAAAACAGCCCTGGGTGGGACACTGGTAAAGTGTGGGGACTGAGGTTATATAAATCTGAGAAAAATCACAAACATGGTATGAGCAGTGGTTTGATTGGACCCCTGGCTAACCACATTAATATCTACTCTGTTAGGGCCTTGTATCATTGTTATCCTGGAGTGTATTTTATGCCCTGCCTCATAAATAAGTTCATTAGGCTAATAAAAGCCAAAACTGAGGAAATACAACTTATGACCTTCCGGTACCATTATGACAAGCTGCCAACTCCCCCTCCTCATTAGACCTACCTAATCCAAGGTGCTCTGAGAGCCTACCTAACCAAAGGTGACTCAAATGAAATAAAAAGGAGGAAATGAAGGGCACATGTCTAAAGATGGCGCCAAATGGAAGAGCCCAAGGAGGGGCCAGAAATGGCCTAATATGTCCTGGCCTCTCTTGATTGGAAGAAAAGTGTCATTGCATGTGTGATCAGTGCATGCACAATACATGGATCGCAGTAAGAGTAATGGATAGAAGTCTGCGTGATAAATGTGGCCTTTAAGCTGATTGGCCCAGCTACTCCCCTATTGGAAATCCCTGTTTGCGGTCTAATGCTTTATAAGAAATCTCACAAGTACAATAAATGAGTTCCTGCTTTGACTTGGTTCCCTGTCACATCTCATTGTCTCTGGGGGTGAAGGCTGGGGAATGGATGGACAGCACACTCACCTTTCTCCAGACCCCTGCCACCTCAAACTTTAGGGGTGGTGGTCATAACCCCCAACAATATAGCCCTAAAAGTAATCTGGATTTAAAATCTCTGGTAGTGACACACTCAGATTTATATGACAAGTGGAAAATAGAAATGAAGATTGCCATCCTATGTCATTGCCAGTTGGAATTCATATTTCTGAATAATGTTAGGCATGAATAAGAAGTTATTTTTAGCAGTGAATAAAATTGTTAACATTTTCCATATTGTATGAAAGACAAGCTTTATGAACTACTATTATAATACACTCAGCTATGAGAAACCAGCTTTTCAAAAACTGAGGTTCCTATTTCTTTACTAAATAATACAAAATAACTCTATGACTTTTAAAATTTTTCTTAAAGTCATGAATTCAACATTGACTAAAGAATGCTGAAAATTCTAAGTCACTAAGAAAAAAATAGAGCAAAAGAGAGAAAACCACCACTATAGGGATCAGTTTGAAGATTACTCAAAAAGCTAGTAATGGAACTATTATATGAGCTGGATATACCATTTCTCAGTATTTTTTTTAAAGAAATAAAGTCAGTGAGTCAAACATGGTGGTGTATGCTTGTAATCCCATAATTGGAAGGTTGAAACAGAAGGATCACACGTTTGGGGCCAGCCTCAGCTAATTAGTGAGTTCCTCCTAAACTTAGTGAGACACTGTTTCAAAATAAAGAATAAAAAATAGGGCTGGGGATGTACCTCTGTGAAAAGCAAAGGAAGAGCAAGAAAATCTGAAGGGAATGAAGGCGACAGAGAGGCTAATAAATAATCCTAAAGGCCATTGAGAAGATTAAACTGATTCTGAGAGCTCCAAGTAGGGACCCAAAGCAAGGGATTTTAAAGTATTTGTGATTTAAAAAGTCACATGCCATATAAAAGATCAGTTGTGCAACTTAAAGGGCAAAGCCTTTCAAAAAGGTATAGGTCCATAATTTAAAGGAACAGGAATGATTTATAAGAAGAAATGACTTAAAGGCATCATCTCTCTCTCTCTCTCTCTCTCTCTCTCTCTCTCTCTCTCTCTCTCTCGTGTGTGTGTGTGTGTGTGTGTGTGTGTGTGTGTGTGTATTTATGTTTTATTAGAAATTGAACTCAGTAGGGTTCTACCTCTGAGCTACACCTTCAGCCTAATTTTTTTTTTTTAAATTTTGAAACAGAAAGGATCTCTATAAATTGCTGAGGCTGGTCCTGAACCTATAATACTCCTGTCTCAGCCTCACAAGTACTTGAATTATAAGCATGTAGGAGTATACCTAGATAAAGGCATTGTCTTCTGATGGAGAAAAATAACATACAAGAAACTTTTACTCCATAAGTAGTGCAAAGAAATGGAAAAGAAAAAAATTATGATCCTGTAAGACAAAATAGAAATATTAATAGAAAGACTAATAACTACTCTGTGTTAACAAAAACCAACAAATAATAGTGACAAATTACAAATTAAAATAAAAACTATTCTCTCTCTCTCTCTCTCTCTCTCTCTCTCTCTCTCTCTCTCTCTCTCTCTCTCTTTGTTTTTAATTAAATACCCAAGATGAGGGCAGAGGGAATGGGGTGGGAATTGGGGAAGGGCTGAATGAGTTATTTGTGTATGTATGCCTTTACCATCTTGTACCCGATCAAGGTGCATAACTAAAATGCACAAATTTAAACAATTTAAAAAATACCCAAGCTGATTTTTTCCCTTTTTTTCTATTAAAGACAAACCAATGATGATAGTAATAATATATGGCGGAAGATATGGACACTTGATTTTATTCTTTCCTCTCTCATTGCATGGTCTACAGTAATACCACTTTTATGTTTTCCACAGAATCTACCAGGTAAATGTAAAAATATAATTCATTCACTAAAGGCCAGTCATTTCTACACCCAGTTCTCATTCTCAGAGCATGTCTGAATTATGTTTTCTTGTGAAAATGCCATGTCTGCTGGTAGAGGTCTATCAAAGAGATATAGTGTCATGTGCCAGTGGTTTTGAACAAATGAAACTATGTGGGATGGGAATATAGCTCAATAATAGAACAATTACCCAGCATGCAGGAAACTGCCTCAATCTGAGAGAGAGAGAGAGAGAGAGAGAGAGAGAGAGAGAGAGAGAGAGAGAGAGAGAGAGAACAATACTGTAGCTAAATATTTTATTTATGGTCCAGAATCTTATTAGAATGCCTATTTGTTGCTCATTGTTTACTATTTATTTATTTGAAATGGGGTCTTAATGTTTGCCAAGAGTCTCATTAAATTGCTTAGACTGGCCACAAATGTGTGATACTCCTGTCTCAGCTTCTCACATAGATTATAAGCATGTGCCACATGTGCCCAGATCATTATTTAACTTTTAAAAATGCTTTAAATCTCAAGTTCATAATCGTCTTTTATAAATGAAGGATAATAGCTAGATATGGTGGCTTACACCTGTAAGCTTAGTACATGAGAGGCTGAGACAGGATCTTCACAGGTTTGAAGCCAGCCTCTGCAACTAAATTAGGCCCTAAGAAAGCTAACAAGACCCTATTTTCAAATAAAAATAAAATAATATAGGTCTAGAAGTGCAGCTCAGAAGTAGAATGCCTTTGGGTTCAATCTCCAGCACCATATAAAAAAGTATGATGAAAAATACTTGAACATTTTTACCTAAGATTATTTAATTTGTAAACTACTTCAAATAATTTTTGAAAGATGAAATCACTGTTAAAATTATTGTAGAGAGCTGGGCGTGGTGACGCATCCTAGTATTTGGGAGGCTGAGACTGGAGGATCGCAGTTCATGGACAGCCTCAGCTACTTAGGTCCTCCGCAACCCTGTCTCAAAATAAAGAATAAAAAATAGGGCAGGGGTATAACTCAGAGGTCAAATGCCTCTGGGTTCCATCCCCAGACCTGCAAAAAAAAAAAAAAAAAGTATTGTGGAAACAAAAATACATGTAAAATCAGTAAAATCAAATTTTCTCTTGATCTTATATTTTATTGGAATAAATTATTTTTAGTAAAATAAGAAATTATTCTTTAATATTTTGGGGATATTTAGCAAACACATTAGCCACTTAAATTTTTAATAAATTAAATTAAAAATTAGTTCTAAACATTGTGTGATGGCACATGCCTGTAATAGAAATACTTGGAGACTAAGACAGGAGGATTGCAAGTTTGAGGCCAGCCTTGGCAATTTAGTCAACCCTCAGAAACTTAGTGAAACCCTATTTCAAAAATAAATTAAATAAGGCTAGTGGTGAAGCACAGTGGTAGAACATCCCTGGGTTCGATTCCCACTACCAAAAAAATTAGTCATGGAAACTGCATTTTAAGTACATACCAGCCATAAGTAGCTAGTGGATACAGTACTGGATAGTAGATGTATGAAACATTTTCATCACCACAGAATGCTCTCTAGAACAGAGGTATTTTAGAAAAAAATGTGTTTTAATTAATTGTGTTGACTTTATTTTATTTTAAAATAAATAACTCCCTTCCCTTTACAGGGAAAATTTGATTTTTTAGTGTGTATGTATTTTTACTTTTTTAAAACTTATTTGAACATGTCATAAGATTCTTTTTCTTGTTGACATCTAGGCACAGCAAAGTTAAGAGCCTGGAAACGTAAACAGCCTAATTTCTTTGCCAACAAATTTAAAGATCAGACATTTGAGAGTAATGCTAAGGATTTCTGTTCTGCTATTTGGGTAAAGTAAAATATTTTGTATGAGAAGCCAGTTAATTTGATCTTTAGAATTTTCTGCTGAGGGACTTAAGAAAATAACCATACAGTATTCAATTTAAATATGAGTCTTTTAGCCTGGGGTGGTGACACATACTTGTAATCCCATTACTTGTGAGGCTGAGGCAGGGATCGCAGGTTTGCAATTAGCCTCACCTACTCAGGCCCCCTGCAAATTAGTAAGAACCTGTTTCAAAATAAAGAATAAAAATAGGGCTGGGGGTGTAGCTTGAAGGTAAAATGTCCCTGAGTTCAATCCCCAGTATTGAATAAATAAATAAATAAATAAATATCTTCCAATTAAATTATTTTTGACATAATGAAAACAGGACCAGCCTTGCTTTAGTGGCATTGCCAAAAACTTGGCTAGTGTCAGAGACAGATACCGGGTTTTCTCTTTCTTTTAATAAAATGTTTAATTAATGAATTTATTTTTGTGGTACTGGTTATAGAACCCAGGAGCATTCTATCTCTTAGTTATACCCCAAGCCCTATTTTATTTTGAAACAGGGTCTCACTGAAGTAGAGGGCCTCCCTAAGTTCCTGAGGCTGGCCATGTAGCTGCATTCCTCCTATCACAGACTCCAAAATCCTGGGTTTATGGCTGTGTGCCACTGTACTTGGCTTATATCTGTTAATTTAACTTTTATATTTTTATATATGTATTATTCTCTGAAAATATAGATATGACATTCACTGAGATGACATGTTGGCATCAATATTATTTTATTATGTTTAAATGAGCTACTCACTAGATGCCAAAACATATTCCCACAAACATCGTGTTCCATGAAAAAATATTTAATTACAATATCAAAAGGAGAACTTTGTTTCTGTAGATGAGAAACGGCATGGAATACAAATATAATGGCATTAATAAAAGCCAGGCCAAATAGTGAAGGCCCATTTTCAACTTGTTTCCTCTTCCCTTCTTAAAATTTTATTTTATGCTGCCTATACAACTGTATTTCTTACATAAATATTTTATCAAGTCACTATGCAGATTATTTTTAGATAAATTTTACATTATTCTAATTGGAATTTCAAGACCTCACCTGGATATTCTTATCTCATTTCTTTAGAATTTTATCCATGTACCCCACATTTTAGTTACTTACTCCTTTCTAGGCACATGAGGTATTTTATTATCTGTATTTTGCACATGCTACTCTGTTTATTTAAAATGTTCTATTTTCTGTTAATAAAAACCCCTTTCTCAGATCTTACCTTATATAAATCTTTGGTATAGTGTATGTATATTTGGCATAGTG